>NC_056729.1:257133465-257875965 GCF_019279795.1 Protopterus annectens
TAAAATTGAGTTGGGTTGGTGACCCCAGAAGTGGGAATGGGAGCCTGGGGAGTCAAGAACTTAACCATTTATCTCTCTGACCTGACCGAGTACCCATGGAAGTGATAGGCCTAGGCACCAATAATTACACCCCCCCCCCCAAAGGAAACTAGACCTTTATTTTTATATATATATTTTTCTCTCCATTTCCTGCTGACCCTCATCCCCACTGTGACATGATCAGCTTGTTTGCCTTATAAGAGTGAGAGTCAACCATGGGAAGTCATTATCCAAGCAGCCATTTGGGATTGTTACAATGAAGCTCTAGCTCCTGATCCACAAGGTAGCTGATGGGCCCAGCCTGTAAAACTGGCTTACAAAGCTGCAGTGCCATTCTCCTAGTCAGCCATACTACTAAACATGCTCAACTTCAGATACAGCATGCACTGCTTGGCAGGATTACCTCTGTAATGAAGAAGGTCATCTGAGTCACACACAGAGTATCACCCTAGTACCATGAAGTTTAAGATGAAGAGGATAACTTTACAGCCTCTGGACCTACGGTATTCCTGATTGTTATCCACAAGCATGTCTTCACAGAGCCAGTCCTTCTCCCAGAGAAATAAGACACCTCTACTCAGTCTTAAAGGTTTTATTTGAAGGAGCCATCAATCCATCTTAAATCTTTCCAGACTGAGTAATGCATCCTATAACAAAGTTTGTGGGACCCAGGCAGTTGTAGACATTGGTAAAAGGAGCTGTTATATAAAGGCAGTGGTTTGTTAAGCAGAATCTGGAATTCACTAGAAGTCAATACAGACTGTTTCCAAGTACACTGGAAATAGTGGGTAGCTGTTTATCTTCTGGCCAGACTTGCTAGGAAAACTCAAGGCAGTTTAGAGAATATGAAGAGGACAGGAAAGGTTGAAGTGGGTGCTGCTCTTCACATGTGGCAGTTAAGGTCCATCTTTGCCAAAGTTAGGGACTAGGGTTAGCAGCAATCTCAACCTGCTACTATCCCAATGGCAAAACTGCTGCTCTATTTTGTTGCCTCAGGAATTATATGTTAGGAAGTTTATTACATCTGCAGTGTGCAAAGAACTATCTCTCTCTGTACAAGAACACCCCTTTCTCTCTATTGCAACATGTATGCAAAAGTGACTTGGACACGCAGGTGTCAGTTAGGGACTGAGATGTTTTATTTCTGCATGGAAAAGTTATGAAATATGCTGGCTATGACATCACGTATTCCAAAATGGAACATAAATGGTAGACTCTGACAATTAAACTGAAACAACAAGGGTACAGAAGGACAGATGATTTTAATAGAGTCAGGTGTCCCCTGCACCTACTTCTACGTTGTATAGAAATGTCAGAAAGTGAGAACCAGCTGGAGAAAACTAGGAGAGGCCATCAGATATATGAAAGGACTTTTTACTTATTTTAGTAGTACTTATGCATTTTGCAAATGTATTCCAGTACTGGAAAGGCTTATTATCAGCAATGTGTTGAAAAAGATGTATTCATTTGTATATATGACTCCCCAAGCTACCAGAAATAAAACTGTTTTTGCAATGGATAATTCTTTGAATCTCTTTCTTTGCTACTGGGATCATACTGTTTAACTGGAAAGATTCAGATTATGATAAATGTGTTTATTTATTTATTTTAATAGAACATTATATAACAGGTGGCAAACTTGAGTAACAATAATCTTTTATCTGAAGAGTTATCTCTGATGTCTAGTGTTTCCCTTGACCCACAGAGTTATTCCCAATGCCTAATCCCTAGTGTTTCCCCTGACCCGCAACTGAAGAGTTATCCCCAACATCTAGTGTTTCTCTGACCCACATCTGAAGAGTTATCCTCGGTGGCTAGTGGTCCCTCCTCACAACCCAATGTTGCAGGCTTTGCTCATTAGTCTAGGTGTGTGAGGAAGTATGACAGCCACCCCATCGCATCATACACACACACACACACACACACACACACACACACACACACACACACACACACACACACACACATACACACACACACAGACACACACACACACCATGGAAAATCTCATTAGCTTTTAGCACAACTGCAAAGAATGCTCACTGGGGTGCCACATGCCTTCATCTTGTAGCACCATGGCGGACCTTCCTCTGAATCAGAAATAGTTACTGTGAGGTGAAAGCCTTGTGTACTCCTTGCAATAACCTATCTGAATTGGACTGATAGTCTTTGCAGTTTAAGGAGCCAGAGACAGACACTCTTGGAACCCAACTAACCAAAATTTGCTAGTTCATCAAGAAGTTTGACAGCTTACTTTGTAGATTTTTTAAACACAGTACAATGGCATATGTGCCAGTCCTAGGAAGAAAGTGGAGAGTAGATGGGACTGGGAAGAGGGAATAAAGAAAGCAGAACGTATGTCATCACAGTCCAGGTGGTGAGCATCTAGGCTGGTTTTTGGTATCTTAAAATGAAATTAATTTCAGGCCAAAATCAACAGGGATTGCCTAGTTCTGTAGTACTGGGCA
The DNA here is from genome assembly GCF_019279795.1 of Protopterus annectens. Taxonomy (NCBI): domain Eukaryota; kingdom Metazoa; phylum Chordata; order Ceratodontiformes; family Protopteridae; genus Protopterus; species Protopterus annectens. The sequence goes on from NC_056729.1 coordinate 257,135,973, forward strand.
TTCTGCTTATTCATTTTTTGTTGTAGTGTTATGAAGAAGATGTACTGTGCAACAGGGGCATAATTAAGAGTTTGTTTTTCAGAGGCCCAGACCTTATTTTTAGGTCTTAGTAATTGTAATAGATTGGTGGATATTCAGGTATCTTTGTGACTTTGTCTTAGCCTAAAGTTTTTTGGGAAAGAGTTTACTTAGTAATGTATGGAGGATATTCATAACATATTTGCAAAAGAATCAATAGAGGAAGAGGTGACTAGTGGGTCCAGTTGACTGAAAGCAGATCATCGTTAAAAGAGGAAATCTAGGTAGAGGACCTGTCCATGACAGTGCAGGGGATGGAAGACTTTAAGTCTTTTGTTGACTTGTGAAATAGAATAAGACAGTAATCACTGAGGTTAGGAATAAAACATGCAGGGAATATATTTTGTTTAGAGTTTTGGCAAGGATGTAGTCTAAAAAGGAATGATTACTGGATATAAAGTTTGAGTATGAAGGCTTTTGGGAAAGCTGGAAAAGGTTAACATCAGTTAAATGTTCAAACATTCCTTAATATCTTGTCCTAGATGAGATAGGTAGTTACTAATGAAATCACCAAAAATTAGGTTGTAGATTTACTGATGAAATAGAAAAAGATGTTTTACCGCAAGAACTCAAAGGAGGCAGTAAAGTTGGAGTAGGTATGCTTCTGTAATAGCTTTGTAATTCTGTGGATAGAGAAACTGGCTACAAACTAGTTGAGACTGATTTCATCAGTACTGGATGAGGTAGCTAGAACGGTGTGACTGAGGTGGCCATTATAGAGAAACAGATGCTGATCACCAGAGCAAAGACTGGGCAGTCAGTGTTAAAATGCTTCTAGAGAGAACAGTGAAATGTTATATTATGGGAGTAGTGAGCCAGGACAGTTAAAATACAGGTTGCAAAGAATGGGACAGAGAATACTGAAGAGTGTAGGGAACGTGTTATTCAGGAAAGATGGTGGGGGATCAGTGGGAAAAGAGGGTAAGAGAAGGGAAAGAGTTAAAAGGTTATGGAATTATGGATGTAGAAATAAGAAACATATTTAAGAGGCAATGGGAATTGAAAAGTAGATAGTAAGCAAAAGCAGGAATAATCAAAGGGGACAGAAGGATGATATGAAAAGAGTGAAATGAAGAAGCCCTTGCCACCACGAAGACTGAGGTAAGAAAATTCAGTAAGAGTACTAGCATGGGGTCATAGGACCCACCAAATGATAGGGGTACAAAACCCTTTCCCCAGTAAGATGTTTCACTTCATCCTAATGGGGACATCAGACTATCACTCTTTCTTATGCACTTTTGCTTCCTTCTTCCACTAACTCTGATTTTCAAATTCCAAAATCTTAACACCACTACAACTCACATCACAATCACTCCCCAAACATTCTACTCACTCAGTGAGAATTCCATGTAGATGGTGATATTATTCCTCACAGACCATCTAATAATCTTCCCAGCTCGGATCATGTGTTCCCCATCCTAGGACCTAAGGCCTGGGATGTTTACCCTAGACATCAGGAATTCTGCCCCTCTTCCTGCATTTATGGCTAGCCTTTTTGCTCAGCTCAAGGGCAGGACAATCTGCACCTGCTTTTCCTCCTACTAGTCCTTCATCTTCTTCACACATCTTTCTCCCCTCAGTCACTATAATACTCATAACAAGCCATTAAAATAGCCAGAGTTTACATGTAGTTTAAAACCATTGCTTTTCCATGTTATCATCTATATATATATATATATATATATATATATATATATAGGATCCGTACAGATGCTCGACTGCATCTTTCACCGAATCCCAATTTGGTGAGCATACTTGAGTGAAAGTGCAGTTCACTGAAGTGTAAGTATGCTTGTTGTTCCATTCGTACTACAGTACGGTAAGGGAAAATTCCCTTTTCCCCACTGTAGTGCGACCTCGGAGTGAGAATATTAAAGTAGGGGGCAGGGGCGCAGCCCCCCACATTGGGGGGGTGCAGTGGGGCTTGCCCCCCTGCATTCAAGTAGATTTTGTGGGGTTTTTTAACATATTTTAACGAAAGTGCTTTTTCGATGAAAGCGCTTTTGTTAAAGTGTGTTCGGTGGTAATGGATTCGGGCTTTTGAACTTTCGTTCAAATGTCCTAGATATATATATATATATATATATATATATATATATATATATATATATATATATATATATATATATTCCATAACTGTATATCTTTATTTATCTTTGGGTCTTGGCTGCAATTAATTCACTTTGACGAGCTCACTACCAACTAAGCAAACAAAAATAAAATAAATATTTCACTTAAATATACTGAGTTGTCATTTGTGTCTGTGATTAAATGTGAAGCAACATGCATTAATATGGTATTTATAAGTCTAACAACTACTTTTCTATGAAACTTGATAATAAAACTCATAGTCAAATATGTGCAAAACAATATCTCACTTTATTTTACATGTTTGCAAATGACATTTGATAGACTTTTATTGGAGAGGCAACATAGAACAACAAGATCTTGATCCTTTCACAAGTGATATTCTTTGATACCTTAAAGTGAGAAGCAAAGTCCAAATACAAGTAATTGAAAATTATAAGCAGGAATCTTTACTAAACAGCTGGTTTAATATGTCAGTTCTTATTAAATAGGTCAGTCCTGCAAAATGTGTAGTTTCAATATGATTTTAAACAGAATTTCTGTGAAACCTATGCTTTTGTAAAACTCTGGGATCGCAGAATGCTAATTTGATCTATTACTATGAAAATGCTGAATTGTTATTTTTAAAACTGCACTGTTGTATCTTGCAGACTGGTTTACCTTTGTAAACTGATGAGCATTGATTGCATGCAATTTAACTCATACATTATGTTTTTGTAAGGATACATTTACTGCCCTTGTCTAATTGGCCTGAGTGATAGCTATAAAGAGTCACTTTATTTGGCTGAAAATGTAATTTACTGAATTTTACAATGGCAAAGCAACAAAAAACAGTGTTTTTTTGCTTATTTTGACACATACTGATCTGTAGCACCAAATAGTGAAGTTACAGCCAAATGTAACCACAATAGAAACTGCACTTTATTTTACATATTTGAATACATGATTTGGTGCACTGTTTAATGGGGAAGCAACATACATCAGAATGGTCTTCACTATTAGTCAACATTATATTCCTTTATGTTGGCTTAGAAATGAAGTAATACAGTATACGATAAAGCGTTTTATGTATGTATGAATCAATACAGCCATTTACACACAGATCCACTTTGCGTCTAAAGGCTGTATTAATTCTTTCACAATAATGAAGCAATGCTTATTGATGCCTAATAGTGAGGAGTTATAGTCAACCTCAAACAAGAATAAATAGCATTTATGCAAAGTTTAATGAGTGTGCATCATGTAATAATATGGCCTTGATCATTTGACAAACATCATTTTGCAATCCGGAATTGACAAATAAAAGCAAAATATAAATAAGAGAAACATTTTGTGTTATTTTACTGCAAATGTCATTCTGTGCACTACTTAATATGAAGCAGCATATATCAAACTGCTTTTGGTTGCCATATTCTATTCCATGATTTCTGAGAGTACAAATGTATAGTTAAAATATACAAGAGGAATATTGCACTATTTTGCATTTTTTGCAAGCATTATTTAATACACTGTAAAATGGAGAAGCAAAATCGTATATCAGTATGGTCTCAATCATTTGACAAGCACTGTTCTATGACACCTGATTGTGAGAAGTAACCTCCAAATATAAACATGAGAAATATTTCACTTTTATATTGCAAATGTCATTTGGAGTTTTGTGCAATGGGTAATTAACATATAGGTACCTGGTCTATACAGCTTGCTGAGTGCAATTCATTGATACCTGATAATGAGAAGGTATAGCTAAATGTAAGTAAGAGGGATATTTCACTTTATTTTACACGCTTTCATTTATTATTTGGTGCACAGTTTCATTGGGTAGCAACACGGAGTGTTATGGCCCTGAGTATTTAGCAAGTGTCATTCTGTAATACCCAAAAGTGAGATGAAAATGCCAAATCATAGAAAGAGAAATGTCACTGTTTGATGAGAAGCAATGCGTAAAAACATGGCATTGAGTTCTAATCAATCAAGATCATGATTCTATTCACTGGTGTCCATGGTTGAAGTAACACAGCCTTGAGTAAGGTATTCCATGTTTGACTGAATTAATATAATATCCATATGTAAAATGTATTCATGTACACTTCTCTGTAGCATCAGAAGCACATTAACTCTACCACAATAATGAGGTGCCATTATGGGATACTCAGTAGTGAGACATTACAGTCAAATGTAAGCAAGAGGAATTTTTATTTTATGTGTTATCAGCTATTATATAGTACACTGTTTGAGAGGGAACCATCATACAGCATGATGGTTTTATTCATTTGACAAGCTCAACTCTGGAATACAAGATAGTGATAATTAAATGTGCAACTATGAGAAATATTATGCATTATTTCATTTCAAATGTCACTGATGCATTATTTAGTGAATTAGCAACATGCAGTAATACTGCTGTGATTGATAAGGACTATTCTTTTTATGTCTAGTATGAAGAATTTGTAGCCAAATATAAGCAAAGCTTCACTTTATTTTACATGTTTTGGTTATTGTTTGATGCACTTTTTGATGGGGAAGCAGAATATAGCAGCGTGGTATCAGTGTTATAAGGCAATATGGTATTTCGTGTTTTGATCTTTTAACAAGACAGCTTCTATGACACTTTATAGTGAAAAGTAAAAGCCATAGATAAGCAAGATAATTATTTCACTTTATTTTACTTCAGATGTAATTCGATAAACTGTTTATTGGGAAAGCAACATAAAGCAATGTGGTCTTGCTAGTTAAGTTCTATTGTATGATATCCAATAGTGAAAAGCTCTAGAGTAATAAATAACAGAGATATCACTGTTTATGTTACATGTCTGTAAATATGATCCTGAGCATCATTTAATGGGAAAACAATATACTGCAACATTATCTTAACTGCATGTTAATCAAAACCATGTTGCTGTACATTAATGTACTTATGTGAAGTAATGCTTCCTTGGGTAAAGTGCTTGTTGTGTGTGTGGTTGAATTAATACAGCTTTCACATGCTTTGTTAATTCAATACTTTAAAATTTAATTATTATCTGGTGGTTTTACTAATTATTCTATGCTAATGAAGCAGTGTTCTGTTATACCAAGCAGATAAAAGTGAAAAAAAAAATGGCCATAATGTTAAGAAGTACTTCATTTTATTACAAATATCATTTGGCACACTTTGTATTGTGGAAACAACATGCAGAAACATAGTCTTGCTAGTTTTGTAAATGCTATTCTGTATTAGTATAAAGTAGTGAAAGTTTATTGCATTATAGAATTAATACTGCCTGCATACACTAGTCTGTACAGAGTAGTATTATTACAGATGGAGATGGGCAACTGATTTTACCTGTGTCAACCAAACCATTCTGCATTTGGTAAACTGCATGATGGGAAAGCAACATACAACAAAATGATCATTATCTGTCTAACAGTAAATGCTATTCTGATGCATGTTGTGATGCAAGTAAGTTGTCCCATTTGTAATTGTATTAATACCGCCATCATACTCTAACATGTTTCATCATGATAGAATTAATAGAAATTTCTGATGCAATTCTGCATGTGTCGGAATGGTTTCACTTCATATACTCGAAATGCTGAAATCTCGAATTTCAGCATTTAGAGTCCATGAAGCCGAAACCATCACAACACCAAAACCCCACAAAGCCAAAATCATAAACCCGAACAGACAGCATACATTACACCACACACAAACCACAACACCTACACCACAAAAAACATAAACACAACAAAACACCACACATACACATACCTTCACTAAACAAAAACAAGGGAGCAAGCACCCCTGCACCCTCCAAACCCCCTACTTACATATACTAATTCCGATATCGCACAGAGAAAAAGAAAAAAATTAAAACTTCAGCTTGGCCAGCTAAGAACTTGGTTATATTCAACTGGACGTATAAGAGAATTTAAGTACCTTTATCTGCACTTTTTTTTAAAAAAATACAGTATTATACAGTATTTAATTTGATTTAAACTGTGTATGAAGGAGTGTTGAAGGAATTTTTAACTGAAGTTATTCTGCTCTTCAGTAACTTGAACTGAAGCTAGTGTTGGCTGAATTTTGTTATTTGCTAGTAATTACAGGTGTGGGGTAGCCACATTCTTTGATTTCCTGTCCTTGCATATTTAAACTGGTGCATGTGAAATAATTCCTGCTTTAAACCTTCAGCTTGGCCAGCTAAGAACTTGGTTATATTCAACTGGACGTATAAGAGAATTTAAGTACCTTTATCTGCATCTTTTTTTAAAAAAAAATACAGTATTATACAGTATTTAATTTGATTTAAACTGTGTATGAAGGAGTGTTGAAGGAATTTTTAACTGAAGTTATTCTGCTCTTCAGTAACTTGAACTGAAGCTAGTGTTGGCTGAATTTTGTTATTTGCTAGTAATTACAGGTGTGGGGGTAGCCACATTCTTTGATTTCCTGTCCTTATTTAAACTGGTGCATGTGAAATAATTCCTGCTTTAAAACTTCAGCTTGGCCAGCTAAGAACTTGGTTATATTCAACTGGACGTATAAGAGAATTTAAGTACCTTTATCTGCACTTTTAAAAAAAAAATACAGTATTATACAGTATTTAATTTGATTTAAACTGTGTATAAAGGAGTGTTGAAGGAATTTTAACTGAAGTTATTCTGCTCTTCAGTAACTTGAACTGAAGCTAGTGTTGGCTGAATTTTGTTATTTGCTAGTAATTACAGGTGTGGGGGTAGCCACATTCTTTGATTTCCTGTCCTTGCATATTTAAACTGGTGCATGTGAAATAATTCCTGCTTTAAAACCTCAGCTTGGCCAGCTAAGAACTTGGTTATATTCAACTGGACGTATAAGAGAATTTAAGTACCTTTATCTGCACTTTTTTAAAAAAGAAAATACAGTATTATACAGTATTTAATTTGATTTAAACTGTGTATGAAGGAGTGTTGAAGGAATTTTTAACTGAAGTTATTCTGCTCTTCAGTAACTTGAACTGAAGCTAGTGTTGGCTGAATTTTGTTATTTGCTAGTAATTACAGGTGTGGGGTAGCCACATTCTTTGATTTCCTGTCCTTGCCTATTTAAACTGGTGCATGTGAAATAATTCCTGCTTTAAAACTTCAGCTTGGCCAGCTAAGAACTTGGTTATATTCAACTGGACGTATAAGAGAATTTAAGTACCTTTATCTGCACTTTTTAAAAAAAAAATACAGTATTATACAGTATTTAATTTGATTTAAACTGTGTATGAAGGAGTGTTGAAGGAATTTTTAACTGAAGTTATTCTGCTCTTCAGTAACTTGAACTGAAGCTAGTGTTGGCTGAATTTTGTTATTTGCTAGTAATTACAGGTGTGGGGTAGCCACATTCTTTGATTTCCTGTCCTTGCATATTTAAACTGGTGCATGTGAAATAATTCCTGCTTTAAAACTTCAGCTTGGCCAGCTAAGAACTTGGTTATATTCAACTGGACGTATAAGAGAATTTAAGTACCTTTATCTGCACTTTTTAAAAAAAAAATACAGTATTATACAGTATTTAATTTGATTTAAACTGCGTATGAAGGAGTGTTGAAGGAATTTTTAACTGAAGTTATTCTGCTCTTCAGTTATTCCCACCCAACCGCCCTGATTTTGTTTTGGTGTTAATCTTAGTGGCATTGAAACTGCCCGCCCCTCAGCCTGCCTCTGGGCCCATCTCATTTGCTCACTCAACTGAGTGCAGTGAGATCATATTCTGATTTCAGGCACTCCTACTGTGTACAAAGAGAGCATCTGGGAAACAGAAAAAAAAAATTAAGCTTATTTCCTGCCTTTCTTGTTAAGTGGTACAGACTATTTGTAGGCTTCTGAGCCCCAAGCCCTTCTGTGTTTGAGGGAAGCCTTCTAGCTTGTTTTTTTTTCTTATAACTAGCCAGTTTTCTAGTTTCAGCACTCAAATCTGTTTCTTTGATCTCAGCACTTGTTCAGAAAAAAAAAAAAAAAAAATTTCATCTGCTTTTACTGTACTTGTGTTTTACCTACTTCTTTTACTTTTGCATCATCTTAAAATACTCAATTGTATTTATTAATGCTTGGTGTAACTCATTCTAAGCCTTTTGGTTTAAACACTTGGGCTTCGGACCAGTTAGTTGTTTTGCACTGAGAGGGTTTGTGGTCTGCACTGTTGTGGCAGAACAGGTAGCTTACATCCTTCTAGGTTGAGAACTGCTGATTGAGGGCTCAGTGTCTGTTATTCTAAAAGTGTATTAATTCTGGTTTAAGCACTTGGGCTTTCAAGCCAGTTATTTTACATTAAGAGGGTTCGTGGTCTGCACTCTTGTGGGAGGAGAGGCTGAACTCTGCCCTTCTGAGCTGGGAATTTCTGGTTAAAGGCTTATAGTGCATGCATATCTGAACTGTTTCTTACTGAAGTTGGTGTGCCTTGTTTGCTGTGGCATAGACTGGATTCGGGCCTGCTGGATCTAGCTTTGTTTGTGTAACTTGAGCACTAATCCTGACATTCTCTAAAGTATTCAATGGTATTTATTACTGCTTGGTTGTAACTTGATTAAAGTGTAGTTATCATTCAAGTCTTTTGGATTAAGCACTTGGGCTTCAGACCAGTTGTTTTACATTAGGAAGGTTTGTGGCAAGCACTGTGGTGGCAGGACAGGTAGCTTTCATCCTTCTAAGTTGGGAACTGCTGATTGAGAGCCCAGTGTCCAAGTGTATTAGTTCTGGTTTAGGCATCTGGGCTTCAGGCCAGTTATTTTACATTAAGAAGGTTCGTGGTCTGCACTCTTGTGGGAGAAGAGGCTGGACTCTGCCCTTCTGAGCTGGGAATTTCTGGTTAAAGGTTTATAGTGCCTGAATATTTGAACTGTATCTTACTGAAATTGGTTCACCTTGTTTGCTCTAGCATAGACTAGATCCAGGCCTGCTGAATCTAGCTTTGTTTATATGCTTGTTGTTTGTTTGCTTGTTATTTCCCTGGAAGCTAATTCCACCTAATACGCAACTTCTCAGCGCTTCTGTGGATCACTAGTGATATCTGCATTGCTTACTGTACTTATTTCCTTGTTTCACTTGAAAGAAAGTTACTGTTTGTCGTTTTTGCATTTAGTTACTTGTAACACATTGCACTCAAGTTACCTGGCACTTGCTCACTAAAGCAATTATATAAGTCAGCACTAAAAAATAAAAGCACTACACCCTCACTCCCCACTGGCCCTTGTTTTCAATTAAGGATTTCCCAATATTATTCTAGCATGTCCAAAGGTCAGTTGTCAATCTCCTCCTCGGTCCAGCTGGTGAATCTGGGAATCTTGAGGCAATGTTATAACTGCCTCATATACACAGACAACCCTCTCCTCCTCCCACATAACACAAATACTTGCAGAGATGCAGCTATTTAGCCAAACTGGAGGCTGAGCTCTCTCAACTCAGGACTGGCAAGACCAGACAGGAGGAGAAGGCAACTACACACACCACAAAACCAGCCTCACATAATGCTACCACTCCACTGAATCAAACACATAAACACACAAAGACATACTCGGAGGCTCTGAGTAAAAATTTACCTAAACAACAGAGGCCTCCAAAGCAGACACCCAAACAACTGCTACCTCAAGACACCCCACAAGCAACACATAAACCACAAAAGCAGTGTGCAAAGCAGTCACAGCCCTTAAGGCCAAATACAACACCAAACATACTTGTCATAGGTGACTCCATAGTCAGACACACTGACGTCCCACTCACCAGGCTGAACAAGGAGAGGGTCACAGTAAGCTGTCTATCGGGCGCTAGAATCCGCCACATAACACAAGCACTCGGGTCACTCCACGGCAAGTACAAATATGACACAGTCATTGTCCATGCTGGTGTGAACGACCTGAGTCTCACCTGCTGGACTACATGAAAAGAGACATAGAGGAGCTCTCTGATTATGTAGCCCAGGCAGGTATGACCCTAACCCTGAGCAGTATCCTTCCTTCACCAAGAATGATGCCACAATATAGAGACAAGATGATCAGCTTTAACAATTGGTTTAATGTCTGGTGTCATTCAAAGGGGATCCAGTGTCTGTCTGCCTGGGATGACATGCTTGACAAGCCACCCTGCTTCGCAAGGGATGGCTTGCACCTGTCACCCCTGGGATTCCGGATATTGGCTAAGGCTCTTGCCACCCCATAGTGCCTTTTTAGGCAAGGCTCAAATTCTAAACCTACCACCCTAGAAAACAAAAATGGGAAGAAACTGAGGGTAATGCTGCTCAATGCCAGAAGTCTAAATCTCAAAATGCACGCACTCGAGGCCCTTCTCAGTATGGAGAACATTGATGTCTGTGCTGTAACTGAAACCTGGTTCAAGGCTCCTGAGAGCACCCGGTACTATTAGGTTTTACCTCATATCATGCGTTCCCGCCCCAAAACCCGGACCACACCACAAAAGGAGGGGGTGTATCCATATTCATAAAGGATACCCACACCTCCAGGTTGGTGGCAACGCGCGAAGCTTCGGAAACCATCCAGGTGCAACTAACCATAGGCAAAACTGCTCTACAAATTGTAGCATGCTACAGGCCACCCTCTCAAACTCAGGAACCCCACACAGCCTTCCTGAAGACACTGGAGGGTATAAATGTATCTCCAAACACCATCATATTGGGTGACTTCAACTACCCGAATATAGACTGGGAACATTACTCAAGCCCTAACTTTCTAGCCCAACGGTTCCTGGAGTTCATAAATTCAAATGCCATGGAACAGCTAGTCACTGTTCCCACGAGAGGAGAAAATATACTAGATCTCATTGTCACAAACATGGGGACAAATTGCTCCACACCGAAGTATATCCCTCATTGGTGAGATCTGATCATAAACTAATCTCACTGGAAATCCACATCCGCCCCACCCCAAACAAAAGACCATAGTGAAGAACTTCTCTAAAGCAAACTTCACACTACTCAAGACTGGTGTGGTATCCTTCAAGGCCCCTGAGCCAGAGGAAACCACAACCCAAGCTCTGAAGCCCTTACAAATGCCTTCTATGAACACCTCCAGGACTGCATGGATCAGGCAATCCCAAATAAAACCAAGACTCTTTCCACAAAGGGCAAGCGTCCAGTCTGGTGGACCCCAGCCATTAACAAACTTTACAATAAGAGGAGAAAGCTATTACATGATAGAACAAAATCCATAAAAGGGAAGTCACCCTGATCATTATTAGTAAAAAAATACGAGCACTCATAAAATCAACTAAGGCCAATTTTGAGAGAAAAATTGCCATGGATTCAAAGGACAATCATAAGGCCTTTTTCACCTATGTTAGGAACCTGGGTGGAAACTCCCAGATATGCTCAGAATTAGTCCAAAATGATACAAAAATCACTGAACCCACAGACATTGCCAACATACTGGCAGACAGGTTCAGTGCAAACTTTACCCCTGTCCCCTAAAGGAGAGATAACTATCCCAGCCAAGTGTAGCCTCCCGGACATCTCAAATGCGCAGGTGAAAGCTGCTCTCTCTAAAGCTAAAAACACAGCATCAATGGGACTGGATGGTGTCCCCAGCTGTGTGCTACATGAGCTAAATGAGGAATTAAACCCGCACATAAGGCAGCTGTTTAATCTCAGCCTTACCACAGGATACGTGCCCAAGGAGTGGCGACGGCAACTGTGGTCCCACTCCACAAAGGCGCCTCTACGGACCCTGGTAATTACTGCCCCATAAGTTTAACAAGTCTAGTCTGCAAAGCTATGGAGAGGATCATAATGGAGCTCATAAACAAAGATATAGGGGACTTGCAGACATTGGACCCGACCCAGTTTGGCTTTGTCAAGGGAAGATCATGCCTTTTGAACTTGGTCGACTTCTTCGAAACAGTCACCAAGGCCATTGATGAGGGAAAGGCAGTCCACACAGCCTACCTTGACCTTGCAAAGGCTTTCGACACAATACCCCACTCAGGTATTGTAGAAAAACTTACCAGCTTAAATGTAAACCCATATGTCACAAGATGGGTTGCAAACTGGCTTAAGGACAGAACCCACAGGGTTAGAGGTGCTGGCGCTGTGTCAGACTCCAAGCCGGTCACAAGTGGTGTCCCACAGGGCTCGGTCCTTGGCCCCCTATTGTTTGGCATCTACTTCTCAGAAGTACAGGCCAACATGGGAGGACTTTGGCTGACAAAGTTTGCAGACGACTGCAAACTGGGTGCCATAGTGGAAAGTGCATCGGACACGGATATCCTTCAGAAGGGACTCACAGAAACAGATAGCTGGTGCCAGAGCCATGGCCTGAAGTTAAACGCCAAAAAATGTATAGTCATACCCTTCGGGAAAAACAAGGTAACCCCATATGGTATAGGTGGCAATCCACTAAGCACAGAAGAGGTTATCAGGGACCTGGGGACCCAGGTTGACAGTGGCCTTTCTTTTGACACTCACATTGCTAAAGTGGTTAGAAAGACCTTCTACATTGCCCACCTGATCATGAAGGGATTCACATCCAGATCTAGTGAGGTCATTGTTCCACTGTACTCTTCACTTATCAGACCAATGATCGAGTACAATGCCCCATTCGGGATGTATCTCACCCGACATCTGCAGCAATTGGAGAGACCCCAAAAGTTCCTCACCAAAGGATAAAGGGACTCCAAAATCTGTCATATGCTGCCAGATTGAAGAAACTCCAGCTCTATTCAGTCACATACCGTCTGCTCAGAGGTGACATGTGCCTGACATACAAGGCCATGTCCAACCTGGAATTAATGGACATGCTCCACCTCAAAAAATCCAAATCCACCAAAACCACTAGAGCAAGCGACTTAAACCTTAGCACGGATATAAATAGGACATGCTGGAGGGATAGATTTATCACTCAGAGACTCCATATGCTGTGGAATAAAATCCCGATCCATGTGAGGCAGAGCACCTCGCTGACTCTGTTCAAGAGAAATCTAGACCTGTGGATGGGAGATCGTAGGTTTACCCCGGGAATCATATCTGTGTCACTGCTGGACAGAGGCACAACAAACTAATGGGCACAGTATTTTTTTCATATAAGGGGTGGCGTAAGCCACAAAAATTTGGGCTAGGCTTATAAATGCCTTAGGGCAGATAGCCTAGTATAAACCTATGAACCTATGAAGAACCTATGAGCAAACATTCTACAGTGCCTCGAGCACACACACACACACACACACACACACACACACACACACACACACACACACACACACACACACACATCACACATATATATAACTTACAAAAACGGTCACATACACTCACTCACCTGAAAGTCCGAACACAAACATCCCAAACAAACACTTCCCATAACATAGTGTCACTGCATAAGCATGGAGTTGACATATTCACATTTGCGCTTATACACTTTCTCTATTCTAAAGTTTCAGCTTCGTGGACTCAAAATGCTGAAATTTGAGATTTCAGCATTTCAAGTATATGAAGTGAAACCATCAAAATTATTGCAGAAGGAGACAGGAAACTGGTTTTGCAGAGTGAAGTTAAAATATTTTGTCTTACAACTTATGACCACAAAAGTGAAACACAAAATTTTAAAAAGACAGTGAGAAAGCAACATACGTTAATGTACTGTTGAATAGAAAGCTGTGCAATGCATGATAGAATAACCTTAGATGCCATTTTGTGCAGTTAAATTATTACATACCGGAGATGGGAAAGTGATTTTAACAAGTTTTGCTGAAATGTTTTGCCTTGCCCTTTATAACTGAAGGGGGGACACATACCACATTTTAAAATGATCTCAGGAAAACAAAGTATAGCATTGTGGTTTTGAAAAGAAAAAAAGACAAGGCATAGATTGTTAGCTAGGAAAAAATGGCAACAATGTTGGTTTCAATTACATACTGCAAGACATATATCATTATTGATAGTAACAATGCAATGCTATTAGTGACAGGACAGATTTATTCACGTACTGATATTTGTTAATTTGTATACTAATTTGTATTGTCACATCTGGACCTGCAGCATTGTTGTGACTGAATAATTGTGTTAGACTTGTATATATACACAAGTAAACAGGAAAAAAATGACATCATAGGGTTATACTGTCAAGAAAGAAAACATTATACTGACTGATAATTGAAGTCAATTGAAATAGAATCTATGCACTGTTTTGTAATATTTCTAGATAAAATAATTTGATTCATGTTGATACAGCCCAAAACATTTAACCAATGGTAGAATCACCAAAATAAATGCACTTAAAGTTAAAAAAATGTTCTTGTCCACTACAACACACACACTCATATGACACACATTCCCAGGAACTTAAGTTACTTAAACTTTTGAAGATTATTTTTTTAAAACTTATCCTTATAAATTTAAGGTAAATGATGTTTTCATACTGAATGATGAGGGTTGCTTTAACCATTAATGCTCTTCATCTATAGTGATTATTATGACTGAGATAAACAGCAGATTCAATCCTTGATATAAGAATATGAACCACAATCAAACAATAGTTGCTTAGAAGACTGCCTCGAACATTGAATTGAGTAGCAAGTTACAGAGTCATAACTAAATAGTAGACATCAGCATGACATTAGAATGAAGAACATTTTGAAGTAAATGACCCTTTACTCAGTAACCACTGCCTCAGTCATTGGTTCACTGTCAGGTAATGGAAGATGACAGGAATTCTTAGGGCTGTTATAATACCTTAATCTTGGATGCCAACGGCTAAATGCAATCATATGTCAGCAAGAAGTTCAGAAGAATGGTGAGTGGTTTGGTGTGGAAAGGAGGCACAGGGGATCACAATCCATTTGCAGAGGTTGAAAGATTTTCTTAGGAATATGAAAGTAGCTGGATGATCATCTACAGTCACCTCTGCATGTGGTAAATTAAAAGTAGGAAAAGTAATCACACATGTCCCTTAATGTTGTAAAAAATAGATATTCTGTAGCACAAGCAAACAGTTAGGATGCTGTTAAGCTTCCCAATGTGAAAAAAAAGTTTCATTATTTTGGCATCAGCCCCAGTGAAACTTTCACTGTTATAATGTGTTGTTTGGAAAGAGATTCAGGCTATAGTTCAAAGGATCACTGTTGAATCTTCTGAGTACCAGAATGTTCCATCCTTGGACCTCTCCTCTTCAATACCTTTATAAATACCCTTCACACTATCACATGTCAAAGTTCTCTAGTCCAATATGCCAATGATGCTAATCTCATCCCTTCTTCCACCAATACAGAACACCTAAGACTAATAACACAAACAGTGTTCCCATCCATTGAGACCTGGCTCAATAAGTTCAATAATCAATCCCAACAAAACTAAACTCCTGCTTTTTACACCAGAAACTCTCAACTGAGTTTAAGGTATGTTCCTTAAATAACTTAGAAACTGGGGTGATCCTGCACACCAAGTTACTAGGAGTCACAATCAATAATCAACTTACCTTTGACTTTCATATGCACTATGATATTAAAAAACACATCACAAACTAGGAATGCTGTACCAGCACAAGTACTTTATAGATATGGACAAAACAACCTTAGACAATGCCTGCCTGCTACCCTGTTTACTTTATGGCACCCCCATTTTAAACAATCTCCAGAAAACACTCAAAAATAAGCTTGAAATCTGCTATAATAAAATTGCAAAATTTGCAACAGACTTCTCTTATTACAAACACTACTGCTCCGCTCTCACCTACCTAAAATGGCTACGACTTCCACAACACCTAAACTACCTCCAACTAGTTATGGCCCATAAAATTATCTACAATTCTGATGTCTGTCTTGCCTTAAACTCAACACTTCAAAACTACATACCTGCTCATGCTCTTCGCTCAGAAGATAAACAGCTTCTGTCCCTAACTAAGGCTAATAAACTGCTGGGCAATGCTTTACTCTTATTCTGTCCATCTCAAATCTATACCCACCTCCTATATCTCCTCCTTACTTCAAAAACCGACTACCCCCTCAGCTTATAAATTACCAGCAGAATACCTTCAAATAGGAGCCAAAGCTATTGCCTATCCCATCTCCATATTGATTAATAGAACCATAAAAGAAGGCACTATCCCATCTATCTGGAAAATCTCACACATTATTCCTCTTCACAAAGGTGGAGACTCCACTGATTTCTCCAACTATCGCCTCATAGCTCTATTCTCTCCACTCGCTAAAATAATGGAGAAATGCATCCACAAACAATTACTAAACCACCTACTCCTCCATAATCTTCTAGCTAACTGTCAACATGGTTTTCGGCTATTCCATAGTACCACCACAGCCTTGTTATCCTTTACTAACAGTATCAACAAAAACTGCAATAAAAATATTCCTTCCTCAGCATTCTTTGTAGACCTATCCAAAGCCTTTGACATGGTCAATCATCAGCTTCTCCTCCACCTTCTGAAGTTCCTCTCTCTCGACAATCCTGCTATGAACTGGTTTACATCTTACCTGGAAAACCAAAAACAAGCAGTTCTCTGACAAAACCATCTTTTAGACCTCCTTCCCACCTCCCTAGGTGTCCCTCAGGGCTCCATTTTAGGACCACTATTGTTTTCCATTTTCATAAATGACCTTCATCTTTCTACTCCACTCTCTACCTGCATTCAATATGCAGATGACGCTACCATAATCTGTTCTGGCACATCCCAAACTGAACTTCATTCTCTCACACAAAAAGCTTTCACCACTATAGAGCAATGGTTCTCTAACCATTGTCTTCTCCTTAACCCTAAAAACAAACTTTTGCTCTTTACCCTCTTACTTGTCTCCCCCTCTTCATTTCACACTCACATCCAGTAATGGTACCATTATTTCTCCAGACCCCACCACCAAACTCCTAGGCATTACAATTGAAAATCAACTAAAGTTTGACAGTCACATAAACACCACAATAAAGAATATTAAACTCAGAAAACTCCCTCTATAGAATTAAACCTTTCCTAACACCTGAAGCCAGGACCACAATATCTAGAACTCACCTAATCTCTACTCTATTATATGCTTCTCCCATATATACCAATCTTTCTAAAAATAACCTTAACAAACTAGCTAGATCATACAACAATATTGCCAGATTTGCTACAAACTCTCCTTACAGGACTCATCACTGCCAGAACCTAAAACAAATAGGCTGGCTTGAATTACCTCACCAATTACAATTCAACCAGCTTATAATTGCCCACAAAGCCCTATACCAACCCAACAGCACCCCAATTCTTTCTACCTTCATAAGGTCCTATAACTCAGCAGGCGACTCCATATTTTCTAACTCAGTTGGTAAAATATGGAATCAATTACCACAAGACCTTACAACCCTAACCTCTCTCCCACTATTTAAAACTAACCTAAATCTTTTCCTCTCTAACCACTGGTTATGCTCTTGTACCAACCCTGACTAACTATTATTCACTAATTTTCCTGTTTCATTTAAAACAGAATATTCTGAACTATAAACCTCTTTATGTAACTCTCTATAAACTAATCTTTTCTCTTAATTTCTAACATTATCATTCCTGAGTACTACTTTCCATGTTTGATTGTTTAACTCACTTTTTAACGGTACTTTCTTGTAAATTGTGTTTTGGTATTTGTAAATTTTTACAAATCAAAATATGTAAATTGTAAATTTTTGTTAATCTGATGATGCATCATTCTATATTAATGTTATTTTCTAATAGTTGTACGATATGTCTCTGTGCTTTTTTTTCCGAGGATGTTTTTAATATGTTTTTAATATGTTTTTTTTGCTGGAGCTTTTCTCCTCAGGCCTCCACTGAAAATGGGCATGTATCCAGTTGGATTAGCCCGGTCAACAAATGTAAAATAAATAAATAAATAATTCACACAAATTCAAAATGTGAGAGATGCATCTGTATTAAGAATTTAGAATCTAGGCTATCTTGCTCACAAATCAATATATCAGATACCCATACTAAACAGGTTGCCAGTTCACACACTTAACCTCCTGCACTATCCAAGCGTATAACACCTAAACCTAAATACGCAGAGGTACTCACTAGAAGCCTACCTAAAGATCAGAGACTTCCCAAACATAAACACACTTCACTTACTACATTCCCAGCAAATTACAGTACATATACAAATGCACACACCAGTGTCTCACCAAACATGCCCCGAAGGCAAAACACAAAATCAAATGTTTTAGTCAGAGGTGACTCCATTGTGAGACACACAGATGTCTCACTCACCACGTTGGATAAGGAAAAGGTCATGGTCAGCTTTCTGTCAGGTGCCAAGATCCACCACATCACACATGCCCTCAAGTCTCTCAACAACAAGCACTGTTATGACTCTGGTATAGTCCATGTTGGTGTGAACAACTTGAGACATACCTCACTGGACTATATGAAGAGTGACATGACTGAGCTCTCTGATTATGTGTCCCAGGCAGGTATGTCTCTATACTTAAGCAGAATTCTACCTTAACCTAGGATGATGCCTCAATACAGACAAAAAATGATTGACTTCAGCAATTAGCTTAGTTTCTGCTGTCATTCTAAGGGGATCCAGTACCTGTCAGCCTGGGATGATATGGCAGATAGACCACAATGCTTTGCCAGAGATGATCTCCACCGGTCCCCTCTGGGCCTTTGGCTACTGCTAAGGCTCTTGACTCCCCCATAGTACCTTTTTTAGGTAATGTCACAAAAACAAAATTCCCAATGTAAAAATATCCTCAAAAAACAACCTTAAGATTATGTTGTTAAATGCTAGGAATCTAAATCTAAAACTGCACTCACTGAAAGCACTCCTCACCTTGGAAGATTCAGACATCTGTGCAGTCACAGAGACCTGGTTCAAGACTGTGGTGAGCACCCTGGCCATACCAGGATATAATGCCTTCCACACTTTCAGACCACAAAATGAATGAATGAAAACTAAAGGAGGTGTATTAACATTCAAAGATAAATACACCACCAGATTGGTTAAATAGAATGATTCCCTATGGTTACTTCATATGCAAATAACTATAGTAAAGACCCCTCTCCAAGTTATCGATAACTATAGATCCCCCTGCATGAACCATGATATCCACACTACCTACTTGGATTTACTTGAGTCATTTAAAATGCAACCAAACATCCTGGTTATGGGTGACTTTAACTACCCATCCATAGATTGGGTAAATTGTATGTGTACAAACACACTCGCCCAAAGGTTCTTGGACTTCATTAACTCAAATGCCTTGGACCAGATAGTTGGCACCCCCACAAGGGGTACAAACATTTTAAATTTGCTACTCACCAACATGGCAGAAAGGTGCACCACCACAAGTGCGTGGCTCTCCATGGTGAAGTCTGATCATAAATCAGTCTCTTTCAAAGTAATAATAGTATCACACAACCCTTCAGGAGAAATTAGGCTAAAAAAATGTCTCCAAAGCCAACTACAGCCTCTTATGAGAGGGCATTAATAGCTTCAACGCTCCTGTCCCCACTGATAGCAAGGACACCTATACTGTCATATACACCAATGCACTGTTTAAACATTAAAACAATTGTACTGACTCAGCTGTTCCTGATAGGACCAAAGCAAGATCCTCAAGAAAAAACAAGCCTGCCTGGTGGACATCCGCCATAAACAGGTTATATAATAAGAGGAAGAAACTGTTGTCTAAGAGCAAGAACGTACTATCTCAGAACTGGAAGCATACTCTTCTCAGCTTGAACAAGCAAGTAAAACACGGAGTCAAACAAATAACTGAATATGCTAAATAATACTGTCTTAAACTTCTCCAAAATTGTACTCAGTGATATTGAATTGGCTATTTTAGATAAAGGCTTGTCTTTTATACCTTCTGTTGATGGAGATTTAAATGATATGTTGTCAGAGTTGTGGTTATTTGTTAGGAATGTTGATCTGAAACTTATGTATAAAAACAACTCTAGCCGTTTTGAAAATCAGATTAAACAGACCAGTACTTTTATTCTTAATAGTACTGTTACTATGAGGGCATTTTATAGCATGTGTGAAAATATATTAAATGTTTTTTGAAACTAAGAGCATTCAATTTTATAATTTTAATGCAGGTGAAAAGAAAGTGTTTATTGATTTATGTGCTAGAAAGGATGTTATTATTAAGCCAGCGGACAAAGGAGGAAAAGTATTTGTTGTGAATGTAAATGACTATTCAAGTCGGATGTGTGAGCTTTTATTAGGTCTTACTTCTTTTAAGAAAATTTCTAGTGCTGACTTGAATCATATTATTTATTATTTATAAAGTCCTTTTTGTATGATTTATTAATTGAAAATTCTATTACACTGGACTTGTATATTTTTTTAATATATGGTTCATCTAGTAACACCTTTTATATACAGTTTACCTAATATACACAAAAGTTTAGTGAAGCCTCCTGTGAGACCTATTGTTTCAGGTAGTACACTTTTATCTAAATATTTAGAGAGTGAACTTCATAGTTTCTTGTCTTATAGTGATAGTTATATTAAAGTCACTAACCATTTTTAACTGTCCTGAACCAATGGCTGTTAAAAAATAAGAATAATATGAATATGGAAGGTGTAATTTTAGTTACTTTAGACATTAAGTCTCTATTTACAGTTATTCCTAATGATTTAGGTGTGCAATATGTAAGGGAATTCTTATCCCATCATAGCAGGTTTTCTACTAATAAGATTTCAACCCTTTGTATAATGCTGGGTGTTGTGCTTAATAGTAACGTGTTTATGTTCAATGATTAATATTTCCATCAAATATCAGGCATAGCAATGGGCACACCTGTTGCCAACAGCTACACCAATCTTGTGATGTCTAGATAGGAAGAACTCTATATATATAATTATTCTGGTGGTGAAATTAGATATTTAAATGACAGCCTTAAATTTTATAAATGTTTTGTTGACGAAACTTTTTTCATATGGCTGGGGAAAACTGAATCTTTAGAAATGTCTGTGGACCATTTACAAAAATCCACTGAATTTCTTTAGTTTGATTTAAAATATTCTAGTAGCTGTATTAATTTTTTGGATATTAATGTAGCTATTATAGATGGTAAGTTTCAGACCTCTATTCATAGAAAGAATGTTCAGGCCACAAGATGTGTACACAATACTAGTATGCACCCCAGGCGTGTTTATAATAATGTTGTCAAAAGCCCGTTTTTGAGAACAAGTAGGCTGAATACCACCGAAAGTGGCTTTGATAGTGAACTTAACACTATGACTAATGATTTTTGCATCAGAGGCTATAATAAAACCATGATTAGCACTAATAGAGTGTTAGTAAACTCACAAAGAGATGTTTTAAGGAAGCCCTATACGTTGAGCAATAATTTGACTATGCACCAGAATAATATATCAGCTACAGCTAGGAAATTGGGTTATATTTCTAAATTTAATAGATGCACACCACAAATAAAATCTATTATAAGAAAAAAAAATGTATTTTGGAATCTGACCCTGAAGTAAAGAAAATTGTAGGTGACTGTCCATATTTTATTTTTAAGAAAGAGAAAATTTTGAACCAACTTTTATATTATAAAGATCTTTACCAAGAAAGATAATTTACATCAAATGAAAAAGTGACTTTGCCATGTCATAATTGCTCCTTTTGTAGGTATATTAATTTGGAAACTGAATTTATACATCCTGTTTCATAGAATTTTTTTTGTTTTAGGACTTTTGCAACTTGTTCAAGTAAGAGTTATATACATTGCTAATTGTGAGAAATGCAGTTGTTTCTATGTTGGGAAGACTAATCAGAAATTAAAAGAGCATATAGCTTCCCATCTATCAGAAATCAGAAAATAAAAGTAGAAACCAATGCATTATATAAGCATATGACAGTTTTTGGCAATGATCACACTTTTAAGTTTAGAGTTTTACAAACAATATATTTAGGCATACGTGATGGTGACTTAGTTAATATGATTAATGGGACATCATTTATTGAATATAGATGGATTAATTTCTTCAGGGCACACAAACTACCTGGACTTAATGTAAAAATAGTGTTAAACCACTTTTGAAAGAAAAACAAAGTTTTGTTATCTAGGTATTTGTGTATATATATATATATATATATATATATATATATATATATATATATATGTGTGTGTGTTAGTAGGCTGCTATTATTCATTGTTCATTATTTATTACTGATTTTCTTCATATGATTTTTTTTTATTCTGTCATATGATTTTATAAAGCTCTAAGTCATGTTTGTGACAACTACTTTGATAGGCTGGATGTGTTTTTAAATAGGAAGTTAATGTTCTTTAACTGCAACACTGATGAAGAGTCCTGAGTGGCTTGAAAGCTTTGTTGTTTTCTAATAAACGTATTCTAATGGTTGGACCAGTGGTTTATTACTTCTGATATTGTTTTTTTGCCATTTTGGTCCTTTTGGCCACCTTTCTGCTTTTTACTTTCTTCTTTGAACAAGCAAATAAGACATCTTGTAAAGTCCTCTAAAGCTAACTATGAATCTAGATTAGCATCCCTAGCTAAGGATAGCCATAAGGCATTCTTTAGCTGCATCCAAAACCTTACAGGTAAAGCCCAGATTTGTACTGAACGGGTAGTGAATGGTACCACATATACTGAACCACTGGAAATAGCCAAGCTTCTAGCAGACAGATTTAGTGAAAACTTCACCCCCTGTCCCCGCCACAAATACCCCAAAACATTCTGACCCCCTATTCTCCACTTAGTATCTCTAAAGAGCAGGTCTTAACTGCTCTCTGCAAGACCAAAAACACAGCCTCTATGGGATCTGATAACATCCTAGGCTGTGTTCTCAATGGTTTAAAACAGGAGTTAGCAACACCATCGGGTACTCTTCTCAACCACAGCTTAACCACTGGTTTTGTCCCTGCTGAATAGAAAACAGCTACCATAGTCCCCTTGTACAAGGTAGGTGCATCCACCAACCTTGGGAACTATAGACCCATTAGCCTAACCAGCCTTATCTGCAAGGCCATGGAGAGAGTCATCATGGACCTTATCAACAAGGATATAGGAGACCTTAAAACACTTGGCCCGACCAAGTTTGGTTTTGTTAAAAGGAGATCCTGCCCGATGAATCTGGTGGACTTCTTCAAGAGTGTCACCAAAGCCCTGGATGAAGGCAAATCTGTGCATAGAGCCTACCTAAACTTGTCTAAGACCTTTGACACAATCCCCCACTCAGGCATCATTGAAAAACTCACCTAGCTGGGAGTTAACTCATATACTGTCATGTGGGCTGCAAACTGGCTCACTGATAGAGCACATACAGTCAAAATAATGGACTCTACCTCCACCAGCAGACCCATTATCAGTGGTGTTCCACGGGGATCAGTGCAGGGGCCCCTATTGTTTGTAATCTACTTTTAAGAAGTACAGGCAGAAACAAAAGGTCAGTGGCTGACAAAGTTTGCTGATGACTGCAAACTGAGAGCAGTCATTGAGTCTCCAAATTATGTCAACATTCTACAAGAAGGGCTTATGCAAATCAATGGTTGGTGCAAAAGTCATGGTATTAAACTCAATGCAAAAAAATGCATTATCATCCTCTTTGGCAAAAGCAATGCTCTTGCAGATTATCATATTAATAACAGCACACTAAACTCTAAATCAGTGGTGAGAGATCTGGGCGCACAGGTTGACAGCAACCTTACTTTTGATCACCATGTCTCTATGAGGGTAAGGAAGGTCTTCTACGTTGCTCGTCTTATAAGCAAGGGCATAGCTTTCAAAACAAAAGTGGTTATAACCACCAACTCCCCCCGTACTCTTCTCTCATCAGGCCAATAATAGAATACAGCACTGCCTTTGATATGAACCTAAACAGGCACCTGCAGCAACTGGAGAGTCCTCAGATGTTCCTCACAAAGAAAATTCAGGGTCTTTAGCACAGGTCTTATGTGGAAAGACTGAAAGCACTGTCACTATACTCTGTATCATATAAACTACTCAGAAACGACCTGTCCCTTGCATACAGAGCAACCTCTGATCCTGCCTTAATGGAAATGCTGCACAATCATAAGTCAAATGGTACACAGTTCATTCTTTCTAGAGACCTTAACCTAGCATGTGATATCAACAGGACTTGCTGGAGAGACAGATATGTCTCCCAGAGGTTGCCTCTCCTCTGGTAAAAAGGTGTCTTAAAAAAAAAAGGTCCCCTTGTTAACCCTTTTTAAGTGTAACTTGGAAGATTGGATGGGAAAATGCAAATTCATCCCAGGTGTTTCATCTGTGTCCCTCTTGGATAGAGGCAGTTGGTGCTGAATTAGATCTGCTTGTAATATAGACCATTTCTTTAGTTGAACTTGGCTAGGCTTATAAGGGCCCTGGGACCATTAGCCTAGTAACATCCTAAAACCTATGAACCTATCATATGTCTATTATTAAGAATACCATTCATTTGTAAACCTTAAGCTTTGTTTCATATTTTTCTATTAGAAAATACTTTTTTCTTTTTTTTTCAGTTATATGTAAAAATGTATGTATTGACTCTTTTGACAACATATTGTAATTTTGCTTCTCTGTATTTCCTACTGTTGGCAAATTTTGTAAAAATGTTATTTTATTTCTTTCACTATATTGGAGCTTTTCTCCCTGGGCCTCTGCTGAAAATGGATTTCTAACTAAAATAAAATAAAAATGTACATATTACTCTCATTACTTCTTTGCCATATTTGTTAACATCATGTGCATGCATGGATACAAATTATAGCCTTGAAGCCAAAAGTGAATAGGAAAATAATGGCACAGTTTCTGTAACTTTTCATAATTTTCAAGACCTTCTTGACTGCATGTCATATTGACTGTTTTCTTGGGTGTCATACTAATTCTTCCCACCTTGCAGATGACACTTCTTCCCTAATGGAAACATAGCTGTTCTTGAGGTATTAGGTTTAATATGTAAAACGTGCTTATGGTCATAATGCAGCAACAAGCAAAGCTGCATAGCTCAGAATGTGTGCATGTTACCCACCCTTGTTTATACATTTCGTATTGTCATCTTGTTTGACAAGCCCATTCATGCATTATTAAAGCAATTTGAGAAATATTACCTTTTATGTAACTGCATTTACTAATCATCCAGAAATCGTAGCAGGTACATTTTACACAGATCTGTTCAATACAGAGATGCATTATGTTATATCTACTTGCAGAGGAGACCTAGATTTCTAATGCCAATACTACTGTTCTTTTTTAACACCTTTATTAAATTACCACTTAAGACAGAGGCAGGCATACATTTATATAAAAGAAAACAAACCATGTTAACATGTTCGCATTTACAAACAATATACATCTCATTCATGCTTTTATACAACTATCATCAATCCAACAAATTGCTCAGTTTCTGTTTTCCCTTAAACTTCACTCGTTCTCCAAAACATTACTCTGGATGTATTGTAAACACAATTTCCATTTTTTCTATGTAGTTTGCTCCTACCTCTTTCTAAAGATCCCACTTCCATTTCCTTTATCTCTGTTAAAATATGCACTACTTCAACTACAGTTGGTTTAGAATTTGTTTTCCATTTTCTAGTAATTATTTTTTTTGGCACCACCAGAATTAATCTTAACAAGGCATTACCATGTCTAGGCGATTAATATCCTGTATCCCAGTTAAAAAAATATTTTCCTTAGTTACATCCATTTGTTCTCACAATATTTCTGGCAAAGTACTCTGTAGAGAATTCTCAAAGTCTGCCAACTCATTACACTCCCGAATTATTACCAGATATTGCTAGCAATATGCAAATATTGGTAAAATTCATATCTGAAGTCATTAACAAAGCAGTATAGCTTCAGATGTCTGAATATTAGCAACCTCCTTTCTTGTGTCATTATTTTACTCTGCCTTTTGGAAAAGGTTTACTATGCTGAGTTGATTGGATGGCTGCCTCCTGTGAAGAAATATAACCCATACTGCCAGGCCTCAACATGTAAATAATCAAATTAATCAAATGCACTGAATTTGACCAAGATGACCAGCACATCAATAATGGCATTGGTACTGGAGGAGCCTGCAAAGTTTTGTATTTCGTCTTCCTGGCAGAAGTACCTTAGTAGCTCCAATACTAACTGGCTGCTGGTGAGACAAAGTGGTAACAGTACGACATTTGTACTACAAAGGCAAGTTAACTTCACTTATACAGCAGATAAAGAGAAACAATAGTCCATATAATTATATATTTCTGCTAATTAGCACCAGAAAGTCAAATGTAGACTGATTATTAGGCTGCATTATCTACAGTAAGCCAGAACAATGGCTGCTGAAGAAAAAAAAAGCAAATAATATTGCACTGCAGCTGATTTATAGGATGATGGGAGATTACTAGGCTAATGACCCTACAGCCTTTTTTAAGCCTAGCCATTGATGCCCCAATTTTCCCAATTAGCAATGCCCAAGGACTAGAAAAGCTTTGGTATATGCCTGTGCCTTAGGCACCTGCAAGCTGCTCCTGTACATAAGGGACACAGGTGAAAAGTCACGGGTGAATTTGTGATTTTCCCATCTGTTGGTCCAAATTGTATGTGAATAGGCTTAGGGAAGAGTTCTGCTTCATTATTTATTTATTTATTTGTTTGTTTATTTATTTATTTATTTGGCATTTGTTAACCAGGTTGGTCCAACTGAGCCAGGGGCCCATTTTGAGTGGGGACCCACTGTGAAAACCTCCAGAAAGTATACAGTCTTATAGAAGATAACAATCAATACAATGTCTTCAACATTACAATAACACAATAACATAAGATGAGGTATACAAGCTACAATTAGCAACACTACATTCTAAAAAAGAAAGATAAAATACAATATACTAAGAGAAAACAAATTATGTGAGTACACATAATTTGTTTCATACGAATGAAGTGTCTGCTCTAGAGAAAGGAGTAATCTCTAAGAAACATACCTGTTCTTCCAACATGTTTTGTTTTTGTTATAGACATTTAGATCCTTAGATTGGATAATGCTAGTGCTGTTTGTTTTGAAAATGTGTGGCAGATATATCTGGTCTGGATTGGAGAATGCCTTGTAGGTTAGGCATAAATCATCCTTCAGTAGTCTGTAGGAGACTGAGTACAGGGACAGAGCTTTGAGGCGGTCCACATACGACATGTTATTTACACCCTGTGTTCTTTTTGTGAGGATCCTCTACACCTGTTCCAGCTGTTGCAAATGCCTGGTCAGGGACATGCCGAAAGGTGCATTGTACTTGATTATTAGTCTAATGAGGGATGAGTATAGAGGGGACTATGGTCTCCTTAGATCTGGTTGTCTTGCCTTTTTATAAGTTAGGCCATATAGAAGGATTTTCTTACCACCATGGGCACATGGTGATCAAAGTTCAGGTTTCTGTCAATCTGAATTCCCAAGTCCCTTACCACTGGGTCTACTCTTGAAGGAGTGCTATCAATATTGCAATTTGCAGGAGTAGTCTTCTTTCCAAACAGTATAATTATGCATTTTTGCATTGTGTTTTAGGCCATAAATCTGTTACCAGTTATTTGTCTGAGTCAGACTCTCCTGGAGATTATCTGTATATTTGGGGGATTCAGTGATTGCAGCCAGCTTGCAATCATCAGCACACTTGGTCAGCCAATCACCCTCTACATTTGCCTTGACTTTATAGAAGTATACTCTGAACAAGAGAGGTCACATACTGAGTCCTGCAGGACATGATTATTAACAGTCCTCTTGGTGGAGGTTGATTCCCCCACCCTAAATGTCTCCTATACATGAGCAATTTGGCTATCCATTGGGTGACATAGGGATTTATGCCTAAATTTGTGAGCTTGTCTTAAATATCTGAGTGAGGTATTGCATCAAATGCCTTTGCCATGTTGAGGTAGGCAGTATGTGCTGTTCTGACCTTCTCAAAGAAGTCCACCAGGTTTAGCAGGCATGACCAGCCCTTGACAAAATCAAACTGGGATGGGTCCACAATTTGAAGATTTCCTGTGTATTTGGTTGTCAGGTCCACAGTATTCTTTCCATGGCCTTGCATATAAGACTACTCAAACTTATGGGTCTGTAATCCCTGGGGTCTGTTGATGGTTCCCCTTTATGTAGAGGAATGACCATTGCAGTCCACCATTCCCTAAGAATGAAACTTGCATGAAGACTGTGGTTGAATAGAGATTCTACTGGACTTGACAGGTTAGGAGGTATTGTGGGATATTATCAGCACCCATCAATGCTGTGTTTTTAGCTTTGAAGAGAGCAGTGAGGACCTGCTCTTTAGTGATAGTTAGGGGAGAAATGGCAGAGGGTATTTCCTGAGTGATGTAACTGAGGTTGCAGGGTGGTGAAAATGCAGCTAAATTTATCAGTCAGCAAATTTGCTATATCCTCCAGTTCAGTATAGGGAGTTCCATTTGCTATTAGTTCAGCAAACTGTTGGGTGTTCCCCTTAAGGATGCATACATAACTTAAAATATTTTATGATATTCTTTAGCCTTGGAAGCAATTTTTGTCTTGAAATTGGCTTTGGTGGACTTGATTAGAACCCTAAATTGCTTTGTTGAGATTGATGAGGGAGTTCTTTGACTGTTGGGCATACCCCTTCCTATTTCTAGACAAGATTTCCTTTCCTTTGCTGTACAGCTTCTTTATACTGAGGGTCCACCAAGGGGGCTAGCTTTTGAAGTTTGACCTAAGTTTATTTCTCTTTGGTACTGCTGTTTCTGTGCTATTTATATGCTTGTACAGGGTTTTTGTAAACACTTTTGCATAGGCCACAGTGCTTTCTGAGTTTGGGGGGGACTTGGAATTTAGCTATGCCATCACTTAATATGACGTAGTTAGCCTTGGAAAAGTTCTTAAAGGCTCTGGAGTTTACTGGGAGTTTGGGCTTTATATTTATTTCAAGGGTGACTACTTTGTGATCTGATCTGACCAGCAAAGACATGACACTGGGGAAGGGGTGCAACATTCCCTCATATTTGTAAGTACCAGATCCAGGATATTTGCACCCCCAGTCGGAGTGCAAACTAGTTGTTACAGGGGGATGCATTGACAAAATACAGGAATCTCTGAGCCTGCATGTTAGAGGTTGTATATGTATCCCAGTTTATTGTGAGGCAGTTGAAATTACCTATGAATATAGTGATAGACTGAATGGTGAGGCACTCCAGTACATTCAAATACATTGCATGGCTATCCCGGGTCACAGATAGGGACCTACATCTAGCATGGACATGGTATGGGACTTTGCCTAAGGTTATTTGGGCATGAAGTAGTTCAAGAGTGTCATACTGTTTGACCAATCTTGAGGTCTGTTTACTTTTTATGTTGATTGATACACCTCCACCTCTTGTCCCTCTTTTGCCATAGCTTTCTAGATGTGTAGAAAACATTATAGCCTTGCACTGCCAGTGTGCCTTTGGTGGCTTTAAACCATGTCTCAGTAACTGCACAGATGTCAGCTCTCACTAGGGTGAGGGGCACTTTCTTGTTGAAACTCCTAGCTTTCAGCAATAACTTCTTTAGTTTACCTTGGGTCAAATTTACTATGTTAGAAGGCTTATCAAGTTGGCATTGTCTAATAAAGGCACTCCATGAGTGGATACTGTTTTGGCAAATATATGAAAGCCTAGTGGGGACAGGTGCAGACAATCCCTGGCAAAGTAGCATGGTCTGTTGATCATGTCCTCCCAAGCCAACAAAGATTGAATCCCATAGTACCTTTGGTTCAATGTCCTGAGTGGATGTGTAATCCGGTGGATCCTTGACCTGATAGGCACCTGACTGTGTTTGTCTCCTTGCTCAGCCTGGTGAGTGTGAAATCAGTGGGTCTATGAATTAAACTCTGTACTTAGTGTCTATGAGGTACACCCCTTAACCATTACGCCAACCCCCATAATCACACCCTGTACCTTGTGTCTATAAGGTAAACACCTTAATATTACATATAACAAAGGCAACCATCCCAAATACACACACACACACACACACACACACACACACACACACACACACAAAAGTAAATCCAAACAAAGGAAATAGTTCATTAGTCAGATCTCTGAGTAGGGTAGGGTGAAGGGGGTGGCTGTCTGGATGCAAGATGTTAGGGAGCATGTATGAAGTACCTGCATTCATTTAAGAAGTTCTTGATAACATCACAGTTTCTTAAATGAATGTATTTTTTTTATTTTTTAGCTCCTCGGTTTTCTTTAGGGAAAAGGTTTTTTTTTTTCATACACTTCCGTGCAGACTGCCCGGAGTACAAGATGATCTAGCTAATGCTCTGCATCTAGGTATATATTTGTGCTCAGTGCCACCAATAACTTAAAGGCACGTAGACTGTCCAGCTTGCATGGGTAAGATAATCATGACTGACTGACCGAACTAGTGCAGAAATTTGAGTTTGACTCTTTAATGCTCTGCTCAGAGTGTTATAGCCAGACAGTGATATTAAGTAGGAGACTACTGATACATATATCTGCTAAACACAGCTCAGGCAGAAAGATGTGAAGAAATATCATGAAAAAGTTAGAAAACTAGGCATATCTTTGTAAAACAGTAATATAACAGACATACTAATTAATTATCAACATTTAAATTTAATTTTAAGCCAGCACTATGGAGTAAAGGGATAAAGCCCTAACAATGGCCCAGGCAACCCAGGTTCTATTAGCATCTCAGGCATCTGAAGGTGCTGGCAAGGATTGATTACTGGGTCCATCCCAGGAGGGAGGGCATTCACCTATGACACTTCCTAAGGGGAGGCGTGTTCCAGTGAGGGCAGTAGCCCACAGATAAGCCAACAAATTTAGGGGAGGGGGTAGACAAAGTGGATAGAGCTTGACAATAAAAATTTCCCTCAGAAGAGAATGTGGACAGCCAATACCCCCAGGATGCCCTTAGTTTCCATGATCAGTTCCAGCAGGATAAGGAGTAAGCTTAGGGGAGTTTGTAGTTGCTCGTAGACCTGGCATGGACATGAGACACTGGGTACCAGTGCCATAAGGATAATGGGGTGGAGGATAAAGACTAATTAAATAATTTAAGTTTGCTTATTGTTTTCAATGGGTTGTATTAAACTGCTTAATTTTTGTTACAGCAAGCTTGATTCTTCTGCTTCATCAGTATACCAGATAATAATATGGATTCAGGCCTTGGTCAGTGCTGCTGCTGTTTTCAGCCTGTGTCATCTAAGTTTCTTCAAACTGTATTCTGGAAGGTGCTGGAGAAAGTCACATTCAATCTTCCCTTATGCTTCGTTGATGAGCTTCTCCTTCTGTCTTCTCTACAAAGTATTCTGAGAAGTAAACCTCACTCTTTTTAGTCCTAAGAATAGTATCAGTGCCTGTCTGCTGTCATCTCCACAAAGCAATCACTGAAGTGAAACGGTTATTTTGCCTTCACAATCCTTGCCACTTTATTTGTTCGATATCACTACCACAAAGCAGTTGGTGAAGTGAACCAGTCTTTTTTTCCTCTCAAAATACACACCAGTGTCTGTCTCTTACCTGTTTTCTCCATAAAGTGACTGCCAAAATGAATCACAGTCTTCTTACCTCAGAATCCATGTCAGTGCCTGTGGTAAGACTATACTGAGTTGAAATGGACCTAAAGGGGAACTAGGAAATTGTACCTCTGCAGGTGCAAATCATCTATATTTGCCTATCATAGCCTAATAAAGAGGCACAAGTGGCTTGTATAGCCAGAAACTGGTCCAGACAGAAACATAAACTGGTGATGAAGACTTGAGATGAGGCAAGCGTTTTACCTTTCTGATAAGGGAAAAGAAAATAATAATGCAATTCAACCCAATCAGATGATTATCCAAAGTTAGTGAGGCATAAATAAAATAAAAAAAAAACAAATGTGGATTGATGGGGATGGATCCTTACTGTGACTGAACACAAATGTAACAGACTCACTTTATTTTTATTTTTCTGCTTTTATTTCCTGTGGAACACTTTAAAAAACAGCAGACATATATATCACAGAAAAACGTACACACAAAGCTGCAGGTGAGATATGAATATCTATTATTTAATTATTTACGGCATTACAAAGTTGTTAGCAAGTTTGCTCACCATGTGGCTATGAGGAAAACTTGTTTTCTAATAAGTAAGGTCATGCAGGTAAGAAAACAACTTAGCCTTTTGATGGGACAATGCTGGAAGGACTCAATAAATTAACCTAAATGATTATGAATTGTAGGATTTCTACTTGTAGGACTATATACAAAATGTTTTAACATCATTTTTGTTTACACTTTGTTGATCAGATTAGTCCTACTATGCTAGTGGCCTCTTTTCAGGGGATACCCAAGGTGGTATTCATGTTTACTAGGCAAATTTTGGCCAGGGCATCTGGGAACTTCTCCTACTTTAGGCATAGGGAGACACATTTGAGTGCAATGTTTCTATCTTCCTGTTTCCATTCCAGGCACGTAGGTGGCCCGGAGAAACAGGGGAGAACATAGCAGAAGTAGACAACACAGAGATAGTAAGGAGAATGGTGTTTTGAATTT
Organism: Protopterus annectens; assembly: GCF_019279795.1. Lineage (NCBI taxonomy): Eukaryota > Metazoa > Chordata > Ceratodontiformes > Protopteridae > Protopterus > Protopterus annectens. The sequence continues at coordinate 257,168,591 of NC_056729.1, forward strand.
AGAAACAGTGGAGACTGAAATGAATGTTGTGGAGGTGGCAAACTCATTCAGATTGGAGGAGAAGGAGGAAGTAAAGCAACTAAACCTTATGCAGAGTGTGAGACAGGAGGAAATGGATTCAGCAGCTGTTTTTCAAAATAAGTTATTTGAGGGCTATACCGAGAGCCAGCAGGATTGTATTATTACAACCCTCCAGTCCAGAGGGTTGCAGGATGATTATCTAAAGGATCTCATCAATCGAAGTGAACTAGAGCATGAGGTAGCAGCATCCTGGGGAGAACAGATGGAGAAAATGCAAGAAGAGGAGACGGTGGAGGAAGCAACAGGAAGAAAATCATATGCACAGAAGGTAAAAGAAGGCATAAGAAAAATGAGAAGGAAAAGGAGACAAAGAAAAAATACACTGTGAGAATAAGCAGCAAAAAAGAAGAAGGACTGGAAAGGTATAAAGTGTGGGACTCTGTGATTACGCCTTTCAGGGTTTTAGTTACAGAGGTAAGAGAATTTATTCTTATTAATAGAGAGACATTTTGTGACTTATTTTTTGAAACTGGGCAAGCCATAGAAAACTTTTTGGTAAATTATGAGGAAAAAAGGACATCAGTCCATGGTCTGAATATATGATGTAATCATTTCATAGAGAAGCAAAAAAAGAATACTTGTGCAACGTAGAAATTTAATTGAAGTAAATGACTTAAAAGAACATTTACTAACTGTGTGCAAAGATATTTTGGATACTATGAAAATCTATGATGAAAGAGGTTTGTGGTCTGGGGGATTGGAATGTGGGATTATATTAAATATGGTGAATGACAATGTTATACACAATACTAGTATAAAGTATGTGGTAATACAGGTTTTGTGAAATACAGAGGACAGCCTAAAACATGGTTTCTGTGGTAAAGATGATAATTTAATAAGTGAATGTGATAAAAGAAAATGTTTTATATGTGGTAAACCAGGTCATGAAGCAAATAAATGTAAATTGAAGTGTAACAAATGTGGCAACAGAGGACATGTTTGGCTAGAGTGTGAAGAAAATATGCAGATTATAGATAAAGAAAAATCACATAAGATAGTACAAGATACAGGTATTAATAGTAAACAAGAAAAACAAATTGATACACAATGAAACAAAGACGTAATAAATACAAAAGAGGGGGAGAAGGAAAAGGAAACAGAGTAAAATGATACAAGTTATGAAGAATAAACAAAGGGGCAGGTAGTAAGAAGAATAAATAATTCTATTGGAAAGTGAGTAAGAGAAAGGAAAAGAAAATTTAAAAGTGTAATAAAAGAAAGAAAAAAGGTAATGGATGAAGAATGTTTACAGTTTTTTTTTTTCATTTACAAGTTGAAAATCTTAGCTTTGAATGTTAATAGTATGAAAGATGTGAAAAGAAGGCTAGGAATTTTAGAATGGTGTGCTGTATTAGATGCTCATATTATTATATTAGAAGACATAAAATCATAAGCAAAAGAAGAAAGGTTACAAACAGAAAAATTATGTGGTTGACCAATTATCTGGAACATGGGTAAAGACGTATGTTCAGCCTTATGTATATTATGTCAAGAAAACATTAAAATATTAGAAGTTACTCTAGTTGAACTAGGACAAATAATGTTAGTAGACATGAGAGGGAATACAAATGTATATAGGGTGATTGCTATATATTCTGATGTTATGAAAAAACTGAGAGAGACAATGTTTAAAAAAGTCTTGATTATATCTGTGTATTGGTAAGAGACTTTAGTTGTAACCTAAGAACAGGAAAAAAGATTAGTAGTGACAGTAAAACAGTATATGAAATAATGAGAAGTGGTAAACTGCATATATGAACAATAAATATTGGACGTATAAAAGAAACAGAATTAAGACTGGACTTAATTATTTTCTCTTAGTTTAAAAAATGCACAGAAAGGGATGAAGAAGTCAGGATTTTTGGATCATATAGCTATATGGGTAAAATTACATGAGAAAGAAGATTATACAAGAATAGGTAAAGGAATCAAAGATTGAATGAAACAGACTTAAAACAAGATGATAGGAAAGAGATAAACAAATTATGGACAGATCATATAGGTATGAGGATGATTTATAAAAACTGGACAAGTTGGTTGATAACCTTTAAAGAAATATATAAGAAATGTTTCCTGGAAGATTTAGTAAGTAAGAGGAAAAAAGAAAAAAAATGGAATACAAAACATTAAGTCAAGTAACATTTAGGGAATTAATGCAAGATAAAAGTACTTTTATGAAAAGGAAAAGGAATTATATGAAACAAATCAAGAAAAGATTAATAATCTGTTAAACAAACAAAGATATTGTTTACAAGGGAAAAAAGAAGCAGCACTCTATCTAAATAAATGAATGAAAGAAAATAAAAGTAATAAGAGAAATGAAAAGGAAATACAGTAATGACACAAGATGGAATAAGTGAAATAATTAAAGGATACATAGTGCAATCTTTTGTTAAAAAAAAGAAATTAAAAAATGACCTTAATAAATTGAATGAAAAAGACAATTAAACTTTGGAACAAAGTATAACTTTGAAAGAGTTAGATGAAATACTAAAAGAAATTAGTAGGAGTACGGCAATGGGATTAGATGGTATCAAATATCATATGTATAAAAATATGGAGAACTGGCAGAAATGTTTATTTATAAGAGTTTTAAATGAATGGTTAGATTTAGGAATGATAGATAAGGAAATATGTATGCATAAAATAATATTTATATGGAAAAAGGGAAAAAGAAATGATACAAAGAACTGGAGACCAATAATGCTAAACAATATGGACTACAAAATATTTGTGAGAATTATAGCAAAGAGTTTAACAAATAAAATAGATAAGCTACTTGATCAGATAGTATTTGGGAGAAAAGGAAAAGGAAGTCAAGACTTATTATGGTTGATGAAGGAGGTAACAGATGATATTATAAATAAGAGAGTAGAAACAAAAATTATGATAGGAGACTTAAGCAAGCATTTGACAAAATGCAATACAAATCACTATGGAATATTTTAGAGGCATACACTATAAGTAAGAAAATAATACAAGTAATCAAGTTAGTGTATGAAAGAAATAATGTTAAATTAAACGTCAGTGGATGGATATGTGAAGAAATAAAAACAGAATGTGGAATAAGACAGGGATGTCCGTGTAGCAGCATTATTTTTGCTTTAGTTATGAACACAATAATGACAAAGATCAATCAAATAATATAAAACATAGGATTTAAGATAGTAAATTAAATACAATTACGTATAATGTATACATATGCAGGTGACATTGTGTTAATAAGAAACAAAGAAGGGATGGAAGAAATAAGTACAAAAATAAATAAAATGTTAAAGAAGATTTGTTTAAGTGTAAATGATGAGAAAAGTAAGGGTTTTGGAATTTAAGGTAATATAGCAGCTATAAAATTTAATGAAGACTCAATAGATTTATTAGGAATAGTTTCTGGTTCGAGTGTTGTCAAAAGGATGCAATGGGGGAAATTAGTGCAAGAAATAAAAGATAGCTGTAATTTTTGGAAGACATATAGACTGGCATATAAAAAAGTGCATTTCATAAATTCTATCCTAATAGCTAAAATAGCCTATATAGCCAATACGTACATGATTTATTTATTTATTTGTTTGACATTTGTTAACTGGGTTAGTCTGGCTGGGTAGATCACCTTTTTCAGCAGAGACCTGAGGAGAAAAGCTCCAAATTGTAAGTTAGCTATAGTTAATTATACAAGTAATCACAATACAGTAAATCAGTAGTCCAATTTTGTAAAAGAGTAGTCTAATACAGTTACAATCTGTACAGAGATGATATAAGACTAATACCAAAAATTGTAGAACAGTAATCAGAATGTAGTTATATCTTATACATAGTTAAAGTAAAAATTGATTACTGATATAAGGCATTTTTTAGGCACAGTCATGGTAACAGGATAGTAGGCACAGAAGTTTCTCCTATACATATAGTCACTATAGAGTTTCTTACAGATGGTTCAGAAATAACTCAGAACACACATCATACCATCACAATATGAAAAAGAGATCATGTCTATCATATTTGCTTTGCTATTAGGATCAAGACTGAACCCAGTCAAAAGAGGTGTTTTGTACATGAGAGAAGAACAGGGAGGATTGGGTCTTATAAAACCTATCATACATGCTGCATCATTAAATTTATATAGAGTCTTAGCATATGAAATAATGTAAAAGTCTAATAGAATCCATATTATATATCAATGTTTTGGGGGAAAATGGAAATAGGAAAAAGATTTAAGGGAAGTATGAATGAAGATATAAAAGAATATCAAAATAAAATCTTATGGAAACAATATGAGTGAAAAAACAGAAATGAATGGTATATAAATATTATAAATCAATATTATTATATTGATCATTGGAAGTGTTTAGAAATAAGAAAAAAGAAAGCAATATTAACAAGATATAAATGGTAAAATAATATACATGAATGTAAAGCCTTTTTATGGAGCATTTTAAAAATAATAAAAAAGATAGCCACACTGGTCTACCCTCAATAACAAACTTAACTAAGGTTACTATTTTTTCTAAAGTCTTTCTGCTTAAACTGTTTAATTCAGCCATACTGGGTCAACAACACCAAACTTTCCAGCCCTTAAATAAGACTCCTAATGTTAAAAAACAAGTTCCACCAAATTGTACTGTTAAAGGTGCTGTCTATGTTTAAAAACAGAACATAGATTAAAATTTAAAGCAAGAAAAAAAGCATCTTACTTTAATCACAGGCTCTAAGGATTCCTCTGGTGTGGTGAATGCCTCCCTTAATCAGTTAAAAAAAATCTAACCCAGTATTTTAAAACTCACTGGTTATGTCCTTGCTCTAACCTTGACTAAAGCCTCAACTACTTCCATATCCCTGCATTTTTTATTCACAGTGACTTAACTCTTACACTAAAAGGTTTGAAAAGAGAAACAGTAATATCTTTGCAGATACTCTGTATATAGCTGCACCTATAGGTTTGATAAGAAAAACTGTAACATATCTGTATATATTTCTTAATATAAACTGTATTCTTAATATTCTTAATAAGCTTGAAATGTGAGACTGTAATTTGTATGTTAATACAATGTATTTGTGTATATTTAACATTAAACACTGTCAAAGTAAAACCAACTAAGTGCTTTCACCAAGAAATATGAATTGGCTTTATCAGAGTCACACAATTATGATGCAACTTCCTTTATATACTCTAATTACTTAAGCAAATATTCATGATTTTGCTTGCATCAATGAAATTACCCTGACTAAACTTAAAGGCATACTTCCCCTGAATATATAATGTATACAATAACATGCTGTAAACCACAATAATAAGTACATTCAAGATAAAAATATTAGTAATAGTACTAATAATGAACATAATAATATAAAATATACTTAAAAAATAAACTTAAACATTCAAAACATAGTTGATCTGTTTGTTGCAGTCAGATAAGTGTTTTCACAGTACACTTAAAATTAAACCTCTGCCGCCCTTTGCTTCAAAAAGGGAGCTACTGAACAATAATCATTTAAACCTGGCTTGCAACAAGCATTTAGCCTCAGTTGCCATTTAGTTTCTATAGCGTCTAATTCTAATTCATCATCCCCACCCCTAGAGTCACTCTATACTCTATTAATGACAAAGAATAAAAATATCTTGCAGTTGGGACATTCTAGAGTGTGAACATATAAAGCATTGTCATTTTTTTATTTTTAATGTCTCTAAGGTGAGAGTCAGTGTTACACATCCTGACTTACTGTTTCCTGTCCAGGCACAGAGGCAGTCAGGAGAAACAGGAAGAAAGCATGGCTGCTGAGAGCCAAGGCAATTTGGAAGTTAAATGCATTGAAAATGAAGAAAAAAATGGTAGAATCACTATCAGAAATGTTTTCAGGCAATGTGGGAGCAGAAGACATGCTGTCTGTTGATGGTGAGGACATTAGGAAGTAGATGGAGCTAAATGCTGTGGTGTGGATGGATTCAGAAGAAAATTTCCAGAGAAAATATGTCTGAAACAGCAGAAACAGCAGAAAAAAATATATTTCAACCCTCCAGATGGAAGGGTTGTATGATGAGTATCTGGAGGAGGTAATTAACCAGAGTGAGCTGGAAAGTGGAACTGCTATATCCTGGAGTAACATGGAAAAAATAGAAGCGTGAGAAAATGAAATGGATAAACAACCAGACAAGGTTCCAGAAAAAAAGACCTATGCTCAAATGGTGAAAGAAAGAGCTAAGGAGAAGGCAGAGATGAAAGAAGTAAAGAAAAAATATATTGTTTGGGAAAGCAGTAAAAAAGAAAAAGGCCTAGACAGATACGAGGTATGAGACAATGTTATTGCAACTCTGGGAGTAAAAGTTGAAGAGGTAAGAGCCTTCATTTTAATTAACAAAGAAACTTTTTGTGACTTGTTTTTTGAAACTGGTCATGCTATGGAAAACATTTTGGGGGTCAAGGAAAAAAGAAAGCAGACTTTCCATGATCAGTATATGTTGTCCAAGTCTTTTTTAAGCAAACAATTAAGGGAAGGTAGCTCAGTGGTAGAGCACAAGATTTACATGTATAAGGTCCTGGGTTCAACCCCCAGCCTCTCCATAGCATTTTGGTCTCTGGCTAACTAAATTTGCAGATGATTGCAAATTAGGAGCTCATATTGAATCTCACACCGACACAGACAAATAACTAGTGTCAGAGCCATGGACGAAAACTAAATGCCAAGGAATGCATAACAGTATCCTTTGGGAAGTCATCCATCCCTGGTAACTGTTATTTTGAAAACACACCCCTTAGAGTTGACCTAGTAGTCAGGGTTTCATGGATACACGTAGTAATCTAGCCTTTGACCATCACATTGTTCCACAGTAATTGGCATTCATCAGACCTATCATTGAGTACAATGCTCCCTTTGGTATGTACCTAACCAGGCATATCCAACAATCGGAATGTCCACAGAGGTTCCTCACTAAAAGAATGCAGGACATAAGTAGAATGTCCTATGCAGACCACCTAAAGGCCCTATCCCTGTATTCTGTCTCCTACCGGCTTTTGAGGGGAGATCTATGCCTGATGTACAGGGCATTATCAGACCCCACTCTGATGGACCTCCTGCATATCCACAAAATAAACAGCACTGGAATTACCCATTCTAAAGACTTAAACCTTACCTGTAATATAACTAGGACCTGCTGGAGAGATAGCTATGTATCCCAGAGACTACCCTATCTATGGGAACAGGCTCCCATCCATGTGAAACAGAGTTCCTCCCTAACCCAATTCAAGAGAAACTTGGACAATTGGATGGGAAAACAGAAATTCTTCCCTGTTTTGACACCTATGTCTCTAATGAACACAAGCACCCTGTAAATGGTTCAACAGAACTTGTCAGAGATTTAGGATGCATGCCTAGGATTAAAAATGCCCTTGTGCTTGTTAACCTTGTAAACACCTATGAACCTATGAACAAAAAATAAAGAATCTTGATTCAGTTTAGAACTGAAGTGGGAGCAAAAGAACTGAGAGACTGCTGACAATATGTAAAGAAGTGGTGGACACTACTAAAATCTATGATGAAAGAGGATTGTGGACTGGGGTTTGGGAATGTGGAATAGTTTTAAAAATGGAAAATGACAATGTGTCCTGACAGAGTGCTTTTCAAACTATCTGGATATATACAGAGCTAAGTATATTTTTCTGGCACTACAGAGTTGTGTTCTGTTAATTGTTGCTTGACTAATTTTATATCATTGCTGGCTGATTTCAGAGTCGTGCACTGTTATTTTTGCTTCACTGTATAGTTTTTCAGATCTCTGCTGAATGTGTTTTTCCCCACCTCCCCCTATTTCTGCTGTGTCTTACGCTGGTATAACTGGTTTTACATCCTGTGTGTTATCTGACTATCTCAAGGATTACTTGCATAAAATTAGACCCTGTTAGTAACAGCCTGTATATCATTGCTGGAGCCTTCCTGTGTCCTGACAGAGTGCTCTTCAAACTATCTGGAGATATATCCGGGCAGCGCAATGGTGCAGCGGTTAATGCTGTTGCCTCACAGCAAGAGGTTCTCCGGTTCGATTCTCGGCTGGGGTGCCTTCTGTGTGGAGTTTGCACGTTCTCCCTGTGTTCGCGTGGGTTTCCTCCGGGTACTCTGGTTTCCTCCCACATTCTAAAGACATGCTTCTGGAGCGTTTCTCCCCGGGCCTCTGCTGAAAACAGGATCTGTGGAACCTAGTCGGACTTTCCCGGTCAATAAATAAAATATACAGAGCTGAGTATATTTTTCTGGCACTTCAGAGTTGTGTACTGGTAATTGTTGTTTGACTAATTTTATATCATTGCTGGCTGACTTCAGAGTTGTGCACTGTTATTTTTGCTTCACTTTATAGTTTTTCACATCTCTGCTGAAGGTGTTTTCCCCACCTGCTCCTATTTCTGCTGTGTCTTAAGTTGGTATGACTGGTTTTACATCCTGTGTGTTATCGGTCCATCTCATGGATTACTTGCATAAAATTAGACCCTGTTAGTAACAGCCTGCATATCATTGCTGAAGCCTTCCTGTGTCCTGACAGAGTGCTTTTCAAACTATCTGGAGATATACAGAGCTAAGTATATTTTTCTGGCACTTCAGAATTGTGTTCTGTTAATTGTTGCTTGACTAATTTTATATCATTGCTGGATGACTTCAGAGTTGTGCACTGTTATTTTTGCTTCACTGTATAGTTTTTCACATCTCTGCTGAAGGTGTTTTTCCCCACCTCCCCCTATTTCTGCTGTGTCTTAAGTTGGTATAACTGGTTTTACATCCTGTGTGTTATCTGACTATCTCATGGATTACTTGCATAAAATTAGACCCTGTTAGTAACAGCCTGCATATCATTGCTGGGGCCTTCCTGTGTCCTGACAGAGTGCTCTTCAAACTATCTGGAGATATACAGAGCTAAGTATATTTTTCTGGCACTTCAGAGTTGTGTACTCTTAATTGTTGCTTGACTAATTGTATATCATTGCTGGCTGACCAGAGTTGTGCACTGTTATTTTTGCTTCACTGTATAATTTTTCACATCTCTGCTGAAGGTGTTTTTCCCCACCTCCCCCTATTTCTGCTGTGTCTTAAGTTGGTATAACTGGTTTTACATCCTGACTATCTCAATTATTACTTGCATAAAATTAGACCCTGTTAGTAACAGCCTGCATATCATTCTAGTTTAGTCCAGATACAGATTCTTAGTTTTAGCACTTGAATTTGCTTATTCATGCTCAGCACTTGTTCAGAACTTGTTGTAAGCACTAAATAACCTACTAATTACTACAGCCCTCACACTTCCTCATTACCTGGAGGAAAACAGTTTTGGTACTTACTTTCCTCACTTGCTTAGAGAAAAACAGCTCTTGTACTCACTTTCCTCACTTATCTAGAGGAAAATAGTTTTTTTTTATTTAGGTGTGTCCAAGGGTCAGCTCCCAGTGTTCTCTCCTGTCTATCTGATGAATCTGGGCATCTTGGGGCAATGTAGAAATTGCCCCATGTACACGGACAATCCTCTCCTCCTACCACCCAACACTACAACCTGTGAGAGATGCACTTATCTAGCCAAACTGGAGGTAAAGCTCTCTCCAACCAAGACTGAACTTGACAGTCAAGAGGAGAAGGTAAACACTTGCACCACACCACACTCATCACATAGTCTCACTAAATCTACACACCCAAAATCCACACATAGAACCACAAAAACATTCATGGAGGCTCCCAATAATAATCTGCTCAAGCAACAGAGACCTCAAAAGCAGAAATGCAAGCAACCTCCTCCCCCAATACAACCCAAATGACACATAGCCCATAGACTCAGTGTGCCGCTCAACCACAGCCAGTAAGGCAAAACAACGTACCCAACACACTAGTCATAGGTGACTCTATAATCAGGCACACTGATGTCCCACTCACCAGGCTAAACAAGTAGAAGGTTGCTGTCAGCTAGCTGCCTGTCGGTTGCCAGGATCTGCCACATAACCCATGCACTCAGGTCACTCCACAACAAGTACAAATATGACTCTGTCATTGTCCATGTTGGTGTGAACGACCTGAGATGCACTTCCCTGGACTACATGAAAAGAGAGATAGAAGAGCCCTCCGATCTTGTAGCCCAGGCAGGTATGACCCTAGCCCTGAGTAGTACTCTGCCATCACCCAGAATGATACCACAGTACAAGGACAAAATGATTGACTTCAACAATTGGCTAAGCTTCTCGCGTCATTCTAAAGGGATCCAGTATCTGTCTGCCTGGGATGACATGGTCGACAGACCATGATGCTTTGCCAGAAATAGCCTGCACCTGTCACCCTGGGATTCCGGATACTGGCTAAAGTTCTTGCCGCACCTGTAGTGCCTTTTTTAGGCAAGGTTCAAATTACAAATTCACCACCATAACAGGAACAGGCAACCAAAAATTGAGGGTGATGCTACTCAATGTTAGAAGTCTAAATCTCATAATGCACTCATTTGAGGCACTCCTTAAAATGGAGAACATTGGTATCTGTGCAGTGACTAAGACCTGGTTCAAGGCTCCAGGGAGCCCCCCTGCACTACCAGGCTATAACTCATACCACACTTTTCGGCCATGTAACCTGGACCGGAACACCAAAGGTGGAAGTGTGTCCATATTCATTAAGGATATCCACACCTCCAGGCTAGTTGCTCAGCATAATGCATCTGAGGTTATCCAAGTGCAACTAACTCTGGGCAAAACTGCAATCCAAGTTGTAGCTTGCTACAGATTCCCCACCATGCCACAGGATTCCCACTCCTCTTTTCTTGATATACTGGAAAATATTAGGGTTCAACCAAACATCCTAATAACGGGCGATTTCAACTACCCCACCATTAACTGGGAAAACTACTCATGTATCAACTCCTTTGCTCAATGCTTTCTGGAATTCATAAATTCCAATGCCCTAGATGAACTTATCCACACCCCCACCAGGGGCAACAATATCCTAGACCAAGTCATTACCAACATGAGCGACCGGTGTTCCACATCTGAAGTCAATGCCTCATTGGTCCGATTCGACCATAAGCTAATCACCCTAGATATCCACATCCTGCCCCCACCCCCTATTAAGGAAACCACGGTAAAAAATTTCTCCATAGCCAACTTCATGCTTCTTAAGACAGACGTGGTGAACTTCATGACACCCATGCAGATGGACAGTACAGTTACAACTACTGAATCCTACACAATTGCACTTACATGAGTGCATGGATCGTGCTATCCCAAATAGAACCAAGATGCTATCCTCCAAAAAAGGAAGCCAATCTGGTGGTCCCCTGCCATTAACAAACTGTAGAACAGAAGGAAGAAACTGTTGCAAAAGAGAGTAAAATCCCATGAGTGGAGGAGCTCCCTGGTCAGCCTCAGTAAGAAGCTGCGATCCCTCATAAAATCCTCCAAAGCTAGTTACGAAAATAAAATCGCCACTGATTCTAAAGACAACCACAAAGCATTCTACAGCTATGTCAAGAATCTCAATGGCAACACTCAGATCTGCTCTGAGTTACAGCACAATGGCACTAAATATACAGCCCCAACTGATATTGCCAACATCCTGGCAGATAGGTTCAGTGCTAACTTTACCCCCTCTCACCCCCTAAAGGGCCCATCTCTATACCAGAAGAATGCAAAGTTCCTGTAATCATGGCTGCACAGGTAAAAAACACACTCTCCAAAGCTAAGATCACAGCATTCATGGGACCAGACAACATCCCAGGCTGTGTTCTACATGAACTACAGAACGAACTGGCACCCCACCTAAGTACCATGTTCAATCATAGCCTCACCTCAGGCTTTGTGCCCACTGAATGGCACACAGTGACAGTTATCCTACTCCACAAAGGGGGAGCCACCACAGACCCCAGGAACTACCACCCCATTAGCCTGATGAGCCTGGTCTGCAAGGCCATGGAACATACCATCATGGAACTTATAACCAAAGACATTGGTAATCTCCAAACTCTGGACCCCACCCAGTTCGGGTTTGTAAAATGCAGATCATGTCTCCTAAACCTGATAGACTTCTTTGAAGCAGTCACCAAAGCAGTAGACGAGGGTAAGGTGGTTCAGACAGCCTATCTAGATCTTGCCAAGGCTTTCAACACCATCCCCCATTCTGGAATTGTAGATAAACTCACTAAACTAGGTATAAATCCCTATGTCACAAGATGGGTTGCCAACTGGCTCGCTGACAGAATCCACACTGTGAAAGTTAGCAGACTCCAAATCCGACTTCAGACCAGTGACGAGTGGAGTACCACAGGGTTCAGTCCTGGGTCCTCTCCTGTTTGGTATCTACTTCTCTGAAGTACAGGCTAACACAGAAGGTCTTTGGCTAACGAATTTTGCAGATGACTGCAAACTAGGAGCCATAATCGAAACTCCTAATGATGTGGACATCCTACAAAAGGACCTCACTGAGACAGATGCCTGGTGTCAAAGCCATGGCCTCAAGCTCAATGCCAAAAGGTGCATTGTCATCCCCTTTGGTTAAAAACTATGTACCCATGAACTACAACATAGGCGGTAGTATACTTAACACCGAATGTGTGATAAGAGACCTTGGGATACAGGTGGACAGTAGTCTCTCTTTTGATAATCACATTGCCACAGTAGTCAGGAAATCCTTCTACATGGCACACGTCATCACAAAAGGTTTCTCATCCAGAAAAAAGAGGTCATTGTTCCCCTCTACTCATCACTCATTAAACTCATTATAGAGTACAATGCCCCTTTTGGTATGTACCTCACAAGACATCTACAACAACTGGAAAGGCCACAGAAATACCTCACAAAGAGGATTACTCGCCTCAAACAGATGCCGTATGCATACTGCCTCAAAAAACTCGAGCTTTACTCCATCCCATATCGCCTACTCAGAGGTGATCTCTGCCTAACATACAAAGCTATGTCAAACCCAGAGCTGTTGGACATGCTCCACTTAAAGAAATCCCAATCCCCTCCAAGCTACACGCTTTAGGGACCTAAACCTTGTCACCACAATAAACAGAACATGCCAGAGGGATAGATTCCTGTCCCAGAGATTTTCCATACTCTGAAATAAACTACCTATCTATATCAAACAAAGCTCCTCATTAGCACCCTTCAAGAAAAGTCTTGATGATTGGATGGGAAATAGGAAATTCACCCCGGGGATCACTTTTGTGGCTCTGCTCAACAGTGGCACCAGAAAATAATTTTCTGGGTGGCAAAAGCCAGGGTACCTTTTTGGCTGGGCTTGTATAGGCCCTAGGGCCGATAGCCTAATATCTACCTATGAACCTATTAATGTGCATGCAATAGAGGTTTTGTGAGGTACAGAAGACATCTAAAGACTTGTTATTTTTGTTGAAAAAGTTATCTTTAATTAATGAATGTGACAAAAATATGTTATTTATGCGGTCAGACAGGTCATAATAAAAAGACATGTGAAGTGAAATGTAAGAAATATGATAATACAGGACATTCATGGTTAGAATGTGAGGCACAAATACAAGAAAATAAAAAAGAAAATGAAAATTAAATTATACAAGAAAAAGAGTTAGAAAAGAATGCTATAAAAGAACACACAACACAACAAGAAAAAACATAGAAATGGTATTTAAATTTAAAGGGAAAACAAAAAGAGAAAAAAAAAGAAAGAAAGACAGATGAAACAGGTGAAGAAGAATGGGATATAGTAAAAGGCAAGAAAAGTTCAATAGGAAAGTTAGGGAAAGAAAAAGAAAATTTAAAAATATAATGGTAAGAGAGAACAAGGAAGGCAATGGATAAAAATAGTATTCTAATAACTGTTCTTTAAAGCTGGAAATAGCTATGAACATGAACAGTATGAAGAATATTAAGAGAAGAATTAGTATTTTACAATGGTGTGCTGCAGTAAATCCTCAAGTAATAATATTATAAGACATTAGAATGCTAACAGAAGAAGAAAAGATGCAAACAGAAAAACTTAGGAAAAGTACTATTATTTGGAATATAGGCAAAGAAACATGTTCGGGTATATGTATACTATGACACAAAAATATAAAAATATTAGATATTACAATAGTAAAAATGGGCCTAATAACAATAGTGGAAATAAGATGAAAAATATGTATATAGACTAATAGCTTTATATGCACATGTGACAAAAGAGAAAGAAAAACAGTGGAGTACCTTATTTATTGTTCATCTGCAGTGGAGTATCTTATTTATTGTGTGTTATTTAAAAGTTTACCTAATTATGTCTGTGTTAACATGGATATAATGATGGCAGGTGACTTTAATTGTAATTTCAGAAATAAAAAGAATAGTTGTGATGTTAAAATGGTTACTGAAATTATGAAAAGTGGAAAATTAAAAATATGGGGAAAAACACTAATCTTACAAAAGAAACAAAATTAAGACATACATTTGTCATTTTTTATATCAAAAGGCCTAAAAATTATACAAAAAGAAATTAAATATAATGAGTTTTCTGATCATGTGGTGATTTGGATAAGAATTCTTGAAAATAAGAAATATATTAAAATTGGAAAATGCATAAAAATAAATGAAAAAGAGTTAGACTCAGGAGAAAGAAAGGAAATGACAGAATTATGGCAACAATATATCAGTATGACAGATTTTTATGAAAATTGGAAAGTGTGGTGGATTAAATTCAAAAGGAAATACAAAAAGTATGTTTAGAATGGTATAGAAAAGAAAAAGAAAAAAAGGAAAAAATGGAATACAAAATATTAACTCAAGACTTGATAGAGAAGAAAAAGTAATTTTACGAAAAAGAAAAATAATTATATAGAATAAATCAAGATAATGTTAATAAATTGTTATAGAAACAAAAATATTGCTTACAAGGGAATAAAAGAAGAAGTAGCACCATACTTACGCAAGATAGTGAAAGAAGGAAAGATAATAAGTGAATTAAAAATAAAGAAGCGAAACAAGTTAAAAACAAGGAGAAATATAGAAATTATCAAATAATATGTATTTGATCTATATAGTAAAAAGAAGTTAACGTAGCACAAATTTATAATGGTGAAAAATTAAATAAGGCAGATAATGAATATTTATAGAGAAAAATAAATATAAAAGATTTGAATGAGATCATGAAAGATATTAACATTAGTTCAGCTACAGGTTTGGATGTAACTGAATATAGTATATATAAAGAAATGTATGACTGGCAAAAAATGGTGTTTATAGAATTAATAAATGAGTGGCTAAAAGGAGGAATTAAGTATAAAGAAATGTACACAGCTGTGATTAAAATTTATATTAAAGAAAGGAGATAAAAATAAAATATAAAATGGAGACCAATTACACTAAATAACATAGACTATAAAATGTTCATGAGAGTAGTTACTAAAGGACTGCAATGTAAAATAGAATGATTATATGATCAGAATTTGTTTGGGAGAAAAGGAAAGGGATGTCAAGACCTACTGTGGATAATAAGGGAAGTAATTGACGATAATATTAATAAAAAAGTGGAAACAAAAATTATTATATGTGATGTCGATAAGGCATATGATAATATTCAGTATAAAGCAGTATGAGGAATTTTACAAGCATGCAACATAAGTGAAAAAATATTACAAGTAATTAAATCAGTATATGAAAAGAATGTGAAATTGAATGCAAACAGTTGGATTGTGGAAAATTTGAAAATAGAGTGTGGTATAAAACAAGGATGTCCTGCAAGCAGTATGATATGAATACAGTAATAATGGAAATTAATAAAATGTCAAGTAAGGGAGGATACAGAATGATTGAGAAGATACAGTTACCAATAATGTATACCTATGCTGATGATATTGCAGTAATAGCAAAAAAAAAGTCTGGATGGAAAAAATCAATGAAAAATTGAGTACATGGCAGAAAAAAATTGGTTTAAGCATAATTAAAGGGAAAAGTAAGAGATCGGGGTATGAAACATATAGGTTTTTATACAAAAATAAAGCACATTTAATAAATACCATAATAATAGGTAAATAGCTTATATTGCAACTTTTATACATATTGCTAATAAAATATGAAAAATAAATCATGCAGACAATTTTTCATTTATTTGAACGTCAAGATCGAACCCAGTTAAGAGGGAAATGTTATATATGAAAGATTGGATCTGATAAATCTGATTATACATATTTAAAAGGATGCATGCACAAAGTACTAAAAGGAATAATGAAAAATAATAAAGATTTGACAGAAACAATAATGTATTGTAAATACAGAGAAATGTGGGAAGAAATGGAAATGAAAAAGAAGTAAACATGTTATTAATAAAAAAAGAATGTTACAGTAAAATTGTATTGTGGAAATTAAAAAAGAATATAGTAGGAAAGAACAGAAAAGAATAGTATGTTAACATTATGATATCCTTTTCATTTGCTGAAACAATGGAAAGAGTTAGAAATAGATAAGAAGAAAGCAATGATCACAAGGCACAGGAATTATAAAAAAAAATTAAAGAATGCAATGGCAATGATTTTTTATGGAGAGTGTTCATAGAAAAATTACTAGTGGGAGCAAATATGCCATACAATAGAAAACTGTATAGAATATGCGTTAAATGCAGCAGCAGTCGGTGACTTCAAATCAAAGGGGGGGCCACAGAAGACAGCTGAACAGGTGGGGCCAATGGGAAGGGGTGTGGCCAACTATAAAGGGGTGGGGCTATGCTCAAAACCACAAAAACTGGGACTTTAATTAAATACGCTGCCCTGGGTGCCAAACTGTCATTATGAGAGTCCAGTCAAGACAAAATGAAGTGGAGAAAAAAAATATTTCAGTGCATTGGCTACATGACAGCTTACTTAATATCTAGATGGAAACAAAAAGGTTCTGAGGCATGCAAAAATAAATTACTTTTTATACATTACTGGAATGCCAGTCAAAATCAGGTATAAAAAAACAAGCAGCACTCAACTCAAACCACTTCTCCTTGCACTGAAGTTCTAATTATAATTTATATTTAGCTTTATAAAAGTACCAAGTATCATGCTGAAAGTAGCAATAACCCCCACTTGTAAAAAATGTTTCTTATCCAAAAAAGACCTGCTGCCTGACAACAACTATCTAGTTATTTCATGGGGAAAACATGATCAAAGTAAAAAATGAACAGCAAAGAAGAAACAAGCTCAAGATAAATTGCTTAAAGAATTACTGCACATGTTATGGACCACACATGATAGACTGGCACTCTATTTAGTTTACAGGTAAAGCCTGCAAATGACTGAAGTCTCCAACAAATTTAATGAGCTTCTAAAAATACTGTAATCCAGTCCTTCATTACAAATACTGTCATATGCATTTCAGTACTTAAGGCTTATATGCTATCTAGTTATGTAAATATTTTATGCATGGCAACAACAAAAAGGCCTTCAATGTTGATAATTCTTTAACAGCATGCTTATTAAAGCTTACTTGCATCTTAGTCTCAGACAAGCTTATCTGATGGTCATTAAAACTTTGCTACTTAAACACAGAGCAACAGGCACTGCAATGGCATGCATTTTCTGAATAAAAAGCATAAATCAACAGTATACAAATATGACAGAAAACCAGAATATTCTTCAACATCAAGGACAGATGAAAAGCCACTCTAGTACTTGTGTCTACCTTGGATGGGGGGATACTCTGCACACTTACACTGCATAACTGCTCCTTGCCTTGCTTGGACACATCCAGTGTCACTAAGTGGGGTGTGAGGTGCAACAAGTACGTCACAATTAAATATCTCTGGCTGATGGTGATGGCCCTGATACATTTGTCATATCTCTCAGCCTCAGAACAAGAAATCTGAACAAAGCCATGAACAGAAGTGGGACACAGGCCCAAAAATATGGACAATTTTTAAATATTGCTGTCATAAACTTAGGAAGATAATAGAATAGTAGGTCTTGCATTAGCATGAATTTTCTAAAGGGTATGAAATCTGAAACTCAAATGTCTGTCATTATTTTCTAACTTCAGTCTTTAATGATTTGCCACTAATTTGTGAGAAAAACACAATTTTATGAAAAAACAGACCAAAAATGTGATGCAAAAATATAACATACCCACACAATACAGCTGGGAACCTGTCAAAGAAGGGACACTTTTAATATTAGTACTGTTAACTTGAGCAGCTGGCAAAATAAGAGAATCTGCATGCATTTCTGAAATTAAAAGTAATCTATAACTGATCATTACAATTATTTATTAATTGTAAACCCTCCATGTTTTCTTCCAAATTTGCCATTTTGCGGAGAGATTATTAGGGGAAGAGCAACATTTTGAGCCAAAATCAGGGACAGTTGAGAGGTTTGGATATACCTAATTCTATAAAGTTTGGATATACCTAATTCTATAAAGTGATTTATTTGAGTGTACCTCTCATCCTCTTAGCACAGGAAATTTGGACAAGGTCAAATATGTTATGGGAACATACGAGCAGTACTAAAAGTTGGTCTTGTATAAAGTCAGTTGACAGAGCAACAGGTCTTGCTTTAGCATGCATTTTTCCGAAGAGTATGAAGTCTGAAACTCAATATATGTCATTTAGTGACTTCATTCCTAAATGATTTGCCAGAAAACCACAAATTTTATGAAGAACAAACCAAAAATAAGAAGCAAAAATCTATTAATTCTGCAAAAATCTGGACAGTTAAGAGGTATAGTTCAGCTGGGGCTGTCTGAGTTTGCCGCCCTTCCCCTCCTCACAAAATCATGGTCGAATGGAGCCTCCACCCTGCAGCTATTCCAATGTACCATGACTTGGCTATTTCACCACATTTACCATAAACACCGTAATGTGCATACTGCTTTACTTCTATGATGATTTGGATTTCATTTAAACATTTTATTTTACATTTTACAGCACAAACACTAATACAAATCTGCTAAGCAAAGCAATGCAGTCTCACAATGAAAATAGACTTAGCATTAAAACTTTTTAGATCTAGTTTTGTTTGAGAAGGAAAATAAAATTGAGTTTAAACCATTTAGGAAGGAAACCTCAGTAAATATGTTCTTACATGCCACTAGTATGCATCCTCAGCATTTAATAAAGGCCCTACCGTTTGGGGAATTTAAAAGAATTCGGGATCATACCAGTGTTAAGGAAGATATAGATGAAGAACTAGATATAGTACTGAACAGACTACTGGAAAGAGGATATGAATATAATCAACTAATAGAATGTAGGGATAGTGTGATCAAAAACATAAGATTAGTTGGTAGAAGGGAAAACATCATATCATATCCTAGAAAAAGAGAAACTAGTGCAAAGAACAATGTTGAGAAAGTGTTCTGTATAACTAAATTTTCCCCTTTTTCTAACATATTAGTCTCATTAGTTAGAAAATTCTGGTACTTAATTTGTGAAGATGATAACAGTGGTGAATTGTTCCCTAACCAAGTGAGTTTTTCTTTTAAAAGGGGAAAGAATATAAGAGAAATCTTGAATAATAATTTTGTACAGCAGACTAACTTTATCCCCGGGAGGAAGGGCACTTTTGGTTGTGGTTCGTGTAGTATATGTAATAGAGCTATTAATATTGACACTATTAATAACATACACCACACGTATTCACATTTCTTTAATTGTAAGTCTACTAGTGTGTACATAATAGGTTGTTCATGTAAAGATATTTGGTATGTAGGACAATCTAAAAGGATGATCAAAACTAGAGTCTTAGAACATCTTAAGGACATAAGAAATCTTAATATTATAAGTCCTGTTGCTAAGCATTTTGTGGAGAGTCATGATGGTTGCAGTAATAGCCTGAGGTTTAGTGTATTGGGGAAACCCTTTATTCGTAAGGGAGATGATATAGTAGGTAAACTTTTGGAATTGGAAACAAGGATGATACTAAAATATAAAACTTTGAAACCATTTGGTCTCAATCAGGAGCTGGGCCTTTAATTATACTCTATGAGAGTATTTTTTTGCACATATTGTTCATATCGTTATTTAAACTTTAGTAATTTTAAGAATGATAAACTAACACTATACAATAAATTTATATTTATTAATGTGTATTAATTTGATAGTAAATTACATGGGAGAATAACATTCTATTTTGTATGAAAGTATATTCTGGTATAATAATTTTTATATGTCTAATTAATTTATGAATTTATATGTGCTTGTTGATTTATTGAAAGTGTATTAATTGTTGAAAATAGTTTATATTAATGAAAATAAGTATATGTTATTATTAACTTATTTTTCATTTATTTATTTGTATTTGAAGGTTAAATGAAGAGAAAATATAAAATTTGGAAAAAAACATAAAAGGTGGTTATTAACAATGTGTATAAACTATTATAAGTATATGTTATGGTTCATTAATTTTGATACAAAGATCACTTTAAATTTTGGAACTCAATTATACTAATTGCTAATTAATCAATTAGTTAGAATATAAATAGAGTTCATATTGAAAGTTGTAATGTGATCCTTTGAAGGCGAATGGCCGAGGTACCAGATCGTTGAATAAAGAACGTTGGTGGAATTTGACTGTTGGTGTGTTGTTGGACAGAATTATTTGGTTTTGTATGTTTTTGCTGTTAGCATTAAAACTTCCCTGCCCTTGAAACTCACATTCATTGAAACAATATTGAAACCCACATTCAAAGAAAATACATCTGGCCATTAGCAGATAAAGATTAACTTTGGGCTGTTTTCAAATCATAGGTCCCTTGCACAGGAAACATACATGTGTTCTTTGATACACCTTCCTGATTATATTAAATTATATTCCTTGTATAGTACAGTAATTCCAGTAACAAAATGCATGCACTAATAATGACAAAACTGCCCAGTTCAGAACATTTCCATCATAAAAGTCTACTCAAACATCTAAAGTCCACCAGTATCAGTAAATATGCACAATCTCTGCAGAAGTAAAAGTCATCTAAGTAATTCCACATTAAAGAGATCTGTAACTAATGAAGAGGTTGCTGCTAGCAAATCACTTTATATTTCATTGTTTCATCTACAAATAAAGTGCCTGTTGCCGTTGAGGAATAAATTGCCTATGTTGCAATAAAAAATTATAGCTAGTAATATTGCAATAATGGATGGCAAACTGATAACAGGTTCATAGTTACTAAGTATCTTTGCCAAAAAAGGACTGCAGCATCCACCCCCTTTACAACACAGTATAGTATCAGGAATGCATCTACCTACTGTGGGAGTAGAACCTACAGCCTTCTGCATCAAAAGAAAGTACATTACCTGTTGTGCTATTAACAATGCAAGAAAGCTCATCATAAGCAGCACTAAACTTTTGTTCCCCTGCACCTCTCAGCTCCTTGTAAAATCTACTCGTCACTCAGCTGTATCTTTGAACTTTGCAGCACAAGAAATCTGGAAAAAGCCAAAATTTATTGTGGGGGGGGGACAAAAGCCCAAAAAACAGGGGCACATTTTAAACATTGCTTGTATAATGTTGGAAAGTTGCTAGAATAAAATGCTGTGTTACCACCATACATTTCACTGCCAAGTATTGAACCCAGAACCCTATGCAACACAGTCAGAACAACATACCACTAAGCCAAATCATCTGTTTTGTGAAAATGAGGAAGACTGAAACTTAAATGGCTACTATTTAGTGAATTCAGTTCTCACCATATCTGTCAAAATCTTAGCACAAAACACCTGAACAAAGCCAATAATGGGGGAATACAGCCCCCAAACATATTCATTGAATTCAGTTCTCATCATAGCTCTCAACCTTAGCACAAAAAACCTGGAAGAAGCCAATAATGGGGGAATACAGTCCCAAAAATAGGGACAAATTTCAAATATCCATGTTATAAACTTAGAAAATTGCTAGAATGAAAGGTTTTGTGTCACCATACACGTTCTGAAGAATATGAAGTCTGAAATTCAAATGCCTGTTATTTTTTTCTTTAACATTTGTTAACTGACATGCAGAATCCACAGAGAAGGCACCCCAACAAGAATCAAACCAGAGAACCTGTAGTTGTCACGTAACAATGCTACCAATGCACCACTGCACTACTGACCATGTAATGAAAGGAAAATACAGAAACCACAGATTTTATGAGGAACAGAACAGAACAAATACGAGGCAAAAATCTGCAATTTGTTTTTACAAATGGTGGTGGGTAGGGAATTCAGGCCCTTGCCACCTTCACCCAAGCTACAGAGTTCAAGCCTGAGGTATTCTCTACCCACCACCATGTGTTCTCTCTAGCCACCAATATATATAGCAACTGGGGCATTTCACACGCATGCACACAAGCAAACTCATTTAGGAGTCAAAAAGGCTTTATATAAAAATTTGGAAACAAAGCAAAGGTAATAGTACTCTCACTTAAAAAAGGCACGTTAAACAAAGCTACGATAGCTGCAAAAATATGTGAAATCCAAGTATAACATAAGCATTTTACAACATCTCACATTGATAGATTATGGCATGTTTGCAGTTTGCAGTGACTATGAAGCCATGGCAAAACACTTTATAGCAGTGTCATGATAAAAGGCAAATTATCCTCTGAGGAATAAAAATGTAGAGAGAGATATTCTGGGATGATTCTTTGTCACCACTGCTTTTTGCCTTTCCTTTAATCCATTAAGTTGCTTGATTAACAGACTAAACTATGAGTATAGCTTAACTTCTAAAAAAACTATTTTATCCAAAGAAATTTTATCAACTTTCTGTGACAATTTAAAAATTTATAGCTCAACCACTTGAAAGTAAAACTGCGAATAGTTAGACATTCTCAGGCAATAACAAAATGAGATTTGGTCTTAATGTTGTTCTTTTTGACTTTTCCCGGTTAGGGGTCACCACAGCAGAAATCCAGTCTGCTAACAATTGGCAGTCAATTTTTATGTTGCTGAGTTGCCAGCCTGATGACCAACCTTCAGCAAAGGCACACCCATTCACTCATGTCTTTCAAAGGCCACTCAACCACAGGGAGGACATGCAGACTCCACACAGAAGGCACTTCAGCCGAGAATCGAACAGAAGAACCTCTTGCTGTGAGGCAACAACGCTACCACTGTACCACCACAGCTTGAGATTTGGTCATAATAAACAGCAAAAAAAAATTCTAGCAGGGAAGCTATAGCACCAAGAAAATGTCAAGCAGACACAAGAAAGTGATATAAAGGAATTTTTCAAAGGTTATTTCTCGGTGTCCTGATAGTAGTGTGCTCGCAACTCCCTATTTATATGTTTGTTTTTTTGTTGTTTACTCTATGTCAATTTCTTTCCTTTTCAATAAATTTGGATTATCCTAATGTTATGCCCCTTGAGAGTTCCCTTAGTGAACTGCTGCCTGGGTTGCTTACCCTTGTCTTCACCAGCATTGCGATTCAAGATCCAACAAACATACAAGTGCATGCAGTGTATGTCTTTTAACAAGTTTTGGCTCATTAGCTAGCCTCTGCAAATACAATTGGTCAGCATTTCCAGGCTAGTGGCATACACACTACTCAGACACTCTTATTTTGGTCCCCTTCTATGAACAATTCCTTTTCCCCTCTTTCTCACTGGTTTATGTGAATTGAAAATTCCTACTAAACTTTAATCAGTCTTACATTTCTCTATTATATAAAGTGAACGTAAATGTTTAATTAATATTTAAGTGCACTGACCTTGGGCATGCTACTGTAGCTAACTTTTTTCGTGGATACTGCCTGGTGTGCCTTGTGATTCAGTTACTAACCTTCTGCTTTTTTATCACATTCATTCCATTTTTTCCTCACATCGGTCTAAATAGTGCCCTTCCAGCATCTGAACGGAGTTAGTCTCCTGAGTCGTAGGGCACCATTTTCAACTATTATTTAGCAGGGATTCAGTTCTTCTCAGTGTCCTGATAGTGTGCAAGTCTCTTGTATTAAATCTGTACTATAGCATTTGTTTAATGCCATTATAGCAATTTACAGATATCCTTGGATTTAAACTTGGTAAATAATACAAGTGTAACTCTGAGGCTGCAGTTAATTTCGGAATACACAAGTGCTCAGTCACACTATGTGATCAGCTGCTTTAATCTGTTACAGCTGCTGACAAACATTTTATGCAGCTCATAGTTTGTGACAAATTAATTTCCTGTATGTGCCTTTGCATCATGATAAACTAGCATAAGTTGCAGAGTGCTGTGGAGTCATCTGCACTTAAGTGCTTTTTTTTAATATTCCGCAGTACTGTTCAGAAAATGCGGTAGCTGTTTGCACGCTATGAATGTATTTCAGTTATTAAGTTGTAACAGTTGTCGCTTTTTATTATTTGTTCTCCAACAGTATTCATTCCTATACACTGCATTTTATTTAGTTATATACTTGAAATGATGCTTTATTTTATGTTAGTCCGCTGCGCGCGTGCACACACACACACACACACACACACACACACACACAATTGCTAACCTACCTACTTTACTTAGTCCAGGGCCCTCCATTGCTGTATAGCTCCATATTCCACTCACTAAGCTCCCTGTGATGTCACCGACCCTGTGGTGAAGTCCTTCCATACCATGAGAGGAGGCCAGCCTGCCAACGTTGCAGTCTGATCCCTTTCCAAGTCTATGCAGTTGTAACTAACTACATAGACTTCTGGGATGCTCCTAACTGCTGGATTTCTAATCCGGACTGCTGCTGAATTAGTCCGGAGCACTGCGCATGCTCTGGACTGGTTCAGCAGCAGTCTGGATGATGGAAATGCCGCGAGTGCGCATGCGGGAAGGTCCGCGGTTTTTATTTATTTTCTTTTTTTATTTTCTTCTTTCTTCTACAGCTGGGGGGGCTGCAGTCCTGTAGTCCAATAGCATGGGCCACCCCTGGTTAAATGTAAAGGACTGGAAACTACAGAACATGTGTTTTTTTAAATGTCAGAGAATTCAAAAACTGTGGATAGAAGTATGTAAACATGATCTGATTGAAAGTCATTTAAATTTCAAAATGTTAAACATGGACGTAATAGAATATGGGATTTATGGGACAAGATCCCAGAATGAAGCTAAGAAAATGGACAATCATATTCTATGTAACATGGACTACATGGATGGAAGACTTAATGAAATCAGATACAATGGAAAATGGACATTGACAAAAATACTGGAAAAAAATGTGGTTTTGGTAGTGGGTAAAAAAAGTCCGAGAAATACTTAAAATGTAAATATCAATTTATTGAATGATGTTAAGATATGTTTGTTTGTGTCTTTCGGCTTTTCCCGGTTAGGGGTCACCACAGTGGAACTCCGGTCTGCTAATGATTGGCAGTTGATTTTTACGTACCGGCTTGCCAGGCCTGACGCACAATCTTCAACGAAGGTACGCCCATTCACGCATGTCTCCACGCAGAAGACGCTCTAGCTGAGAATCGAACCAGACAGCGTCTTACTGTGAGGTGACAACGTTACCGCAGCACCACCACCGCGGGTAATACATAAGTAAAAATATGAATTGTATATATTTATACAAATAAAAAAAACTTTCATGTCAGTAAGTCCTATGGAATCTTTTACATTCACCTCAGCTACCAGCACCTCAGGCAGATGGAACCCTAGTTTAATGTCTCATCCAAGCCATCATTTGTGAGTTGCTTGGTTTTCATCAAAAAGCAGAAATTATTCAGAACAGTAGCATTTTAATATAATGTTGTGCCTTTATTATTTGTCTTTCTAACCTGTTTTTTTCTTCCATTTGTTGAAAAAGGGCTTTTCTTTTTCTTTTTTTCCATCAAGCAAAGTTGCTATTTTTACTTGATATTTCCTGCCTTCTATAGTGTAGTACTATATAGTCAGACACGCTGGCTTACAGTTCTTAAAAATTCCATTTTCATGAGATGAAATCCAGGAATTATTCCACTGATTTTTGAATGCAATTTCCAGTCTGCACCAGGATTTCATTTTAATGTTTTAGTTTAGCTGTATATGTGTAAATTTAAAACAGATTTTAAATATTGGATGCTCAATAACATTAAGAAGAAATACCAGCTATACTAAATAATGCTCTGACTTAAAATGCCAAATTCCATGAAAAGCTCATTAAATGGAAACTTAGTGTGCCTGTGTAATGTGTCTAACCATAATCAGCCAATAAACAGTCACCTCTAACAACTGCTCAAAACATTGCTTCTATGACTAATCATCTACTCTGTGTGTGTGTGTGTGTGTGTGTGTGTGTGTGTGTGTGTGTGTGTGTGTGTGTGTGTGTGTGTGTGTGTGTGTGTGTGTGTGTGTGTGTGTGTGTGTGTGTGTGTGTGTATACATGCACACATCTTTTTTAGATGTCATTTCTTTTTTTTTGCATTCATTGTTTCATTTAACCTAAAAGAATCTTAAGCAAGTCATCCTAAGTATGTGTGAATACATCACTGTTTCCACAATTTATAAAGGAACAGGAGACAAATAATGAGCTGGTCTATAAAACTCACCAGCAAAGTAAACTGTTAGTTGCAGCCTATGAATGTGAGTACTGAATCATTATGGACCACGCTAGTCTGAGGGGTGGACTGGTACAGGAAATGCTTGCATGTTCCAGTAAAATAGCTAAAGCTGAACAGCCATTTATATTTCAAAACTACAGAAGTATTAAAAAGGGTGTTAAAATCGGTTAAATGATTATCATAAGCTCATTATACCTCAAGCATTAATAAGCATGGTTTGGACTACTTGCAATATAATGGTAACAGAGATAATAGAGAAACAAATGCCTGCATGTACATCAAATGTAGCAGTATCACGAGACTAGTGGCAGTAAACAACAAAAAGTGCTTGGCAGCGACCTGATATTACTGTAACTGCGGATAAACAAAGCAGCTTTCTCATCTTCTTCACTGGGAAACAAATCTGAAACATTCTGTTTGCATGCATGAGAAGTGTTCCATTTTATTAATGTAGAAATGATTCCAGAGCATGGACATAAATGACTTGTATTTCTAAATGCAATATTATAATCATTGCTTCTTACTTGCCTTATGTAAGTAAAGAAAATATACCTTAATGTAAGACATCCTTTGCAATATATTGATGTGTATCCTAGCAACCATTTGCTTTTCTTTGCAGTTTGTTTGTTAGAAAAGGAACTGCACTGTTTTTTTTACCACACTACAGGTCCCTTCCATCCATTGAATGTGACACTGTTCTCTACTTTATGTACTAATTTATGCAAATTTCATCTGTCAGTTCTCTAGGTTGTACAATAATTTACATATATTTCTTCTGGCAATGTAGGTTATTTTATATTCGGCTTTGTATTTCTTCTGTTAAAGATTAGAATACTTCATATACCTTCTGTATTATATGCACATAAATTATAGCAAAGTTTTTACCAAGGCAACCCAATGGTCAAAATGAATACAAGAATTTAACGCACAAAAAAAAAAATCTTACAATCGTCTCTTTCTGATACCCTAGTACTTAAATCATTGAACTATAAACACTATAAAAAAATAAGTCCTCATTTAAAGACCCCCTATCACTTACATATCTGTGGTTACAAAACATTTCCTTTGTGAAAGAAGGCAGGAAACAAAAAATATGCTTAATAGATGTTACCACCTTTTCATTTATATAGATAAATGTTTAAAATACTGCTTTGTGAATGCACTTTCCATTGACTTCCTTATAGTGATAACAGACATGGGATCTGAAGATTTGAAGTTTCAGAAATAATCCAGGCACATATTAGGAGCAGATGACAAAATACAACAAACCAGTGACCATAAAACAGTTTTATTATATCCAACTCTGGCGCCTCGGCTCACTCAGCCTTCAATGGAGTACAAAACGAAACACTCAGTCACATATTTTATACATCACTACTCATTAAATTAAATCCTTTAAAATTAGTCATATTAGGAGCACCATATTCCATTGCTAGCAATACTGGAGATGCAGATACATCAAGCAAAAAAATTCCCCTATGAAGTAAAATTGCAAATCTACTCTTATCTGTCGTTGTGATCTTATCACTTTGATCCAGATATATTTAGTTCATTAAAATGGTGGCATCATATTTGATAGAACTGTTTTGCAGAAATAAAAATGATTTGTCCACTTAAAGCACAAAATGCTGCTATTTAGTTAGCATTACAGATCACCTGAGATGAATATGTTTGATATCTGCTGAAAGGTCAATAATGCAGAAGGAACTGTCATTGGATAGCCAGGGCCGGTGTAAGCATTTTGGGGGCCCCCCAGTAAATGTCAAGTTGGGGCCCCCTGGGCACTTTCAGTACAAGTATCACCCTGTCACTGCCACCACTTCTATCCATCTTTTTAGTTCATGATGCAGGCTTTTAGGAGTAGTACACACAGACTGACCTGTAGCTACAATGATCTTATTACAACAGGCATACATACCACACCGTGTTGGCCCATCTCACAAAGGGACATTTACAGTTACTGGCATTTAGGTGTAACAAGAATACATTACAACAGCTCTATGTACATGGGGAGAACTAATGTGCAATGGAACCCTAGGCACTGCTTACTGTTTCAGCCCCCGCCAAAAAAAAAAAAAAAAAAAACACCCTCATAGGTTAGGCTCATAGGTTAGTACTAGGCTAACTGCCCTTGCGAGCCATTTTAAGCCTAGCCAATTATCCCTTGTGAGATTCAAACCCTGCAACTTGTGTTTGTAAGGCAAACACCTTAACCATTAGGCCACCCTCCCAACACCCTCCAGAGTTTCCCCTCTGTTTCCCCCATGTTGGGCTTCCCACTTATGCACAATACTTTTTTTCTTCCATTTCTCACATTTTACATTTTTTCTTCAGCTTTTTCAAGAAGCCATAACTTTATATATGCTCTAAAGTGCTTTATAAGTTTATTTTTTTTTTACCCAATGATGGCTTGAACAGAAATGATGATTAAGGAAAGAAATTCAATGTTGCTGTTCAGCTTTAGTTTTCCTTCCGTCTTTTCAATATACTTTCTTGACCAAGACAGCACAGTAATAACCATTTAGGAAATAACTCAATTAAGCCGGTGCACCCAGAAGCTAGAGCATTTCCTAACCTTTTAATCCAAAAGTGGCCTAAACAAAAATCGTGAGTAAGAAAAAAAAATTTCAGTCTTATTTTTTTCTTTCAATGAAGACAAGTTGTACCCAAGGCTTAAAATTCAAAGCTGACAAAAATAGTAGCTCAAAATAAATTAACAAGTCAATTGTTGTGAGGATACACAGATCATGTACGGGAATACTGCCTGCCTCCCTAATCCTCCCAAAAAGACAGTCACTGCCTATGCAACCCTCTGGTGTTAGATTGGGATGAAAGCAGAGGTTCAAATGGCCACAGTCATATATTTCAAGTGACTTCTGAAATATATATACATAGCATGCCTACTTACTTTTCGATCCTGACCCCCAAAGGCAACCAGCTGTATATGTGCCTGATGTTTGATTGTGAGGAAAGTGAAAATAAATGATTGCAATAATGTATTCTACTTTGCTGCTACCAGGCAGTACACTGACCCTACAGGAGCTAAGGTAACTTTCTTTGTATACCTCTGAGGTCTGTTAGAAAAGTAAAGGAAATGATAACTACACAATCCCCAGCACCCTCATAACCTAAGGTAAATTTCTGTACACAAACATCTGAGCAGGGATGTTTTAGCATGTTTGTGGTTGAGGACAAAGGCTATTATCAGTTTTATCCTAACAGGATCATATAATAACTCCATCCAGGCTAAAGAGTGCAATCAGAAAATGAAAGCATTTTTTTCTCCTCATTTTTCCTCAACCAAAAACAGCTTTTTTGGGGTCCCCACGGTCAAGGATGATTAAGGGAGCCTCCTGTATCCATTTATACAGTTTAGGGAGTGGGGACCATCACATTCCTAGAAGATCTAAGTGTCTGAATGCTGTGATATATTTCATGCCTTACTTTTGAAATGTAATCACTAGTTAGCTACATTTTTATTGATACCCTGAAGAATAATGTGTGTGTTTCGGCATTATTGGATATGTGTATTGATAAAAATCCGTGATATTTTTTACACACACACACACACACACACACACACACACACACACACACACACACACACACACACACACACACACACACACTGCAGCAATGCTAATTTTGTACTTATTTCAGCAAGTACATTGTACTAGTACTACTACGCAAGATCAGTGACTGCTGTTTAGCAGTCATCAAACAGCAACACGGATAAGTCACTTTTATTTACCTCAGTGAGGAGTAAATCAATACCTATCACTATCCCTGATTTCACAGATATTCCTGATTTTGTCTCATAATTTTGCTCTGTCACAATAAATCCAGTCATCAGAGTTTTATACTTATTGTCTAAAAAAATGCATGTTGATGCAAAATGTGTTATTATAGTAACTTTTTAAATGAATTAGAGTAATATATAAAATGTGTTCCTCATTTTGTGACTTTATTATGCTATTATTTTTATCACTGAACAGAATTCTTCAGCAAAGATGTTGAGAGTTACAGTATCAGTTGTTCTGCCAGTATGTATAAAAACCTTGAAAGAGAAACCATTTCTGAAGATTAGAAGCATCAGCTCTTCTTAAACTCCAGTTTGCACTGAGCTGATCTCTCTAGTGCTTACTTTGCTTATGTTCATTACAGCTTTGTCCTAACAGGGTCATATCACAGTCCTGTTCAGGTTAAAGAGTATAATTGAAACTTAATACATTTTTTCTCCTCATTTTTCCCCAACCAACAGTGGTTTTTGTGGGGCCCCCACACAGTCATTGATGATTAAGGGGCCCCCTCCAGCCACAGTTATTGCAGGTACCTAAAACAGGCTATGTTGTTAATTTTAGTGAAGAGGATGTCCACCATCAGGGCTTAACCTAGGCCAGGGCATTATGTCATTGGTAAAATATTTAATGAAATTGTAAAGCTTGTTACCTGACAAAATACTGTTACTATAACGACAGATGTTTGAATTGTGAAGGAGATAAATACGAGTTATTATTACTTACCTGCTTTATTAAGTATACAGTATCGCTGTACTACCTTTTGTTGGTTTGACAGACATGTTACAAAATATCAAGATTACATAACTTGCTGTGGTTGGGGCCCCCCAGGACCATGGAGCCCCAGCGACCACAGGGTTCACTGGTGCCTAAAACCGGCTATGTGGATAGCCTATTATTTTATGGCATCCTTCTTCTTCCAGTGTGCCCTGACTGCATGTACTAAACAAATGTCAAATTAATAAAATAAAATAAACTTATCAGTTTTCATCATAGAAGAATACCAATACAGTATATATCTCCCAGCTGTTCTTTGCTGCATTTAATACAAACTAAGCACCATCAAAAGAGAATGACTTGTTCAAAGGTGTGAGGAGATAAAGAACAGTTGAGTCAGTTCTCAGTATAAGCAG
The DNA here is from genome assembly GCF_019279795.1 of Protopterus annectens. Lineage (NCBI taxonomy): Eukaryota > Metazoa > Chordata > Ceratodontiformes > Protopteridae > Protopterus > Protopterus annectens. Next base: position 257,200,000 of record NC_056729.1, read on the forward strand.
AGTACTCATAGTACAAGCAGCAGAAAAAAGTTAACCCAACTGATTTTGAATTAAACTAATAAGTCTATATATAACATGTGGTGGTGCAGCGGTAGCATTGTTGCCTCACAGCAAGGGGTTCTCCTGTTCAATTCTCAGCTAGTGTGCAGGGAGTGCCTTCTGTGTGGAGTCTGCATGTTCTCCTCGTGGGTCGAGTAGCAATCCGAAATACATGTGAGAATGGGCGTGCCTTCGTTGAAGGTTGGGTGTCGAGCTGGCAACTCGGCATCGTGAACATCTACTGCCAATCATTAGCGGACCGGAGTTCCGCTGTGGCGACCCCTAACTGGAAAAGACAACAACAACAACATAACATGACAGAGATGGAACATTGCAGTAAGAAAATATTGATCTTAATCATGGGGGTAGCCAGGCGAACTCTTTGTACTCTACTGAGTACACTTTTCTGAGCATCACTTGAAAACACTAGGGCTTACTGAGGCCCTACTATGGAGACAACTGTTTTAATTTATTGATGCCAGCAATACAAAGTTCACAGTTTGCTTTTATACAGGACTGCTAATCTAAAAACAATATATTTATACAGTGAATAGCTGAAAATGATGCAGACATTTAAGTGCATGAGGGGGCAACATTTTGAGAGATATGGCTTTTTTGTAATGGGAGATGGTTGGGGGGGGCAGCAGTAAGATCTTATGAGAACAAAACAAAATATTCTGGCTGTACCCCTGGTCTTAACATAATTCTGTATGATTTCCACTCCGTAGCACCCTTGAACAGCATATCTTCCCTATGCTTTTACACAGTCACGTAAGTGAACTGATCCATCACAAACAGTTTTACCTGTTGCCTCCACCACACCAGAATAACTGCATGAATTTGAACATCACAGTTGGAAGGAAGTATCAGTTACTCTGCAGCAATGCTGACAATGTTATAGTAACAGAACATAAGACTTACTATAACTGTCGTTCTTGCAACTTAGCACTTATGTGACCATAAAAAAGTAAGGCCTAACTTACAAGGTAATACAAAAAGCAGAACCTTGACATAAAACCCTGATGAAGTACAGTTCAAGATGTTGCAATACTTTTTATAACTTTCACTTTAATGTGGCCTAGTCAATTTCCTTAGCAACAGTGTTGTTTTCCCACCCTATAAAGAATAACAGCAGCTCTAATAAAGTCAGTATGTGTCTCAGTAACTGTGGACACAGCATCCTTACTCTGAATCTTCCTCTGCAGGCAGAATCCCAACAGTACCCCCAGATGGCAACACCATATTTGCCCAATATGTGCATGCCTACAAAGCAGCACATAAATGTGCACACTTTCAATTCTAACAAATGAAAGATAAAGAATGTGTACAAATGATGACTCAGATGAAAATCTATAAGAACTTTCAAACAACAGGGGTTATAACATTGCCACGCTTACGTGATAACAAAACTGTATGAGCAGTTCTTTGAATATGTAAATTGTAAATAATAAATACATGCTCATCAAAAAAATGAATTAACTAAAGTAATAAAAAACTATATAGCTAAGTAATGCAAAACCAATGTAGAATACACTGGTGTAAAAAATAACACTATTAAGCTGTATGCTAAGGTGGTAAGCAGTGCTTTCATGGGAGTAGGGCAAGGCTGTTGTCATGCAATATTTTTTTCTCCTTGTTATCTCAAGAGAGGTGGTACAATCAAGGTGCTATTATCCTTTGAGTGACCTCAATAAAAACAGTTCCTTCTTAATGAATTTTCAGTCAGAAGCAAAAAAAGGAAATAACAAGAGACATAATTAAAATGTTAAATGATGTAAACACGCTGACAGTATTTTTAGAAGCTCACTACTGAGTAGTTTTCTTATATCTTTATCATTCAGGTTACATATTTGTTGATGAGTATATAACTGTATGTCACTTTAGGAGACTGAAATTTCAGTGGTTAGTAAATTACAAAATAACGCAAAAATGTTTTTGTGAGGGAAAGGCAGGTCAGCCAAGTGCAATCATATTCCTATCCTTAAATCCTGTAAGAAAATCCTCCACTGGTTCACACAAACACCAGCAAATATGACAAAGATATACATTCTTGTCCATCTAAAATGTCAGCAAATCAGTCATTTTTAGCTTGTTTAAATAATACTTGTCCTATATGAGATTATTAAGGGAATTTTTTACTTTTTAAGGGATGTTAATCTAAATGAGATAATTGTACTTTATATACATGAAGATATGAAGATTGATAATCAACAATCCAACAAGAACAGTAATGATTGGTTCTGGAAAATCTTGTGGTGCTTCAGGAGGTTGATTGTCTTTCCTGCTCATTCTATGTAGCATAGTTATGTAAAGTTATTTTTAGTAAAAATAAAAAGTTATTTAATATAAACTAGTTAGAATATTAAGTATGAAGTTCTTAGTGCTTGAATGATGACTGAAAACCTTAGCTGAGAATGCAATTGCATAAGAAGAAATGTGCAATGATATGAGCCAAAAGGAGCAATGACCACTGCAACACCATTTCGCAGATAATGTAAAACTGATTTGACTGAAGTTCAAGAATTTACTAAGAAATTGAAACAGCTGATGTTTGGTTTTTAGTATATCTCAGAACTGCTGGAATGATATCCAAAAAATTTTAAGTAGTCAGCGTTGACAATATTGAGTTCCTAACGTGCCCAGCAAGTCACCATGATACCTATCAGGTAGCAAGTGACTGAAGCAGAAAATAGAATGGAAGAACTAAGTGGTTAAGCAGAAAACATGGAGTGTAAGACATGTAGAAAGAATATGAGGCTGGATGGAGTGTTACAGGGATAAGAAAGAGATGATTTTTTGAAAGTTATGAAAACAAAGATGGTGCAGTGGACTGACTTCAGAAAATTATTATTAAGAATTGAAAAAGTGTGTCAGGTATTAAAGTCCATGCTTCTGTTGCTGAGAGGTCATGGAAAACCTAAAATTATTTTGGTCCAGCTTGTTTTGCCACATAAAGAAGTACAAGTGTTTTGGCAACTGTGGCAAACAGTAATGCAATTACTGTAGCAAGGCAAACAGTACATGTGAATCATGAATATATGAATGTAAAATTTCAACAGAGATTCAGTTTATGGATGTTATTAAGGAACAGAAAAAAGAGACTGGATTTTCCTGCAGTGCTGAAGCTTTTTCCCCAGATGGAATGCTAACTTTTACTTATGCAGAGGAAGCAATGTGAAATGAAGGGAGTTAGCAGTATATTCATGAACTAATGGAGCTTGACTATACAGGGGCTGTGAGTTTTTATCTGCCTGTGAGTTTGGTGAAAGTGATAAAAGGAAGGAGATAAGCAGCAAGACTAAAACAGGAAAGGGAGTCTGTTTCTGTGTAACACTGCAGGTTAAAGATGGCTTGAGAAAACTCATAGCTCGGTTTTACAGTGGAGTATATTGAAAAGAACTGACTGTTATATTTGTGGTATTGTAATTTTTTAGGGGGGGTCAATCATTATAGATGTCTGACCTATTTGAGCTAAATCATGAGTTCTTGGAAGAGAACAAATAATGAAGAAACTAGATGAGTCAAACGTCAAAAACTGCAGGCAAAATCATGAAAAAAAACTTATTTTTTTTCAGAGAACAAGCTCTACCACACCCACAACGTGAGACACTTTTGAATGTCCTCTTACCCGTGTGTATCAACTCCATGGTCACATAATGTCAAAAGAGAAATCCCTTGGTAAGAGTGAAAAAAAATGGCTTGAACAACCACAGTTTCACACCACAGACATTAAATATGAAATCTGGGGAGCTGCATTTTGAAAATTTTGCTTGCTCCACTGTTAATTTGTGTATCTGTTATATGGTCAACACTGTAGTATGAATAAGGCTATTTATTTTGTTTTACCACAAGATTTGTTGTAAAAATGATGTGAAAATGTAAATACTAATAGGACTTGGAGGTTAAAAATACCCACTGGAAGTTTACTGAGGATGCTAAAGGCATGCATGTGGATGCATTTATAAAATTAATATCATATAGAAGAGAAAAAGAAAGTGGCTGTATATAATGCTAAAAATATATGCATTGAGTTAACAGTGGGTAATGAAATTATTTGGGAAGAATGGGTAAGAACAAAGATATATGAGAGTTCCTGGCTTTGGTATGCAAACACTGACTGCAGCAGCATGTTTGAAGTTAACTGAGATCAGTTTTATTAGAGAATGTAAAAATGGAGATGGCTTCACACTAGTTGTGCAAAATTTGCTTCAGTTGTCAAGCCTTTAATAATAATAATAACAATCTTCTTCTTTTGGCTTTTCACGGTTAGGGGCTCCCACAGCAGATCACCTGTCCACTCATGACTGGCAGTGGAGTTTTACGGTGTCGAGTTGCCAGCCTGGTGCCCAACCTTCCACAGAAGGCACACACACCTAGGGCCAATAGACTCACACCCAGGGCCAATTTAGAGTGTCCAATCCACCTACAGCATGTCTTTGGGATGTGGGAGGAAACCGGAGCACCCAGAGGAAGCCCACGCGACCACAGGGAGGACATGCAGACTCCACACAGAAGGCACCCCAGCCAAGGATTAAACCGGAGAACCTCTTGCTGTGAGGTGGCAACGCTAACCGCTGTACCACCACGGCCACTCCAATAATAATAACAATAAGGCTTAGAAAGTAGAGTTTGTTTTGCTGTTGATGGTCTTGTGTTAATATCAATGTAAAAAAGAAAACATACCATATGAGACCTGGTTTGCCCTGTTGGCTGCCTTATTTTAGACTGGGTGAAATGCATGACTATAGCAGTGGTCTTATAGACTGACAAGTTCAGAATTTTGAAATGATATGGGAGTGAAATATAACTGAAACAACAATGATATGCCAGTATTTTATTACCCTCAGCATTCCCTTGACAAGAACAATCTGTTGTAAACACTGGATCTGGAGTTAGACAGCACACATCCAGAAACTAAACAGTTAAAGGAACTTAGGAGAAGTAAGTGCAATGGCAGGAAATGGCAGGGAGACAGGGATATGTTTGCAGCATTATATTACAGCAAAGGTCAGGAATGTTTGGTTATATGCTCATAGTGGGCTGTTAAGATATTGGATAGAAGCAACTGTTACAGACAAACATAATAATATGGTGATTTTAATTATTAACAGAAAAATTACGATATGTCTGAAAGGATGGTTGTGACAAACATTTGTATGTTGGAATCAACAGAAGAAGTGAAGATATAGTACAGATACATAATGGCTTTTTATTCCTTTGATAAGAATGTCCATTTTTGTGCAGCAGTAGAAAAGACCAACAAGATATGCTATGTTATTAGAGTTTATACTATGCTTATAAAGTAGGATGCCCATATGGATATATAGGCAAGATATAATTGTTTAATGTCATCACAAGAAGAAGAATATGATATCAAAATGAATATTTGTGATAACTGCTAGAATGAAAACAGGTACATAAATCTGTAAAAGGCATGTCTTATGTAAGATGACTTAAATTTGCTTTATTGTGTGAAGTTTCCAAGACCGATACAGATGTTTTGTTTTGTTTTGTTTTTTTAACATACATTATGGGCTGTTTAGTCCTGTCATAATAAAGAAAATCCTTACTGGTTGCCAAGTCTGAGCACGAGGTCCAGGACAACCACAGCACAAACCAAATGTGGCCATACCTCTCAACTTCTTATCACAAGAAATCTGGACAAAGCCAAAAATAATTCACACACTCAAGTCATTAGAGCATAAGTACTAGTATGACTCAGTCATAGTCCATGTGGGTGTAAATGACCTAAGACGTACCTATCTGGAGTATATAAAAAGAGACATTATGGAGCCAAAATTAGAAAGGGCTACACCCAGCATGTTAAAACACTCTCATCAAGTTAAGCAAACAACTAGGAGGGTAAATTAAGTCTACTAAAGCCAAATTTGAGGTAAAGATAATCTCCTAGGCAAAGGACAAGTACAAGGCTTTCTTTAGCTATGTCCAAAATTTCAAAGGCAGCACACAGCAGCGTGTGGAACTGATTGTAAATGGAGACACTTACATGGAGCTGGAAGATATAGCAAATCTGCTGGCTGACAAATTCATCCTCAGTTTTAACCCCTTCTGTCTCCCAGCTGTCTGTAAATATTATTGACCATAATTACAGAGAACATTTCCATATGGTTGGAATATACATTGAGACCATATTTAGGAGAGATGGAAGAGATACTTAGAGATACAGGGCACTTTTTAACCTCCTTAAAAGAACATGTGGATAGGAGTGATAGAAGAGGATATATTATGGTGACACAATGTCAAAAATGTATTCACAGTCATAAGCAATAAGTATGGAATAAGAGCTGTTTCCAGTTTGTTAAGAGATCTACATTTATTAGAAGGCTGGAAATTGAAACTGTTGACTGATCTACTTGGACTAGTACTAAAATATAACATATTCATTTGTGCCAATAATATTTACAGACAAGCACAGGGGGTTGCCATGGGTGCATCCTGTGCTAATACCTATGTGAATTTGGTTCTAACCTTTTGGGAGACACAATTTGTATTGGGAACACAGAACACCTGGAGGGGCAATGTTTGCCTACAGGCATTTTGTGGATGACATTTTTTATGTTGTGGAAAGGGGAAGAAAGGGAGTTAAAAGAGTTTGTACTCTGTTTAGAAAGGACCACTACATTCCTTCGATTTTCTTTGAATTTTTCAAGGACCATGATAGATTTCTTAGACGTTAGAATCATACAGGATGCTGAGGAGTTTAAAACATTGTATAGAAAAGAATGTTGGAAAAATAGTATATTAGTACATGATAGTATGCATCCGGGATACACATTCAAGAATATAGTCATGGGTCAATTGGGTAGGATATCCAGGATTTGTATGCAGGAGCAGGATTTTGAGATGGAGGTTAATAACTTGGAAAGGTTTTTCACAGCAAGGGTATACAATGATGAGCTTATACACAATGTGACACATTCTAGGATAGTTCACAGGAAGGGGAGGATGTGCCCTTGGTTAAGGAAGAAAACTAGTCGTGATGGAGTTGGTTCCAGGGAGAGATCTGGGAACAGAGAAAATTATGTTAGGATTATGTTCACATACAGTAGCACCATCTATGGGATTTGTGACATAAGAAATAACTGGGGGATACTCATGACTGATGATAAACTTAGAAAGACAGTAGGGGACCGGCCGAATTTCAGTTTCAGAAGGAATAAGAACTTAAAAGACATCTTGAGTCATGAAGGGAAGGAGAGGCAAAGACAAGCCATGCACAAGGAAGGAACCAGACCTTGTGGCTCCTGTAAAGCATGTATATATATAAACAATGAAGTAGGATATAAACATCCTGTTACAGGTAGAATTTATCATTTTGGAGCCAAAGCTAATTGTAGAACAAGGCACATGGTATATTTAGCGAATGGTCAGGCCTGTTTGAGTTATTATGTGGGCAAAACTAACTGTATGTTTAAAGTTAGGATTTTCCAACATTTATCAGCTATAAGGAATAAGAATGAGCACAATGCTCTGTACAGGCATGTCTTAGGGAATGAAGGACACTATTTCAAGTTCAGGGTGATATGGAATGTAAGAACCAACACTAGGGGGGTGATATAAAAAACATCACTGAATGTGAAGAAACTAGATGGATAGTGGCGCTCTTAGCTCATAGGTATCCAGGGCTCAATGAGGTTGTGCCAATGAAACCCGCCCTTTAGAATAGGCGGGTTAGGTACTGAAGCATGATTGGCTGTCATTTAGTTTAAATAATTGTGTACCTATTGCATTATTTTATCTGATGAAGGGCAGGAGCCCAAAAGTGCTCATCTCAATATAAGGAAAAAATGATTGACTTCAACAATTGCATAAGCTTCTGGTGTCATCCAAAGGAGATCCAATATCTGTCTGCCTGGGATGACATGATCAACAGACCACGATGCTTTGCCAGAGATGGTCTGCACCAGTCGCCCCTGGGATTCAGATTACTGGCTAAGGCTCTTGCCACCCCTATAGTGCCTTTTTTAGGCAAAGTTCAAAGGACAAAACCACCACCATAACAGGTACAAGCATGCAAAATCTGAAGATAATGCTACTCAATGCTAGAAGTCTAAACCTCAAAATGCACTCTCTCGAGGCACTCCTAAAAATGGAGAACATTGATATCTGTGCAGTAACTGAGACCTGGTTCAAGGCTCCAGAGAGCACCACTGCAATACCAGGCTACAACTCTTACCACACTTTTCGGCCACCAAACCAGGACCGAAACACTAAAGGTGGAGGAGTGTCAATATTCACCAAGGATATTCACACCACCAGGCTAGTTGCCCAACACAATGTGTCTGAAATTCTCCAGGTGCAACTAACACTAGGTAAGACTGCAATCCAAATTGTAGCTTGCTACAGATCCCCCACTATGCCCCAAGATTCCCACTACACCTTTCTAAACATACTGGAAAATATTAAGATAGAACCAAACACCCTAATACTGGGTGATTTTAACTACCCTGCCATTAACTGGGAAAACTACTCCTGTACCAACACCTTTGCCCAATGGTTCTTGGAATTCATAAATTCCAGCGCCCTGGATGAAATAATCCATAGTCCCACCAGGGGCTCCAATATCCTAGACCTGGTCATTACCAACATGGGAAATCGATGCTCCACACCTATGGTCAGCCCCTCGTTAGTCAGGTCTGACCATAAGCTAATCACCCTTAACATCCACATCCCACCCCCACCCCCCAGTAAGGAAACCTCCATAAAAAACTTCTCCAAAGCCAACTTCATGCTACTCAAGTCAGAAGTGACAAACTTCATGACACCCATGCAGATGGGAACTGAAAGTTCAACTGCTAAATCCTACACTAAGGCACTGTATGAGCACATCCACTCATGCATGAATCGTGCCATCCCAAATAGAACCAAGATGCTCTCATCCAAAAAAGCAAGCCAATCTGGTGGTCCCCTCCCATAAACAAACTTTACAACAAAAGGAAGAAACTGTTGCAGAAAAAAGGAAATTCCCAGGATGCAAAAAACTCCCTTACCAGCCTCAGTAAGAAAGTGATATCCCTCATAACATCCTCCAAAGCTAGTTACGAAAATAAAATTGCCAAAGATTCCAAAGACAACCACAAGGCATTCTATAACTATGTCAAGAATCTGAATGGCAATGCTCAGATCTGCTCTGAGCTAAATCAGAATGGCACTAAATATACTGATCCCAAAGATATTGCCAATATCCTGGCAGATTGATTCAGTGCCAATGTCACCCTCCTCTCACCCCCTAAATGGCCAATCTCAATACCAGAAGATTGCCAAATTCCAGTAATAATGGCCACACAGGTAAAAACGCACTCTCCAAAGCTAAGAATACAGCATCCATGGGACCAGATGACATCCTGGGCTGTGTACTACATGAACTACAATATGAACTGGCACCTCACCTAAGTGTCATGTTTAATCATAGCCTCACCTCAGGTTTCGTGCCCACTGAGTGGTGCAGAGCTACAGTTATCCCACTCCACAAGGTGGGATCCACCTTGAATCCCAGAAACTACCGTCCCATCAGTCTGACGAGCCTTATCTGCAAGGCCATGGAGCGTATTATCATGGTACTTATAAACAAATACATTGTCAACCTTCAAACACTGGATCCCACCCAGTTTGGGTTCATGAAGGGCCAATCTTGTCTCCTGAACCTGATTGACTTCTTCGAATCAGTCTCCAGAGCCATGGACAAGGGTAAGGTGGTTCACACATCCTATCTAGACTTTGCCAAGGCCTTTGACACCATCTCCCACTCTGGAATCATAGATAAACTTACTAAGCTGGGCATTAATCCCTATGTCACCCAATGAGTTGCTAACTGGCTTACTGATAGAACCCACACTGTAAAAGTAGACAACTCCACATCCAGCTCCAGACAAGTGACAAGTGGAGTACCTCAGGGTTCAGTCCTGGGACCGCTCTTGTTTGGCATCTACTTCTCTGAAGTACAGGCCAACACTAAGGGACTCTGGCTAACAAAGTTTGCAGATGACTACAAACTGGGAGCCATTATTGAATCCCCAAATGATGTGGATACTCTACAAAAGGGCCTTACAGAAACAGATGCTTGGTGCCAGAGCCATGGGCTCAAGCTCAATGCCAAGAAATGTATAGTTATCTCCTTTGGGAAAAAACATGTACCCATGAATTACCATATAGGTGGCAGTACATTAAACACCGAAACTGTGATAAGAGACTTAGGGACACAGGTGGACATTGGTCACACCTTTGATAACATCATTGCCACAACAGTCAGGAAATCCTTCTATGTGGCACACCTCATCACTAAGGGCTTTTCATCCAGAAAAAAGCAGGTCATTGTCCCACTGTACTCATCCCTCATTAGACACATTATAGAATTCAATGCCCTGTTTGGTATGTACCTCTCAAGACATCTGCAACAACTGGAAAGGCCGCAGAAATACCTCACTAAAAGAATCACAGGCCTAAAGCAGATGTCCTACGCTGACTGCCTTAAAAAACTCCAGCTATACTCTGTCGCATATCGTCTACTCAGAGGCAATCTCTGCTTAACATACAAGGCCATGTCAAACCCAGAGCTGTTGGACATGCTACAGTTAAAGAAATCCCAATCCCTCAGAGCCACACACTCCAGGGATCTAAACCTTGTCATCAACATAAACAAAACATGCTGGAGGGCTAGGTTCCTGACCCACAGACTCCCCAGACTCTGGAATAGATTGCCCATACATGTCAAGCAGAGTGCCTCTTTGGCCCTCTTCAAAAGGAACCTTGATGGGAGAAAGGAAATTCACCCCGGGGATCACGTCAGTCACCCTGCTAGACAGGGGTCCAGGGAAGTAAACAGTGTGGGAAGAAATAGCCAGGGAATTGCTATGGCTAGGCATGTATAGGCCCTAGGGCTGATAGCCTAGTACCAATCTATGAACTTATGAATCTCTGTTATTTGTTTTTACTATTTTAACATTTATTAAACAGTCATTTTTTAGTGGTGGTCTGCTGCAGTTTTTCTTTTATTGTTTACCTTGACCTGTTTAAGGGATTTGATGCAATACCCCACTCAGGCATTGTAAACATACTCATGGATCTAGGCATAAACCCTGATGTTACACCCTGGATAGCCAGTTGACTCTCAGATAGGACCCAGGAAGTTAGGATAGGGGACACTACCTCCACAAAAAGGTTAGTCATTAGTAGAGCCTCTCTGGGCTCTCTGCTGGGTCCGCTCATTTTTGGTATCTACTTCTCAGAGGTCAACGCCAATGTCGAGAGCCTCTGGCTGACTCACTTGGCAGGTGATTGGAAACTAGGAGTGGACATAGAATCCTCCTCAAGATACTAACATCCTACAGGAAGGACTAATACTGAAAAATGACTGGTGACAAAGCCATGGCTTAAAGCTCAATGCCAAGAAATGCATAATAGTACCATTTAGAAAGTCAGCCACCCATGAAAATTACTTCATAGATAACACGCTCCTACAAGTTAACCCAGTAGTCAAGTATTTGGGTACGTATGTATTTAATGACCTGGCCAACATATGTCTAAGGCAGTAAGGAAATCATTGTGTGTTGCTCAATTTATAAGCAATAGCATGGCATCTAGGCCCAAAGAAGTCCTTGTTCCACTGTATTAGGCTCTCATCTGGCACATCAATGAGTACAATGCCCCCGCTTCATTATGTACCTGACCAGACATATGCAACAACTGGTTCCTCACAAAACAAATACAGGGTGTAAACAGCATGTCCTATGCAGATCACCTCAAATCTCTATCTCTGTCCTACAGACTGTGGAGAGGTGATCTATGCCTGTCATACACGGCATCCTTGGATCCCACTCTGATGGACCACAAAAATTAATAGCATCAGAATTATGCAATCTAGGGGTATAAACTTTGCTTGTGAGATAAATAGGACATGTTGAAGGGAATGGTAGGTGTCTCAGAGAATTCCACATCTGTGGAACAGGCTTCACATCCATGTGAAGCAGAGTTCTTTCCTGGCCTTATTCAAGAGAAACCTGGACTATTGGATAGGAAATCAAAAATATAACCAGAGTCTAGCACCTATGGCTTTAATGGGCAGAAGCAGCCTGTACATCTTGCCCTAGCATACATAAACCCCTAGAAACAACCTTTATGGCACATAACTTTGTGGGATAAATTTGGGAAGCTTGGTTAGATATGTAAAGGCCAGCACATAAACTTGTGGGAGATGTTTGTGATGCTTGACTAGGCTTATAAAGGCCACACTGGTCATTAGCCTAGTATATACCTATGCACCTATGAGCTTATAAACATTCACAGAAACTGATCACAGCCACCATTATTTAGCATTCTGACTATATGAATATTAATTTGCCATTTTTATTATTATTTGTCATTGTGTTTGTTTCAATGTTATGCTGAAATGTAATTAAAATGATTAAAAAAGTTCAGGGTCACATTTAAATGGATCTTTGAAAGGTAGTGGAGATAATGAGGGTTGAAAGCTGCTCTGTGTTTATGCTTCTGACATATGTATGGTTGAGCAATAGAACCATGGTACAGGTACCGGTTGCCATGAATTCCAATAATGCTTAGAGAAACAAGCGGTGGTACTTCACCTGTATATAAATATAATAATTTGCATACCTCTCAACTTTCCAGATTTTTGCCTCTTATTTTTGGTCTATTCCTCATAACATTTTTGCTTGCCTGACAAATCACTAGGATGATCTGAGGATTGAAGTCACTAAATAATGACATACATTTGAGTTTCAGATTTCAAATTCTTCAGAAAATGCATGGTAACACAAAACCTATTACTCTAATAACTTTCTACGTTTCTAACAGCAATATTTAAAATCTGTCCCTATTTTTGGGCCTTTATCCCCCCCCCCATTTTCTCAAGTTTTGTCCAGATTTCTTGCACTAGGAGGTTGAGAGGTATGAGTAATTGCAAATGAGCTGTGCTGTTTTCATATCTGTGAAACCAGCAAAACATCACCCACATAAACTGTCATAAACTGTGCAGTGATGAAACTGTGTAAAGCTGGCTAAGAAGTATGCAACAATCTGTGCTTCTCTTGCACATGCCTGTAATTGCTATGTTGTGGAGGTCAAGACCTCAAGGATTTCAGTGGTCAGAGCTAAGTGGGATAGTGATGGGATGGAGCCCAACAGCTTGCTGTGAAAGAGGCACCATTTGACAGCAATCTTGTTTCATGTTAAAAAAATAAAGCAAACAGGATAAAATGGAATTACTGAACATCCTTGTACTATTGGCATCATTTTTTCAACTATGGGTGTATCGAGTAACAAACCACGTAGATCAATTGCTGACACTGCATAGTGCAGAATAAAAGGGTGCTGCATCCTTTGGATGAGACATTAAACTGAGGTCCCATCTGTTTGACTTGGTGATAGTTCTGGTGGATGTAGAAGATCCCACAGCACCTATCAAAAAGAGTAGGGGTCCTTTATTTATATACAAGAACTCTTATTTACAACATATTTACATACTTACAAATATTTACAAATGTAAAAATATAGAGATATATAAATCTATTTGTATATATTCATATTTTCTTTTGCAGTACTAAATTCTCATCCCTATTAGATCCCCACTCCTTTTTCTATAACCATCTGATTTTTCTTAATATTGTTGCTAAAATACATTTACCATTGAACATAATTTCACTTATTCTTTCATTCCATATAACCCAAAAGATAAAAATAACTTTTTATCTATTCTTTTAACATATTCTTTAGGTTTATTCTTATAATATTTATATTAAATCATATCCATGTTTATTTTATCCACTTCTTTTATATATTAAAAAAATCTTCTTTACATAGTTTTACCCATAACTTTTTTGCTCCTTTACATGTCAAAAACACATGTTCTGTAGTTTCTTCTTCTTGACAATGTAAACATATTCTATCACTTTTCCTTTTATATGACATATTGGGCCGGATTCACAAAGGCTTGCACGGAGTCTAAGAGTAGAGAAAGACTCCAGACAGCCAATATGTCTGCCGAGCGATCCAGGAACAGCCGGCAGGGGTGTGCATGAGAGCTCCTAAAACTACTCTTGCACGGACAGTGTTATGTTATGCAAACTACCTCATTTGCTGCTGAAAGGTAAATTTGTGATGCAGGAAAACACTAACCAGTCCGAGTAAGAGTAGAGTTATTTGCAGAAATGAACTCCGTTGGTAACGGAGTACCGTTCTGCAAATAGCAAAACGGAGCTATGACAGCTCCAAATAAAGGATGCATCCAGTTGAGGACGCATGCCAATGGTCAAATATAAGGCCATTGGCATTTTTATCTGTTGCAAAATAATAAAAAAAATGTTTTTCCCCCCGATCTCTGATGTTTAAGCGTAGCGCAGCAACGCGCAAACGTGTGGCGCTATAAAAAACAGAAAATAAAAAAAAAAGCCAAAAATAGGCATTGTATTAAAAATATTCTACTGTCATGCAGGTGAATGGCAGGATGAAGACAACATGGCTACTGAGTAGTGGTTGCTAAGGGGGGAAGCTCAGTTTGAGAGATGTAACCAAGCATTGGTAGTCAATCGTATGCAAATGAGGATAAGGATAGTGAATCCCAATTTTCCCAGCCATGTGAACCATGTCCCTAGAGTGTAAGTGTAGGATTAGGGGGGGGGAGTAGTAGAGTAGAAGATAGGTGACATCATGAGGGGGTATATATGAAAGACTGTAAGCTTATTGGAGCAGAGTGACATGTGTTTGCTGTGAGTTACTCAGGACTAGAAGAGGCGTGTCTACAGTTGTCTTAACTGAAACCCAGAAACCGAAGGTGTACGCCATGGATCTCACTAAAGTTTCTTGCAAAGATGCTTACACTCTGTGCACGTGTGTGCGCGCCTGTAAACCCGTCTAAGCCTGTGTGCGCGTGTGTGCACCTGTGTAAGCCTGGGTAGGGCTGGCTAAGCCTGTGTGTGCAGATGTGCACCCGCCTAAGCCTGTGTAAGCCTGTGTGTGCACGTGTGTGCGTGTTTGCATGGTGCTGCCCCCTGTGGAAACAGAAAGGGAAAAGGAAGGAAAAGAAGTAGTAGGAAGTTAACCAAGGAGAACTAGCAGAGCTGCCGGGTGAAATCAATCAGAATCAGCCAATTACACAGGCAGTACACTAGCCCAGCCCAGCCCAGCACTTAAAACTCTGCAAACAACATTCCCCCATGTTTTACTCAGAAACACTGCAACACTGCAGTATACAAAGAGAAGTGAAAACTTAAAAAGCTTAACTGAGTCAAAAAAATGTTAGGGGCTGCCATTGCTATTATAAGGCAAGATGTGCAAGATGCTGAGGGTGCCCTGGAAGCTACCACGATTCCCATATCTGGCATCTGACACAGCTGTACCAGACATTTGCCAATGGGGACATCCCTGACGGTCACCTAGTGGGGGATGCTGGATATGCACTGGAGCCGTGGCTGATGACACTCATCAGAAATGCACACACACCTGAACAAGAACTCCATAATGAGGCACACGCACAAACACGAAATGTAATCGAGCATGTGTTTGGGATGCTCAAGTCACAGTTCCGGTGCCTGGACACATCTGGTGGAGCCTTGCAGTACTCACCAACTACATGAACCCAAATTGTCATGGTATGTGCCATGCTACACAATATGATTCTGTGAAAACAGCTGCAGCAGGAACAGCATGGGGCAGGGCCAAACAGCCCCCCACCATTGCCAAGGCCTGCACAGGCACAGCGTGACTCGGAGGAGGAACAACCTGAGCCTGCCCCAGTAGGCAGAAGGAGGTGTGCCCAGTATGCCTTGGCCTTGGCAAAGAGGCAAGACATAGCACATACACTGGCTCAGTAGGAACCCTGGAAATGATACCTCTCTCTGACTCGCACATAAAATAAAAGGGATGCCTAACTTGACACTACCTGTTTACACACATGTATAGGGAGTGCACTATGTGCATCTGACATAGGCAGCCCTGCAGCACCACCTGAGGCATGATTGCCATGTTTTAAGTAATATAAAGCAGTGCTAGGCAGCTTTTACCACTAATTAGTATATGTAAACAAAATGTCCCGCGCCAACTAGCGCAACATTGGGCAATGTTGAACAATGTTGGGCAAAGTTGGGCAAAGTTGAGCAAAGTCAGGTACACATGCTCATATCTGCTTTACTGTTCCTTAAGCAGTCTGGTCTGCCAAGCATGAAAATAAAAAGCAGTGACAGGGCTCGAACCCAGGATGCTGTGTACTATAGTCACAGGACTGAACCTCTAAACCATGACAGCATTTCACTGGCACAAACACAACAGGACAATTGTACACTAATGCAAACACAAAGAAATGCTATAGCATGCCTCTAAAGAGGCATATGGGTAACTTCCCCCACAGGCCTATGCAGACAGAGAACAGCAGGCCAGGCGGTGTGATGTGGGTTGGGTAGGCTATGAAGTCGCAATCTAATATACGTGACAGTGGATGCCAAGATCTGTAGTACAGTAGTATGCTTCAAGCCAGTATGATAGGCAACAGTACAGACAGAAATGGAGTACCTTACATAGCAGTGCAGGCCTAGCAAATGTGTATAAGTGTCAGGTGAACCCCTCATCCTATGTACACCCACAGTAACAATCAGGTGTGCCTTCGGGTAGAAATGTACAAAGAATAGCTGTCCCTCCTGTATGTAGAAATGTTGATAAGTCTATGCAAAGTGTCTCACGGAGCCCTGCAGGCACAGCATGATCCCTGTTGATTTATGACACAAAGGTGAGCCCTGCTGTAAAAATACAACTTGATTTTCCACACACATATAGTATAAATGTCTATAGCGGGCGTGCTCACACACTTCAACAAATGTAGTGGATTTCATTCAGCATCACACTGAAAGGTCATACCGGGCATGCTCACACACTTAAATAAACGAAGCAAATGTCAGGCAACAACATACTGAATGGTCATACTGGGCATGCTCACACACTTAGGTTAAATATGGAGATGATAATAAGGGATCTATGGACAAATGTGGTTAGTCAGCTCTACTTCCAGAAACACATTTACAAAGTGGTCAGAAAATCATGCTATGTGTTCACACAACCTGATAAGGTCTGTGCATGTAGGTCAAAGGAGGTTCCCTCTACTCATCAGTCATCAGACCCGTCAGAGACTACCACATCACACTTGCGATGAATCTGACTAGGCACCGTCAGCAGCTGGAAAGACCACTTAAGTACCTCAACAAGAGGATTACTAGCCTCAAACAGTTTCCCCATGCAACAAGAATGAATTTAACCCAATGTGTACTCTGTTGCATACTGTCTACACAGGAGATCTCTGCACAACAGACAGGTCCATGTCATGGCAACACTCAGATCTGTTCTGAGTTACAGCTCAATGGCACTAAATATACAGACCCAACTGATATTGCCAACATCCTGGCAGATAGGATCAGTGTTAACTTTACCCCCCTCTCACCCATGAAAGAGCACATCACTATAATGGAAGACTGCAAAGTTGCTCTCATCACAGGTGCACAGGTAAAAAACACTCTCCAAAGCCAGTATCACAGCAGCCATGGGACCAGATAACTTCCCAGGCTGTGTTCTACACAAACCACAGAACGAACAGGCACCACACCGACATACCATATTCAGTCATAGCCACACCTCAGGCTTTGTGACAGCTGAATGGTGCACAGTGACGGTTATCCCACTACACAAGGGTGGAGACACCATGGACCCCAGGAACTAGCGCCCCATTAGCCTGATAAGTCTGTCCTTCAAGGCCATGGAATGTATCATCATACAACTTATAAAAAATACATCTGTAATCCCCAAACTCTGGACCACAACCATGTTGGGTGTGTAAAATGCAGATCATGTCACCTAAACCTGATATTTGACATTGAAGCAGTCACCAGAACCGTAGACAAGGGTAAGGTGGTTCGTACAGCCTATGTAGATCCTGCCACGGCTTACAACACCACCCCACACTCTGTAAATATAGATAAACCCACTAAACTAGGTATAAATTGCTATGTCACAAGATGGGTTGCCAACAGGCTTACTGACAGAACACACACTGTGAAAGTAGCAGACTCCAAGTATGACTTTGGACCAGTGACGAGTGCAGTACCACAGGGTCCAGTCCTGGGTCCTGTCCTGTTTAGTATCTACTTCCCTGAAGTAAACTTTAACATGGAAGGTCTGTGGCTACAGAAGTTTCCAGATGACTGCAAACTAGGAGCCATAATTGTAACGTAATTGTCACAACAGAACCTGGAAACCATTGCCCTATAGGTCTACTCAGCCTGGTCTGCAAAGCTATGGAGCACATTATCATAGAACCCATAAACAGAGACATTGGGGACCTCCAGACACTAGACTCTACCCAACTTGGCCTTGTTAAAGGCAGATCCTGCCTCCTAAACCTAGTTGACTTATTTGAAACAGTTACCAAGGACATAGATGGAGGTGAAAGTAGTCCACGCAGCCCACCTGGACCTCTCTAAGGACTTTCTACACCATTCCCCACTCTGTCATCATGGACAAGCTTACCAGCTTGAACATTAACAGCTATGTCACAGGATGGGTGGCCAAGTGGCTCACAGATCAAACACACATGTTCAGGGTTGCGGGTGCCATGTCCGGATCTAAACCAGTCACAAATGGCATCACATAGGTCCTAGTCCTGGGTCCCCACCAGTTCAGTAGATACTGCTCTGAGGTACAGGCAAGCATGGGAGGAGTATGGCTGAACAGGTTTGCAGATGACTTCTAACTGTGGTCCATAATCAACTCCACGGCTGACACAGACATCCTCCAGAAGGATCTTACAGAGACAGATACCTGGTGTCAAAACAATGCCCTCAAGCAGAATGCCAAAGAATGCATAGTCATCCCCTTTGGATAAAACAAAGTGCACGCAAATTACCACATAGGTGGTAATCCAGTATTTACGGAGAAAGTCATTATGGCCCTGGGGACACAGGTAGATAGTAAACTCTCCTTTGATGATCACATGGCCAAAGTGTTTAGACATTCCTTCTATGTAACCCACCTACGCCCACATAACACAAGCACTCAGGTCACTCCAAAGCAAGTACAAATATGACTCCATCATTGTCCATGCTGGTGTGAATGACCTGAGATGTACTGCCTTGGACTACATGAAAAGAGACATAGAGGAGCTTCTGATCATGTAGCCCAGGCCGGTATGACCCTGACCTTGAGTGGCATCTTACCCTCACCAAGAATGATGCCACAATATGAAGACAAAATGATCAATTTTAACAATTGGCTAAAGTATTGGTGTCATTCAAAGGGGATCCAGTGTCTGTCAGCCTGGGATGACATGCTCGACAAGCCAAGTTGCTTCACTAGGGACGGCTTGCACCTGTCACCCCTGGGCTTTCGAATACTGGCAAAGGCCCTTGCCACCCCCATAGTGCCTTTTTTAGGCAAGGCTCAAAAGACAAACCCACCTCCATAGACAACTCAAGGAAAAAGAAACTAAGGGTAATGCTGCTCAATGCCAGAAGTCTAAACCTCAAGATGCATGCCCTCGAGGCTCTCCTCAGTATGGAGAATATCGATATCTGTGCAGTAACAGAAACCTGGTTTAAGGCTCCCGAGAGCACCCCAGCACTATCAGGTTATCCCTCCTACCATGCTTTTCAGCCCCAAAACTCAGACCAAACCACAAAAGGAGGGGGAGTATCCATTTTCATCAAAGATACCCACACCTCCAGGTTAATGGCACTGCACAAAGCATCGGAGACCATCCATGTGCAACTAACAGTGGGAAAAAACTGCCTTTCAGTTTATAGCCTGCTACAGACCACCCTCCCAAACTCAGGAACCCCACTCGGCCTTCCTGAGAACACTGGAAAATATGAAGGTCTTTCCAAACACCATCATATTGGGTGACTTCAACTACCCAAACATAGACTGGGAGCACTACTCAAGCCCCAACACCCTTGCCCAATGGTTCCTAGAATTTATAAACTCAAATGCCATGGAACAACTGGTCACCACTCCCACAAGAGGGGAAAACATATTGGACCTGATCATCACCAACATGGGGACTCTATGTTCCATACCGGAGGTATACCCCTCATTGGTAAGACCTGACCATAAATTAATCTCCCTGGACATCCTTATCCCATCCCGACCCCCAGCCAAAGAAATCACGGTGAAGAACTTCTCAAAAGCAAACTTCACACTTCTCAAAACCGAGGTGGAATCCTTCAAAGCCCCCGAGCCAGTGGGAAATACGGCCCAAACCGCAGAATCATTTACAAACGCATTCTATGGACACCTACAGGAATGCATGGATTGTGCTATCCAAAATAAAACCAGGACTCACTCCTCCAAAGGCAGGAGACCTGTCTGGTGGACCAGAGCCATAAACAAGCTATACAACAGAAGGAGGAAGCTACTACATGATAGAGCAAAATCCCAAAAAGGGAAGGCATCTCTGATCAGTACTAGCAAGAAACTACGATCCCTCATAAAATCATCTAAGGCCAGCTTCGAAAGAAAAATTGCACAAGACACTAAAGATAATCACAAGGCCTTCTTCAGTTATGTCAGAAACCTGGGTGTAAACTCCCAGATATGCTCTGAGTTAGTGCAAAATGACAAAAAATACACTGAACCCACAGACATTGCCAACATCCTGACAGACAGATTCAGTGCAAACTTCCCCCCCTCCCCCCAAAAAGAGAAAATGTCTATCCCAACAGAGTGTAGCCTCCCTGACATCACAAATGCACAGGTGAGAGCTGCCCTCTCCAAAGCAAAAAACACAGCATCAATGGGACCAGACGGTGTCCCGGGCTGCGTCTTACACGAGCTTCAAGAAGAACTGAACCCTCATATAAAGTCACTGTTCAGTCTCAGCCTCACTACAGGGTATGTACCCAAGGAATGGTGTACAGCAACAGTGGTCCCACTCCACACAGGTGGTGCCACAACGGACATGGAAACTATCACCCTATAAGCCTGACTAGCCTGGTCTGTAAAGCTATGGAGCGTATCATCATGGAACTCATAAACAAAGACATTGGGAACCTCCAAACACTGGATCCCACCCAATTTGGCTTTGTTAAGGGCAGATCTTGCCACTTAAACCTGGTCGACTTCTTTGAAACAGTCACCAAGGCAATAGATGAAGGGAAGGTAGTTCACACAGCCTACCTGGACCTCGCAAAAGCCTTTGACACAATACCCCACTCGGGCATCATAAATAAGCTCACCAGCTTAAATATCAACCTCTATGTCACAAGATGGGTTGCAAACTGGCTCAGGGATAAAACCCACATGGTCAGAATTGCAGGTGCCATGTCAGACTCGAAACCAGTTACAAGTGGCATCCCACAAGGCTCGGTCCTGGGACTTCTCATGTTCAGTATATATTTCTCGGAGGTACAGGCTAACACGGGAGGATTATGGCTGACCAAGTTTGCAGATGACTGCAAACTGGGTGCCATAATAGACTCACCGACTGACACAAGCATCCTCCAAAAGGGTCTCACAGAGACGGATAACTGGTGCCAGAGCCATGGCCTAAAGCTAAATGCCAAAAAGTGCATAGTCATCCCCTTTGGGAAAAACAAAGTGCCCACAAACTACCACATAGGTGGAAATCCATTAAGTTTGGAAGAAGTAATTAGGGATTTGGGGACCCAAGTAGATAGCAAACTCTCCTTTGACAATCACGTTGCCAAAGTGGTTAGAAAGACCTTCTATATAGCCCACCTTATCACGAAAGGGTTCACATCTAGATCAAGAGAGGTCATTGTGCCCCTCTACTCATCACTCATCAGGCCCATAATCGAATACAATGCCCCATTTGGGATGTACCTTACCTGACACCTGCAGCAACTGGAAAGACCCCAAAAGTACCTCACCAAGAGGATCAAGGGACTCAAACAGATGCCCTATGCAGTTAGGCTAAAGAAACTCCAGCTCTACTCAGTTGCTTACCACCTACTCAGAGGCGATCTGTGCCTGACGTATAAAGCCATGTCCAACCCAGATTTAATGGACATGCTCCACCTCAGGAAATCCAAATCCCTTAGAGCTACACGCTCCAGAGACGTAAACCTCAGCACAGAAATAAATAGAACATGCTGGAGGGACAGATTCATATCCCAGAGGCTCCCCTCACTCTGGAACAAAATCCCAATCCATGTTAGACAGAGCCCTTCAATGACCCTCTTTAAGAGAAATCTTGACAAGTGGATGGGAGATTATAGGTTTACCCCAGGGATCTCTTCTGTGTCCCTACTAGACAGAGGCAGAGTAAACTAACCTTAAAAGGGCTATCTTCTGTGACCTACTACACAGAGGCACAGTCAAATTATCTAAAAGGGTGGCGAAAGCCAAACACACTCTGGCTAGGCTTATAAATGCCCTAGGGCAGATAGCCTAGTATCAACCTATGAACCTATGAACCTAATGTCACCTAATGTAACCCACTTTGTCTAGTCTGATGATGTTACCATCCTACAAATATAGCTTTGGAAAAGAGAACTCACAGTAAGGTGTATAGCGCGTCATGTAAATGCGTACTCCTGTAGTATCATAAAGTAGTTAGGTAGGGGTTTCAATCCTGCACTTGACAAGTGTGTGTATGTGATTTCCTTGGAGAGGAGCAACCTTTTTGGAGAGTAGTAAAACACTTTAAAAGTGGTATACTAATCTTTGTCAAGTCTGATGATGTCACCATCCTACAAATATACCTGTGGAAAAGAGACCTCCCAGTAATGTGGATAGTGCGTCGTGTTAATGCGTAATCCTCTAGTATCATGAAGTAGTTAGGTAGGGGTTGGAATCCTGCACTTGACAACTGTTTGTGTGTGATCTCCTTGAAGAGGAGCAACCGTTTTGGAGAGTAGTAAAACACCTTAAAAGTGGTATACTTATCTTTGTCAAGTCTGATGATGTCACCATCCTACAAATATACCTGTGGAAAGGGAAACATTCAGTAATGTTATACACATGTTAATGTGTACTGTTCTATTATCATAAAGTAGTTAGGTAGGGGGTTAGAATCCTGCACTTGGTGAGTGTGTGTGTGTGCTCTATGTGTTTGACACTGTTGGTCAATGTGTTGTGGGTTTTGCTTTTACGACTGTATGACATATCAGTATGACAACAGTATGTGCATTGCACATGTCAGGTAGCTATGTGGCAAATACATATACGTACATGTGACCTCAATTATTTCATATGTGGGAACCCTGCTTTCTCCATGAACACATCTGTCATCTTTGCAAGAGTGTGCTGCCACTTTCCAGACCTTAGGTCACATTTGTATGCTTGTGACAAGGCCAGCCACTGCAGTGATCCCTGGCCTAGGTCATCCGTGTCACACACACTCATTACGGTTCCTATTGAATTGTGTGAGTGGGGGGTTGTGGCTGAGGTACATTACAGACCTGTTCAAACACAGCAAAGTCTGTCAATGATGGCTATTCATTATAGGTGTACAACAACCTTTGTGGATATGCATGCAGACCCCTTATTGCTTATGTGATGCAGCGAAGGATGTCAAAATACCTTTAGAAATGTGATTACCAAAGTAGAGATGACGTAACACTTGACTGCATGTACACATCAGTATTTGTTCAACATGTTGATGTCTACTACCTATGTGGTACTGTGGGGATACTATGTTTCGTAAAGGTGGATGACTATGCTTTGGTTGGCTTATAGCTTTACAGCATAGGTTTGACAACAGGTATATGTCTGTATGATACACTTGTGGAGGATGTGTGTGTCATCTGGAGAATGCATTATAGGCCACAGTATGCATTTCCAGACGTGGATGGACATATCCCAACTGTGATTGTTTGTACCTAAGAGAGCTATATGCCAAACAGGAGTGGTCTCAGGAATGGGTGCAGCTGAATACCACTGGTTACTGGCATAGTATAGTACCTGAAGGTTACAAATTTTACTGTGTGTCCTACATCTGTGTGTCAGTTGTCAAGACATCATCTAACGATTGCTTATGGTCAGGCTGTTGAGGTTATGTATACTACCAGAATACAAAACAATGACAGATGGTAACAGTATCACCCACAGCACAGTGTCAAACCATGTCATACACACGTGTACTCAAGTACCAAAATGTGTGTAGTACAATGCATACTGCCCACCAATAGAAACTATGGAGTGTTACTGTGTAACACAGGGCATGTCACCCTGCCCATGTGTCCACTATGCACGTACATGCAGACAGTGCACCTCCACTATGTTCACAAATGTACACCTGCAAATCTGTGCTACACACATCCCGCACATACTGTCCACTCTCTAACACATGCTGCCAATACTACACACATCAGCCAAGTGGCAAGTGGCCAGACAATACACTATTGGAACTAACACTGGTGTAAACAATACTACATTGACAATCATAGCTTTACTGCATCATGCCTGCTCAGCTACACCTTCAAGGATATCATTACACTCTACTGCTGACAACATGCTAACCTTGCTATACTGCTATAAAGCCACCCTGTGCATCAGCACCATGGTAGCCTGTTACTGCATCAATGTTACAGATGACAGGAGGTGGCACAGGTTTCAACATATGCACAGGGTGTGTTGTTGGTTTGCCAGAGGCCTACATTGAGCCATACAATAGACATGTATGTGTGTGTGTGTGTGTGTGTGTGTGTGTGTGTGTGTGTGTGTGTGTGTGTGTGTGTGTGTGTGTGTGTGAGGGCCAAGAGTACTGTTATGGCCATTGTTGATGTAATGTGTGTGGGTATGTGTTAGCCCTAGGTGTCTGGTTTATGTGTGTGTGTGTCTGCATGCACACAGTTCCACCATGTGGCTGCCATATACGGGGATTTGTGGGACAGCCGCAGACTGTACCTGCCAGGCTTTACAGATCACCATCTCTGGCCACGGACACGGTACCCGTGCCTGGCAGGTGTGCTACTGACAGTATCAGGTACTAAGCCAGACTGGGTACTATCCTCAGAGGTGGACAGATGTACACTGGACCCAGGTCCCTGCTGGGACTGTCCAGAGCCACGTGCATGTGATCTTCTAGGACGGTCTATGGACAGCCCACCTCCAACATTGCTGGGGCTGGTACTGGCACTACGGGAGTGGCTGTGCCTTGAGGGACGTCCATGGCGACTGCCAGCTGCTGATGTTGCTGGCATACATCTACATCGACATCTCAACAGTCCCGCATTGTCCTGACACATGGAAATGACACTGCGGAGGACATCTAATGTCTCACCCCAATGTCTATTAGTGTCCTCAGTGTAATTATGGATGGCACCTGCTAGGTCACAGATACTGTCAATTACAGCAGTATGTGCCCTCTGTGCCCTTAGTCCCTGTCTGGTGTACTGTTCCGTATGTGTCTATGCCTCCATGACAGCCTGGAACGTGTGTGAGGTTGTAAGATCTGTGGCACGTCTGCCAGGGGCATGATGAGCAGCAGTGCTCCGACGAGAACCCCTGGACATCTGCCTATGTGGTACCGTTCCAGACATCTGGGTATGGCTGCTGTGTCGGGATGCATGTGCCATAGATACCACACTGTCCTGGCCAATGCCGACTGTACACTGTCCCTCAGCTAAGGGCATTGGTTATGGATGTATTGGCAGTATGACTGTGTGCATGGATGGGGTGGAAACTTGTGTTCTTTCGATTGGTGGCCCAGCGACAGACCCTGGCAAACATGTCTGTGCCTCAACACAACTATCCTCATTATCACTATTTTGCTCAGTGACATCAGGTTCCCTGCTGCAGTGAACCAGCCCAACCTCAGCACCTGTGAGAGGAAGACATGAAACACACTTTACAACCTGTACATGATGTCAGAACACATGCACACATGAACACATGCACACATGAACACATGAACACATGCACACATGAACACATGCACACATGCACAAATGCACACATGAACACATGAACACATGCACACATGCACACATGCACACAAATACACTCCTCACTTAAACAGACACACACACACACACACACACACACACACACATCACCAGCAGCAATCCGGAACATACTCAATAGCGGTTGATGGTGGGGTACAGTATCACAAGCCAAACAGTCATATCACACGTGTCAGCATGCAGGACATGTGTTGCTCAACAGCATGCAATGTGAGTGTAGACAGCCCTTGCTAATAGCAGTATACATGGCTCTGCTGCATGTGTGTTGTTGTTCAGTGATTGGCCTCACCCTGGAACGCAATGTGTACATGGACACAACATTGCTGTGCAAGTATTGAAAGCTCTGCAATGTCCTGTGCACCATCACTCACAGGTATACATACCATGGCTGGATGTGCATCTGTGTGTCACATAGATATCCATTTCTTATTAGAGCGTCTGTGTCTTTAGCAGATAATTGTGGTCGCAGGTTTAGCACATGCATGCTATGTATACACACAGGATGAGTGGTGCATGTATACCTGATGGAATGCCATTGCTCAACATAGCCATGGTACAGTGGTTATGGTGTGTGTAGGACATATTGTGTACACGCCAGTGCCAGCCATGACATGGCATGCTACAACACAACTGCAACATTAAATATCCCACATAACCAATGTGTGTCATGTGACCTATACACTCCATAGCATTACAAGACATATATGTGTCACTTTGTACAAATGGTGATTGCTATGCATATTGTGTATAGGTGCATATGTTTGTACACACACAACAGTGAGGTGCATAGCAATGAATGCTATGTGTAGTACAGTGGTTACTGTAACTGGATGGGGTGTAGTACCATGAGCCATCATCATGCAGCATCATGTGGTTACTCAAGGCTACTAATGTGTGCCAGACAGGCACCTAGCATGCTGTACCTGAACTGCAGTACCATGGCTACATTCACCATTTCACAGCCTGTTGTTACATGGGTTTGTAAGGTGCCCAATAGGGAGCATTGCCTAACATGAATGTGTTATGTGTTGCAGAGTGTCGCACAGCCCCATGATAGGCCCCTACCCCTCAGGTATATTATGTGTGTTGTGTGGATGACATTTGGGATACTGGAGTGTGACCTTACAGCGGGTGTCTGAATACTCCATGTGTAGCATATTAACATGCACTGAGTATGACAATGTTGTGTATGTTGTGTGCATGCGTATCGACTCTGCCTATCCAATGTCCACTACAGTTTTGCCACAGTTGTGTGGGATGCTCTGTGTATTGCATGTGTTTGAGGTAGCTACTCACGTTACTGGGATGTGCATAGTCTCACAGCAAACATGCACAGCATGCATTATGCGTAGGTGTGTTATGTGTACATGTCCTACACCTCACCTAGGACATGCACATATATTATGCAATATTAAACGTAGAACACACTCACCAGCATGGGTCTGCTGGCTTGTTGTCACACCAGAGGGACCTACAAGGATATGAGACAGTTTGTCAGTGGCAACAACTGTGGCATTGCTACTGTGGGTTTACAATCTTACAGTAGTACAACGGTTGACAGTCACAGGCCTACAGATTATGTTCCAAATTGTCAGTATTGCACAACACCAGGCTCCACATCTTCTAACTACACAGTACACATCTCACATATGCATGATCTACCAATAGAGGTAACAGTAGTCTACAGATATGCCATGTTGCCTGCACGCTCCGTATCAACTCGCTGGGTGGCTCCAGACTCCATGATGATACATGTTTGCTGTTGTTGTTGTTGGCCAGGAGCCACCAGGCTGAGGAGCAGATCCTCCACTCTGGTGAGGAGGGGATGGATGGCTACCCCACCACCTGTGGCAAGCTGTTGTCTACGGACATCAGACACATGCTGCCGGACATATCTAAGTAAATCACTGCAGTGATGGCATACCTGCTCATATGTCCGGTTATGCATGCCTATGTCATTTACCCAATGGACAACATCTTGCCACAGTGCAGTCCACTCATGCTGGTCCTGGCTGGTTCTTGAGAACAGCAGGGCATAGTGCTGAACCAAGTTGGTTGTTATCTGCTCATCCTCAGCTGGACTATATGTCGGATTGCGATGGTGGGCCATGACCCTGGAAGACATTGAAACAATATGTGTGATCAAGTCATGTGGCACACTTAACATTCTAAAGTACAGATATCACTGAACTGCCATATATAGCAACCTATTGGCTGTCAGAGGATACACACTTTCAATACCACTTATCAGTGCTCATACCACAACTGCCTGACAGTGCCTGGCACGCTCTATATATCAAACCATGTTCTGCACAGCAACAAAGAGAAACTAGTATGTAAGACTATGCAACAGTACATGTCACACTGTATGTGACACAATGTACCACCTAGCCACAGGAGGTATATATCAAGCTAATGCATAAAGACATATGTCATCCATTGCAATGATTGTAAAGTTCAGTTACAATATTACCAGTATACCACACTAGTTGTTGGTGGCAAACCCCTGTCTAACATATGAGCACATTCATTAGTATAGGTGGCATACTGCTGTACTAGACTATACATGTTGCTAGATATGCACTTATATCTTGTAACACACATATGACCGAGGGCATGTTACAGGCATACTCACACACACATCAGACATACATACAAGACACAAAGGTATGGCAACCCAGATGAGCTTTACCTGTGTACCATACAGTACTGTGTGTCAGTACTTACAAAACATTATGCCTGAGGTATGCAATCTGTGAGGACTACAGGGAACACACATAACAGTGTTTCCAAGCAATGTGGACATATACCATACTGTGCTGTTTAGGCCTACAGCTTCAGGCAGTACTACAGTTCATACGGGATTTGGATTCACCATACACACACAGGGTCCACACTGTTGTAAGTCCGTGGACCTCATGGCTGACCTGCTGGGCCTTGCTGCAACATGACCAGGTGTCATATGTGAGCACACAGTAATATTAGAGGGTGTATATATAGCTGCAAATGCTAGATTAGCATACTAGCCTGGTACAGCTCTTGCCAATGCTAAGCTACACGTTAATATGACTATCATGCATTTGTTACTCTGTCACATCCATGTTTATATAACTGTATGCGCTACTCCCCCAGACAGACATTGTACACACTACTGTACAGAACACAGATAACATGGATCAGATGTTTAACATTTAATGCTGAACTACATATGTCACAGTCATATCCCACCGTACACAGCTACACACTGATTTCTCCATGGCAGTAGTTATGCAGGGCATCTGTGCATAGATATGTACTGCTGCCACATATGGATGATTCAAAGTATGTAGAGTACTCTTCAAAAACATCAACTATATGCCAGTAAATACATATCTGTTACATACCTTTCCTTTGTATGTGTTTATATTTGTCAGTTCTATGTGTTTTGTATTTTTTTTTTATTTATTTTTATATCTTATTATTTTTTTTTAATATTTTTTGGGGGTTTTAATATCTTTTTTTTTCTGTTGCTGTTGTCGGTGTCTGTCTGTCTGTCTGTGTCTCTCTCGCTCTCTCTCATTCTCTCTCTCTCCGTAGCTGCAATGAAATGATTGCATGTGTGGACAGCAAATACAGCCTGCTTTTATAGGTATCTGCACATGTGCATGTGATGGCCTCTGCACCAATTGGTGGCCACATTTTGGTAATTGCATGCAGCCTGCTGTGTGGTAATTGCAGTACTCACTGTCACAGCAACCCAATGCTATAAATTGCTAAGTCAGGCAGGCGTAGCCTTTTCAGCTTTCCAAAGTGGGGCCCATGCTTGTTTGCTGTGGACACCGTTGTGTAAGTCAGAAGGTTGGTATACTTCTTATATCTGAAGCTAGGGGTATAGCCAGTGATATGAATGTTGTACTCAGACCTGAATGTTGCCACTTCCAGTACACAGTTGTCAGTGTAGAATTGTATTCACCCCTACAAATGCTAACACAAGATACATGGGAGTATGTAGTTTCTTTTCTACTTATACAATTAGCTGCCATACATACGTAGTTATTGAGATGTATTCATTTGGCACATGAACTGTTTGTGAACTGCTATACTGAGAATATTAATGTACTGACTTCTGCACAGTTTGTGTTTTTTTATTGTTGACATTAGCACAGGATGCTCATGAAAACTGGACAATTCCAGTACTGGATATGCCTACCTACATCC
This sequence comes from Protopterus annectens, assembly GCF_019279795.1. Classification (NCBI taxonomy): domain Eukaryota; kingdom Metazoa; phylum Chordata; order Ceratodontiformes; family Protopteridae; genus Protopterus; species Protopterus annectens. The sequence goes on from NC_056729.1 coordinate 257,230,170, forward strand.
TTGCTGGACCCTGAACACACTGGTATTTTGTACATTTGGGTGGGGATTGTCCTGCTATGGTACTGTGTGGGGGTTGTAAAGTGCTGCTGTAACATTATTTACAGCTAGACTGTCTGGTTCTGTTATCACAGTCATGTAATGCAATTCCACAACAACTGCTGGTAAAGTGCCACAGAACAGGTTTTGTGTTATGGCATTCCTATCTTTCCTTTACATTCATTCATTCTGATGCATGATATATCTATTTCAGCAACAACCTGCTGTATATCTACTGTGGCTTAGTGGTACTTCATGCAGTCTAGTGTGTCCAAGGTCCGGGGTTTGAGACTGAAGAGGTGTTTTATTTTGCTGCTGAGCAGAACAAGGGCCCTCATATGCAGGGTGACCAAGGCACTTTTATGCAGTTGTAAGTGGGTTTGCGCAAAGCTTAGCAGTACTTAGCTAAGCGCACACAAGCACACACTTGCGCAAACCCGCTAACTACTGCTTAAAAGTGCTTACTCCTGCTAACCCCCGTGCTCATTTCTTTGAAAGAAAAGAAAATGGGGAGATAGGAAAGTGGTGAAAAAGGGGCACAAAGAGGGAAAGACAGTAGGGAAGACAGCTCGGGATGTGCAGGACAGGTGTAGGGAAGGTCCATAGCTGCCCATTTCTTTAACAGCAACAGCTGTGCATATGCTAGAAATTTGGAGGGAAATTTGAAACCTTCCACCCCTGAGAGAGGGGTGGGAACAACAAAGTATGCTGTACTGCCAATTAAATATCAGTTTATGTGTCCAGCGGACATGTGTGCAAAATGGACAGCTATATATGGGGCATAATTTTTTTTTGGGAGCAGGTTGCCCTTTTTTTTTTTTCAGGTGATAGTGGAATATGGGGTAGGGGAAGTGGGTATATTTGGGGAGGTAGGTTGGGGAGGTAAACAGACAAGACAAACAAGACACATACAGGGGTGGAATATGACACATGTGATGGGTGAACACCATTGACAGGGAAGGATGTTTGGAAATCGCAAGCCCATGAGCCCACAGATGGCAACAGTGGGACTGAGATCTCCACCCATGGGTAGTCACTACTGCACCTTTACAGCCCAGAGGGTGGCTGTGCTGGGGGCTGCGTAGGAGGGTCAGGCTCACTCGTGAGTTGCGCCACACATGCCTCAAGCTGGCGTAGAGGATCAGCGGCTGAATGCTCAATCTCCCTACGCACCACAGCCCGGACCATTCGGAGGGTGATAGGTGGCCCTCCTCCAGCCACTCTTGCACGGGGGTACGAGCCCCATCCCTTGCAGCGCTTTCACCTGAAGGTGGCACAGGGCCAATGGAGGAGGAGGTCCTGGGCTGGGCACCGGACCTGCTGGTGCCAGGTGCCATCACCAGCTGAGGTGGGACAGGTGGGTCCGCTGGGACCGGCCTTCCCATATGTTCTATGTTTAGGAGGATTTAATGACAATATGGGTTGCTAATAGCCAACAGCATTCCAAATTAGTTGTAAAAGCATGCAGTAGTATTCCCATTAACCCAACACACCAGAGTTCCAACAGTTGAACAGCAAGCATAACACATGCATATATAGAACAACAGTGGACATTCCAACAGCATGCAGGATTGATTGGTGGCAACAGGCCACCAAGATTGTGGTATTTGAACAGGGCACATGCATCAAAGTAAATGCAGATATTTATAAACCAATAGGACATATGTCCCAACAAATGTTTTGAGATTAGACATACCCATTGACGTGTGGAATTGCATTGTTTATGCACATACAGTAGGGTGTAAAAAGATACCTCCATTAACAACTTATATGTACTTATAGTTTACACTACATTCATATTGACTGCAGGTATATATCCCCTACATGTATTATTACACTAGGCAATGTCCATTAAATTGTGAAATGGGTTTTGCTAGTTCTTTATATACCTGACTTGTATCTGACATACAGACTGTCCAGGATGCAGATGTTACTGCTACGTATTTATATATTTTATTTATATTTATATATCTACATATCTGGATGTGTTCAGATGACATTATCAATTATATTTTAACAGCCCCCTACATTTCTAGCACACAGACATTTCTAGGGAACACAATAACAAGCTACTCATGTGCCAGATTAACCTATACATGCCAGCCATTAACCAACAGTTGAGGACTGTATATATGCTTAACAGCTACTGGCACTCCCTTCATCCACTTTATATGGGCCTACCCAAGTGTGGGTTGACAGCACTTTATACAACAGTACTATTTCTGTAATGCAAGAGTACAACAACATATCGAGGAAAATGACACGGACACACTCCAGGAATTATACCTTTATTAATTACATTACACACTTTCCTAGAGGCTCTCTCATTTATTTTATATTACAGTGCATGCAGAAGACTTATTCAAGACATATTATACCTTTATTAATGGGTTACAACACTCTTTTTTATGCTATCTCACTTATTTTATATAACAATACATGCAGAATAATTACTAACCTGCCTGGTGGTGCAGCCTTAGCAGCCTATCTGCATAGGCTTGCTGATTCACAGCACAGACACCTGCAGCTGTGAAGTAAATGAAGTGATATTGAGACATATACCTATCCATAATATAGACTACAATTGCAATTCTTACATACTTCATTCTATGGCTACCTACTCAGTAGTGGGGCATTTTGCATCCCACGGGCCTCCTGTATCCACTGGTTCAGTTGGTCCTGCTTGCATCTCTTCAGGTCTGCGTGGTGGTGTCTGACCTGCTCACCAGTCCGAGGGATGCCTGTGGCACTGGTGAGATCATGTGCGAGATGGTTCCAGGCTTCCGCTTTGTATTCAGTGCCCTGGAACTGGCCCTGCAGGAGTCTGGCATCATGGACGAGGAGACAAACCATCACTTTTGACTCCTCAATGCCCCACCGTTGTGCTCAAAAGTGAGAGCCCTGTCCAACACCAGCCATGCTGCCTGCAGATGGGAGCTACAACCAGTTATGGCAAGTATTCCCGCCTATGGAGCTTAAATATGCCTCATTTCCTGCACTTATTTGTGATTGGCCGGATTTGAAAATTCTCAGCTGAGTGCACACCTGCTTAGCACTGGGTAGACTTTGATTAATATGTATATGTGTGTTGACAGTGCATGAACATCAAATGCTGTCATGGCTTAGTGGTTCAGTACTGTGATTATGGAGCACACTATCCCGGGTTCGAGGCCTGTCATTGCTTTTTATTTTACTACTGGCCAGACCGGCTAGGAGGTGTGGCTGTGTTTAGCCAACTTTGTCCAAATTTGCTCAACGTTGCTCTACGTTGCTCGATGTTGCCCGACTTTGTGCTAGTTTGTACGTTGTGCAGCTTCACGCAAACATGTTTTGTTTGCGCTAGTTGGCACGATGCGCAGCTCCGCGCAAAGCTATTGCGCTAGTTAAAGCAGTGCTAAGGTATGAGCAATTATACTTAAATGTGCTTAATACTGGTAAACTTTGCTTAGCAGTGCTTCACATTGCTTAAGATACGTTACTTATGTATTCATCAGTATGCATAACCAATTCACCTTCTTATATATGTATAAAATATTGTTCACTACTACATAGGCCATTTCAATGCTTTTTACTAAATTTTAAAAGATAATTGTCAGGAATTATTTTTCTATACAGATTTCATACAGAAAATAGAAATGGAGTGGAGGGACTCGATCCGGGAATGCCTCCTCTTTGTGCGAACGCTCTACCACTACACTATTGTTATTTGGCTTAATTTGCTTATAAGTGTCTTATTATCCTAACTGTAGCTAAGCAATGGGCAAACCCGAACAAACATGCGCAAATACGGGCAGCTGTATCGGGAATAATAAAAAAAATATATATAAGAGTTTTACATTTTATAATTGTACAGGGGTTAGAATGTGGGGGAGTGTAGTGTTGTGTATATACACATTTGAGCGGACTCGCTCATGTCATTTACATTTGACAATTGTGGGACTTGCAGGGGCGTGGATGTTTGGACTGCTCGGCAGTCTGACACGCCCCCTGCACTCGTGCATGCTCCGTGTTAGCCTTAGAGTTGAGTCAGAGCATCCTCATGAATATGCATGGCGCGCTGACGTCATCCTCTTAGGCTGCAGTTTCCGTGTAAGACTTATTTAGTCTTACACGGAGGATTAGTGAATCCCGGGGATTCTTTTTTACTGGCAATTTATCAATTACCTGTCTCCACAAAAAAAATCTTGACATTCTACTTTTTGATTACATTATTTAATTCTTATTTTTATAGCTTTCATTTTTAAATCTGTTAGATTTTCTCACGGTTTTATATATTTGGTCATTGCATTCTTATACTGTACCTTTGCTATCTTTTTCTATATCATCAGTTTTTATTTTCCACAAAATATTTTTTTCTTGGTAACATTTTATTTCTTCTTTTATACACTCTTTCTATTTTGCTCTTTTTTACCATACCCCAAACTTTATCATACTTATATTTATACAATTTTACAACAAATCTCTCATCTTTCTCATTTATGCACTTTATTATTTATTTATTTATTGCATTTGTTAACCAGGAAAGTCTACTGGGCGTAGGTGAGCCCATTTTCAGTAGAGGCCCGGGGATAAAAGCTCCACATAACATTAATAGTACATATAAGAAGAGCACAATATATAGTGTACATATAGTTTAGATGCATGGAAAATAAATATTTAACACAATGGTACAAGTTAATTACAAACATTACACATCAACATTGTGTACAATTAGATCATTGAGGATGGAGATAGTCAGCTTGGGTTGCAGTTTTGGTTGTTACTTGGAGTTTTGTAAGCATAAGTAGTTGAATTCAGCAATTCTAGGAGGGCTCATAAGTAGTGATATTGTAGAGGGCTATAGTAGTGGATCAGGTGTTAGGAGGTACTATTTTGGCACAAGTGCATTGCCAGAGAAAAGAGAGGTGTGATCTGAGAGACTTCTTGAAGAGAGCAGGATTACTGATTGTTCTGATAGAAGGTAGGAGGGCATGCCATAGTTTTGAGACAGTAAAAGAGGTTAGGTTTTTCAACTTTCAGTATTGTGTTTTTGGATCTTAGAGGCCTGTTAGGATAGTATGTAATAAACACGGAAAAGAGGGAGGGGCAAGTTGAAGGTTTGTATATGAGTTTATGTGCAGTGATTAATTGTGAATAAGTGAGGTAGTGTGGGAGTTCCAGACAGTTTAGCTGTTGTAGAGATGAGCAGTGGTGCTGAGTTTTCTGACTTTGTTACAAATCTGGCAGGCAATTTGTTGTAGCATGAGTCCAGTTTGGTTTTCAGGGAGGACTGGATATTGCTGAGGACTGGGGCATTGTATAGTAGAGATGGTAGCAGGAAGGATGCTGCTAGAGCTTTACTGGCAGTAATATTAAGGTAGTATTTGTGTCTGTAGAGGGTATCTAATTTTTTATATTTTTTTGATTTTGCTATAGATATGGAGGTTGAATGTTAGATTTCCATCAATAATAACTCCTAGCAGTTTGGTACTTGGAAAACCTTCAATGTGAGCATTATTATGGGATTGAACAGAAAAATCATTCTTGTTTAGAGTAGTAGTTTTTTCGGGGGGGGGGTAATAGTAGATGTTTGGTTTTATTAGGGTTTGGAGCGAGTTGGTTGTTTGACATCTAAATTTTGGTTGACATGAAAGCATTTTGGATAAGACAGATATAGATTTGGCAGTGCAGATGATTGTAGAATCATCTGCATATTTGGATAACTGTGCCATGGGTAATGGTGGTGTGGAAATTGTTGATAAATATACTGAAAAGGAGGGGACCTAGTATAGATCCTTGAGGTACACCTGTGGTTGTGTTGAGAAAAGGTGAGAAGGAGTGTTGCCATTTGGTGGCTTATTGCCTATTGGTGAGATAGTCTGAGAACCAGTTTAAAGTATACGGTGAGGGACCTAAGTTGATGAGTTTTTTTGAGCAGAAGGGGATGTGAAACTGTTGAAGGCCTTAGAGATATCTAGAAACAGTGAGGATACTATGTAATTGGCATCACAAGCTCTGCTTACTATGTCAATATAGAATATGAGGGCAGTGCAGGTACTATGACCTGACCTGAAGCTGTGGTGTGTGGGGGAAAGTATCTTGTTTTGGACAAGATAGTTAAGAAGTTGAGTGTGAATACATTTTTCTAATATTTTGGAGATGGAAGAGAGGATAGCAATGGGTCGGAAATTAGACATGTCAGAGTTGTTGTCATTTTTATGGAGTGTAAGAACAAATTCTTTCTTCCATATGTTTGGTATACTGGGCTCCTGAATAGATCTATTGAGGAGTACACTGATAGGATAGGTGATAGAGTTTGCAGATAGTTGAAGAAATTCAGCAGGTAAATTGTCTGGTGTGTTAGTACAAGGTTTTAGTTTATGAAGTATTTTTTATACTGGAAGTTGGTATAGGTGAGAATGAGAATAGATGAGTAGTAGAGAAGTGTGAGTGGGAGGTTCAGGTGGACAGGGCTCTATAGGTGGGAAGGTGGTGGTGAGTTTAGCTATGGTGTCAATAAAATATGAATTGAAGAGAGAGGCTATCTTAGTGGCAGTTTTATCTGGATTAGGGCAAGGATTGTTATTTTTACCTGGATGGAGTGGGGAATTGATTGTGCTCCAAAATTTCTTTGGGTTTGGTTTGTGTTGGTCTTGAAGGCTTAGGAAGTGTTCTTTTTTATTTTTAATTACTAGTGGTTTTGCCTGGTTGTGTAATTGTTTATACTGAATGAGGTCAATAGGATTTTTATTTTTTTGTCAGGTTTTCCAAGCTTTATCCCTAGCTGTCATAATTTGTTTTGTATGTTTGGTAAGCCAGGTTGCTGTTTAGCTTTTACTCTTTTTAAGCGAGGTGGAGCTAAACTATTTAAAATCCTAAGAAATCTTGAACTGAAGTATTCAACAGCCTCATGGAGAGGGAGATGTTTGAGTGGGGACTAGTTGATCCTTTATAAGTTATCATTAAAGGTGTTGGGGAGAATATAAAGGCTGGTAAGTGGTCACCAATTTTGTTAGGCAGTGTGCCAGAGGTGGAGATATTTTTGGGATCGGAACAAGTATTCAATCCAGAGTTGAGCCACTCCCTGTTTTATTGTTGGGCCTGGTTATATTGGTTATTATTTATTTAATTTATTTATTTTATTTTACATTTCTTAACCGGGAAATTCCGACTGGACCAGGCCCATTTTCAGCGGAGGCCCGGGGAGAAAAGCTCCAACATCAAGTTATACAAATACAGTACATCCAGCATAATTCACAAAACAGGTTACATCATGTATGCATATAGTTATATAAATTTATGCTGGTAGAAGGGTACTGATTAGAAATATCAAGCCAGTTAATGTTAACATCCCCTAGTATGATGGTTTTGTTTGTAATGTTATTAGCTGTCTTCAAGTATAGGAATGTTGTTGCCTGGGGGGATGTATATGACTATGATACAAAGGTTTTTAGTGTTATTCATTTTTAGAAAGGATACTAGTATCTCTGCTATTGAGAATTGTGTGACAGGTTTTGTGTATTGAAGTACAGTGAAGGTGTTTGGATACACCAAGGCGATACCTCCCCCCTTTTTATGTGGACTGTCTATTCTGAGGCAGTTGTAATTAAGGGGTAGGAATTCAGCATCTTTGATATGTGGTTTTAACCATGTCTCAGTAATGTCCGTGAAGTCCAGTTTGTTTTTGTCTAACCAGACATGTAGGTGTGGTATATTATTTCTAATCCTTTGGAGATTGATGGTGGTGAAGATTAAGGACTTTAAGGAGGTTGGGGGGCTATAAGAGGCTGGAGGGGGACTAAGAGTTGGGTGTATATTGCTGCATGGGTTGTGGTGGGTGGGGAGATTTACAGGTTGTAGTTTCTTTTTAATACTGAGGAGAATGTTTAGAATTTAGGTTTTGCTGTGGTGGTTTTGATGGGAGAGGATTTTTAGTTTGGTTTGTAAGTCTGTGGCATATAAGGTAGGGCCTACTGAGGAATAGCTAGGGAGAGATTGTAAATGTATGATTGCTGTAGAGGTAGGTTTGTAAGGTATGTGGGTTGTGTGATGAGATGTTGTAGAAGGAGATAGCAGTATAGCAAGAGCAGAAATAGAATAGTTTTGGAGGTGAGAGACATTTTATAGGGCTGTGCATTCTTATTTTTTTAATTTCTCCAAGTCTTTTGGGTTTCTAATACCATGACGGGAATGAACTCCATTCCTAAGTCAAAGTACGATTAAAGCTCATGAAATTAGTATTGTTTCACTCTTTGATGTTAGCCAAAAGTGCTCTTGTGCTCAGTAATGACTCCTTCTGCAATTTGTACGGTGTTACATGAATTGGTAACATATCTAAATATGACTGTAAATTATTTTTTATAAAACCAGTTAGTCCTACTACCATTGGAACTGTCTGGGTAACTTTCTTCCACGTGGCTCTTATTTCTGCCTGCAGATAGAGGTATTTTATGACTTTGTGTCTCTCTGTATGCAAGACACTATAGTCACTAGGTGTGGTGATTTCAATGATAAATGCTACTTTTGTCTTCTTTTCTTGGACCACTATATCCGGTTTTCTAGCATCTATCTTTTGGACTGTTGCTATGGGTGATCCCAAGTGATGTAAACTTCATCATTTTCTATGATTCTCTGTGGCTCATGTTTCCAGTGTTTTTCAGCCACTTCGATACCATAATGTTTGCACAATCTCCAGTGTAACAATCTCACCACACTATTATGCCTTTCAGTATACAGTCCCTCTGCCATTACAGAGTCACAACCAGCAATAAGGTATGTGACTGTTTCCAATTCGGTTCCACAAAACCTACATATGTCTGTTTCTCCCACATGTTCAATAGACTTAGTAAACCAGCGTGTACGTAGCCCACTATCTTGGGCTGCCAATATTAACCTTTCATTTCTTGATGTAAATTCACCTCTCCTTAACCATTCCTGCGTTTGTTTTTGATCAACATGAAGCTCTTCCAGAAGTTTTCTATACTTGCAACTATATTTATGTTTTTTCCACATTTCTTGCCTTCTCATCTGTTCCTTCACCTTATATTCTTTCTTTTGCTTTTTAGCACATTCAGTTGCTGCCTGGTTTTTATACACTTCTGGTTTGATTTCCATGCCTGCTTGACATCGATATGCTTCTGCTAAATTAAGCAGAGATGTCATCTTAGATTTATTCTCCTCATGTTTCAAAACTTTCACCACATTTGGATCTTGTGAGATCAGTAAATATGTGTGGAGTCCCACGACTGAGATTTATACATGTAATCAATTTTAAGGAGACCCATCCCTCCTTCAGAACGGGGAATATATAATCTTGGTATACACTGATTTTTATAAATAATTTGGTGAGCATGAAGCATCCTTCTTGCTTTAATATCCAGTATATCCAACACTTTTTGTAGCCAGTCAATCACTTCAAAACTATAATTTAGGACAGGAACAGCAAATTGATTTATAGTTTGGATATTATTCCTAGGTGTCAATGCTGTTTTCAGGATTCATTTAAGTCTTCTAAAGTACTCCTTACTAAGCTTTATTTGCATTTGTTCATGTTTTATTGCTGATTCTTCATCAGTTCCCAAGTATTTATACACCCCCTCTTGATCAAGTTATTTTATATCACATTCTTGTCCCAAACTGATGTTTTCCTGGTGCTGCAATTTTCCTTTTTTAAAAGTTGCTTTTGCACATTTATCAAGACCAAATGGCATTCCAATATCATCTGAAAAAGTTTTGACAACCTGCAGCTGTGTTTTCAGTTTCACATCTGATGAGCTATACAATTTTAACTCATCAACAAAGAGAAGATGAGAAGTCATTAGACTTTGTTGTTTTCTAGAAGCCAAATTATAGCCATGACATAAGATGTTAAGTAAACAGCTTAATGGATTAATGGCAAGGCAAAATAGCAACGGTGACAGGGAGTCACCCTAGAATATCCCCCTTTGGATTTTTATCCCGTGGATAATAATCTGTCCTTTATCATGGCTTAATTGCAAAGTGGTCTGCTACTGTTTCATGGTTACTGTAATGTAATCAATCAGTGTAGGATGTACCTTATATATTTTTAAGCAGTCTTTTATCCATGAATGTGGGATACTATCAAATGCTTTTTTATAGTCAATCCATGCCATACTTAGATTTTTTCCCTTTCTTACAATTCTCCACTATAACTTTATTTAACAACAAATGATCCTTTGTTCCATATGACTTTCTTTTATTGCCCTTTTGTTCTGCTGCCATAATTGGGTTTTCTTCTAAATGACGATAAACTCTGTCGGTGTCAATTCCCGTGTATAGTTTAATCGTTGTCGGAAGACAAGTTATTGGTCTATAATTTTTAGGGTAGCTTGCAGGTTCACTCTTAAGTAAGAGCATTGTTTTTCCTGATGTTAACCAGTGCGGTGTCTGTTTGGGGTGTGCATATAAATAGTTCTTACTCATGGCTAGATCCTCGTGTAAGCCAAAAGTTAGGTATTGCATCTGGGCCTGGGGTTTTCCAATTAGAGGCTTTTCTCAACTTTGTTTCAATCTCTCTGGCTGTTATTTCATCCCATTTCATATCCTGTACCTTTAAACTTCGTATTCTTTCTTTTACTTCTTCTATCCATTTAACATCTTTGTTATGTTCCACAGGATCTTCATAGATACTTCTCCAAAATGTATCTACTTCCTCTTTTTTCGGCGGTCTATCAGTTCCTTTTACCTTATTTCCCCAATTGTCTATAAAACTTTTTTAGGTCATCAGTAAATTGCTTATTTTGTGTTTTTCCCTTATATTTATCTTCGTATCTTCTGAGTCTTTCTGCCTGTTTTGAAATTTGTAGTCTGTTTTCTCCAATAGTGTATAATAGATCCTGGTCTGTTCTAATACTGCGCTCTGCTTTTATCACATCTATCCTTCTTAATATTTTTGTTGATCTGTTTCCTCTTCTGTAATCTTCTAACAATGACACTTCTTGTCTTAGCTGCTTTATAGTTTTCTCTATTCGATATTTCCATGATGGTATTCGCTTTCACCCCCCCCCTTTTCCCGTGCTACCCTATGTACCTGTGGTAGAATTTTATCAGTTATTAATTTAGCAGCACAGTAATATATTCTGTTTACTTCCATTATATTGCATGGATTTCTATGGACAGTCCTAATTACTGTGTTCATTTGTTTTATCAAGCTTATGACTGTGTGAGTATGTTGTTGTTTGTAGGTCTAATAAGGTAAATTGCAGTGATGGTGTTATAGATAGCTGTGGGTAAGATAGGTAGAGTATAGAGTAGAGTTTGAGAGACAGGATAATAGGAGTAAGTAAATAGGAAGTATATGAGGTGGGAGAAAGTGATAAGAGAGTAAGGTAGATGACATGTAGAAAGTAGACTTTGGAGGTGTAGATAATAGAGCAGTGGAGTAAGTGAGAGGTGCACAGATGGTAGATGAGACAGGATGAGTAGGAGGTGGTGGGTGGAGTATGTGGGTTAGGAGGGTGTAGTATAGGAAGGGGGTTGGATAGTTTGGATAGGGTGATACTTGGTGGGTGGAATTAGTGGGTCAGGTGAAAGTGACTGGAGGAGGGGATGGGTAGTTGGGATGGGTCTAGGTATAAAGGAAATTGATGTGGTGGGTGGGGGGAATAAGGGTAGGGCAGGGGAGTGGACTGAGCCCAAGCACAGTGAGGGCAAACAGAGCTGGTTGGAGTGAGAGCAGCAGAATTCCTGGGACCACAAAAACAATCAGAGAAAGCTACTAGTAAGTGTGAGGGGGTATGTAGTCGCATATGGAGATTCAACTGAGCACAAGCTGCTTTAAGCAAATAAAAGGAGTGTAATCACTATATGAATTAAACCAGAGACTATAAACACTAAAGATTATACACTATGGAGTATAAATTTTGCTTAAAGAGGATTTGGAGTGTTAAGTCAGTTACAAGGTGTTCAGCCAAATTAGTAATGTTGCAGGACAGCAGGGCAGGGAAGTTACAGGACTACTGCAAAGTGGGTTTGGTGGTGTGCTTACTACATAAATTACAAGCTGCACCTAGGAAAGCAAATTATAGACATAGAATTACTTAGGTTGCTGGAGGTAAGCAACTGGTTCTGTGTTAGCCTGAGTTGCAGAGGTGTGGACTGGAGAAGTTGAGAAACAGGGTGGTCTGTCTTGACTGGCGTGAATGCTGGAAGAAAAGACAGCAAAAAATTAGGTGAATCTGCTGGTTATTGATAGGGAAGGGTAAGGGCAATCAAAGTAGTGGTCTATATTTATGAGGTAGAGAGAGGTGACAAAGAAGATTACAGGGCTAGGAGAGTAGGAGGAGATGGAGTAAAAAAGAGAGCGAGAGAAAGACAAACACCAGAAGAGGAGGTAGGGTTATCCAGAGGTGAAAGCAAAAACAGGGAGGTATCACCAAATGAGGAGAAAAGGGTTAAATAGAGATGAAACTCAGCTGGATAGGGGAAGTGTTAGCAAGCTAAAAGCAGTGATAGCCTAGTGTTAACTCTTTCAGACCTATAAGAGGAAACAAAAAACATGCTGCAGAGCAGATAGGGGAAGATAAATAATCAATAATGCACTTATACAAGCAGTTGTCTATGCTATGCCACTCACAGTAATGCAAATAAACAAGTAAACATAAATGCCTAGCAAACAGTTATGTAGCCCAGTACACAGGTATTCACACATCAGCAATAGCATATAACAAGTGACCTATGCAGCTTTAAACATGGATATATGCTATGCAGCTTAGTCACTAATCCAGTTATACAGCTCTGTTTACCAGATTTATCAACTTGCAATAGGTTATGTAGCAAAGACAGTAGGTGTTCCGTGCAGGATATTAACATAGAAAGACAGGATAAAGGAATATAGTCATTCCTACATTAAGTGTCTAAATTACAGCCAGGTTACACAGTTCAGATTCATATTCATTATATTCAAACTATGCATAGATGGCACATGCTCAGAAATAAGGAGAAACATTAAGCTAAACTCTATCCTGTGATTGCTAAAACTAAGTTAAAAGTTTGTGTCTAAATAGCCTCACAGGGCAATGGGCATTATGAAAGCAGTCACAAGTACAATTAGGGTCGCAAAGAAAACATTTGAAAAGCAGTCGCAATATGCCCTGGGTTTAAGACCACAAAATTAAGTAAAATAAGCAATTATGAAACTCCAAATCACCCCATAGTGTAATGAAGACTGTAAAAAGCAGTCACAAATACAGATATAGTCATAAAATCACTATAATGGCAGTTGTTATAACAAATTGGAGTTACAATACCAAAAAAAAAAAAAACAGCAACTGAACACCAAAAACTATTAACGCTACCTTAAAGTTGTCTGGCTGTGCGGTAGGGTATAGAAGCAGCTGCAGTACACTTTTCAAAACCATAATTCCTAAGGAACAGCAGTAAAGATGCAGAAATCTGCTCTAGCACACCACCAGGACCCAGCTCTGTGAGCAGCTTGTTATTGAGATAGGGGAAAGATGGGGCGAATCCAGGTGTATCTTTTTTAATGCCGCAAGGCATGCTGGAGAGTAAACGAAGGTAAGATCACAGAGGAAACATAACAATTGGAGTGAGAGCAGCAGAATTCCCAGGACCATGAAAAACAATCAAAGAAAGCTACTGGTAAGTCCTCTGGTACTTTGGTAGACTTGTATCTTCCATGTCCCTTGACCTATCCAAAGCTTTCGACACCTTCTTCCACCCCTTACTCTTAACTCAACTCTCTTCTCTCAACCTCTCTACCTCCACCTTAGCCTGGTTCTCAAGCTGCCTCTCTGAATGTCAGCAACCCATCCACTGGAAATCCTCAACCTCCCCCTTTCTTCACACCCCCATCGGAGTCCCACAAGGTTCAGTTCTAGGACCACTACTTTTCAATATATTTATTAACAACTTTCACCATGCCATCCCTGACTCATCTATAATCCAATATGCAGATGACTCAACAATCATTTGCTCTGCCTTCACCCCCTCCGAACTTCTGCTAAAAACTCAATCAGCCTTCTCCAAAACTGAATCCTGGATGAAAAATAACCATCTTGTCCTTAATGCTAATAACACTAAATTGATGATCTTTTCTCCCTCTAGAAACTCCCCCATAGACATGAACTCTTTCTCAATACTCAGCAATAATAACATCCCAATCGAAATCATCTTTAATATCAAACTCCTTGGAGTCATTATTGATGAGCATCTAAAATTTGACATCCACTTTCAATCCACCATTCAAAAAAACACAAAAAACTGGGACTTCTACAAAGACACAACCACTATCTCTTCCCCTACACCAGGAAAACCCTAGCTTCCTCCTACCTGCTCCCCTCTCTTATGTATGGCACCCCCCCTACTAAACAATCTCCAGCTTGGGCTACAACACAAACTCAAATCATGCTACAATAAAATAAGCACATTTGCTACAACTCAAAAAACTCCTCCCACCATTGTCACTCTCTCCATACACTACAGTGGCTCGAACTTCCCAATTACCTGATCTTAATTAGACTTACTAATGCCCACAAGCTCATTCACAAGCCCAATAGCTGCCCCTCTCTCTCCACTGCACTAAGTCCCTACATCCTTAATTGCTCCCTAGGATCAGAAAACAAAAACCTCCTACAAATCTACAAACCCTCTCGACCCCCTGGCCACCTCCTACTCTCCTGCTCCATTTCCAAACTCTGGAGCTCTCTCCCTTCCACTCTTTGCAATACCCCCGATCACACCAAATTTAAATCCCTCTTATTCTCCTGTCTTACTACTAAATGGATATGCTCATCCAATTTAATCACCCCCTATAGCCACTAACCTCTCCACCCTCTGTTCAAGCACCCCTTTATATCCCAATGGGACAGTCTTCTACTGCACCTATGCCTCTCTCCTGCTCAGTCTGATGTCCTCAGTAAAAAAAAATCTCCACAGTTATTCTTTTTTTCTCTTTAGCAAAATATGTATAATACATTAATTTTATTTTTTATTGTACTGTCTTCTATATTTTAACACATCAAAGTTTGTACTGCATGCTGTATCTTCCTCTGACAAACTTGATTGTATATATTGTTTCTCTGTAAATGTTCATTGGAGCTTTTCTCCCCAGGCCTCCACTGAAAACGGGCTCTTCATGGCCCAGTGGACATCCCCAGTCATCAAACTGAAATAAATAAATAAAATAAAATAAATAAAGTGGGGGGGTATGTAGTCGCATATGGAGATTCAACTGGGCACAAGCTGCTTTAGACAAATAAAAGGAGTGTAATCACTATAAGAATTAAACCAGAGACCATAAAGACTAAAGATTATACACTATGGAGTATAAATTTTCCTTAAAGAGGATTTGGAGTGTTAAGTCAGTTACCTGGTGTTCAGTCAAATTAGTAAGGTAACAGGGTAGCAAAGCAGGGAAGTTACAGGACTACTGCAAAGTTGGTTCGGTGGTGTGCTTACTGCATAAATTACAAGCTGCAACTAGGAAAACAAATTACAGACATAGAATTACGTAGGTTGCCGGAGGTTAGTGACTGGTTCCATTTTAGCCTGAGTTGCAGAGGTGTGAACTGGAGAAACAGCACTTTATACAAATTTAATGAAGCAACATATACCACTGGGTTAATTAACCCTAAACCTCCTTTCCCTTTATTTACATATAAAACTCCTATTTTTACTGGGTTTAATCTAGAACCCCATATAAATTAAAAAATATCTACAATAATTTCTTTTCAAATATTAATGGCAGCAAAAATACACTTGCTAAGTATATTATTTTTCCCATCAGTACTGAATTTACTGCAGCCAAATCTATATTTATTTGTCCAAATACTTTATCTAGTCAATTTAAAGAAATCTGCTTTTCCAATTCTTTATTCTCTTTTTCTATTAACTTTTTACTTTCCATGTTTTTCACTATCTTCTTTTTTCTTTAAACATTTCTTGTACATACTGTACTACACTATTCTTAATCTTTTCCTGCATTCTTTCTATGTCTCCTTTTATATTTTTTTATTTCTCTCATTAAACTACCATCTTCCTTTACTAATTTGCTTAAGTACTTTTCTTTTTCCTTGTAAAAATATATTTGCTTATATAATAATTCTTGCATTTTTTTTCTTGATTTCTTTCACATAATTCTTTTTCTTTATCAAAATACTTTCTAGGATTATCTTCTAAGTTTTCTAATGCATCGCTATATGTTCTTTTATATCTTGCTTTCTCTACTTTTCTCACATCATATTGCCACTGTAAGAAAATTTTTTTATATTTTTTCTTAAATATCATAAACCATTCAGACCAGTTTTTATAAAATTTTCTCATAGTAATATGTTCTTTCTATAATTATACCACTAATCTCTTTCCATCTTCATTACAAGCTTTCTCATTTATCCTTTTTATTCATTTGCCTATTTTATATATTCTTTGTTTTCTTTTATCTCTAGCCAAATTGGATGTTGTTGTTGTTGTTTGTCTTTCGGCTTTTCCCAGTTAAGGGTCGCCACAGCTGAACTCCGGTCCGCTAATGATTGGCAGTTGGTTTTTATGGTGTCGAGTTGCCAGCCCAACGCCCAACCTTCAGCAAAGGCACGCCCATTCAACGCATGTCTTTTGAACGCCCACTCGACCGCGGGGCGGACATGCAGAGTCCACACAGAAGACACTCCCAACCCAAGCCGGGAATCAAACGGGAGAACCTCTTGCTGTGAGGCAAATGCGCTACCAATGCACCACCGCAGAAGTAAACATATATATATATATATATATATATACACACACACACACACACATATTTTATATATATATATATACACATACACACACACATGTATTATATACATAAATATATATATATATATATATATATATATATATATATATATATATATATACACACACACACACACACACACACACATATATATATATATATATATATATATATATATATATATATATATATATTCACTTGATAATCCCGAAACACTGAAATATCAAATCCCACTACCTTGAGACTATAAAACCGAAAACTCACAAACCCAAAACCCGAAAACTGCAAAATTCAAAAGCACGAACGTCGCAAAAACAAAGCACCACACAAACAAACAAATACACCTACCTCCCGACACTACAACAAACCAAACCAACACACGCAAGCACAACAAAACAAACACACACACACACACGCACACACACACACACACACACACACACACACACACACACACACACACACACACACACCTAGCAAGCCAAATTGGATGATGATCAAAAAGATCCTGTTTCTTTCTCAAAAAAACTTCTGATACTATAAAATCATCTATTTCACTCCTATACATACGCGTTTTGTAAGTCCACAAATTTTTGTCATAGAGTTTTAACTTACCACATCTTACAACTTTTAACATTTTTCTTATATCATTTCCTTCCTTTTTATGCTTGCCTGTTATTATAATACTCATATTTATGACTACAGCCTAAAATCTGATGAAATAAGCTTTCCATTTTTTTTCTAATTAGTATAAGCATGTAATGTTATAATTCTATACACTTGTTCTTTCCATTTTAAATCTAAATTAGTTAATCTTCCCATTATTGTTAGTTATATCTAATATCTTTATTATATTTCTAGAGAATATGGCTATTCTAGAACATCTCTCATTTCTCAAATTCCAGATTATCTTTTGTTCCTATAGTTTCTCTGTTTGTAATCTTTCTTTAGTTAATAACAATCTTTTGTCCTCTAATATAATTACACCTACATCATATGTATTACACCACTCCAAAATCCCTGTTCTTTTTACTATAGTCCTGAAAGCATTCTAACATTTTAATTTTCCCATTTCCTCAAATTCATGGTTTCATAATTGCATATCTAATTACTAGGCTACCTTTCTTAATAGGCCATTCTAAGCCTAGCCGATTTCCTTCCCAAAAGTGAGAATCAAACATTTTATCTTGTGTCTGTGAGTCAAACATCTTAGCCATTATATCAACCCTTTTTCTTCCATTTCCTTTCTTTTTTATTGTGTACTCATCCCTTTAAATTTTCTTTTTCTGCCTTTTACCAATATAATTCTTTTTTTTTTTCATTTACTTCCTCTCAATTCAATTTATGTCTTCTTTATTACTTATTTCAGAATGATCCACTATGTCCTCTTTATTATTTCTCTCAATTAATCTTCTTCTTTTTCTACTACTTCTAAATTTCTACTCTGTGTCCACTTTCTTCTCTTTCTTTTTTTTCTTTTCCCTCACACTTATTTTCATTTGTAATTTATCCACAAATGTCCAATTTTATTACATTTATAACATTTCAATTCACATTTTGCATCATATCCCACTTCCACACAAATACAGCATTTTCTTTTGTCATGGTTAAGTATTAAATGTCCTTCTTTTCAAAAAAAAAAAACATGTTTTGAGCTGTCCTCAGTACTTTATGATACCCCTATTCACCTCCATATTTATTATGTTTGGTATGTGCATAATTTTGTCTCTTTCTATTTTTAACACAATATTACAATCCCAGCCACCAGTCTTAAACCGCTTTTGTCATAAATAAACCTTTGAAATGTCCAGTACTTATTTACATAAAGTTTTCAAATGCCCTTCGAAAGTCCTTGTTTCTATCCCTGTTCAAAACGTTACATGCATTTTCTTTTTGTTTTCCTGTTAAATGCTTTTATCATGTAAAGATTTCATGTGTTACAGTCTTTCCTTTTTTTTCATATTCTCCAAGAAAAATTTCCATTGGAAAAAAAAACAATCTCAAAAATAATATTACAAAATGTCTCTTTGTTAATAAGAATAAATGTTTTTACCTCATGTGCTTTTGCACCCAAAGGACCTATTAAATTGTCCTACACTTCATATTTGTCCATTTCTTTGTCTTCTTTACTTTGAAGCCTTAGCATGTATTTCCTATTTTTCATTTTCTACTGCCTTCTTTTCTGCTACTCCCCTTTTGCCTTCGTTTACCTTTTCTGCATATGTTTTCCATCTCACCACAATTCTTCAGGATTGTCTCTGCATCCTCCTTTTGTATTTTCTCCATAATGTCCCCCCAGGAAACATCTCCTTCATCTTCTGGCACAGTTTGTGTCATCATTTCTTTAAGTAAATTATCCCACAACCATCCCAACTAGAGAGTTGTAATTATATATCTATCATTGGCTGACTCATCTTCATTAAACAGATTTTTTTAAAACATCTCCTCAGAATTCTGCATGCATTCTCCAGTCACAATATTTGCTTTCTCCTCCATTTCTCTCATCTCCCCATCAACTTCTTCTCTCTCCATCTGGTTCCCTGTTTCTCCAGGCCTCCTCTGTGCCTGGAATGGAAACAGGAAGTGCTCTTACATAATGGGTCCCAGTAACAACAATGATGAGTATGAGAAATTCTCTAATGTCCTGGACAAATTTTCCCCAGTAATATAAATACCACCTTGGGTCTCCCCTGAAAAGAGGCTAGTAGCGTAGTAGAACTAACTCGGTCAGCAAAGGTTAAATAAAAAATGTATCAATGACTACAGTAAGGGCTATCTGTCTGTGTAAATGCTTTCTCACCCCCTCACCTACCCAGCCAATAAAATGTCTTGCATGGGTTAATGATTTACTAGACCTCTATAACATGCCTTACTGCAAACAGTTCATGACATACATTAAAGTGTCCTTGTTTATTTCAATGGTACCTCCCTTACATTCCCTGACTTATGCAACCATATAGTATGCTCATACCTTTCTTAAAAATGCAAATGCATCACTGACTGCATGTTTACACACTATGACCACCACCACCATCAGTCCAGGAAAATGTTTTGTATGGGTGTTTCACTTTGTAGACCTCTATAATATGCCTTATTGTAAACAGCCTGTGTAGTATATTAAGGAGAGCATGCTTGTTTCAATGGTTCCTTTCCCCTTCCCTTCATAACATAGTACTGTGGATAATACACTGATATAGATGTGAAGGTCCAGAAAGCTATGCATTAATAATGATTCACAATTACAAAAGGATATAATCTCAATGAATTATTTAGCTATAGGTAATATTATTGCATGCTGATTAGTAATGCTGTCCACAGCTTAAGTCATACCATCCTGAAAGTTTGCTTGCTGAAATGGAGAAACTTGAAAATGTCCATTGCAGCAGCAGTTCTAACCTATAACTATTTTATACTTTCCATATTACTATTTCAGAATAATTACTGAATATGTGACTGCTAAATACATTTGGACAAACTCCACATTTGTCAGTACTTCCACAGTCCCTATCATAACTAAGACATTCTTATATATATAAATATAGAATTAGCAATGAAGATATTATACTTACTGAAGGGCTCTGTTCCATTGTCCACCACTTGTGCCACCCACTGGGCAAACTCACATGGCTGCCTTTCTTATAGATCGTCATCTATGGTGGTAGTGTTCACCAATTCAAAGTATTCCAGTTTTCTCAGAGAACTCATACTTTAGGTCAGTCCAAATATCAATATCCCAGAACTGACTGCAGCCCACATTCTCAGGTCTACTTCTGTAAGATCAAAGTACAAGTAACAGAAGACTTTACTCTCCTTTACACACTGGTTTGGGGCCAGGACCTGAGCTCTCACAGAAACACACCTCTTGGACTTGCCAGAGTCTAATGCAAAATGGTGCATATGGTATGAGAGTGAGACTCCTACGGTGTGAGCCATACCCAATGCAATATGACTGTAAGCATTTCTGGTAGATGACAGGCTGTGCTTGTTCATCCTTAGTGCATCAAAACTTGTACACAGTGTGAATATGTATTTATATGCATGAAATCATTCATTCACAATAACATGAATTTGCCTACATCATTTGCTATGCCTGTAAATGTGCATAGCAATACATTTCATAGAACTATATACATACAAGCCTCATTTGAATAAAAAACTTTGTAAACTGAAAAAACTTGCTGAAACTATCTGCATGCCATCATTTTATGTACCACTAGTAACCACAATTCTGTGAAAAAATCCAGAAAGCCAAAGTTAAAGCAAATTGTTTAAAAAATTATAGATTGGAGCATAGTGGAGGAAATAGTCCCATATTACTAAAACACAGTGCAGATTCTCCAGGAACAACTTGTAAACCAATGGTAAATCATAACTCTGTTAATGAAATTGTCTAGCTATGAAGTGCTGTTACATTACTGGGCAAAGATGTCTGTTTAATTTACTGCACTTATAAATTCTCCTACTTACCTGTCACAACTACTGGTACCTGGCATAGCCATTAGTGCTTTTAATGATGTGAAACATCAGTCATCAAGTAGGCCTGAGATTCTCCCACACACAGACACACACACACACACACACACACACACACACACACACACACACGCACATCTTGGCAGGTCTGCACCTAAATCATACACAACTCGCAGTTGTTTAAGAATGGTAGTTCACATTTCAGCATTATTTTGCCCATTAAAGTCACGTCTAGCAGATACACAGACAAATACACCTACACACAAATAAAAAGGGGAAATAGCATTTGAAAAAAATCTAAAAATTTACATTACATATCAGAGCTTCAGTACTGGTTAAGAAGAGTATTCTTGTTAAATTGTGTGATATACCTACTTTATGGAGGTGTATCCTTCTGCTTCAAGTCACTCAAGATAGGGTGGCACTACTAATTCCCAGTTTGTTATTTTTAGGGGAACCAGGTTGTAGCATCAATGAGAAAGACAAAATTAGGAGAGCTTCACTGCTAAGGAAAACCATATCTCCATGGATGCACTTAAGACATATGGACAATATATGTATTAAAAAGGGGATTGGAACAAACTAAGGTGTTGAATCAAATACTCACTGACATAATTGCCATGGGGGAAAGAATCATATCTTAGCACAGTGCAGGAAGAAAGTTAAACTTATGGTGCTCCATGCCAGGAATAAGGTGTGATGCCCTGCATTGGCCCAGTAATCAAGGAGGCTCAATCCTCACCACTAGCACCAGTGAGGGATGTACACATTGGAAGGATGACAAGTACACACACAGTAAAGTACAATTTCCCTTAAGAGCACACATAGATCACAATCAGTCTGGGGCTGGTTTCTGCCTCTTTCTCCAGATTCCCAATAAGACTCCCCACTGGCACAACTATAGGGTTAAGATGTCAGCTGAGTGGTCAAACCAAAACCTCCAGACCTCTGTCCAACCAGTGATTCATGTCCCTGCCCAAGTAGCTGACACACAGACACTTTGAGATTTGATTTATATGCAAACACACAGACACTCCTGGGGAAGGCTGGCACAGGTTTACTAGCTATGCCCCATTCTGTTCAGACTATAAGGCAGTTATCACTGCCACCAACCACTACTTATCAACTATTCTAAGGCCCTTACAAAGGGTGCCTAATCCTACTGTGTAATGTTACTATTATCCAAATGGTAAGTGTGACCAAGACTTTCAAGGCTATTTAAGAGTGGCCTGTACAGTGTCACCAAATACATATGCATGTACTATAGGAGCTTAAATATATCTAAACAAACCAGCCACAATTAAAAGGTTTAAATATATTTAATAATAAATAATAAAAGAACAAGACAATACTCAAACACAGTAACTACAGAGTTCAGAATCACAGGAAATATTTTAAAACAACATTGCAGGACAGTCTCAAATAAATACAGAAAACATCTAATCTTTACTATATTCAGAACAATATCTAAAAGAAGTTACTGTAGTCTAAAAGAAGTTACTGTAGTCTAGACTTACAGAGCAAGACAAATGCAGGAGCGCTGAATGAATGTTTCTAGGTCCATGACAAGATACAAAATGCACTGTCTTTCTCTGAGAGAGTACTTAAATTAATAATCAACATTACTGCTGGGTTAGCTCAGATGACTTCACTCTTTGTCACCTGACTTCAGTTCCCAGGCTAGCAGAAACTTAACAAAATTTAACATTTCTCTGTGAAAAATACATATCTCTCAGATGTTTGCTCAGAACTGGAAGTTGTAAAACAATTACACACTTTTACATTTGAAGCCTAGTAATTCATTCTGTTTCAAGACAATAGGAAAGCCTCTAGATCTAGACATTGTGTCTGCTTGCTGCACAGAAACGGAGATAACAGAATCATAAAACACTTTACTTCCAAATTATTTTCTTGAGGGTTTGCAAGTTAACTCTGTATGCTCCAGCTTCTACTATTAATACATACATTTGCGCAGGTATATAGTTTATATACATTTCTGTTCTTTTCCAGTAGGGTACACTGTGGTTTCATTCTTGAAGCTCAGTATGTAACATACAGTTCTCTTACATTTGTAGGACAAGCATGTAAATCATATCACTATTCACAAATGACATATGATTATTTACAAAATTCCAGATAGGTGGGCTGGCAGTGCCACATTTCTAAATAAATCATATTAATATTTTCAAGTGACATGTGATTATTTACAAAATTCAAGATAGCCGGACTGGCAGTATTTCCCTGGTGTCACATTTCTCCCCTCCCTGAAAACTCAAGCTACTTTTTCAAGTGACCCTTGAGAAACTTTACTTGAGAGGGTTGAGCCTATCTGGGAATACCTTACCCCGTTCTCTGTCTTGAGATTCCAGCTGCCTTGGCATTGCTGATCCAAGTTCCATGCTACACTGTCCCATCATATGCCTGCAACCCTAGGCCCCACCATAGTAATTTTGGATTTTCCTGGCTTGCTCCCTGTAGCCACAGATCCTCCTCAGACTCCTCCTGCCTTGTACTGCAAATACTTAGCACAAGGGCCTACATGTCATGGTAAGGTTTCTTCATGTTAACATGGCACAACTTGTGCCCCTGCCTCCTGCCTAGCAATTCTACCATGTAGTTAGCATCACCAACCCTTCCTTACCACCTTATAGGGACCCCCCCCCCAAGCTGCCAGCAGCTTGTTGTGTCTGACAGGAATGAAAACCATTATCTGCTACTCTACAGCATACTCTGTAGCTCGAGCATTCCTGTAATACCAGACCATTTTCTGCTGTTGGGCTTCTGCCAAGTTCTCCTGGGCCAAGCCCATGAGTTCCCTGAGCCTTGTCCTAAGCTTTAGGACATATGCCACAACAGACTCCTTGTGGAATTCACACTGACCCTCCCACTCATTTTGAATCAAATCTAGAGGTCTCCTCAACCTATCCCCATACAACAACTCAAAGGGTGAAAAACCTGTGGTTTCCTGGGGAACCTCTCTGTAAGCAAACAGATGGGGCAAATATTTGTCCCACTCCCTCTAAAACTGGGCTGCAAATGCCCGTAAGATGGACTTGAGTGTAGAGTTTAACCTCGCAACAAGACCATTAGTCTGGGGATGGTAGGGTTGGTCTTTAGGTGCTTCAGCCCAGAGTACTTCCAAAGACAAGCCAGCAGGTCTGACATGAAATTGGCACCTCTATCAGACAGTATTTCCTTTGGAAAACCTACCCTGCTGAAAATCTCTAACAAAGCATTTGCCACATTTTCTGCCTCAATGGAGGACAGAGCCACTGCCTTAGGGTATCTAGTAGTATAATCTACTACCACTAGGCTATACCTTTTCCCTGGAACTTGGGGGTACTCAGAGGCCCCACAATATCCATAGCTACCCTCTGAAATGGCTTCTCAATCACAGGCAAAGGCATCAAAGGAGAGTTCACCTTATCTCCTGCCTTGCCTACCTTTTGGCACTGCTTACAGGTCCTGCAGTACCCTGTTACATCTCTGGAAATCCTAGGCCAATAAAAGTTCTGCATAATATGTCTCTTGGTACGTTTTATGCCGATATGACCTGCAAAGGGAATATCATGGGCTATGGCTAGAAGTGCTATAAGGTAGCCTCTGGGCAATACCAACTGCTGTATTCTCTCACCCTCTAGCTTTCCCTCCAGGGTCCATTCTCTACACAGTAACCCTTTGTCCCAGTATACAGATTCCCCTTTCCCTTGAGAATCAGGTGCCTCACTTGCTACCTCCCTCAGGCCTTGTAATGTAGGGTCTGAGAGCTGAGTCTGTCTCAGCTCTTCCCAGCTCCCCTTCCATAGGAAGTCTGGTATCCTCTGAGAATGGTGCTTCACTGTCAGCCTGGGTATTACTACTCACCTCTGCCCTTGCAGTCACTCTGTCCAAGGGAACATCAGTACCCACAAGCAGCTGTGGTTTACCTTCATTCTCACTGCTATAGGGTAACTCCCTCCCTGAAGTAACCACCTCACCAGTCCTGGCTGCAAGTGTGCAGTCTGTCTGGTTGTCCCCAGGCTACCAGACCTACATGCTTGTCTCCATGCCTGACTGCATGTAACTGCATGAACACACGGTACTGCATTATCAAACTCATTCCCTATCAGGGCATCTGCAGGGATATTCTTAAATACACCTACTTTCTGGCTTCCTTTTCTACCCCCCAGTCAAAGTGAACCCTAGCTAAAGATATTTGGAATGGGGTCCCTCCTAAAGCTCTGTCTGGTGTAGACTGCCCAAGCAAGTAGTGCTCCTCTGTAACCATTGCAGGCTTCACAATGGTTAGGTCAGAGGCTGTGTCTCTCTCTTAGCCATGGTCTCTTTCCCATTCACCAAGATATTGTGGTGGTTTGGTACCCTTGTTGTCTTGAGACAACCTACTGTTGGCATTTTGTCATTCTCACTTACTGGCTATCCCACCTTTTGTTCCCCACCTTGCCTCCATGGACATCTATATGCTGCATGGCACCACTGGTTGCATTTAAAACATTTATCCCTTGGTACTGGATGTGTATCTGGACTAGTGGCTTCCCCTGCTACTTGCAGACTCTGTTGGGGCAGTCTGGGCTGTCCACCATGGGTTCCTTAGACCCATGAGCAGCACTGAGTGTCCCTTTCCTGTGCAGTGATGCCATCCTTGCTAGGTATAGTCCTGCATTCTTCCACAAGTCATCTGCAGTAGTGCATTGTTGATCAGCTAACCAGATTCTCATGTCCTCAGGCAAAGTGCTAAGTGCCTGTTCCCTCCCCAAAAGGTCTGCCAGCCCTTCAAAAGTGGTGACCTGACATCCACTCACCCACCTATGAAAATAAGTGCATAGTTTAGCAACATATTCACACACACTTTCATCTACCTTGCATCTATGCTCATGAAAAAATTTCCTATAAGCTTCAGCTGTTAACTTAAAACATTCTAGCAAATACATTTTGACTGTATTATAATTTAAACAATCGGTATCAGACAGTTTAGAAATTGCAGTTACAGCTTTACCATGGAGTAAGGGGGTCAGGATCTATACCCAGAGCCCTTGGTCAACATAATACTGTTTACATACCCTCTCAAACATATGAATGAAACTATCAAAATTATCCTCCACTGTAAATTGTGGAAGAAATTTAC
This sequence comes from Protopterus annectens, assembly GCF_019279795.1. Classification (NCBI taxonomy): domain Eukaryota; kingdom Metazoa; phylum Chordata; order Ceratodontiformes; family Protopteridae; genus Protopterus; species Protopterus annectens. Next base: position 257,256,530 of record NC_056729.1, read on the forward strand.
TGACCTTTGTTGCTTCTGGGGTTCAGTTACTCCCTTTCCCATTACCTCCATGACTCTGGTGAAGAGTCAGCATCTCCTTTTCATGTTGCCTCTGCCTCTCATTCTCCTCAGCCTCCAGATGTCTCAGTCTCTGCTGCTTCTATTTCCAAATGCTTGGCCTCCAACTCATGTCTCTTTAACTCCAGATGGATTTTTAAGTCCTCTGTGAAAAGGTTGAGCTATCCATTTTCTGAGAGTTGTACATCTCCACGGCCAGTTTGATTTTCCTCCTGGATGCTATTCTGTGATGTAGCTGTGTATAAAGCTGAAATCATGTCTGCTATAGTCAGGTTGTCATGCACCAGTCCTTTAGCCTGGCACATCTCAGCCAAATGGCTCCTTGTCAGCTTGCCATACTCCTCTGCTGACATGCTTGCCTGCTCTCCCTGACTAACTATGCTAACAAAAAAATAAATAAAACAATTTTGATATGAACTCTGAATGTTCACTGCATGGCTGATTGACAGTACAAACAACTTCAGTGAGCACTGTACACAGGCTACAGGAATTCAATATCCACACCCCTACAAGCCAATTAATATGTGATGTGGCTAACTCACCACTGTCAACTAATTAATATGTGATGTAGATATCCCACCACTGCCACCAATTAATATGTGATGCCCCTGCACTGGCCCAGGAATCAAGGAACCTCAATCCTCACCACTAGCACCAGTGAGGGATGTACAGATTGGGAGGATGACAAGTACACACACAGTAAAGTACAATTTCCCTTAAGAGCACACAGAGATCACAGTCAGTCTGGGGATGCTTTCTGCCTCTTTCTCCAGATCCCCAATAAGACTCACCACTAGCACAGCTATAGGGTTAAGATCTCAGCTGAGTGATCAAGCCAAAACATCCAGCACCATGTCTGTCCAACCAGTGCTTCATGTCCCTGCCCAAGTAGCTCACACAGACACACACACGCACACACACACACACACACACACACACACACACACACACACACACACACACACACACACTTTGAGATTTGATTTATATACGAACACACAGACACTCGTGGGGAAGGCGAGCACAGGTTTACTAGCTATGCCAGCTTCTGCCCAGACTATAAGGCAGTTATCACTGCCACCAACCACTACATATCACCTACTCTAAGGCCTTTACAAAGGGTGCCCAATCCTACTGTGTTATGTTGCTATTATCCAAATGGTAAGTTTGACCAAGACTTTCAAGGCTATTTAGGAGTAGCCTGTACAGTGTCGCCAAATACATATGCAAGTACTTTAAGAGATTAAATATCTCTAAACAAACCAGCCACAATTAAAAGGTTTAAATATGTTTAATAATAAATAATAAAAGAACAAGACAATACTCAAACAACACAGTAACTACAGAGTTCAGAATCACAAGAAATATTTTAAAACAACAGTGCAGGACAGTCTCAAATAAATACAGAAAACATCTAAACTAATTTTTACTATATTCCTAACTATATCTAAAAGAAAATACTGTACCCTAGACTTACTTACAGAATAAGGCAAATGCAGAAGTGCTGAAAGAATGTTTCCAGGTCCAAGACAAGAGACAAAATGCACTCTCTTTCTCTGAGAGAGTTCTTTAATTAATAATCAACATTACTGCTGGGTTAGCTCAGATGACTTCACTCTTTGTCACCTGACTTCAGTTTCTAGGCTAACAGAAACATAACAAAATTTAACATTTCTCTGTGAAAAATACATATATCTCAGATGTTTGCTCAGAACTGGAAGTTGTAAAACAATCACACACTTTTACACTTGAAACCTAGTAATTATTTCTGTTTCAAGACAATAGGAAACCCTCTAGATCTAGAAATTGTGTCTGCTTGCTGCACTGAAACTTTGATAACACAATAGTAAAACACTTTACTTCTAACTTATTTTCTTGGGGTTTTGAAAGTTAACTCTGTATGTTCCAGCTTCTACTATTAACACATACATTTGCACAGGTATATAGTTTATTTTTCTTTTCCCATAGCGTACACTGTGGTTACATTCTTGAAGCTCAGTACACAATATATAGCTCTCTTACATTTGTAGGACAAGCATAAGAAGCATATTACTATTCACAAATGACATTTGATTATTTACAAAAGTCCAGATAGCTGGGCTGGCAGTGTCACATTTCTATATAAATCATATTAATATTTTCAAGTGACATATAATTATTTACAAAATTCCAGATAGCTGGACTGGCAGTATTTCCCTGGTGTCACATAAGGCAAGACAAAATACAACTGGGCATAGAACTACACTAGGTGGGCTTTCCATTTTCAAAAATTGTATCCCTGATGAGGAGTACTTCTTGACATTATGAGGGGATATTTATGATGCAGAGGATGATGACATTGTTTATTTTCTAGGCTGGCATGGGTACTAGCAGCTTGAAATACCATAACATCATCCACACACAGGTGGTGCAGATAGTCAGTGTTATATGTATTATTAGGGCATGTATTCCTTACTATACTGAATAACTGCATATAAACTTGAAATGATTCCCCATCAGGTACTGCATTATCAACTGTACCACTAGAGGAACAAATTGGTACATATAGACTTCAATAATTCCAGCCTGTAGTATAGCTGCAAGGGTTATTAAAAGGGTATGTTATTGTAAAATGACTCAGTTGGCATAATAGTTAAGGTCATTGTCGGCCAAGTCCAAGGTACACAGATCAATCCTGATCTCTAGACAATGCTTGCATGTTTTTGTATATTCTCACTACATCTCTGTGTAGTTCCCCACCTCAAAAAAACATGCTGGGTGTTTCCACCTTAAGCTAACCCAAAATTGAGTGGAATTAGTGGACGTAGCACAGACTCTAGTTGGTGCCTATGGAGGGGAAGAGAACTGCATAAAACAGGGATGTCATCAGAATTAATAGCAATCAGATAACAATGTAAAAATGGGGCAGAATTCATAATCCCTCTAAAAGAGTGCATTCTGACTGCAGTTTGCATGGCCTACTAAATAAAGCAGGACTGTGTGAGTTGTTAATAATCCATGCCTTGAATGCTCATATTGGGACAAGCAGAAAAAGATACGAGGACTTCCTGGGTCCACATGGGTTGGACAATGGAAATGAAGAAGGAAAGGTCATTCTAGATTTCTGTCTAGCAAATGGCTTGGTGGTCAGCAACACCTGGCTCAGCAAGAGAGAAACAGTCAAAAGATCATATGTAACAACAGCCAACATACAACTCAGGTAGTCTTCCTCCTAATAAAGAAAGGTCATCAGGGTATAGTCCGAGACTGCAAAGTCATTTCAGGTGAAGCAGGCAGCCCACAGCATAAACCACTGGTAACCACAGTCAGCTGCAAGCAGTGGTCAGAGAAGGCTCTTAACCTCAACAGAGACTAGGCTAAAGATGTGGAAATTGACTGGACTGAAAGCACAAGAGTTCAGAGAAATACTCAGAGCTGGAAGAAGAGGAAATGGGTGGCATCATAGAAGAATAGCAGCATCTCAGCACAGCATTTGTGAAGGCTAAAAGAAAACATGGAGCAGAATAAGAAGGAATACTGATTTGCTAACAAAAAGTCTACCTACAAGACCAGTTTCAATAGCAAAGAGAAAGACATCATGGGCACTCTACCAGCTTCTCGAATGTGACTTAGGAAGGGGCACAAAGAAACTGTATAAGATTACAAGGCAAAGACAGAATGATAAGAAGATAGTCATCAGACACCATTTTTTAAGAAATGCCAGTAACAACCTGCTCACCAGTCCACGGGACATCAAAGACATATGAAAGGGGTACTACCAATATCTTCTAAATGATGAAACCCCTCAGAAGCTGTATTGTCCCACACACATCCTACATTAGAAGAAGAGCCCACCCTACAATAAATAAAACTACCACTGAGAAAAATGAAGTCAGAGAAAACAATGGCCTCAGAACAGGTCATGGCAGATGTGATCAAAAAGTTTTGTGAGTTTGGGGAGAAATGGCTCTAGAAGAAGGAATTCATTCAAAACCCTGGCAATATTTTTGCCCCATGCACATTATCTTGAAAAAAATACCAATGAGTTCACAAAACAAAAACTGCAAAACAGCACAAAATTCCAAAAATGAGAACTGACATTGCAGCAGCAGGCAGGTGTACTTCCAAAAAAATCCCCAGAGAGCACCACCTAATAAACCATATCAAAGCAACCGAAATGCAGATAAAGTCAACAACCCGAGGAGTACTGTGTCCATATGACTGGTATGTGTAGACTGAGCCAAAACTGGAAAGGAAAAGAAGATGCATGCCAGCAGACATGTGACAGTAACAACACACAAATGTATACATGTAAAGACAGTTGTGGTTGTAACCCATCACTCACAGTACATGTACAATAATGCTTTATAATTTCAGCAGAACAGAGATGGCTCTTAGAAAATCCTCAGTGCCATAGGCTTCCCTGTTATCTATCACATACAGAATCCTGTCATGTCCTTTCCTGAGGTATGGTCTAGCTGGCAAAACTGCCACAGCAGTGGATAACCTGAGGTACAGCTCATCACAATGATTCTGTGCCCTGACTAGGACACACATGGCAGATCTAAGATCAGAAATATGCCTACCAGGCAGGCACTGTATCTGTCTATGCCACACTTCCAAGCTATTGTCTGTGAGTGGCAAACATAGGTCATTCAGTGCACTGCAGCTCCAAACTTTTATAGGGAATAGAAGGGGAAATCTTCAAGTCACAGCTGCCCTTGTCACAAATTTGCATGGCTTTCCAAGCAGATACTATTCCCTGAAATATCTTAGTATTCAGCCTCAGGTAGAAATTGTTGACTCAGTTATGTGAATGGTGCATACACCTCATCTTCATGCAAGAATGTTAAAGCAACTAATTTCTTTACACACAGTTGAAAATCTGTGCTTTGTCTGTATAATGTGACAAAACCCAGTTGATGATCCTTGTGCCAGATATGCTGGCTGAAGTGAAACAGGCACAGGTAAATTTAAACCAAAATATGAAAGATTAATATTAGTGGCCCTGGATAGTGAATTATATACATGCTGGTTTACAAAATCCATTTAACACGTGGGAGAAATAGACAAATGCAGGTTCTGTAAAAAAGAACTGGAAACAGTCACACATCTTGTTGCTGGATGTGATACACTAATGGCAGAGGGCTTGTATACTGAAAGGCATAATAATGTGGCAAGACTATTGCAATGGGGAATGTGCAAACACTACAAAATAGAAGTGGCTGAGAAGCACTGAAAACATGAAAGCATTATAGAGAACACTGAAGTTTGTATTGCATAGGATCACCCATTACCAGCAGTTAAAAAAATAGATGCGAGAAAACCAGATATAGTGGTCCAAGAAAAGAAGACAAAAGTAGCATTGATCATTGAAATTGCTACACCCGGTGATTACAGTGTGTCATGTACAGAGAGACACAAAGTCATAAAATACCAGGATATGCAGGCAGAAATGACAGCAGTGTGGAAGAAGGATACCCAGAGAGTTCCAATAGTAGTAGGAGCAATGGATCACATAAAAAAGAATTTACAGTCATATTTAGATATGTTATCTATACATGTAACTCCACAGTAAGAGTCATTTCTGGGCACATTGTAGGTGCTGCAAAAAGCACTTTTGGCTAACACCAAAGACTGAAACAATACTAATTTCACAAACTTTAATCATATTTTGACTTAGGAATGAGGCCCATTCCCATTATGGTATCAGAAACCCAAAAGACTTGGAGAAATTACAAAGAGGAATACACTTACTGAATGCATCACATTTTATGAATTCATGAATATTGTGGACTTTGACGGTACACCTTACCCTTAGTAAGAAATGAACCATCCATTAGCCATATCGTAGAAAAACTTAGATAAACAAGATTCTGCTCAGTTCTTGATGAAGTGCCAAAATCTTGTAGTGTTTTTTGTATGAAACAACCACTTATAAGACCGAGCTCCTCAGTGTCTATTGCTGTACTGTATCTGCATGTGCAATATATTATGTATCTGCACCCTACTGACTGACTGGAGTATGACTCTTCAGGTGGCATTGATGTGCTAGCCTCCAGAGACATGGATGACATTATGTCGAACACCACTAGACATGGAGTATGCCTTGATAACAATGCTATCACTTGCAGTTCTGAACGTGATTTGTACTTCTCCACCTCAGCTGTATCAAGCAGATGGTGGTGTACATTACTCTTTACCAGCTCTTCCCCCTGAACATGCATTACAGGATAGCTCTGCCCTTACATTTTTCCTTGAGTCTACATGCCCAGTACTTACGGTCAGTTAGCATTTCATCTCAATGATAAATGTAGTCATCTATTATTAACACTAGCTGTCATTTCTGCGAATGGTGAATTTCACCTCTCCTTCCTGGACTGCTGCCATCACTGCTGTGTGCCAAATGTTTAGCAGTTGCACAGCATGCATAATAGAGGCAGACCTAATGTCTGTGAGATAGCTGGCACATAACACATTCTGGATATGTATTTGCCTTCCTGACAATGCAAAGTTAACTAACTGGCACCTGTAATGTCCTTCTCATTTCTTAATAGAGCACACATTGTATTATGTTGTGTGACTATTTCAGTTGCTGTACTTCTCTGTTTCTTTGGTAGCCATACCTCTCAATCTCTAAGTGCAAGGAGTCTGGACAAAGCTAAAAATAACAGGGGGAAGAAGGCCTAAAATCAGGGCAAATTTTAAGTATTACTCATAAACTTAGAAAGTTACTAGAATGACAAATTTTGCATTAGCATATATTTTCTGAAGGATATGAAGTATTAAACTTAAATATATGTCATTATTTAGTGACTTCAATGTTCAGTAATTTGCCAGAAAACCACAACTTTTATGAGGAACAGACCAAAAAGCTGAGCCAAAAATTTGGACATTCTGTGAAAATCTGGACAGTTGAGAGGCATGTTGGCAACTGAGCACATTACACAGGATGACAATATGAGGGACAATTCAAAAATAACAGACTAGGTGGACTGAAGGTAACATGATAACATCTTCTATAATAATGTATAGTATGTGCACAGAAAACGTGTACAGCCTGGCTCTATACTTGTTTCAGGGTTATGTGTTTTGATATTTTGTGCTGTCTCTAACTTATGGATCTGGCAATTTTCTTTCATCATTCAGCATTTCAGTGAATGGATACTTTGGGGTTTTGAATGTATGTATTCCTTCCAGAGGGTACTCAAAGCAGGAGAGATAGGTGTATCCTAGACTATTGGAGAATCATTACTCTAGTGCCAGTGTACAAGAACAAAGGGGACATTCACAGCTGTAGGCAATATAGAGGTATCACACTGTCTGAAAGTACTGGAGGGAGAGACTGATAAAAAAGTATGCAGAGTAGTAGAAATCAGGATGGCAGATGAGTAGTTTGGATTCAGATCAGGATGTAGTACAACCACCCTGATGTTTGTAGTGAGACAGATAGTTGAGAAGCTACAGGTAAGGAAAGAGTCCAACTGGGTATCCCTAGAGCTGGAAAAAGCATATGGCAAGGTAATAAGAAAGCTGATTTTGATATTCCTACAATTGTTTGAAGTCCTGGAAATATTGTTAGAATTAGGGCAGACTATGTACAATGGCCCGTACTGAGCTGGCTCCTTTTTGGCATCCATTTCTCTGAAATGGAAGTAAATGCTGAATGTTTATGGCTGAATACATTAGCAGATGATTGCAAGCTGCGGGTTATCATCGACTCCCCTGTAGACACTAGCATTCTTCAAAAAGGTCTATCTCTGACTAACAAATGGTGCCAAAGCCATGGCCTTAAACTCAATATTAAGCAATAAATAAGTGTACCCTTTGGGAAGTCAACCATCCCAGCTAATTCCCATGTTGGTAATACAACCCTAAGAGTCGACCCAGTGGTCAGGGATCTGGATACACATGTAGACAGTAGCTTTATCTTCATCCACCACATGGCCATAGTGATGAGGAAATCCTTTTATATTGCGCAACTTATAGGTAAGGTCATAACATCTAGATCCAAAGAGGTCATCATCACACTGTACTATGCCTTTATCAAACTAATCATACCGTACAATTCTCTATTTGGTATGTAACTGACCAAGCAAATGTAGCAACTAGAGCAGCCTCAGAGGTTCCTTACAAAAAAAAAAAAATACAAGGCATAATAAACCTGCATTATGCAGAACACCTTAAAGCCCTTTTCCTCTGCTCAGTCTCCTATAGATTGCTGAAGTGTGATCTATGCCTGGATTACAAGGCATCCGCAAACCCCACACTTATGAATCTCCTACATATTCGTAAGTCAAAGAGTACCAGAAATACAAGGTGTAGGGACCTGAATTTTTGTCTGTGAGTTAAACAGAACATGCTGGAGACACAGGTATGTGTCCCAGAGACTGCCCCTCCTATGGAACAGGCTTCCCATCTATGTGAAAATAAGTTCATCTATTACCCAGTTTAAGTGCAACCTAGACAAGTGCATGGGGAATAGGAAATTTACAGTGGGCCTGGCACCCATGTCCCTTATGGACAGTGGTAACTTATAAATGCCTGTCTCTCAATGTCCTATTCAGATACAGGGCATCATTATTCTTTTGGGAAAACGTGTCTAGGCTTAGAAAAGCTCCCTGGGTTGTTAGCCTAGTAACAATCTATGAATCTATGACCCAGTGATACAATTACAAGCAGTGTTTGGACTCCTAGAGGAGTTCACAGAGGTACTGGGTATATATCAGGGTTTGGATCTCAGCCTGCTGCTATACATACTGATGAGGAACTACATTAGCAAACCTAGTGGAGGGGGTAGATCAACAAAGCTTCTGTGTTAATGTGATGTGGCATTACAAGCAGAATCTGAACAGGAGCATCAGCAAATAATGGGGAATGGAATGCAAAACTGAAGGCTCATGGGATGAAACTGATTACAGGCAAGTCCGTTGTCATGGCAGCAAATGAGTAAAATCAGAAGAAGCTGAAAATTCAGACAGAAGGGAAAATAGTGGAACAGTTTACCAGCTTCAAGTATCTTGGAATCTGGGATGGGTTGTGGAGGAGAAGGAATGTCTGAATGAGAAGGTCAAAGCTAAAACTGGGGGGGCTGCAGCCAGCTGGAAGTGTTTCAGGAATAGTGTATGACAGATGAATGTAAAAGAAGTTGAAAAATAAGGTGTACAAAGCAGTGGGTCAACCAGTACTACTGTATGGTACAGACACCAGGGCAGTGAAGACAAAGCAGTTAAGGAAGCTACAAATGATGGACATGAAGTGCCTTAGATGGGTGGTAGGATACCTACAGTGGGATAAAGAAATGATGACATCAGAACAGAGGCCAAAGCAGCTTAATTTGCAGACAATGTCAAACAGAACAGATTAATGTGGTTCTGGCAGATGTGCAGGAAAGCAGATGGTGATTTGAAGAAAATGATGTGAGAGAGACTGGAAGAAGGCAAGAGGAAACAAGGTTTTCCAGCAAAGGGGTTGATGGATGCTGTGAAAGAAGACCCGCAACAGTCAAGCATGACTGTTGGGGAAGATAGGAAAGTGACAATGAATCAAGACAGGTAGATACAATTGACACAACACCCCATGTAGAAAATATGAAAAAAGGGGTTGATGATTATGATGATGAGGCTATTGAAATACTTGTTTATTTGTTCACAAATGCAGTAGCAGAATCAACATCACTGACATCCTGGGTTGAACCACAGCAGGCCGATGTTGACAGCAGAATGATTTCTGACAATGACACCATTGTTCTTATTGTCCCACACCATCCTCATAACAGGGGCACACTGTTGCAAAACGTACTGGCAGGGCCCCTTCCTCCCAACCAGGTTGATAACTCCATAATTAGTGATGCAAACTTGCACATAGTGCATCCCAAGGAAATGCCACTGCATAAAGGGTGGGGAGAATCACTTCCTAGCTCATGATCTCTTTCTTGTGGACAGTTTGAACTTCTAGACAAAGAGACAACAATATCTCTATTTTGATTATTTTTATAGACTTTGTTTCTTTAGGAATTAACTGTTGTTTGATTTGACAATGATAGTCACATGTTATGATGGTGGGTTATTTAAAATAACATTCTGGAATGGAATCTATATTCTGAAGAAGTTCTTAATATTAAAAGAATGAAAGTGCTTAAAAAGAAGTTATGTACTCACCATAACGTTCCATCTGAGTAGGTACTTCATTTGTCTGCAACCTATGGGTATCGGATCCGAGCCGGCAGCTTTACAAGCTACAAGATCCGAGCTCCTAGCTCCTCCCCCTACCCATAATCCCATGCTACTAACTGTATTACCTCAGATCGATTTTGCCCAATCTAAGTCATAACCTCGATAGAGGTATACTGAAGACCTAACCTCAAGACAGCAAAATTTCAGGTGACCAGTAGAAAACCCGAGAAAATGTTAGGGGGATGGCAGGGAGGGATGGTTGCAGACAAATGAGGTACCTACTCAGATGGAACATTATGGTGAGTACATAACTTCTTTATCTGAAGTAGTTACTTCATTTGCTCTGCAACCTGTGGGACAGAGTCCCCAGCTACCTAGACAATAAACATGGGTGGCCTTATGGAAGGATATTCCGAAGCACCGCGGAGCCAAAATAAGCCCTACTTCTGAATATCATATCCAGTTTATAATGAGAAATGAACGTATGAGAAGAGGACCAGGTAGCTGCTGAACATATGTCGTCCAAGGGAACCCTGGACCAGAAAGCTGCTGAGGTGGCGATGGACTGGGTAGAATGAGCGTGTATTCCTATAGGAGCTGGTTTGCCCGAAGATACATACCCTTGAACTATACATTGACAAATCCAATTTGCTAGGGTCACTTTAGAAATGGCCCTTTCCCTGGCTGATTTTGCAAAGGACACAAACAACTGATCAGACTTGTGAAAATCCTTAGTTGTGTGCAAGTAAAAACATAGTTGCCTGTGCACGTCCAGTTTGTGCAATATGTATTCCCCCTTATTCTGAAAATTTGGAAAGAACACGGGCAAATTGATTGATTGATTGATATTAGATTCCAAAGCCACCTTAGGTAAGAAAGACGGGTTAGTCCTGAGAGACACTCTATCCCTGTGAAAAATGAGATAAGGGGGTTTCATACACAGTGCCTGGAGTTCCGAAACCCTCTTGACAGAAGTAATAGCTACCAAAAAAGCCGTTTTCCAGGACAAGAATTTTAAAGGAATCGAGACTGCAGGCTCAAAGGGTGGACTCGTCAGGGCTTGCAAGACTAGTGTCAAATCACATGGGGGCACCACCAATTTCACAGGTTTCAAGAGAAAGATGCCTCACAAGAAAGTTTTGCATAACTTTGTGGATGCCAATGACCCTAATCCATCTCCCACATGAAAATGGGAAATGGCTGCTAACTGCTCCTTAACCGTAGAAGCACTTGCTCCCTGCCGAAAAATCAGCGACAGGATGTCCAAGATTGTCAGAATAAGAACTGTAAAAGGATCCAGGCCCTTGTCTGTTGCCCAGATGGAGAAGCGTTTCCACTTGCTATTATATATTTTTCTGGTAGCCGGCTTATGAGCCGCTACCAGAATGGCCTTCAATAGTGATGAGATACCGGGAGTCCTTGCCATCAGTGGAACTGGATCAACCAAGCCACAAGCTTGAGGTTTACCAGGTTCGGGGTTTGACATCCTGCGGGATGTGAAATCAGGTCTGGAATGGGTTCCAGTATCCAAGGGGGAGTTAAACTGTGAGACCGCAGGTATGGGAACCAGATCTGGCGAGGCCAGAATGGGGCTATGAGGATTACTTTGCTCCCCAACTGAGAGGCTTTCTGTATGAACTTGGTCATAAGCAGAAGGGGAGGGTAAGCATAAAGAAGACCGGGAGGCCAGGCATGAACTAGGGTGTCTCTGGGAGTCTCCCCCTCGGGGGGAAGTATTGAGAAGTACTCGCTGCATTTTGTGTTTAATGGAGAAGCAAAAAGATCACAGCAAGGCCAACCCCACTTGCGGAAGATCTGCTTCGCAACTGATGGATTGAGAGACCACTCATACGGATTGAGAATTATCCGACTCAGTTTGTCCGCTAATATGTTGGACCATCCCGGAATGTGCATTGCTACTAGAAAGCTTTGTGGATATCGCCCATTCCCACACTCTCATAGCTTCTCGACAAAGGGGATAAGACCTGGTTCCTCCCTGTTTGTTTATGTACCAGACTACCGACATATTGTCTGTCTGGATTGCAATAGTCCCCAGAGGTAGAAGGTCGTGGAGAGCTTGCAACACTAGAAGCACCGCCCTCATCTCTAGGACATTGATATGCAGAGCGGTCTCTAGGGAAGTCCACGTGCCTTGGACGGTTCTGCCCAAACAATGCCCCCCCCCACCCGAGGCGAGAAGCATCCATGGTCAACGTGGCTTGGGGCAGGTGGAATCACAAAGGGTCTCCCTTGCCTCAGCTCTTGAGAGTGAAGCTACCAAAGAAGGGAGTCTCTGCAAACTCTGCTCAGTGGGACCGGAGAGCTTAATTGGGTGGAGTAATAGCGACCACTGAACCTGGAGGGTCCATTGTAAAATCCGCATTCGCAGGCATGCATGAAGGGATAGACCGAGTGCCGCTGCCATAGACCCTAGTGCCCTCAGGACTAACTCCGCCGCAGGAGCCTGGCTCTGAAGAAGAGTAAGCACCTGAAGCAACAAGCTGCTCAGCCTGTCTGATGTCAGAAAGGCTCGAGAAGTACAGGTATCCAATCTGGCCCCTATGAACTCTAATACTTGTACGGGGCGAAGGAAGAATTTTTGAAGATTCACTGAGATGCCTAGACTCTGGGCAAGAGTCAGAGTGTAATCTCTTGCAACACAGAGTTGATGCCTGTTGGTGGCGGTAAGGAGCCAGTCGTCTAGGTACGGGAAAACCTGAATGCCCTGAAGTCTCAGGTGGGCTGCAACTACTGCCATGACCTTGGTGAACACCCTGGGGGCTGAGGTGAGGCCGAACAGGAGAACCCTGAACTGATGATGACTGTCTCCCAGCCGGAAGCGGAGAAACCTTCTGGATTGTCTGTCCATCAATATGTGGTAGTGCGCATCCTTGAGGTCTATAGAGCACATCCAGTCGTTCTCCTGCAGCAAGGGGAGAATTGATTGAAGTGTGACCATCCAGAATTTTTCCTTGGGGATGAACAGGTTCAGAGCGGACAAGTCTAGGATGGGTCTTAGGTCCCCCGTCTTCTTTGGCACTAAAAATAACCTGGAGTAATAACCCAATCTGGACTGATCTGGGGGGACGGGCTGGATGGCTCTTTTTCTTAGCAACTTCGAAACCTCCAAAGCCACTGCCTCCCTCTGATTGGGTGGAACATTGAGGAGGCGTCTGCTTGTAGGGGGAAGGCCTAGGAAGGGAATGGAGTAACCTCTGGATATGATCCGGAGCACCCATCGATCTGTCATAATGGACTCCCAATTTGACAGATGCTCCGTCAACTGCCCCCCGACTGCCTCCATAGATGGACAGTCAGGTAAGCCCTCAGGGCTGCTGCGCGGGTCTGTCCGAGAAAGGCTCTCTAGACCCAAAATTATGCAGCCCCCCCCTCTGCCTCTGGGCCGGTGTCCACCTTGTCCTCCTCGGCCTCTGGAGGACGAGGGGTCCGAAGCTGGATGGGATTGCTGAGACTTGCAGAACCACAACTTCTTTTGTCCCCTCTGATTCCTTGAGAAGGATCGTTGGGGATTAGAGAAGTGGACCCCGACGGCAGACAGCGTCTTCCCGTCCTTCTCGCTTTGGACCAGCGTTTCGCGAACGGCCTTGCCAAAAAACGAAGACCCGTCAAAGGGCGCATTCGCAAAGTACGCTTTGAAGGGTTCCGCAAAATTGCAAAGGTGGAGCCAGGCGTGATGCCCCAAGACGACCCCGGCTCCACTGGCCCTCGCGGCTCCCTCTGTTGCATGAGTGAGTAGTCGCATGGACGTGTTGGAGATGGATTTTAGAGTAGCCATACGAGTCGAAAACACCTGCTTGCCCTCGACCGACATGGACTCCGGGGGAGGCTGCAGCGTATTCCTTAATCAAGTCTCGCTGTAGCCTAATGGTATGTGCCATATAATTCAGCGCCCTCACTGAGAAGGTTGCTGAAGCAAACATCCACTTCCCAATGTGGTCCAGCGCTCGAGATTCCTTATCCGGCGGGTGTACTGAAGAACTCTCTTGGGTGAGTTCTCTCTTCGTGGCAGCCGCCACCAACATGGCATCAACCGGTGACCCCTTGGCCCACGACTGTCTATCTGATGGGGGGCTAAGGACTTTGTCGGGCCGTCTCGGGATTGGCTCCACGGTGTCGGGCTCCTTCCACGCCCTGGTAGTAATAAGGTCTACCAGGGGGTCAGCCAGAGGGGACACCCAGGAGGTAGACGGGCCTGCCTCAAATGCCTCCAGGAAGACGGATTCGTCCACGGAAGGTTTTTGGGCAGACCACCCCCCTCTAATACGCAACATCTCCATGATGTCTCCAAAGGAGACATCCTCGGGGGGTGGCCTTGGGGAACCTTCCCTTTCATCCAAATCCGTGTCTGTGGTGACGGACTCAGGGGAGTCCAGGTGCCTCCTTTTACACCTCCATTTACGAGGGACCTCCTCGATGGGACTGTCCGAGGAGGGATCATCAATGGCTTTCTGTTCCTCCACGGGAACAGGCTAGAGGGCTTGGGCAGGCTGTCCCAATGGACGGATGATGGAGGATAGACCCATATGCAGCGGGGTGCAGGGGGATCCGAAGCCCGGACCGGGGACCTAGAGGATCTCGACAGCACCCTCTCCACTACCTCAAAAGCCGAAGGAGAACTACTCTCCCCAGGCTCCAAGAGCAATCTCCTCAGCTCCGAGGTAGGGACCGGAGTCGGAGCCGATGCGGTCGGATCCGAGAGAGAAGTGTGCTCTGACCTCAGCGGCGCCGAAGACACATCAACTCCCCCGGATTCGACACTCGGCCCTCGGCCCCGAGAACCCGGATCCGAAACACTTGAGGGCATGGTCAGCGTCGAAGAGACCAGAGCTATCGGCGCCGACGAAACCCCGGCTCCGAAAGGGCCTGGATCCGATGACTCCAAAACCCAAAAACGGGTTGGAGAAGGAGTAATCGGAGCAAAGACAGAGGCCGAGGCAAGAGCACCCCCATCTGCATTTGGGTCTGCAGGAATCGTCGCATCATCCGATCCATATCGGCGTCGGTGAGGCTCCTGGACGACCTAGATGAAGTCATCGAGGCAGGCCGGGAGGGTCGCCTCGACGACTTCGAGGGAGACCGGTACTCCTCCTCCGGCGAAAAATGAGGCAAACGGAGCTGAGAGGGGGAGGATCTGGAAACCCTCGAGGGAGAACTAGCTAGCTTAGATGCCGGGGCTGAGGGTTGAGTCTCAGCCCGCCTTTTATGAGACCTATGTCTCTCCTTATCTTTGTGCCTCTTCTTTATAGAGGAAGAGGCACCAGAGTCCCCCAAACTCAAGCCCGAAGCGGGAGGTTGAGTCCCCGGGTGAGCGGGGGGAACAGAAGGCACTGGGGCTGTGGAGACAGCCTAAGCCTTGGCGGGAGAGGAAGAAGCAGCCGAATCCTGGGGAAGCAAGCCCGCCAGGATTAGCTTATTCTTCCTGTCCCTAAGTGCCCGGGGGTTAAAGGCTGCACAGATTTGGCAGTCTGTAGATAAATGACCCACCCCCAGGCATAAAACGCACTGAGTGTGGCCATCAGCAGGGGAAAGCTTATGGCCACACTCAGTACATTTTGACAAAAATGGCCTTGGGCCCTTCAGCCATTCTCTAACACAACGCACGCACACCCAAACACTAAGTGGGGGAGGGGTGACACAGAAAAACTAACACTACACAAAAAAAAGGGAAAACTATCTGACAAACTATACTGACTATAGGTCTCTGAACATACACACACACACCACAATCAACACTAGAAAAGCTTTTTCTTGAGAAAAAAAGGAACAATCTCACCAGTCAGCTAAGGAGCTCTTCAAAAAGTAGCTGTCTACAGCCGCGGCAAAAACAATCTGAGGTAATACAGTTAGTGGCAGGGGATTATGGGTAGGGGGGAGGAGCTAGGAGCTCAGATCTTGTAGCTTGTAAAGCTGCCGGCTCGGATCCGAGATCGGATCCGATACCCACAGGTTGCAGAGCAAATGAAGTAACTACTTCAGATCAAAAGTTCTAGTGTACTGTTCTCCTTTCTTATTGAAGGTTTTTGCAATGTCTCTGGTTCCATTACTCTCGCTGCTGCCTCCATACAGGGGTGACTTCCTCTACCTCTGTAACTGTTAGGCAGCTCCTTCATTCTGTCAGTTAATTTCCTTCCTTATTCACTCTACTTGTGATTGTCTTTACCTTTCTGTTTATTGCTTCGACCTTTTGTCCTATCTTTAAGACACTATTGCCTGTTCTATGCATCTGACCATGTCTCTAATACTCTCCTGGGGCTCTTCTGTTCACACATTCACCCATCTCTCTCTCCCTCTCTCTCTCATAGTGCAACCTAGAAAATCAGTAATCCCTGAATAATAGCACAAACATATCAGCAACTCATACAGAATGCTTTTAAACTGATGCTTGGGGATTTAAACCCACTCTATTCACCTTCAGTCCACTCGGTCTCTCCCTGCTTCCCTACCATACTCACAGTTCCACTCACTGTTCTTTTCTTTTTTTATTCAGACCAAAACTCCACCCAAACCACCCTCCATGTAAAACACAACCATTCATCTCTTTCCTCCCCTATATACCCTAACAATCAACTCTCCTCACTCTCTTAGCCACTCTATTAATCATCTCCCATGACACACACACACACACACACACACACACACACACACACACACACACACACACACACACACACACACACACACACTTTTCTTCCCTCCCACCTTACAAATGCATAACCCCACCAATACCTGTACTAATATTCCACACTCATCTACATAACAAATCCTCCTTTACCCTCCAAATTTCTGTCACTAGGTCTCTCTCTCTCAATCTAAACACATCCAGCGACAAAAACAATCCATATCCTTCACCTAACTTCTCCCTACTTGAAATTGCTTGCCAGTTTAATACCTACTTCATAGACAGCATAGCTGCCCTTACCAAAAACATCTAACCCCTAACATCCATAATACCCTTACCGCATCCCAACCCTCTCCCACAACTATACCATCTTTTAGCTTAAAAACTGCCCCTACTGCATATATAAAAAAATACTTCACAATCCCAGACCATGCTCACCATCCACTGATAGCCTCTGAAATGAATTTCTCAAGATAGCAGCCAGTGTTTCAGCATACCCAATACCAGACCTTGTAAACAGGTCAATATAAGAATCCTATGGTCCTTCCTCTGCAAAAAGCCACATATATCCCACTCTCAAAATAAATATCCAACTTTAGACCAGTACCATCTTATTTTCCTCTCTAAAAAATATTGGAAAAAAGTATCCACACACAACTTATTCAATAGATTCTTCAACAACTCTTGACACCTACACAACACGGCTTCCCTACAGCAGATAGTTCTACCACTGCCCTCATATCCTTCCTAGTCCTAGACATCATCAACACTGCTAGGGGCAATGGTAAATCTGTATCCACTTTATTCCTAAACCTATGTAAGGCCTTTGACACTGTATCATATAGCAAATTCTGACATGAAATGTCATCCCTTGCTCTTTCACACTCTACTCTTACCTGGTTAAGAAGCTACTTGTCTGACAGACAACAAACTGTTAAATGTCTCTGCACCCTACCCCTTTCCTGCCACTTACCAAGTGTACCTCAAGGCTCTATTCTCAGTCCCCTGCTGTTTAATACATTCACCGACAATCTATTTACTTCTTCATAACAAACCTTTTTCATACAATAGGTAAATTACTCTACTCTTATTTGTTCCTCTAATAGCCCAGCCCTTCTTCAACACATAACACAAGAAGAAGATTTTAACTACATTGAAAGCTGGCTTCAACATGCTCAATTACTGCTCAGCCCTTAAAAAAACTAAACTACTTCTTTTTTTCCTAAGTCACATAGCTTTGATAAAAGTAACTTCAAATTCACTGCACTAAACCTGACTGACATTGAAGTAGTATCGTACACTAAATTGATTGGCATGACCATAGATGACATTCACTAAATTGATTGGCATGACCATAGATGACATTCTAAAATCCAATTTACAGATTCTAAATGCAATAAAAAAAATACCAAAAGTTAGGAATGCCCTACAGAACTAAAAGACTTCTTCACAACTACTACTAAAGTAATCCTAGATAACACTTAGGTCGTCATAGACTGGGAGTTCACAGCTATGTTGTGCTTATTTACAAAAAGCACAGCTACATGTATATGCTAATAAGCACAAGGTCTTAGCGCTGAATAATGAAACTTGAAGGCAGTTTGAAAAACATACTCACTTAGAGCAAAAGCATAAAGTACCTTAAATTAAGAATTAAGTAAATATGAAATACTATGTAAAAGCCATAGGCTTCATATAATTTCATATGTATTCAGATACTGCGAATGGACATAGCTATGTGCAGTCAAGCTTGAATGACTTAAAGCAAGCGGCCACCTGCACAGCTTTTATTCATAATATTTAAAAAAATAAAGGGTTTAAAATTGTTTTACAGGGGTATCCTTATGTGGACAACCTGATGCTTTCATTAAAAAGAGAAAAGAAGAAGCTAGAATTGACTGAAAAAGGGGAGACACCACAAAGAGGGGAACACAGAAGGAAAACATCAAGAGAGTTGTGGTGGAGGATGGAAGAGTAGGGGCATAGTGTATTTGGCAAGGGATAGACCTCATATTTTTTCCATTTTTTTTTATATCATAGGGTAGTTAAGGTGGAAAACAGGTAAGGGGTGAAGGTAAAAGGATAAGAGAAGAAGAGCTGAAGATGTGCCAGCAGAAGTCCCAGCCCACAGAGCCTCAAACTTTTCCATTGCCAGATGGTGATGTGGTAGAGGACCCTGACACTGAGGATGTAGGCACCTGTGGTGGTGCAGTGGTAGGCACCAGCTGGGACAGTGCATCTTCAACACACTGAAATGAGGCTTCGACGGGCTGAATCCATCTGTTGACTACCTCCTCCAGCAGGTCCTTACCAAGTCCTAAAACCACCATTCATTGAGGCTTGCCAGGCTGCCGCATGCGAGAGCACCAGCAGGACCAGTGCCACCACTCTAACCCTGAGAGGATGTCCCCAGGCAGGCAGAGGGTGAGAACTCTCTAACATGGAAGGTATGTACCTGGGTCACTCAAAAGGATTTTGAATGTGTAAAAAAATTAATATAAATGGGAGAGAAAGAAAATAATAAAGGACAACAGAATCCATAATTAAAATAACAAAAACAGAGGAAGAAAGGAGAGGGGAAAACAAAAAGAGAAAATAGACACTGTAAATTTACACATTTTATGCTTCTTACTTTAAAGCATTGCTATTTTATAAATCTTTATTGAAGTAAAACAGGGTGCATGGGAAGTACATATGCAGACATTTGTTTGAAACTGTATGGAAAGTGCCTATGCAGACTTTGGGATGACATTTTTATGGGAAGTACTTATGCTTACTTGGCAAGACAGTGTTTGCTATCAAGTAATTGTGGGGTTTACATGTTGCAGTCTACTAAGCAAACATAAGAATCATACTTATTGGTTCATAAGTAAGTACTAGGCTAGCTGCCTTTCAGGGCCATTTTCAGCCTAGCCAGCTTCTCTTTTTGTGCTCAAAATAACCTATCCCATTTGGTTATAGATTGGCCTTCTCCATCCTGTGGTTGATAATTATATATTACCCGTAATGAGAATAACTGGGATCATACTTTAGATAATTTGAGGGGACCCTCATGCATGGGTTAAAACATTTAGGAGCTGCCTCTGTCCATTAACAGTATAGGGGGCAGTCTTGGGGTAAATTTTCTATTTCCCATCCACAGATCTAAGTTATGTTTGAATATGGACATGGATGAACTTTGTTTTCTGTGGATGGATAGTCTGTTCCACAGAACTGGCATCCTCTGTGAAATACACCTATCCCTCCAAACCATTCTGTAGATGTTGCAAAATAGGTTTTTATCCCTAGACTGAGTATTTATGATGCCATCTGATTTGTAGATGTGCAGTAATTCCATCAGTAATGGGTCAGAGGATGCCTTGTATGCCAGACACAGGTCACCTCTCAGCAATTTGTAAGATACCAAGTATACTGAGATGGTTTTGAGTCAGTCCATGTAGAGCATGTTTTTTAGGCCTTGAACCCTTTTAGTTATGTATCTCTGTGGGTGTTCCAGCTGTTGCACTCATCTGGAGAGACACATGCCAAAGGGGGCATTATATTCATTGATTGCCCTAATGAAAGCTGAGTAAAAAGGGACAATGACATCCCTAAATCTACACACAATACCATTGTTTATAAGCTGTGCACTATAGAAGGACTTTCTTAGACACATGTTGGTCAAAAGTTAGGTCACTGTCCATATAAGTTCCTAAATCCTGAAGAACTGGGTCAGCTCTTAGGGCATATTGTCATTGTGGTAGTTACATGGACTAGATGATTTCTCAAATGCTGCAATAATGCTTTTTTTGGCATTTAGTTTCAGTCCATGATTTTGACACCACTTATTTATTTGGGAAAACCTTCCTGCAGGATGGCAAAGTCATTTTTGGATTCAATGACTGCTCCTACCTTGCAGTCAACTACAAACTTAGCCAGAACATTTGATATTGGCTTTTACTTCAGGAAAGTAGATGCTAAAAAGGACAGGTACCAGCACAAAACTTGGGTGACTGGCCTCTTTGTTGAGGTGACATCCCCTATTTTGATTATCTACATCCTATCTATAAGCCAGCTGGCAATCCTGTGGGCAGCACATGAGTTTATTCCTAGTTTATTTAGCTTTTCTACTATGACTCAGAGGGGAACTGTGTCAAAGGCTTTGGTCAGGTTGAGGTATGAGGTGTGTACCATTTTGCCTTAATCCATTGCTTTGTTGAACTTTTCAAAAAACATCCACCAGGCTGAGTAAGCATAACCTGCCCTTGATGAATCCAATCTGAGATATGCCCAGTGTTTGGAGGTTTTCTATGTCCTATACATTTTTGCCTGATATGCATTTGTTTGCTATACTGCACTGAGAACACCCTTTGTAAATACTTGCATCTTATAAAGTCAGTTAAAGAGAATACTGCAGTTATATACTTACTCTTGCTTGCAGTAATGCATTGAATGCACTTTACTGCTTTACATACTATTCTGTATTATTTATTTCTTTATATACAGTAATAAAATGAGTTAAAGACAGAAATACTGCACTTACACACTGACATATGTCACTCTTGCTTGCAGTAATGTACTGAATGCACTCTAGTGCTTCAATTACTATTCTGTATTAATTATTTCTTTATATACAGTAATAAAATCATTATTCAGACTTACCAGTGGATTCAACCAGTCTCACTATATGCTTCCTCTGCTGACTCCTATTGTAGGAGATTTGTTCATCACCTATAAAGAGAAGACATAAGTCAATTCTTGTTTACCTGTGTTTCACTTTTCCCCCTTAACATTAACTATAAAAGTATTACTTCTAAACCATTCTATTCACTGCAGTATGTCCTTACTATTTGTTGAAATATGTATTAATATCTGAATTGTCATACTTTGGTAATTACAGATATGGTTTTGGTGGAATGTTTTTTTTAAATATTATATTTTGCATGTAACAGTCTGTAAATTTTGTTCAGCCAGCAGATACAGACACACACAACAATGTAGCAAGTCATGGAAGTTTTCATTTCCTTAGCACTATAAAAATGTGTGCTTGATAATTGTCTTCCTTAACAATTCTAAGCATATAACGGGATGATTTCAAAATGTATGCAGAAGTAATATAAAGATAATAATATTGGTCAAGTCTCACTAAAGCATGTGCTGGGCATTCACTTGACACTGCAACCCCACCAATTTCTACTCTGATTAGGGTGTTTTGCCTGACTGACTTCAGCCATCTTGTAAGTGCAGTTATAATTGTGAAAGAAATAATTTTCCTATGCAATTACTATACTAATAAATATTTCACGGTCTACAAACTGTTTGCATGTAATTTAACTACTTCCCTAAGTAAATGTAATACTAAGTGAAAATATGGAAATGCAAACATATTTTCCTTTCAGTATAAATACATGAACAAGTAGTTGTAAGTGTACTCATGCAGATCTACGTCTGTGATTTTCAGACACATCTATGCTTTATTTTACTGATACATATGCTACATTTGTATTTTTACAGATGATTAGGTCACTGTCTATATAAGTTTCTAAATCCTGAAGAAAATCATTTAAACATTCTGTATGTTTTAAACAGATACAGTTGTCTACAGATAAGTTTACGCTTTATCATTATGATAATAATACTGTAGGTATATATTTGCAAATATATATATATATATATATATATATATATATATATATGTATGTATGAGATTCGTACAGATTCCCCGACGGCATTTTCTGCCAAAGCAGAAATCACCAAACATACATAACCAAAAGTGCTGTACACCGAAGCAGCACTTTCGGTTATGTATGCTGGTTGTGCCGGTCGCACTACAGTGCAGTTAAGGGAGAATTCCCTTTTCCCCACTGTAGTGCGACCTCAGAATGAGAATATAAAAGTGGGGGGCACAGCCCCCCGCATAGGGGGTGCAGGGGGGCTAGCCCCCCTGCATAAATGAAGATTTATTGTTTTTTGGGGGGGTTCGAACGGACTTTAACTAAAGTGCTTTTTCAGTGAAAGTGCTTTCGTTAAAGTGCGTTCGGTTATTGTGGATTCGGAATTTTCATTCAATAGTCCTAGATCCATATATGTATGTATGCATATATATATATATATATATATATATATATATATATATATATATATATATATATAAAACCTATTTTTAACATGACCCACAGAAAAAAATGTACACTTACTATAGAACTCTGACCTTTTTACCTCTATCTGGTCAACCCACTAAGCCTGCTGATTGGGCCTACGCTTCTGTAGGTCATCATACATGTGGCAGCACTACTAGCTGGAGAGGATGACCTCCTTTAGGGATTCCAGGTGCTCACCCAACTCCTGCAAGATATCAATCTTTTTCCAATCTGAACCTCTTGAGCAAGCCTCAGACTTTTCAAAATACAACTCCCTGATAAGGTAAACCATTATTTTTGCCTCCTCATCAGACCAGCTTGGAGTGCAGCCTCATGCCTTAATAGGTGCTGCCATAATTAGAAGTTCCAGAAAGAGAATGAAGAAAGTATGAGCAAGCTAGGGTTCATAGGTTTAGAATCACTCCACCTGAGGTGGAACACCACCTTAACCATACCCAGTCAACCATCAGGAGCATTACAGCATGTGCTGTTATTGGCAAGTTTATTTTAACCAAAAATGGTTTGTCACATACATGTTTTTGTAAAGGAATGCATTCACATTTCATTTATATGGTGCATAAAAACAGAATGCAATAATCAATTTTCTTTTTTATTACTTACAATTGCTGCTGTTGCTGTACCTTGCCTTAGCTATCTTTCCGGAAATATTACTCCTGAATGTCTTTATTCCTTTATTGTTTCATTGCAGCAGCAGTAATATTTTTTGAGAGGGGTGCATAAATACATTCCTATGTGTGTGATGTCTGACTTTCATTAAGCATTGAGTGGTGTAAGGTGAGAAGGTGTGCCAGATGATATTAGACTGGCAGAGATTAGATTTTATGGTAGTACAAACTGTAATATATATATATATATATATATATATATATATATATATATATATATATATACACACACACACACACACATATATATATATATATATATATATATATATATATATATATATATATATGACTCTATTTTGCTTTTTCTGAATATATTCATATTTGAGCATATCTGAGGTTATCCTCACATGCCAACTGCATGCTAGGGAATGCTGAAGACTGCTACTACATGTTCTTGTGAATTCCAGGCTAAGATCATGACGAGACAAGAGTGGTTTGAGTGGTTTACGTGCATAAGTAGCCATAGATGCACATATACTACTGCAGTTCAGAGAGATAAAATCTAAAAGGGCCTAATATGCATACAAAACATGTAACTTGACCTCGGCTTACATGAAATAGTTGAATGCTACCATATTAACTTGCAAATATTCAAGTTAGGTAGCAATTTTCTTAGGAAACTGCAGACTTTAAAGGGAAAAATAATAAAAATATTAAAATTTAATATGAAACATTTTAAAATGATGTAAAATTAGTGAGTTACTTTGAAGACATTTTTATGTTACTGATATAATGGACATATTATCATGGCTTTAATGAATAATATAAATCTGTCATTTGTAAGTGAGAAATCATTACAGCAGCAGTGGAAAATGATTAGTGATCACTGCTAAAATCATTATTTTAGCATCATTTAGTAACTGTGCATATATATATATATATATATATATATATATATATATATATATATATATATATATATGTATATATATGTGTGTGTGTGTGTGTATGTGTGTTTTAATTGTGATGTACTGTATTAGTAAGAATGTATTGTTGGATAAGGATACGTGTGTCCTTACTTGAAGATTTCTTAGTGTCAATGAAGAATGAAAAATGGCAGTACATGAAAACTGTAACAGCTAGGGGAATAAATATGTTAAGAAAGTGATATCTTTCCAGTTGCAAATGTATTTATGACACTGCAGACATTAGTATACCACAATTTTACTTTTTTAGAGTGAGATTTTGCATGTGTATATAATTATGTGGCCTGTGTTAACTTTTTTATAGGGTGATGCAAGGCACACATGGTCTTTGTTGTGTTGCTAGACTGATGATTACATCATGTTTTTTGTTTAAGACTGTGGCCTTTATTCATGTACAGTGATGATGCAAAACAAGGGATCAAGGTAGAGAAAGGACAACTTCAGCCTCAAGGAAAACAGTATCCTTATAGCAGCCCTTAGGACATATGGGAAACATCTTTTTGGTAAAGGGGGGCCAAAACAATTTCAGAGGACAAAACCCTAGAATCAAGTTGTCCAGGACAGTAACTGCACATTAACACAGTGCAAGAGGAGGGCAAATGATATGGTAGAACATGCTAGAAGCAAGGTGAGGCAGAATGCAATTGCTCATATCAGTACTAGGGGAGGGTTTCCAACAATTATCCTATTAACATCAGATGAGGAATACCTCCTCTCCATCCATGGGGATGACTGTGACACAGATGGTGACAACACCAGAATAATCAGAGTTGGTATGAACACTGTCTGTTAACAGCTTCTGCGGCAGCAACACTCATCTGCTGAGGAAATCTGGCATAAAAACAGTAACATATATTTATATAGAGAACTGAATACTGACAAGGAATAATTACATTAAACCCATGCCAATTACTATTAATAGGGAAACCTTCCTTGTCTACACAGAATGTCAATGAAGGCAGTGCGTATGGTAATTTTGCAAGATTGCTCCACAACTCCTTAATAAACATACAATAGTGTATGCTACTTCTTTATTAGTAATGTATTCCATTTATTTTTTTACAGGGTCAGAAGCAGAAATAAACAGTGCCGTAATACCAGTAAATTATTAGGATATCAACAGCAGAATGGCTATAGAATAATAATGATGATAGTGATAGTAACATAGTTATAAGGTATCCTGAGGAAAGTGTCACACAGTCCCCAAGTTTAATGACAGGCTCTCACACCCCACAACATGTTAGTAACTCTGCAGGAAGTCACAGTGCATCACAAAAACAAGCACATGCTGACATTACACTTATGCTTGTGCAGAAGGAACACCCCTGCACTTCTATACCAGTATCTTCAAACCCAAACAATCACTTTCATGATGATGGCAGGCATTCAGAGGTAATAGTTTCCATAATGACACCTTTACAAAGGAGAGATACAGTAGATATAGGAATTTGTTACAGCTATCCCAGGAAACACATAAAACATTGCTTACCCAGCAGCAAATGCACTGTGTAATTGTTAGGGCTCAGAGCTCAGAGCACTGCCACAGAGAGTCAGCTGGAAATGTTTAGACTCCTCCAGGGTATGTGTGAGGATTTCCAGAGTAGGTATAATGCCATGATGAACTTTACTATTACTTCCAGCTGGGCATCATTAGTCATATTAGGACTGGAACTGGGAGCTACAGTGACAGCATGAGTCACTTTACTATGAGACCAGCACATAATCATGGTGTGCAGAATGCAACAGGCAGTAAGCAATCTACATTCAGTAGATGGGTCATACTGAAGAGCAACACCATACTCATCCAGGCATCTGAAAAGGCTCTTCAGAGCCTGAAGACAATCTCAATGACAATACTAGTCTGGGAAAGGAATGTGTCATAGGTCTCTTCTGCAGTTCCACTTGAATTACTCACCAGTGGGATAAGCCATGGCTCCAGTGGACATCTAGCATCACCTGAAAGCTGAAAACAGAGAGGAAGAAATAAGGGGGAGAATAAACAGATTCCTATCGAATAGTCAAATGGATAAATTGTCAAACGTCATATGGTTGAATCCATATTATCGGCATTTCAGTCCATCGAGCCATTCTAACTGAGATTCTGTTACAGTAGGATTCAGGACATTTTCCCTTTTCACCACTGTAATGTGATCTTGGGGCTGGTATATATAATGAGCACAGGGTGTGGGAGCACAGGAGGCTTACCCCCCCCCCCCCATCAAAAGCAGTTTTTATGGTGTGTGTGGGTATTGTTTTTGTTTTGAGTTTGTTTCAATGGACTGAATTGTCAATGATATGATTTCAACCATATGCCATTCAACAATTTCTCCATTCGATTATTTGATAGATATCTGACAAAATAAAGGGAAAGTGGTTTAGTATTCAGCAATACATTTTACCATGAGTAACTACTAAATTAAAATAGAAAAAAGAGAATAAAATGTTTCCACTTACCAAGAAGATGTGGCAGATGTGCCAGATATGGGAATCATGTGCACTGCCAGGATGTTGGGCAGAGAAATTGGTGATGTAGCCCCACGCATCACATACTACCTGTCAATTGATTGAATAGTAGCCCTTCCTACTGCACTACCACTCACCCCATGGACAAGAAAGAGGCCTAATTGCAACATGGGTGCAATCTATCACACAGAGTACCTCAAAGACATTTGCCACCCCAAAAGGCACTCATAGTTGTGGTTCGGTCTGAGGTGAACCATAGAAAAATGCATGGGGTAGCTGCAACATTAGCAAATCTGTATTTACTACAGACTGCACTCATCACTGGTAGTCATGGTGTTGCTTATTATCTCCCTTGGCAGTACCTTGCTATCCGTCTGTAATTAACATTTTATGCCCTCCACAACACTGACATTGTAAACACGACTGTATAGACAAAGTCATCATGAAGGAACCTGTCAAGATGATTCACCCTCATATGCATGCCCATGGGATACATGAAGTACTTATCCCTGCAATACCAAAGTTTGTGTGGCTTTGCAAATACTAGCTGCAGAGACCTTTTAGTGACCAATGGGAGACATGGTGGGTGTATTTCAGGCTTATGCCCAATGATACTGCACCAGTTACTTAAAAAAGAAAGGACATCGCACCTGTTCTTGGATGCCATGCTACAACATATAGGGGAGCATGTGCAGTTTCTAAAGGGCGTAAACTTCCTCCTAGTAAGGAAAAAGCACTGGGGTAGAATCCATGATTGCAAAGTCATCCCCAGTGAAAGAGTTGGCCCACAGCATAAACCACTAGTTGCCACAATCAGCTGCAAGCAGTGGCCCGAGAAGGCTCTAAGATCAACAAAGACCAGGCTGAAGACCTGGAAGTTGACTGGAAAGAATGTACATTAGTTCAAGGAATTACTCAGGGCTCTAGCACCCCAAGAAGAGGAGGAAATAGGTGGAGTTGAGCAAGAATGGCAACGCCAAAGTACAGCATGTGTTAGGACTACAGAAAAGATATGCGGCCAAGCCAAGTATGGAAATAAGGTACATAAGGAAGCTGGTAGTGGAATGCAGAAGTCCAGAAAGTCATCAAAAGAAAGAAGGAGTGCAGGAAGTAGTAGGAGATAGAAAAGACTGACCAGGCTAGGAAGAACTACTGGTTGACTAAGAAAGAAGTTGCAATAGCAAAGAATAGGGCATCAGAGGCACTCTACCGACTTCTGGAAAGTGACTCAGTAAGTGGCACAAAGAAACTATATCAGGTTGCAAGGCAAAGATAGAAAGATAAAGAAGATAGCCAGACACCCTTCATAAGGGATGCCAGTAACAACCTGCTTACCAGTCCACAGGATATCAAAGGCAGATGGAAGGAGTATTTCCAGCAGCGTCTGAATGAAGAAAACCCCACAGATGTTGTACTGCCCCAGAAACACACAACAATGAGTTATGAAGAGGAGCCCACCCTAGAAGAAGTAAGAACAGCACTAAGGAAAATTAATTCAGAGGAAAGCACCAGGCTCAGATGAGGTTACAGCAGATGTGATAAAGATACTAGGTGAGATAGGGGAGACATGGCTCCTGAGAGCACTCATAGCAGTGTAGAGAGAAAGGTGTATTCCAGAAGACTGGAGAATAAGCATGCTCATGCCAGTGTACAAGAACAAAGGGGACATCCACAACTGTGGGCAGTACAGAGGCATCAAACTCCTATCACATTGCATGAAAGTTCTGGAGAGGGTGATTGATAAATGGATACACAGAGTAGTAGATGGGAGATGAGCAGTTTGGATTCAAATCAGGATGTAATACAACTGACCCAATGTTTGCAGTGAGACAGATACTTGAGAAGATGTTAGAGATGAGGAGAGAGTCCAAATGGCCATTCCTAGACTTGGAGAAAGCATATGACAAGGTCCCAAGAAATTTTATTTATTTTATTTTACATTGGAGAGAGAAGTTTGGAGGACTTGTGTTTGGTAAGAGGAAGTACAGGAGTACCATGAGAAGAGGTGGCAGAGAGAGTGAGAGAGAGAGAGCATCGGTAATAGAAGATGGCTGAGGGGAGAGAGATTGAAGATCATTGATGAAGATGTTGAGAAGTGGAGGGAGGATAAAGATCATTGATGAAGAGGGAGAAAGGAGCAAACAGCAAGAGGTGTGAGTCATTTGACAGAAGAGGGAAACAGTTAAGAGTGAAGAGTAAGATTTATCCCAGAGGACATGTTTGGGATGTCGAATAGAGGTAATAAGAAACCATGTAATGGTTGGGTGGCCTTAATGAATGAGATCATCTGTGATTAAGTAAGTAGGTTTAGGGAGAGCTAGAATAGAAGTTGTTAGGGCGGTAAGAGATAAGTAGATAGAAACAAGTTTGTTGCTATGGCTGGGGCTGGTGGGTACAAAAAGATGTTTAGGCGTTTGTTATTATTGTTGTGGCTCCAAAGCCATGTTGACAGTTTGCTATTGATGCTGTGTTCCATGAGTCCAGCCAGCAAGCCAGCAATGAGGAGATATGGATATCAGTTGATCTAGGTCTTTTGAGTAGTGATCTGAGATAACCACCTTTATAGAGTCAGTTGAAGTTGAGAGTGGACCTGGTGTGTCCCATTGGAGACCTGAGAAATAGATACCACCCATTCCTTCTTTGATTTGCCTTTTTATAGAAATAGATATGGGAATTCTTATAGGAGCTTTTTTATTTTTGAAGATATAAGATATCAGCCCTATAATGATTTTAGTTGATGAGTGATAGTGAAAGGAAGTTTAGGTGTGTGTGGAGTTAGGTTGTAGAGATAGTTGCAAAAAAAGTTTAGAGGAGAGAGTTTTTTGGATTTTTAGGAAGAAGTTGAGTTAAAGTTGTAGAGTTTGAGTTCTTCTGGGGTGTCAGGATGTGCATTGTGTGCAGGGCTGTTTGTGTGAATTGTGGCAGGAGAGTGGGAAGGTGTTGAGGGTGTTTTGGGGAGGAGGAGTTTATTAATTGATAATTGTAATTGTTTGAAATTTTTTTTTTCAGTTTGTATGTTGTTTTTCTTAGTTAGGTTTATTTCTGGTTTTTAGTTGGTTTTTTTAGTTAGGTTTCTAAGTTGTCGGAATTTTAGATTTCTAGTATTTTTCTGACTCTCTCCATCTAGCCTAGACTTGTGGGGGTGTAGAGCTTTTTTTTTTTTTTTTGCACGTTCAGCAGCATGTTAGATTTAATGGATAATAATAATGGAGAAA
Organism: Protopterus annectens; assembly: GCF_019279795.1. Classification (NCBI taxonomy): domain Eukaryota; kingdom Metazoa; phylum Chordata; order Ceratodontiformes; family Protopteridae; genus Protopterus; species Protopterus annectens. The sequence goes on from NC_056729.1 coordinate 257,286,793, forward strand.
AGTATCACAAAGAATTGAAAAAAGTTGTTTGTTAAAAGTAACTTTGCATTGAGAGGGAGTGTTTTTTTTTAGGGGTTCAGTATATGCCCCTGAGTTCAGTTTGAAAGAGGTCCAGATTAAAATGTTTGGAGTAAAGCATTTTCTAGTAATTGCTGGGGTTTAGTGCTATAAAAGTCTCTGAGTTAAAAAGATACTGGTATGGTATATCATATTATTTAGTTTCTTTTTTTGTAATTATTTTACCTCTGTTTATAAGTCCAGTCCAGTTTATTTTCTTATAGTTATTAGAGTGGAGTAGTGGGTAAGTAGGTTGGTTGGAATGGTATGAGGTTGAGGATGGGATTTCTTGTTATTTTCATTAATGTTGTTATGTTCACCCATGTTCAGTAGTATATGATAGTTTCTGTGGATAATTGGTGGATATGTGGAAAAATCTTCAATCTTTATAATTATATTGCCTGGGCAGGTATATACAGATGATATTTAGGGATTTTTTTGAATTTAACTGGAGTTTGATGAATGAAACAAAAAAATCCAAAAACCACAAAATCCAAGAAAATGCTCAGCAAACCAATTCCTCTCCAAAAATATTTATTGCAGATAATCCAAATCACACAAACAAAAACACCACCAAGTGAGGATTAAGCCACCATAAGCGCTTTCATCCCCAAAAGTACACGTTAACACAGAACTTCATCAGATGGCAGCAAAAAGACATCATATCCTTTAAATACATTTGTTGTGTGACATCACTTCCCCCCAGAAAGGCAGATAAAGAAAATAACCAGAACTCATGCATTTTAAAAGTTAGCAATTATAAATAATCAGACCATAAAAATATATATATATGTATATGTGTATGCATCCTATAAAGCAACATTTTTTAAAAGTATATGTTAAAAAATATATAATAAAAAGTAAAAATAAAAAATAAAAAGTTAATAAAAAATACACCCTACAAGCAACATGTATAGCACTACCATTTAAAATAGCTTAAACAGCTCTGTGCCTTGCATTTGCTCAAATACAACCAGCAAACCCAACAGGGAAAACCAGAATAGAAAACCTATGTTAATCATCTATGCAGTGCTTTTAGTTTTAGTAAACTAGAAATAGAAACACTGTCATTGAGACCCGGCCAGCATGTAGCATTCAAACGGAGCTGCCACACTAGCTCCACTTTTTCTAATAAGTACTGCCAGCCCCCCCTCTTTCCAAACAAGGTATTATATCCAAAATAAAGAATTTAAATGTGTGGTCTGGGTGTTGTGTAGTATGCCTAGCATGCTCATTTATTCTGACTTTAAGTTTTTGTTAATCTTTTCCTATATAGAAACAAGGGCATGTATCGCATATTGCACCATACACAACCCTCTCAGTATCACATGAGCCCTTAAATCACAACCTTAGTTTAATATTATTGATTTTAATTTCATTATTCTCAAAAATAAAGGAACAAAATTTGCATCTCTCACATTTATGAGTGAAACCAAATCCTGTACTATTCACATTACTCCAATATATTCTTTAGATTTCGACCCGTCTTATACAAACAAATAGGTTTAGCACCAATGGAACCCCTAATGGCACTATCACTCATTAGAAGTTCCCAGTTTTTAGTCAAAATGTTAAGAACATTTTTAGAGTCATAAGCAAAGGTAGTAGGTTAAAGCAAATCAGGTCAGTGACTTAAATGGAGCAAATGCTTGTTCTAGTAAAGACTCTTGTGTTAATACACGTGTAAACATGCACAAAGACATTTAACTGACTGTCTCAACAGTGGCAAGTGTCTTGATTCTTTCAACAGTAATGTTACACCTAACCAGTCCATTTCTAATGGTTTAAATGAGTTGGACAGGGTGTTATTCAAGATTAAGTGCTTGCAAATGGATGACTGTTATTTTAGGGAATGTATAAACAAAAAAATAGTTGCTAAAGGCTTAAGGATGTGGCGCTATCCGACTGGCCTTGTTGCTAACTCTCCCTTTCATGTGGATTTAATTAAACTGTTTGACCATTTTGGTATAGAAAACGTGATAACGGTAATTAAATACAATGATATGCAGCTTGATAGCTTGTGTCATGAAGCAAAGGATTTGGACAGGAAAATAACACAAGTCATATAATTTCCTATTAACCAGTTTGATTACACCCGCATTTTTCGTACCATAGAGGAAAAAATGGAGGTAATAAAGAAAAGGAAAACTAAAAAGATCTTAAGGGATGTGGATGAATATGGGGCAGACAATGCCTATTCACCCCCTCCCCATTCACAGCAGTGGTACCCTGGTAGACAATTTCATATTGATGGGGTTGATTTTGGTGAACGTGAGCAAGATGCTAATGGCTTGAATTACTCTTTTTTATAGGAGGAAGAGTGCCCTCCACTAAGGAGATCGGAGTGCATCCAGAACAAATGGATGGCCAATGTCAACAATTTGGTCCAACCACAGGGTCCGAGTTACAGGAACAACTACCCCCATCCAGGACGAGGGAACTACAAGAGGTCCTGGAGGGGGGGGGGGATTTAATACCTCCTGGTTTGAAATTTTCTGAGTCTGATATTGTTGATTGTAGTATACCTTCTACCACTGTATCTATGTTTAATGCCTTCCATTTGCCCCCCTTGTCAGTGAGTGTCAATAGCACACAGGATTTTAAAGTTTATAATTTTACAGAATTGCAATTAGATGTGCACCTGTGTGATCTATTGGTGAAAGGTTTTTCTTTTATACCTTCTAAATCGGTCAATGTAGTTGATAGTATTATGGACCTCAAATAATATGTGAGAAAACTGAATTTGCCTCTACTCTTTCAGGGAGTTAAGAAGGTTATCCCCCCAATAAAAGTCTCTAGTACTTACAATCCCCCTCTACACCCCTTGTTGGACATTTTTGAAAAAGTTTGTGAAATTGACATCAGAGAGTACTGCACCCAGAAAAGTGGTTTGACCTCTATGATTAAGAATAATTTAAGTGAGGAAGAAGGTTTTGAGTTATTACGTCTTGCTAATAACATAAGTATAAGGGCTATGAAATCCAACAAGGGGGGCGGTGTTGTACTAATGCATCAGAGTGACTATATTTGGAAAATGTATGAAATCATTGACACCCCTACATATATAGAAAACTTAGGGGGCACTTGGAAGACCTATTTATAGAAAGACTTATTTCTATAGAAGAATTACATTTTTTGTCTATTGATTTTCACCAGTCATCTTTAGGATTTCCAGGATGCATAAAAATTTATGCCAGCCCCCTATGCACCCTATTGTGGATGCGAGGGCTCCATTACACACCCTATGGCAAGGTTCCTAGATACTGAACTAAAAGAGTTTCTTAAAAGGGAACCCTTGCTGTGTAAAGATTCCTGGGATTTTTTGAGGAAGATAAATGAAACCAACTTTGATAAATCATATGTTTTGATTACAATTGATGTGAAGGATCTTTGCAGTGTAATTCCACATGATATAGGTACAGAATGTTTTTTGAATATCTTTTTTCAGTTGGACTACCACATGATAGGTGTATAATGTTGGTACATTTATTGGACTTGGTGCTACGTAACAATTTTGTTCTATTTGATAAGAAAACCTATCTACAAGCTCAAGGGGTAGCCATGGGTGCGGCATGTGGTGGGTTATATGCTAACACTGTTATGTTAGAATGGGAAAGGAGGTTTTTGACACAGTCTACCTTCTTCCCACACTGCCACATGTACACCAATTTCCCTGACAATATTTTTATTTATGGAAGGGGCCCAAGGACCTAATTCATCCATTTTTGGATTACATAAATGCTACCACATCTTTTTTACAATTTACACACACCATTGAAGAGACTAGTATAGCATACTTGTGTGTTTTGCTGAAAAAAGACTATGTACTTAATAGATTTGTGGCTGTAATACACCGAAAGGAGACAGTTTTCTCCACTTCATGAGCTGCCACCCCTTTTCTCAAAAACAAGGGGTGGTAAAAGGCCAATTTCTTAGAGCGGCCAGAATGGTGAGCCTATGGGATGACTTTTTAATAGAATGTAATAACTTAAAATGCATGTTTTGTAAGAGGGGTTACCCCAGGGAACTCATCGAAAATATCATAGGTGAAGTAGTTGAAAAAAGAAGGAATGGCCACTTTTGGCCTATTTTAAATCCACAGACCAGTACTTCTCCATCAAACCTTGATACTCACATCAGGGTGTTATAGGTGGGGTCCATACTGCCAAATCCACAGAAGCTATTTGTAATTTTAATATGACCTTTAATCAGGGTTTATCAAAATTGGGTTTTCTTACTACCTTTGCTTATGACTCTAAAAATGTTCTTAACATTTTGACTAAAAATTGGGAACTTCTAATGAGTGATAATGCCATTAGGGGTTCAATTGGTGCTAAACCTATTTGTGCGTATAGGAGGGGTCGAAATCTAAAGAATATATTGGAGTACAAATGTGAATAGTACAGGATTTGGTTTCACTCATAAATGTGGGAGATGCAAATTTTGTTCCTTTATTTTTGAGAATAATGAAGTTAAAATCAATCATATTAAACTAAGGTTGCGATTTAAGGACTCGTGTGATACTGAGTGGGTTGTGTAAGGTGTAATATGCGATACATGCCCTTCTTTCTATATAGGAAAAAACAAACGAAAATTTAAAGTCAGAATAAGTGAGCATGTAAGGAACATCAGGGACAAGTTTGAATTCAATGCCCTTGCTAGGCATACTACACAACACCCAGACCACACATTTAAATTCTTTATTTTGGATATAATACCTTGTTCAGAAAGAGGGGGAGCCTGGCACTACTTATTAGAAAAAGCGGAGCTAGTGTGGCAGCTCCATTTGAATGCTACAAGCTGGCCGGGTCTCAATGACATTGTTTCTATTTCTAGTTTACTAAAACTAAAAGCACTGCATTGATGATTAACATAGGTTTTCTATTCTGGTTTTCCCTGTTGGGTTTGCTTGTTGTATTTGAGCAAATGCAAGGCACAGAGCTGTTTAAGCTATTTTAAATGGTAGTGCTATACATGTTGCTTGTAGGATGTATTTTTTATTTTTTATTAACTTTTCATTTTTTTATTTTTACTTTCTATTATACACATTTTTAACATATACTTTTAAAAAAATGTTGCTTTATAGGATGCATACATATATGCATATATATTTTTTATGATCTGATTATTCATAATTGTTATTTTCTTTATCTGTCTTTCTGGGGGGAAGTGATGTCACACAACAAATGTATTTAAAGGATATGATGTATTTTTGCTGCCATCTGATGAAGGTCCCAAGAAAGCTGATCTGGACAATACTGTGGTGGGTTGAAGTCTCAGAAACATTGGTGGAATTAGTGCAGGCTATGTACATGGACCCAATGATTCAGGTATAAACAGTGTTCAGCCTCGCAGAGGGGTTTCCAGTGGGAATGGGGGTACACAATGGTTCAGCTCTGAGCCCACTGCTATTCATACTGGTGATGGACTACATTAGCACACAGATCGGAGTGACAGATCAACAAAGTTGCTATATGGAGACGATGTGGCATTACAGGCTCATACTGAGCAAGAACTTCAGCAAAATATAGGAGAATGGAATCCAAAACTCAAGGCACATGGGGTGAAAGTAAGCACAGATAAGACGGTGGTAATGGCAGCAAATTGGGAAAATCAGAATAAGCTGAGAATAGAGATAGAAGTGAAGATAGTGGAACAGGTAAACAGCTTCAAGTATCTGGGAGGGGTGGTTGAGGAGAAGGGAAGACTGAATGAAGAGGTCAAAGCTAGAATCGGAGGGGCTTGCAGCCAAATGGTATAGAGTGTCAGGTGTAGTCTATGACCGAAGAATGCCAAAGAAGCTGAAAAGGAAGGTGCACAAGACAGTGGTGCAATCAGTACTACTGTATGGTACAGAAACCTGGGCAGTAAAGGCAGAACTGTTGAAGAAGCTAGAAGTGATGGAAATGAACTGCCTAAGAAGGGTGGTAGGATGCACACTGTGGGACAGATGAAGAAATAAGGACATAAGAACAGAAGCCAAAGTAGCTCCAATTGCAGAAAAGATCAAAGAGAACAGATTACAGTGGTTTGGGCACATGTGCAGAAAAGTAGAAGTCAATCTGGTGAGGAAGATTTGGGACAGACAGGAAGAAGGTAAGAGGAAGCGAAGATGTCCATCAAAGAGGTGGATGGATTGTGTGAAAGAAGATCTGGGACAGTCAGGCATGAGTGTTGAAGAAGGCAGGAGTGTGGCACTGAATCGATAGAGGTGGCGACAGTTAACACAATACCCCAACCCCATGTAAAGAAAATGGGAAAAAGGGGGCTGATGATGATGATGTAGTTTCCAAACACTACAGAAGTGAGAGTTAACACCATGAGAGCTTTTTATGACATAATCGGTTTCCCTGAGGTACTGGGCACTATGGATTGCACCCACATTGCAATAAAGGTCCCACTAAGGGAACAAGATGGAAGTTGTATTAACCACAAGGGTTTTCATTCTATCAACTGCCAGGTGGTCTGTAAAGTCCAATGTATAATATACAGTGTGTCTGCAGGCCAGTGAGGCAGTACCCACGACTCTCATAAATGGCACAAGTGCAACTTATATTAACAGTTTGCATGGGGTGATTTCACAGAGGGGCATCTTACTGGCAATGTCAGATATGCCCTTGAGCTGATATTAATGACACCTATCAGAAATGCTGCCCCAGACCATGAGAGAAAAGGTCTTTATCTATGCCCTGTCACAAACCTGGGTCATCACTGAATGTTTGTTTGGCCTCCTGAAGACCCAGTTCTGCTGTCTGGATGCATCTTGGGGTAAACTGTAGTATGACACTGCAGCATCATTATACTCAAACAGGTGCAGCAAGGCAAATACATACTGGAGGATGTCCCATCCCTGGAAGTGGAGGAGGAGTCTGATGAGGAGCCTGTGGATGAACCAGCTGCAGGGGTGGGCAATGTATGCTATGGCTCTAAGAAAGGAGACAGCACTGGATCATAACTATGCACATAAACTGGTCACACTGTGTGTCAGACATAGGGCAGCCAAATGACAAAGAGGACAAAGAGCAGGACACAGTAATCATAGGAGGTTAATAGGCTAACAGCTCTAAAGCCTTTTTAAGCTTAGACATTCATGCCTCGGATTATATCACCCCAGATGGGACTTGAATCCACAATTTCTGGTTTGGATGCCAATGCCTTATCCTTTAGGCCACTGTGGCCTAACAGCAAATTGCTATAAATATGCTAGGGAATGAATCCAGGACCTCATACATGCAAAAGATGCCCTCTACCACTGAACTACATCCTCCGAATCATCATATGCCTTGGTGAGAAGGGCCAAAGTGTCAAGTGTCATCAAAGGGCAGTTGTGTGTTGGTATGGATGAATCTAACTTTGCATTTTGTGTGTGTGTGTGTGTGTGTGTGTGTGTGTGTGTGTGTGTGTGTGTGTGTGTGTGTGTGTGTGTGTGTGTGTGTGTGTGTGTGTGTGTGTGTGTGTGCGTTTCAGACCTTGGGGAGCTGGTTGGGGAAACTAGGGTGCACTTGAATGCTGAATGCAATGTTCTGTATGTTTGTGAAACTGGGTATTGTGGATGTCTGAATGCATATGTGTGAGATGGACACAGCCTTAACAGATGTTGCAGCACCTACCATGCATGCCCCCATCCATGGGAGGGTCACATGCACTATCCAGACCATGCCTAGAGGAATTAATGCCATGTGAATGTGAGTGGTGGCCCATACTGTGAGCCAGTGCAGCATGAGGAACCCACCCTTGTAGACATCTGTGTTGTATTCTATTCTCCTCCACACTGAATAGAAGAGTGGAAATTGTGTCACTATGTGTGCCTGACCGTGGCCTTCACTTTCCATGAAAATCCTCATCACTGGGGACAGAGGTAGACCAGCCTTGTGTAGTATGTCTTCTATGATGCATCTGTGTATACGGACACCTCACTCATGCAATCTCCATATGCAACATGTCTATAAAGTCACACATGTCGAACAAGTGCTCCAAGAGGTCATCACATACACCTAGTAAAACACCTGCCATCTCAGCAAGGACTGTGATGTTGTTAGCATGAACTTGTATGATATCACTGCACATTCACTGGGTTATGGACATTGAAATGTTCTGGTGGAGAGTGATACCACTGGCATGCAAGACCACCATCACAATGTCCACCCCTGTCTTCCCTCTGCTCAATTAAGCTTGCGGCAACTAAGGAGGAACTGCACTGGACAGGAAGACATCCTTTCCAAGCTGGACCTATCTACAACTTCCTTTCCTTCTGTATCCTCCTATGAGTCCTGGGTGGGTTCCACAGGCACAGACATTATATCCACTGACTGGAGTAGGGACCTATACTCCACACTACCTGTCTTTAGCACTGACACCATGACCCATAGCCATGCTGTGCTTTGTCTGCCATCATTATTGGAGTTTAATTCATCTCTAACATCAAGCAGCAGTATATCCATGATGGAGGAACCTGACTGGTGAAGACACCAAAGGAAAATATACAAAATAAGTAAGATTCATCATCATTAGCTGCATCCATTGAATGAATGAATACTATTGTTGATAGTGGGAGGACTAAACACTAGATAATAAACCGTATATTGGTGGTCTCTGCATATGACACTCTGATGTTCCTGTACAAAATGTGATACTGCATTTAATCATTACTAGACCACACATTCTTCTAGTATGCAGACACAGGATCCCATAAAAACATACCTACCCGGGGGCATCTCTAATGGATAGTCTTAGTTGGAAGTCAAATGTACACAAATTCAGTGAAGAAGGAAGAGGTAGGCAAGTTAATATTGTTCTCTCCTCAGATTCAGAATTAACAGTTGAAGTTCTCTGCCATGGTTATAAAAAACAGAATTGCAGTTATCTGTAGATACCAATAGTAATCTACTATGTTTATAACAAATCCAGAATTCAGCTTATTTGTGGGTGCCATTTATAAAAAGAAGAGTATGGAAGGTTCCTGCTCACTTTACTAAACACATACGTTATTGCAGTGGGATGTAGCCCTGACTTTGGCCCAGGTGATCAGGGTTTGATTAGTGGGCCTGGCACTGGAGAATATAGGCAAAGAATGGGAAGATTGGAGGGGCATGGGCTGGAAATAAGAAACCTTTCTGTGCATTCACAGAAATTGCAGCAGCCAAAAGATGCTGTGGCCACGATTGCAGGAAATGAGATGAGGAAGACCTCATTACTGACTAATTTGCATATCCCTGAATCAGGTGTAATTGCTGCCAGTTTTAAAAGTCATTTTTCAGTGATGACTGCCGCTACAGTCAATGCATCAGTTTTGCACAGGTACTCCTATTTATTCTCCCATGTACAGGCATACAGACATTCATACATACACATGGACACTGACCGTACAAGGCACACAAAAACATATCTTTCACCTAATCACACTCATGAACATACTCACACATTCACCCATATATGCACACACACACGCGGGCACACACACACACACACACACACACACACACACACACACACACACACACACACGCACACACACTCTATTATTCCCCCAACTAACCAGCTTCTATGACCAACCAGGTAGACACAGAGACACCATGTGTATATATGCACATGCGCACACACACACACACACACACACATCCTCACTCTCTCTCCACCAAAAGTCTCAACACTTACCTGTACCGTAGTCACTCTCTTTGACTATAAGGGAAGACTGCAGCATTTTAGCCATGTTGGAGTGGCCTTAGATCAACTGGTGCCCTAGGCAAAAGGGCTCCACATCTCCCCCACCACATCACCCGGTGCCCCTATCCTGGTCTACCTACACCAAATAAATACTGGAAAAGTGCCCCTGCTAGTACGGCGCCCTAGACGGTCGCCTAGTTGGCCTATGCCTAAGGCCGGCTATTGTTAATTTATCACTCAGCTGCATAAATCCCTTCCCACAAGCAATTCCAGGAGAGAGAGAGAGAGAGAGAGAGAATGGAGCACATGGTTAATTAGCATAGGACACTCCCCCAGAATGCCTCATTAGCATGCAACACAGTCATGGAGATGCCTACCACAGTGATTCTACTGACTGTGTGAAATCTCTGTGGTAGGCATGTCTCTAAATCGAAAAGGATTTTCTGCCCATGTTAGTACTTACTGCTGGTGGTAGCCCTTTCTGAATCCCAGCCATGTTGCAATCGCTTTCCCCAGGGGATCGAGAGGTTTGTATACACTCACTGGCACACTGAGCAGTGCGAGTTCCTTGTGAAGATTAACCCACGGCTCATGTTTTGACTGGAAGGGCAGCCTATTTGGAGGCAGCAACCCATGTAGAAGTCATATCAGCCCATCGCATGTCCTAGAACTTTGCCATGTGCATGAGGGAGTAGAGCCACAAGAACTGCAAAGAATCTTGAATCATGTAGATGGAACTCTGAATGACAACCCCTCGCAGTTGACCCCATTACCCCAAAACGGGGAAATGATGGGGCTGATTGATCTGAAGAAAAAGACTAACAGGCAGTAGAGGCAAAGAGTGCAAAAAAAAAAAAAACATTGTTTACTTTTGTGAAACTTCAATGACCTATCAGTTGATTTTCACTTGAGCTTTCTTGTGTCATAAATTAACTGATTATACAGACCAACATTGTCCAGTACTAAAGACACCAGGCAGGGGAATATACTGAATTTAGTATGCTGCAGTAAATCTAATCTGAGGTTTGTTTTAGAAGCTAAGAGCCACCATTTAAATCAGACAACTATTCCATTGAAATGTATTTAAAATCCCCCCAAACAAAAAGTGTACATCACTTTTAGGGACTATATATATATCAGCTGTCTTTAGTAGTACATACTTACACAGCTGGAATTTTTTTCTCCAGTTAATCCATTAAGCAAATCAAGGGTACTTGTTACAATGTTTTGAATAAATCTGTTAAAAATATGCTCTTGAATACACTAAATACAATACAAATACAAGCATATCAATGCAGACCATCAGAATTCTATCAGAAAGTTAAGCATTATAGAAGAAGTAACATAAATATTTATAAATGCCACTTTACCTACTCAAATGTGATAACCCGTTGTTCTCTAAGGAGGAATCTAAACAGACACATGAAAAAATCAAAAGACAACATCTAAAAGAGCTTAGATATTGTTACATGAAATGTCAACAAAAAATAATGGTATTTGGAACTGTAAGAATAATATTTTGGTCCCAAGAGATTTTTGACTAAGACAAAATTGTACAACTCTTGAACTGTTAATGATATTTTGAATGGGTTTGCCAGCTAACCTTTTCTCTTCATTCTGCCAGTTTCAAGTATTTCAATTAATGGCAAATGCTGATTCCCAGATATAACTTGGAAAGAGAAAGCTGTATAAAGTTTACAGCTTTATTTTTTTTTCAATAAATATGCAGCAAATATGTAAAATGTAAACAGCGTGTAAAGCCTGCTATTTTTACAATTAAAAATGCATCAAAACAATGAAATATGTCAAGATGTACAGAACAAATAATTGTTCTCTTCTATAAAAATGCAGAAGCATCTTGGAAAGTAAAACTTCTTGTACACACACACACACACACACACATATATATATATATATATATATATATATATATATATATATATATATATATATATATATATATATTGAAGTGCTTACTTCCTGCCAAAAGCTGTGAGACCTTGCTTTGGAATGTAACATTCTAGTTTGCTTTAGAAGAAAATTATATAGATTTTGATACAGCGCAAGAAACGGAGCTAGGGCTTCCTGACCTAATATGAAACAGGGGATCTGCCTGAAAAAGGTTGTATTAACTAAATGGTTCCCAGCTTTCCCTCAGTCCAGAACACCCTGATGGAACTTCTTTAAAAAAATGGAACTCTTCCTTCCAAATTCAGAATGCTACGGTTTAGTCAATCAGTTGCAGTTTTTACTTTCCTCTGAAATCATTCTGTAGATTGCAGTTGAGATGAGAGACTGCCTGCTTCAAGTATCTATGAGCTCATGCATATGGACCTCGCCTGTAAATTATTTGCATCTAAAAAGTAGGTAGACTATAGTCAGCCTCATTTAGCATACTCCTAGAACCAGCTTGCAGACCGTCAATGCTTTTCTTTTTTTTTTGTAACATCTCTTTATTGGATTTATTCATTTTACATAACATACTCTCATTCTCAAAAAAAATACATAACTAAAATCTACTACATGCTATAGAACTATATAACTATATACATATCTCATCTTTACCCTAATAGAATTATCCTATCTACATCATATGCAACATTACAGTAAAATATGGTCAAATAATAATTTCCAGAAATCCTTAAGTTCAGGCTATTGATTCATTAAATACAAAAAATACTTGTGTGCATATAATTGCTTTCTGGCTAACTGTTTATACCCTTCCCAGGATAAAGCCATCCTATTTTTCTTCAATGTGATATAGTACCTTTCTAATGCTATCAGTCTATTCAAACATTTTTATTCTGCATTTCTTTTGCCAAGTGCATATTCATTTAAATATTTTTTAAACTACATTGCCTAATTTCCGTAAGTTAAAAGGTTTAGTATTAAATCTGAAAAGCTTGTGGTTGGCTGCATATTAGGATAATTGCACAAAAGTGGTGAATTGTAACTGTTGCCATCTGCCTTTAGAAAATACTGACTACTGAGCTACGTCTACCATAAAATGAAAGTACAGTTGTCTTATTTGAATACTATACAGTCATTGTCTGGTGACAAGATGACACCATAAAGGCAGGAAGATAGAGTGGCATTAGGTATAATAGCTTTCCTGGAAATCATTGTGTTTAAGAATGCAAAGTAGTTTTAGTCAAGTTACAGTTGCTGTTGGTAAGGAGGCAGTAAAAGGCACTGTGCTTAGAGCAAGGTGCATGATGTCCTTGGAAGCCAGGGGTTATACATTTGTTCTGCAGTTGTTGAGTGGGGAACCTATTTGGGCATGTTTATACTTCCCCGGCCCTTGCCTGTTATAGACATATACAGAGTAAGGCATTTGCTAGCTATTATTGCCTCTTCCTTCTGCCAATTTTGAGCATGTTAATTAATGGCAAAGGCTTATTCTCAGAAATAATTTGCAATGAAATAACCACTTCTATGGAGTGCAGAAAAATTTCAAGAATATTCATCTGTGGGTCACTCAGTTATTGGTCTAAGCTTACCAGCTCAATTGCAGCAGAGGGACAAATCCCAGGCTATAAGCAAGGTGATCCAGGCTCAATTAAGGGTTGAGGCATCCTTTTTAGCTAATATGAGGAAGAGAGGTGGAGACACAAGAGATGGTCCAGGGTTGGGTGTCTGGCCAATGGGCTATGTATACCATTGTTACTTTAATGATACAGGTCATAATGACTGTACAGTATTCAAATAAAGATAACTGTACTTTCAGCTTATGGTAGACATAGCTCAGTAGTCAATATTTTTTAAAGGCAGATGTCAACAATTACAGTTCACCACTTTTGTATATAAGATGCATCATGCACAGAGGAGGGCTTATAGGTTTTATATATATATATATATATATATATATATATATATATATATATATATATATAAAATTGATCTAAGCATCAGTAGACCTGCACATACACACGCACACACACACACACACACACACACACACACACACACACACACACACACACACACACACACGTTCCATCAAATTGGAGTATATAAATCAAAAACAATGTTTTTTTGCAGGACATCCTCTGCTTAAATCCAATATAGGAGGCTGTACCCACACACACCCTCCTACTTAAATATATTGGCTTTTGGACTGCACAATACCAGGGAAAGGGCATATTCTCCAACCCCATGTATTTATTATTTATTATTATGTATTGACATTTGTTGAAGCCACGGTGGTGCAGCGGTAGCGTTGTTGCCTCACAGCAAGAGGTTCTCCTGTTCAATTCTCGGCCGGAGTGCCTTCTGTGTGAAGTCTGCATGTCCTCCCCATGGTCAAGTGGCATTTGAAAGACATGCGTGAATTGGCATGCCTTTGCTGAAGGTTGGGTGTCGAGCTTGCAACTTGGCAGCATAAAAATCTACTGCCAATCATTAGCAGACCGGAGTTCCACTGTGGCGACCCCTAACCAGGAAAAGACAAACAAACATTATTTATTGGCATTTGTTGACCGGGAAATCCACTGGGTTAAAGAACCCATTTTCAGTGGAGGCCTGGGGAGAAAAGCTCTGTAGTAAAAACATTACAAATACATGTGTAAAATAGATATTTTAAACAATGCTAGGTACAAAAATGAAAGATATAAAAACACTATTCTATAACAGCAGTTTAGGAAGCAAAAATATAACAGGTAGTCCTCCAGAAGTATAGGAATTTTTTTTTTTACATTGAGAGTACACTAGGAGAAAACAAACGTAGTGGACAATTATATTAGTTTGCACAATTTTTGGAGTTTTACAGATGGAACTTGGAGGTTAAGTAGGTAAATAGGTATTACATTGTAATTAATAAATGTAATACATTAATTTTAATTAAATTAATTGTTATTAATTTATTATTTATAATTAATTATTATTATTAATTATTTAAACAAAATAAATAATGTATTACATTGATCCTGCACAGATGTAAATCAACTTTCCTGCCAACCAAATGAGACAAGCAGGAAAGCTGTTGACTTAAGCACCAGTCAACTAATATCACAGGACCCATTTATTATACATACATGTATGATGTATATGTATATATATTTATTTATATATATATATATATATATATATATATATACACACACACACACACACACACACACACACACACACACACGTACTATACATACATATTTGATCAGCAGTTTCCAAATGCATTTTTCCTTATCGTTCATAATATTATCCTTTATCCACTGAAACTCAGTCTAGCAGAACTTTGAAACAGGCTTTAAAATAGGTTCTGCAGGGAAGCAGGTCCATGTTTTAGTGCACTTTTCCAATTGATGAATTGGGATTCATTAAATTTTAGTTGACATTCTATCCGTCGAGCAAAATCTGTTTAGCAAAAGTTAACCATGTGTATACATGCACACAGTATATATATATATATATATATATATATATATATATATATATATGTGTGCATGTATATGTGTATATACATATATATATATATATATATATATATATATATATATATATATATATATATGCCATAATTTTCAGAATGTCATTTATGGCAGAAATCATCCCTGTGACCCTCTGGATGATAGCACCATTGTTGCAGCTCTGGCCCTCATCTAGGGATACACAGTGTGAGGAGAACAAACAAGTCTAAATCCAACTGGGGAGGCTTGATGGTTGGCAGGTACAGGGGCAAAATGCAAACAAGAAAGTATTGGTCCAAATTCAATGTAGTCAATTTTCACTAGACAAATTTCCTCAAGTAGTATAAATACCACCTCGGGTCTTCCCTGGAAAAGACTCTACTAACATAGTGGAATTAACTAAGTAAATAAAGGATAAAGAAAAATAAATAATAACACCTTACATTATGGCCTTGTTCTGCTTCTATACGGAGTAACTATGTAATATTTAAATCCATGTTCCAATCGATTGCCATCTCATGAATTTGTTCTATTGCACAAACAGAATTTCTGAAAATAATTTGATAGGGTTAATTTGGTTTATTTATTTGACATATTACCATATTTTATTATACCCCAGGAATTTGTTTCAACATTAAGAATACTATACAATAATGCATATACAAATTTATTTATAAATCACGAATGCTCGAATAGGATACAAATCAAAAATGGTACCCGTCAGGGCTGCCCATTATCTCCCATCTTATTTAATCTGTACTTGGAGCCCTTATTTTTACACCTTAAGCAAAATGTATTCTATAATTCTCCAGTTCTGTATGGGATAAAGGTTGGGTTGGCTGCCTTCGCAGATGATTTAAACATATATTGTACCACACCTGTTTCTGATACTGAAAAAATATTTACTGCAATAAGAATTTTTGAGAGAATTTGCAACTACAAGCTAAACTTTAAAAAATCTAAAATATTCCCGTTAAAGACACCCACACATTTTTCAATGCTACCATTGATAGGACAAGTAACGACGGAAGAAAGGATAAAATATCTGGGGATTGCATTCTCCACTGAAAATAGGGCTTTTTTTATAAACAATGTAAAGTCAACTGCAGATCAAATAACACTGGATCTAGAGAGATGGAATAAGTTGAAGTTACCACTGATGGCAAGAGCAGAAATTATAAGAATGAATGTTCTTCCCAGAATGTTATATATTTTTAGAGCTGCACAACTCAGAATTACGAAAACATTTTTAAACGGTTTCATATAGGATTGGGGAGATTTCTGTGGGAACCCAGGAAGACGAGAATATCATATGAAACATTGATGGTTCCAAAAAATAAGGGGGGGCTGGAGTTACCGGATTTTGAAATTTACTATTTAGTGATTCAGGCCAATAGGATCTTAAAGACGTCATACTTTGATAGTAGTAGTAGAAAATGGACACCCAAATGGGTGCTCCTAACGTATAAGTATATAAGTGAAGTGGGAGTTAATGTTAAAGCTTTACCCTTTCTAAATGATCGAACAATGAGTAAATATAAGTTGATGGAACACATAAAGAGCTATGTAACGGCAATTCAAACTCTTTTTGCTTCCTTAAACTTATTAAAATATATGATGGTATTCCAACCGTTTCATGGGAACTCTAACTTAACAATTGGTAGTCAACTGATAGATTTAAAGAAATTCCCCTTAATTAAGGAATTAACTGTACTTGATTTATATCCTTTTCTAGGGGTAGTAGTACATGATATTCTAAAAGAAATGGAACTTCCTATTTCCTATTTAATCATAGTAAGACAGTTGAAGGACTTAGCAATAAACTATTTTAATAACTTTGAAATGAAAGAGGAGGACTTCATCACTTCTCGTAATCTGTGGGAAGCCCTGTTGCAGGATAGAAAATATATAACCGCAGCATATAAATTGATAAAAGAGAGGAAGTACAACAAACACATTCTTTTATCGAGTTACTGGAGGGAGAAATTGATATTGTCAGATGACAATAAGATATTGGAGGCATTCAGTACAACATTAAAGTCTGTATCCCTGCAAAATTGATTTTACGCAGTTGATGATTTTCAACAACGCATATTATACTCGTCTCACTCTTCACAAATTTGATCCGAAGAATTCACCTAAATGCCCACATTGCTTAGATCAAACAGCAGATTTGCTTCACATGTTCTGGAGTTGCAAGTGTATTTATAAATTGTGGAATTCACTCAAGTTACAGTTACAAAAAATGGGCTACCAAAACTCAACACTGTCTTGGGAGTTTATGATTCTTCATATTCCCCCGGAGAATCTAGGAAAATCAAAAAGGATCGTAATTATGAATATTTGTTTATTAATGAAATTATATATAGCCAAAAATTGGTTGAACCCAGACCAGACATCATGGGGAAATTTCAGATTGATGGCTATACAACATATCTTAGCACATAAACTCTTAATTAGCGACCATAAGAAAAATATCAACAATATAAAAATATGGGAGCAAATTTTCAATATTGTGTTGGCGTAGAGGTGCCTATCCACTTTTTCTCGGGACTTAGAGTACAATGTAAAATCAATCTTAGATTAGATATAATAGGTAGAGACAATACAGTTCGTTGGCTTGATTTGTTATTGTGGGTTTTCTTTTTTTTTTCTTTCTCTCTTTTTTCTCTTTTTTTGATTATTAGTACTGTACTTATGACCAATATATGAGATTGACATATAATGTGAAGTTAACCTATGGAAGCATTTTGTAAATATTGTACATAGTGTGTGAATTTGTAATATGGTTGTGAAAAACAATAAAAAATGTTTGTTGAAAAAAAAAAAAGAATTTCTGAAAATATTTTGTAAAACTAAACTTATAATCTATATGTTCCATAGATGACAAAATGAGCTGACATGGCATCTTAAGAAAGATAGCATGCCTAATAATTGAATCACTTTCTACGAATGAAGCAGAAATACTGCATATAATGGCTACTACGTTCTAGTAGTATATCTTCATTTTCCTAAGGATTTTGTAACAATCCCACATCATAGAAGAGAAACAAAAGTAACTGACTAGCCAACCGTCATATAAGTAATAAGTAGTGGAACTCTTACTAAGCCAATAAGACAAGGAGTGCAGTCTTGGCTTAGTAATGTCAGACTGCATGAGCCGTGAGAAGAGTGTTTACCATTATCTCCCAATAAATATGGTTTACTGAATAAGACTTTTTCAATATTTAGTCTAAATCAAAGAATATGAATTACAAGCTTTAAAACACTTGTCATACCCCGGGTAAAAAAAAAAAAAACAGTTCTATCAGTGTGCTCACTTTGACCTAATAAGGTCAGAATGAATTTAGGAAAATCAGTGCATCCTGATACTATCTACACATTGTTAAATGGGACTCCATACTGCAAGTTCTACAGCTTTGAAAATGTAAATGCAGTTATGGAGAAATATATACTAAGTCTGAAAATTCTTCTTCAAAGATTGCTCCCTTCTTCATAGTGCAGTGATCTCAAGAGTTACTATATATAAGACATGGGTGTGGGGGTATAGACCTCAAAAGGGGATGCGGGGGTTTTGTGCCCCCACACACACACACACACACACACACACACACACACACACACACACACACACACGCGCGCGCGCGCGCACACACCCACGCGCACACACGGAAAATGGTTTTAGTCTGTAACAGTGAGTTTCAGTTTCCTTTTTTCCCTCTACAGAATAAGCTTGGTGTCTCTTTTCCCCATACCCAGTATGCCTTTTCATTTTCTTGAGCAAGAGCTAGGCATCCACAGGCTAGCCCTGTTGGTGCATTCATTCTACAGTGGCTAGAGTCAGGTGGTATGGAACATGTCACATTGCAGTAACCTAATCCCGCCAGTGGAAAGCAATGCGCTGAGCATCGTTGCATGCTACCAGCTGCAGAGAGTGTGTTTCTGCATGCAGACTCATGTATGACCATCTACATCGTGGCAGCAGCTGCTCAGGAGTCCGTACTTCATTTAATGATTAGTGCTCCTAGTAGGTGTCACCCAAGTAGGGAGCCAGAACCACCTCCTTCCCAGAGGATGAGTGAGCTGGTAGTAGCTTCTTAGCCTTATCCTTCACAGCAAGCTCTGTCAGGAGTCTAAGGAAGTTCACTTCTTTTAAATGCTGATCTCATTTATGTTTTCAAAGTCACAAGACACACATGATTCAGTCTCAAACTTCCAATCGCTTGTCCTATAACATACAGAATGGTGGGGGGCAAGGTATGTCTAATCAGTAAGGCCTGGAGCTATCTGTTATTATTAAAACTGTGTGCTTTTATTCATTTTTGTCTTGTCCCAAAACCATACCAAAGGGTAGACTTTCAAGGGCTTCTGTTAATAACACAGATAAAAGAGAATGTGCAGTCAACAGCTTCTATGTTTGTAAAATGAACTCACTAAGAAATTTACAAAATGCACATTTCCTTTTAATTCTTTACTTGATAGCTACATGGATAACCATCATTTTTGTAAGATTAAAATAACAGTAGCACCATGGATAAAGGCAGGTCCGTCACGAAAAACAGTAAATCCAAAAAGTAAGAAACAAGACCAACCAACACAGCTAAAATAATAAAACTTTAACATTAAAGTTTTATCATTTAGCTGTGTTGGTTGGTCTCATTTCTTACTTTTTGATGTTTGTAAAATGTTTTAGAACACATAGTCAGCATCCTGAATAGCTAAAAATTGTTTACTATGGAGATGGGTAATCTACACACTTGGGAGTAGTGTAACAGGGCTTGTGTCATTATTTTTTTTTTAAATAATCTTGATGTATAATGTTACAGTTCCTTGCAGAAAACTTTCTCCTCTTTTTGCAAAATGACAGATTTTGAATAAAAAGTTTTTTTTTTTGTCATTTTTATCACTTTAAACACCAGAAACAGAATTACATTCTTTGATATACTTCCACTAACATTTGATTTCACTAATGGGACTTTTTTCCAGTGAGCTTTCTTCTCTTCAAAGTAATGGTAAGCACTGTTGAAGTTGATTTTCACTTATGTTTTTTCATAACCCAAAAATTTATACAACAAATCACCTACATTTGCAGGAAGGTGTCGCTACCAAGTTCAGTGAGCTGACTGTAAACAAATATCATCAGGTAACTTTGACAAATGCACACTGTGTTATTATATACATTACTCCAGAACTAAACCAAACCAACAAAACAACAAAAGCCACAAAGGAGAGGGACTCAAACCTGGAGCTGGGATGGAATTACCAAGGGATGATATGTTCTGCAACAGTGGTATAATTTTTTACATTCCTTCCTTCCTTCCTTCTCAAGTTACCGGCTTCATCCATTTGAAGGTCACAGAAGAGATAGAGCCCATCACAGCAGTCACTGGGCACAAGGCATTGACAGGCTGTGTAAGGAATTGTCTCCTAGTCTTCCTTGTAAGGCCCACATCCTTTGATAGAATGAAGAACTGTTACTAGTACTACTAGGTTGAGATTATTTCCCCAAAAAACACCTTTAGCAAGCTTCATCAGAATGTAGAATCTGTTCTAGGTCACCAAATTCTGGTGTATAATTCCATCCTATGAAACCAGCACATAAAAACAGATCAAACACATTGTTCTTTTAATACTGCAGGTGATGTGCTCTTCCAGTACCTAGATATATAGGTTCTCAATTTTGCCAATGTAGTCCACGGGATTCCTCTTTATGAATATGGATTAACACTGACACTGGGAACTGGTACATTAAACAAAACAATTTTTAGTAAGATAAACAACATCAGTTCAGCTGGTTGGCATTATGATCTGGAAATCCATATGGAATCAACATGAGATAGGACACTCATAAAACATATTGGACCATGTACCTTATTCTGTGAATTCTGGATGCTAACACCTTCAGTGTTGTGGCAGTGGGTTGGACTCATCCTAGGTAGTTTTTTAGGTGTGTTAGAAAACTTTCCAGGTTTCTGTTTTGTGGAACAGACTCCCTATCCACATAAAACAAAGTTCATCTCTGTCCAATTTCAAGTGCCAACTTTGATCCATGGATGAGAAAGAGAAACATTACCCTGGGTCTGCCCCCTGTACTATTAATGGACAGAGGCAACTTTTAAATGCCTTATTGCATGCCTGGGTCCCATCAAATTATCCATGGTATGATTCCAGTTATTCTTATCAGGGGTAATATGTAATTATCATTTATTTCGAGCACAGAAAGGGAAAATGGCTAGGCTTAAAATGTCCCACAAGGGCAGCCAGCCTAGTACTTACCTATGAACCTATTTATGCAGGAGTCACCAAGCAAATAATCACCAGATAGGAGATAGGAGATAGTACAGTTTTGTTGGTTGACTGCAATATATGTTGTAAAAATTTAGGATTATTGATATCATAGTCTTTGTCCTGCATGTACTTCATGTATTGAGTCTTAAGTTTACATCACAAAGCATTAAACTGATCTGTAAAGAATAATATAGATGCCTAGAATTGAAAAGCAGAGTAAATTTACATATTATTGTAAAATAGTATGCTGCAGTTTCAACAATGATTACATAAAATCCGAAATTTTTATTACGCTAGACTGAGATCAGCTTATACATAGTGCCTAATCTGGGGAATTTAAAGCTAGTCCAGACTGTTCATCTGTTTTTCATTATTATATTGTGTCAGCTGTCGGAATGACCACACCCTTACTATGGTCAGTCGAGAGATTATCGCCCATGCTGTACTAGCCCAATATATTTTAGTTATTCTCCATCTGCAATAAATTGTAAAGTGCAGGTACAGGGAAAATTACAAATATCCAGTGGTAAGACTAGAGAATAATATACCATTCTGACATGTGGATGGTTGCACCAACTAGTCTAAATTGTTTGTCATGAAAGCAGATACCATATTTCCTTATATTTCACTTACCCTGATTTTTTTTCAGAAAAAGAGAAGGCATGTAGCATTTTTAAGGATGATACCTGCAGGGATCAGTCCAGTAACAAATGGGTTTTAAAATGGTCACCTAGCCTGCAAATGTATCTGTTTCTATATACACTTTATAAACTGATGTGATATGATGCTGTAGAATTAACATGGATTTTAACAGCATGCATAAGAATTCCAGAAAATCTTCTTTCCACTTTTTATAATAGGTGGAGTGGGCATTGGCATGATAGTTTGCAACACACAGAAGATCTTATAGATTCATACAGATTCCAAAGCTATTGAGTCTTGATATGAGTGAGGTTTGACTACAGCACTATTCCTAAATATATTATTTCCTAGTTAATTAGTAATTTTCAGGTAACCAAAGGTTCCATCACTGAGCAGTTATGATGGGAAATCATAAATGCATGCCACAGGTCTTCATGACGTGATAGAGAGAGAGAAAGTGTGTGTGTGTGTGTGTGTGTGTGTGTGTGTGTGTGTGTGTGTGTGTGTGTGTGTGTGTGTGTGTGTGTGTGTGTGCGTGTGTCATAACAGGTTAATGCCTCACTCAGAAAGAGTTCTTCTCCATTGCACTCACCGAATGTTGGAAAAGACTACAATTCTCTCATGACCGTGAAATGAATTAAGAAGGTAATTGTAGAATGACTGAATGAACAGCAAGCACCCTACTTTGTGATTATTTTAGTAAAGGCGGTATATGGCTTTGGATCTAGTTCAGAAAATCAACAATGTAAAATGTCGAAGGCCATATGATCAAAATCATATGGCCAACATTTTAAAACCTGAAACTGTTTTGGCTAAATATGCTCTTTTCCCCACTGTAGTGCGATCTCTGAGTTGGTATATATATTTAGCAAGGAGTTTGGGGGTGCAGGGTGGGCTATCACCTGCAAAAACATTGTTTGCGGGTTTTCAGCAATGTAAAATGCGGACTATATGGTCTCGATAATATGAGTTTCAACATTTTATATTGTCGATCTTTTGAACTAGATCAGGTATATATTCTCAAGGACTCTGATTTTTTGGCTTTCCACAAAAATAGAATCATGAGAACTAAAGCTTTTACCAGATTATAAATCTGTTGCAGTGAAAAACATGGAAATGCGTGTGCAAATCTTGTTAGTAAAGATCTCTGCACCTGCTTTCAAACAAGTGTGGTGGCATTTAGGCGAGCCAGTATTTAACAATCCTTTCTTCCTCATTTGTTGATGACACCACAGACTGCAATCTATCAAGTTCACTTCAACCAAAGAAATGAACTGATTGGTTGCAGCTGTTCAGAACAGATTCTCAGCAGTAGCAATGCCTTTAAACAGCTGCTGGTTGAAAACCTATTTATTCCTTTCCTAAATGCCCTTTCAATTTATCCAAGTCTTTTGGGTTTCTAATACCAAGATAGGAATGGACCCGATTCCTAAGTCAAAGCATGATTAAAGTTTATGACATTAGTATTGTTCATTCTTTGATGTTAGGCAAAAGCACCTATAATGTGCCCAGAAATTACCTCTGCAATTTATATAGAATTACATGTACAGGTAGCATATCTAAATAAGACTGTAAATTATTTTTTATGAGACTCGTTGCTCCTTCCACTATTGGAATTGCCTGGATATCCTTCTTCCACACTGCCCTCATTTCTATCTGCAAATCCTGGTATTTCATGACTTTGTGTCACTCTGTAGGTAAGACACTGTAATAAATGGGTATAGCAATTTCAGTTATCAGTGCTGCTCTTGTCTTCTTTTCATCGACTACTATATCTGGTTTTCTCGGGTCTATATTACAACATCGAACTAAAACAAGTTCGAACATTGTAATATTGAACCATAAAGTCCGAAAGTTGAAAATAGCGAAGTCACGGCACATCAACTTTTTTCCCAGGGAAAAAAAAATTGGTGGGCCATTTTTGGGGCTTTGCTATTTCCTCCACTGTGGTGCGATCTCGGAGTTAGTATATTTAAGTAGGGGGGTGTAGGGAGCACAGGCCCCCATGATGGGGGGTGTGGGGGCGAAGCCCCCCACTTTAAGTTTAAGGTTAATTTTTTTTTTTTGTCACGGAACAGCGATTTTTTTCTCTGGGAAAAAAATCGCTGTTCTGTGTTTTTGGTTTTGTTGGGTTTCGGACTTTAGGGTTCGATATTACAACGATCAAACTTTTGTTAGTTCAACGTTGTGATATAGACCCTGTTTTCTCGCATCTATTTTTTGAACTGTTGATAAAGGGCAAACTTCAAACTGTAATGTTTGCACAATCTCCATTGCAACAGTCTTACCACAGTATTATGGCTTTCAGTATACAGGCCCTCTGCTATTAGTGTATCATACCCATCAACAAGATGTTTCCATGTCTGTTTTACAAAACCTGAATTTGTCTCTTTCTCCTACATATTCAATGGACTTTGTAAACCAACATGTACATAGCCCACTATACTGGGACACTAATATTAACCTTTCATCTTTTGGTTTAAGTTCACCTCTTTTTAATGATTCTTGTATCAAATCCTGATCAACATGAGGTTGTTCCAGAAGTTTTCTGTACTTGCAACTATATTTATGCCTATTACACATTTCTTGCCTTCTCATCTGATTTTTCTCCTTATATTCTTTCATTTTTTTGCCACATTCAGTTGCTGCCGGTTTTTTGTCTCCTTCTGGTTTGGTTTCCACTCCCACTTGACATAGAAATACTTCTGTTAAACTAAGCACAGAAGTCATCTTAGATTTGTTCTCTTCATCTTTTAAAAAGTTCACTATGTTTGAATCTGATGAAGTCTCACACACACACACACACACACACACACACACACACACACACACACACACACACACACACACACACAACTTACAGGCTGGAGAATCACCTATATCATGCCTTTGTGATGTGCAAGAAGACTCAAAGTATTCGGCAAAAAGTCAAGTAGATACAGGGAGGTCATACAGACTCATCAAAGAAAGTACTGAGCTGAGAAACAAACTGGAGGAGAAAGCACTATGAGGCAGCTACACCAACCATTGCACCATGGTGTTGGCCTGCAATACAAAATTATTTGGCGATAATTTTCTAGCAGTATAGTAGCATTAATATTATAGTTTTTTCAGAGATTCTAAGGCTTGCAAGATAACAGTATTTCTATCTTATCAAGCATTAAATACATAGAAGTAATTAGGATAATGCATGTCATTTAAAGGGTAGAAGGCATCCATTCATATAGTTTGCTAAAGCTGATGAACAGGGTGACTTCTGTGCACTACAATCATGTGAGCCAGTCAAATAGTTATAATCCATAGCTAACATGCCTATTCTCATTTGTATATAAAGACACCTTTCCTAACGAACGTTTAGCAGAGTTCACTAAGATTCCTGGAAATATACATTCAGCAATATGTGTAGCGCATCATCAAGTAGAATGTAAACAGCTCTTCTCACCCAGTTTGGCCCTTGCATCATTTTAGCACTTTAAGGTCACTCCTCTCTGTTTCAGTTGAATGGCAACTCTAATTTTCCTGAAGTGTGTGAAGAATAACAAATTAACTCATAATACCATCTTCTTAATATGTTATGCTTTCTAAGGAGAGTGGGCCACTTGTAAAAAATAGATCTTGGGGACCCTGATTTTTTAACATTAAATAAGCGCATGCATTCCAGTGGGCTGTATAATCTATTATTAATCAGTCGAGAATATCTGCACAAATTTTAAACACATGCCCACTTGCACTGATAAAATACCACTATGGTTGCCAAAGAATTCTAAAGCAATGTCTTGGCATTAAGATAATTATCTCTCACAGGAAAGATGTAGAAAGAAAGCAAGAAATAAAAGTTTAAATATATCAAAAATAGAACTTCAAATCATAAGACTAAACTATGCTGAAGAATACCACATACAATTTATTAAAAAGCTGGATTCAAAGTTAAACTTACATTTCTTACATTTTGGGAAATAACTGTTGCTTGGTCTAATCAGACAACTTTTAAATGTTCATTTATAAAGTAGAACAAAAGACGGGTGCCTGCATAGGAGATGCTCAATCCCCCCCCCCCCAACTCACTTATTAGCATATACGTTTATAGGCTTCCTTGATATTAAACTGGATAATTTTTAAATACATTAACAAGATGTATTTTATTCCTTAGAAATCTAGAGGTAACTGCTACACTCTTTCTACTCTATTCTTGAACTATTATTGTTAAGTCTTATGGCTCACTTTACTAGACTAAGCATTGGTACAGATTAGTATACTTTGTTTGATTAGGTTCACAGGCCTATTGGTAATCTTGACTGCATAAATCAACTATTGTAGATTTGATAATACTTTACAATTTTCCCCAGATTGACTTAAAATTTATGAAGGGAATTAAGGGGAAATCTCTTTTAACAAATACTGATTCTGATTCCAAGATTCCTGAAGTAATGAATTTCCCTCATTTAAAGCCTCATATTTCATATCATCAGGCCAAAAACATGAATTGAAGGGACCTAAAATATGTTAAATACCAAAGCTATATAATGTAGTACCCTTATAAGATAATACTTAATGCTAAAAGTCAACAGTGTAATCATGTGCAAAAATAATTACTTTATAGTTCTAGTCTAAAGGTCACTCATAGAGCCTAATCACACTCAAATAATTAGGCAATAATAAGTCAAACTCAGACTCTCAGGCCATAAACAATATTTTCAAAGATATTTTCATCCAGATATATCCCTGTCATAGATGACTAGAGCAGGAAGCTAGCAGAATTATTTAAACAACTTTATGTTCCCAAAATCAGACTAAATATATGTTATTAATTATTACTATCACAGGTTGGGATGTAATCAGTACCATCTACATCATGCCACTGTGATATCAACACAGGCACAGTGACTGGAGGTATGAATGTGGATTTACACAAGCTCATTCAGAACACAATCTCCCCAGCATTATGCTCCTTATTTAACCACACTATGGTGACTTTTGGTACCTCCATCTATCC
Organism: Protopterus annectens; assembly: GCF_019279795.1. NCBI lineage: Eukaryota > Metazoa > Chordata > Ceratodontiformes > Protopteridae > Protopterus > Protopterus annectens. The sequence continues at coordinate 257,313,841 of NC_056729.1, forward strand.
CTTAAGGTGGCTCATGTAACTGTCCCGCCCAAAGAGGGTAAAGACCCACACAATGTGACAAACTACAGAGTCATCCCTTTGAAGCTAAAATCTCTGTGAAGATTTCAGTGACATGGGTCCAGATACTCTTGTCTTATGTAATTAGAAACCAACAGGCTGTGTTTGCTAAAGTAAGATCCAAGGGTGCCCACAGGCAGGTGCAAGGGGATGCACTTGCACCCCCCTGGAACTGGCTGGCTGAGAGATTCATTTTCTGTTAATAAAAAAAAAAAAATGTTGTGTCCAGTCCCGTCCATTTTTATCTTCTGCATCTGTTCCAGTGTCGTTGTCTGGGGGTCAAGAGGGGCAGTCCTCCCTGGATGGTACTTTTGGGAATGTGACATTTACTTTAGTTTAAATTAAAAAAATGTTTTTTTAAATGGGCATTCTTCTTTAAGAATGGTCCCATAGCATCACCATTCTTCCGGTCCGGTTGCACAGACGTCTTGTTCTTCCTATCCTACCGTGCGATTTTAAATATAGTACAGCGTTTTTTTTGCCAACGAGTGTTCAATTCATTCACAGGAAGTGTGTGTGAATTTCAATCATTTTCTTCTTCACCTGTTCCCATGTAAGTCCACAAGTGTTCAATTTGTTTACAGAAGTGTGTGTGTTTATATGGTATAGTATGGTGCATAGCCTAAATACATTATTACAATGCAAAATATACGCTGACATCACTTCATTAGAAGCCTTTAAACTGGATATATCCTGGTCTGGACGCGTTGCCATGTTTGTTTGCTCAGTTGTACCATTTTAATTTCATTTATAAGTGTGCAGTTGAAACATTTGCTAGGCAAATTGTTGCCACTTACAAATTAGTATGTGCAAGTAAGCAGTACTGTTTAATACAATTTAACTTAAGCATTTATGGCTTTGCCTTCGTAGAACATAGGCATTAAATACCGAGCTCGCCACATTCAGAATTACATACAGTGCCTTACAATTTTACCTTTTAAGGGATTATATCTTGGAACCCCAAGTTTCTACCAGTAAAGATTCTGCTTTCTTTATAATTTTTAAGAAAATAAGTTGCACTGAATAAGGAATAAAATCTATACTGGTGTGCCTCTGCTGTGGAGATTCCCTAACAACTGCATATTTTTGCCTTCCCCGGTGGAATATTCGGCTCTCACTCTCATAAAAGCAGAATAATATTGACAATATGTATATGCGTGTGCAGGACATAAGGATGAAGTCTGTTGTGGCCCAAAGAATGCACTGCAATCTTTGTTTTTTAAGGGATGTTGAATGAAGATGAACCATGTGAGTAAAAAAAACATGGTTAGAGATTTTTTTTTAGTTCTTTCGACGTAGCAGATAAACACTGCTGCAGGCAGGAAGGCATGAGTAAATTGGACAGAAATGGGGACAATGTCTGAAAATGTTTATTTGCTTGGTTCTTAGCTGCAGTATATTTCCTGCTTAAACCAGTCACAATTTTCTACAAACTGAATCTTTAAATAGTTTACATTTTTGGTAACAAATCTCAGAAGCAAGCCCGTTATAGTTTAAAGTGTCTTCTTGATTATGTAATTCTGATGGGAATGATATTATATGACATGCATTCCATTGAGGGATGGGTTGGCAAGATGTTAAATCTGCTCAGTGTATTTAATTAATGGTGACACTTTTATTCCTTTTATTTGTAAGCTTTGCCAAGGATCACCTATGACATTCCGGGTCATCCATCCTCATTGTATACTAAGATAATTCTATTTCTCTTTTTGTGGTGTTGGTAATGAGTGGTTTCTAATGAATACAATTAATGGTTGATTATCTTAGGTAACTTTACCATCCGCAGTGGTGGTGCTGCGGTAGCGTTGTCACCTCACAGTAAGACATTGACTGGTTCGACTCTCAGCAAGAGCATCTTCTGAGTGGAGACATGCGTGAATGGGCATACCTTCGTTGAAGGTTGTGCGTTAGGGCTGGCAACTTAGCACATAAAAATCAACTGCCAATCATTAGCGGACCGGAGTTCCGCTGTGGCGACCCCTAACCGGGAAAAGCCGAAAGACACAACAACAACAACATCTTAGGTAACTTTACCCATGTGTATGTAACTTTGATTCTGTTGTGATCTACTACTTGGCTATAGTTGGGAGATTTTGAAGGTAAGCACTTAGTTTAACACTTGGATGTTACACACTTATTCTCTGTTGTGAATAAAAGATATGCCATCTTATGGATTTTAATTTAGCCAGCAATTCAACACTACCATATTTTAACAGTTATGTGGGAACTAATCTTATGTAAAAATCTAACTGATTGATACCAGTCCTGAGTTTCTAACTTGTTTCAAAGTTAAGTGAAGAGCAGTGAAGTGACAGGAGTAATGTTCATTTTTCAAAGTGCAATGTGATAGGTTATGTTTCTCTTGCTGCCTGTACAAAGGGGTTTAATTGACTATTAACTTTTATTTGCCCTAATTAGGTACAGGATGGGACAGAGGGAAGTGGTACATAATTTACCTTTCAAGCTACATCATTTCTTTGTATATCCTTTAAGGCTTCTCAGCTGGAAAAATGTTCAAAACAATAAATTTAAACCACACTCTCAAGTGTGTTGTATTATACAAGGAATATAATTTAATACAATCAGGAAGATGAATCAAATAACACGTGTGTTTGCATGGTCCTATATACAGTATGTGTGCAATGGGCTTATGATTTGAAACACAAAGGTAAACATTATCCACCACTGGTCAGATGCATTTTCTTTCAATGTTGGTTTCATTGCTGTTTCAATGAATGTGATTTTCAAGGGCAGAAAAGTTTTAATGCTAAGTCTGTTTTCATTATGAGACTGTATTCCCTTGTTTAGCAGATGTATATCAGTGTTTGTGCTATAAATTTTAAAATCATCATCCTCTTTCTGCTTTTCCCGTTAGGGGTCGCCACAGCGGATCACCTCTTTCCATTTCTTCCTATCCCCCACATCTTGCTCTGTCACACCAACTGCCTGCATGTCCTCTCTCACCACGTCCATAAACCTTATCTTAGGCCTTCCTCTTTTCCTCTTACCTGGCAGCTCCATCCTTAGCATCTTTTTCCCAATATACCCATCATCCCTCTCAGCACATGTCCAAACCAGCGCAATCTCATCTCTCTTGCTTTGTCTCCAAACTGTCCAACATGAGCTGACCCTCTAATATACTGATTCCTAATCCTGTCTATCCTAGTCACACCCAGTGCAAATCTTAACATCTTTGACTCTGCCACATCCAGCTCTGACTCCTGCCTTTTTGTCAATGCCACTGTCTCCAACCCATATAACATAGCTGGTCTCACTACCCTCTTGTACACCTTCCCTTTCACTCTTACTGGTACCAGTCTGTCACAAATCACTCCTGACACTCTTCTCCACCCATTCCACCCTGCCTGTACTCTCTTCTTCACCTCTCTTCCACATTCACCATTACTCTGAACTGTTGATCCCAAGTACTTAAACTCGTCCACCTTTACCAACTCTACTCCCTGCATCCTCACAATTCCTCTACCCTCCCTCTCATTTACACACATATATTCTGTCTTAGCCCTGCTGACCTTCATTCCTCTGCCCTCTAGAGCATATCTCCTCCTCTCCAGAGTCTCCTCATCCTGATTCCTACTCTCACTACAGATCACAATGTCATCTGCAAACATCATAGTCCACGGGACCTCCTGTCTGATCTCATCTGTCAACCTGTCCATCACCACTGCAAATAAGAAAGGACTCAGAGCTGATTCTTGATATAATGCCACCTCCAGCTTAAATGGATCTGTCACTCCCATTGCAGTCCTCACCACTGTCACACTACCCTCGTACATATCCTGTACCACTCTTACATACTTCTCTGCCACTCCTGACTTCCTCATACAATACCACAACTCTTCTCTAGGCACCCTGTCATATGCTTTCTCCAAGTCTACAAAGACACAATGCAACTCCTTCTGACCTTCTCTGTATTTCTCCAATAACACTCTTAGAGCAAACATTGCACCTGTAGTGCTCTTTCCTGGCATGAAACCGTACTGCTGATACTAATCATCACCTCCCTTCTTAACCTAGCTTCCACTACTCTTTTCCATAACTTCAAGCTGTGACCGATCAGTTTTATCCCTCTGTAGTTACTGCAGCTCTGCACATCACCCTTACTCTTAAAGATCGGTAACAAAACACTTTTTCTCCACTCCTCAGGCATCCTCTGACTTTCCAAAATTTCATTAAACAATCTAGGTAGAAATTCCACTGCCATTTCTCCTAAGCACCTACATGCTTCCATTGGTATGTCATCTGGGCCAACAGCCTTTCCATTCTTCATCCTCTTCATAGCTGTCCTTACTTCCTCCTTGCTAATCTGCTTCACTTCCTGATTCACTATCCCCACATCATCCAACCTTCTCTCTTTCTCATTCTCTTCATTCATCAGCCTCTCAAAATACTCTTTCCAAATTTTAAAATAAAAGTTTTAAATGAAATCCATATAATCATTGTAGAAGTAAACCATAAAGACAGTATGCACATTACAGTGTTTATGGTAAATGGGAAGAAATTGCCAAGTAATGGGATACTGAAATGGCTGCAAGGGGGGGCTGTGTATAGGAAAGGAAATTTCATGTTATATAACAGTCTGAACATTTTTATAATGGCTTCTATAGTATAATGTATCAAACCACACCCTCTAAAACCATCTGTTTCTGTGAGCAGTAAGACAGCATGACAGTTTTTTTTTTTAACCTAAGCATTTCTTTATTTCATTTTGTTGACTGGCTGGATATCATTAAGCCTAAGGCATTTTCACAGGGGATAATCAAGGTGCATTTAAAAACAGTGGACAAATTGCATTCACTGTTCTACAGGGAATAAGGATTAAAAAGATAGTGCTGTATATTCTGGAATTCTGATGAGTGCTGCAATGCATTTTAATATTTGATGATAATGAATTCAGTACTGGACTTGCTTGGCTCGGCGTATCACTTGGTTGTCTGCTCTCTCTCCCCTTATTTTGAGAGTTATTTTCATACATTTTCTTTGTAACATACAACAATATGTAAGAGAATACATATTAAAAAGTATATTTTTGATGTGATGTAACCTCATTCGAATAATTTTGAAAGCATTTTGTAGATGGAACCATTTCTGGGCTTAGTGGGTATTCATTCTTCCTGTTAAATTAATATTCAGATTCCTTTAATATTTAAAGTTAATAACTAGAAAAGACTGTGCAAGCACCATAGGCAAATTATGCTTTAAGGGGAGTAGGCCTTGAATTTGTAGATGAAACACTGAAATATAAAGTTGTCTTCTAGCAACAACCTCTTCATTAGTTTCAGATCTCTTTAATATGTAATTATTCAGATGACTTTTACTTCTGCAGAGATTGTGCATGTAGACTGATATTGGTGGATTGTAATAACAGAAGTTTGAGTGGCCTTTTATGGCTGAAGTATTCTGAACTGGGCAGTTTGCCATTATTAGTCCATATGTTTTGTTTCATTGCTTACTAGAAAAATGTTGGAAACTAAATTTAGAGCATACTCTAACAAGTGGTGCTATTATACAAGGGATATAATTCAATTATATATTATAATTAATACAGTCAGAAACGTGAATCAAAGAACTTTTGCATGGTCCAAAAAATGTGTGCAAGGGCCTATGATTTAAAAACAGCCCAAAGGTAAACTTAACCTGTCACTGGCCAAATGCATTTTCTTTGAATGTGGGTTTCAATGCTGTTTCAGTAACTGTGAGTTTCAAAGGAAGAGAAGTTTTAATGCTAAGTCTGTTTTCATTGTAAGACTCTTGCTTTGTTTAGAGTGGCCATTATTGGTTCATATGTTTTATTTCATTGCTTACTGGGAAAATGTTCAAAACTATAAATTTAAAATACATTCTATCAAGTGGTGCTGTATTATACAAGGGATATAATTCAATTATTATAAATTAGAATTGATTCACCTTCCTGATTGTATTAAAGAACTTTTGCATGGTCCTAAAATGTGTGCAAGGGGCCAATGTTTTGAAAACAGTCCACATGCAAACTTAACCTGCAAATGGCCAGATGCATTTTTCTTGAATGTGGGTTTCAATGCTGTTTCAGTTACTGTGACTTTCAAAGGTAGAGAAGTTTTAATGCCAAGTCTGTTTTCATTGTCAAATGTCTATCAGTGTTTGTGCTATAAAATTTGTAAAAAAATTGAAATATCTGTAATATCATAGGAGTAAAGTATAAAACAGTATGCACATACAGTTTTGAACAGTGTGTATGGCAACTAGGGAGAAATAGCAAAGTAATGGGACGTTGAAATGGCTGTGTGGGGGGACTGCGTGGGGGGGGGCGGGGCACTGGGTTTGCACCCCCTGCAAAAAATCCTGCGGGCTCCCTTGGTAATATCTCTTGTAAAAAATAGATTTTTTTGTAAAAATATAAATCTTGTGGACCCTGATTTCTTAACATTAAATAAGCGCACGCATCCCAGTGGGCTGTATAATCTATTATTAATCAATTTTGAATATCTGCCCCAATTTTAAACACATGCCCACTTGCACTGACAAAATACCACTATGGTTACCAAACAATTCTGAAGCAATGTCTTGGCATTAAGATAATTATCTCTCACAGGAAAGATGTGGAAAGAAAGCAAGAAATAAAAGTTTAAGTATATCAAAAATAGAACTTCAAATCATAACACTAAACTATGCTAAAGAATACCACATACAATTTATTTAAAAAGATGCATTCAAAGTTAAACTTACATTTCTTACGTGTTGGAAATAACCGTTGCTTGAACTGATCAGAAACTTTTAAAAGTTTATTTATAAAGTAGAACAAAAGACGGGTGCCTGCATGGGAGATGCTCAACCCCCCCACCACCACCACCAACTCACTTATTAGCAAATACGTTTATAGTCTTCCTTGATATTAAACTGGATAATTTTTAAATACATTAACAAGATGCATTTTATTCCTTAGAAATCTAGAGGTAATTCCTACACTCTTTCTACTCTATTCTTGAACTATTACTGTTAAGTCTTATGGCTCACTTTACTAGACTAAGCATTGGTACAGATTAGTATACTTTGATTAGGTTCATAGGCCTATTGGTAATCCTGACTGCATAAATCAACTATTGTAGATTTGATAAAACTTTACTATCTTCCCCAGATTGAGTTAAAATTTTGGAAGGGAATTAAGGGGAAATCTCTTTTAACAAATACTGATTCTGATTTCAAGATTCCTGAAGTAATGAAATTCCCTCATTTGAAGCCTCATATTTCATATCATCAGGCCAAAAACATGAATTGAAGGGACCTAAAATATGTTAAATACCAAAGCTATATAATGTAGTACCCTTATAAGATAATATTTAATGTTAAAAGTCAACAGTGTAATCATGTGCAAAAATAATTACTTTATAGTTCTAGTCTAAAGGTCAGTCATAGAGCCTAATCACACTCAAATAATTAGGCAACAATAAGTCAAACTCAGACTCTCAGGCCATTAACAATATTTTCAAAGATTTTTACACTCAGATATATGTCCCTGCCATAGAGGACTAGAGCAGGAAGCTAACAGAATTATTTAAACAACTTTATGTTCCCAAAGTCAGACTATATATATGTTATTACTTATTACTATCACAGGTTGGGATGTAATCAGTACCATCTACATCATGCCACTGTGATATCAACACAGGCACAGTAGCTGGTGGTATGAATGTGGATTTATACAAGCTCATTCAGAACACAATCTCCCCAGCATTATGCTCCTTATTTAACCACACTATGGTGACTTTTGGTACCTCCATCTATCCCTTAAGGTGGCTCATGTAACTGTCCCGCCCAAAGAGGGTAAAGACCCACACAACGTGACAAACTACAGAGTCATCCCTTTGAAGCTAAAACCTCTGTGAAGATTTCAATGACGTGGGTCCAGATACTCTTGTCTTACGTAATTAGAAACCAACAGGCTGTGTTTGCTAAAGTAAGATCCGGTGCTACTATTTTTTACAAACTCATAATCCTCATCTATGCAATCAAACATTCAGACATTCCAGAGCTGTAGTGATGCTTGACTTGGAGACTGCTTTTGATAGAATTATCTACTATACTTACGGTACAGCCCACGAGAGTTTGGTTTCATCTGGGCTGGTTTGGAAGAGACCAACAAACAACTTATTTTGTCAATGATCACTCGATTCTTTTGTAATGCCCAATGAAGGATCTCCCTCAAATCCCGTAGTTCTTAGAATATGTCCATGGCTTGTCAGGTATTAAGGTAAATATTAATAAAAGAGAGCTCTTCCCTGTAAATGCAGCTGCCATTGCCTTAGATGACTGTTATCAAACCATCTTCTTTGAATCACGCAAACTGTCTGCCAGCTACTCACTCATCAGACTCATTCCTCTGCGGCATACCAAAATCTATTCCGTGTGACAAAAAATATGTGTAGTAGTGCCTAGACAGAGAAGACTACATCTGTCTGTACAGTGCAGAATTAATATGCTAAAACTAATATTCTGCCAATCTGTTTATTATATTTTAGGCATGTCCCATGCTCTCTTCTCACTGTTGGCTTAGGAAAATTAAAAGGTGGCTAACTTGTTTTAATGGACTAGAAAGCAAGAAAAAGTTAACAGTATGGTGCTACACACACATCGGTTGCCAAGGGGGAGGGAATAACAACAAGGAAGAAACTGTTAACATTAAAGTGCTGCATACATTGACTGCAAAAGGGAGTTCACCTCTGAATAGGTCAGGTTAGTATGCTTTGCTTTTCAATAAGTCAGGCTACTGTGCTTTAGCATTTACAGCACATTGTTCCCTGCAGCTGTGTTGCTCAAACCTTACATTTTAAACAAAGCTAGAGGTTCAGCAACTCAGAACCATTCTGGTTTAAAAAGGTAATCCCAACCTTTATTAAACAGAGAGACACATTTTCACTGGTGCTGAAATTTCTATTGCACTACTCAAATCAGCAGAAGTTTGTTACTTTGCTTGCGCTTATATCTCCTTGTGGAAGCATCTTCATCTGAGCAGTGAGGGTCTCCCAGTCCTTTGGAAATGCAGGGATTAGAAAAAGGATCATTAAGATTGTGGATCTCTTAAAATTGTGAAAGGTAGAACTCCCTTTTCCACTTTTCAACATCTCAAAGAGAGTGGTTCCAGCCGGCAACTCCTTATCTAGACATGCTGTGTTCACCTCACTACTAAAGGAGCTCATAAGATTGCTGGCTTCTCCACTGTTAGTTCTTCTTCTGCAGGTTAAGTTAATAATGTCCTCAGATGATTGCAGCAAAGCTTGCAATAATGCCCTCGGATGACTGCAATAAAGCTAGCCATCTCTGCTGTTGTCTAAACTCTCATTGTTCAAAATCCACTTATGCAAGAATAATGGAGCACAGAAGTCTATACTGCATGGATTGCATCCCCACTGCCTTAATATCTCAAGCAAACCACTGCACTACAAGAACACTGGCTCTCATTTATCCACAATGGCTACTGGGACCATCAGCAGTATAGAATAGGGCTACCAGTCTAGTACTAACTGTCAAAACTACCTAAGTCTCTCTGACACAGCAAAACATAAGCTGAAGAATTGCTTGCTTGTGTCCCCACCTTGGTCCCTTATGCCACATCTGGCAATTTGTTATATCATGTCATTTGATTATTACTCAGTTTTAAATGGTCCTGTGGCACCCTAGTGTACCGACTCTTGCTACAACTGAATGTCCTTGAATTACAACTTGCTCTGATTGTCAATTTTTATATCTAAATACTGGAAGAATCCATCCCTTAGGTTTCTCCCTTTCTTTAAATCTCATTTACAGCAATGCACAGTAAAGCTAGCCAGCATAACCATATATGTTTAAAATCTTTAACAGTACTACCCAGTCAAACACAGCCCTCCACCACTTATTGGAGAACAGGTTACCTATGTTAGTCTAACTTGATTTCCACCACCATCTCACCTACACCCCCTAGTCCTACCTCAATATTTTTGTTAGGCACTTCACAGTCTGCACACATGAAGGAATCTGACAAGTTTGCTTCCGTGCTAGTTATACTAAGACCCATAACATAGTTCCACACTGAATTTCTAACATCAGTATGTACCTGCTCTGTAATTTGCTGTGCTGTGATAGTGTGTTGCTATTACTGATGATTTTATTGCTGTTTGTCACTCAGCTTTGAACATTATTCAAACTGCTGCATTCTAGGTGTGACCATATATTTCTTTGAATGCACTAACTTTGCCCTCTGACTAAATGAAATATTTATTTACATGTTAGTGTTCTCTACTCATTTTTCATTTATATTACCATAATTCCTTACTTTTTTTAACAGCTACTAGTATTTGTACTGTTATGAAAATCTAAGCAAATGCTTATAACACATAATGATGTTATGTTTTTTTTGTGGATCACAGGAATGGTTTGTATTGTCCATACATTTGTATTACCATTAATAAACTTGGTATTGCAAAAAAAAAAAAAAAAAAAAGCATCTAATTATACCAAAAATCAGTTCACCTAAGTAACTAACTTTGACAAATTTGTCTAACTTTAGCCCAGTAAGAATAACTATATACTTATTGTCCCAATCCCCTTCAAATAAAACACAACACACCAAAATGGCAAATGATGACCTTTTATTGAACAACATTATTAATCACAGCTTTTATTGAACAGCATTCATAGTCAGAAAAATTATTACTCTTCCATAACATTTATTAATCAAAACATGAACATAGCATCCATGTAACAATTTAACAGGGCAGCATATCCCGCTCACCCTCCAACAAAATAAGCAGAGTACCTCAACCGCTCGCTTACTCTTACTTATCAGAAGCAGCGTACCACTGCTCACTTCCATACGCAACCAGCCTCCTTGCCAAATCCAACAACCAACACCAGAGGGGGAAACAGAAAAAGAACAAGCCTGCCCCTCTTCTTAACCCACCAGCTTGACACAGGCTCTCTCCCCTCTCTTACTGCAATACTTTCATCAGACCTTCCAAAAACAAAGCAAGGTGCACATTAAATAAATCCAGTCCTAACTCACTGAAGTGGACGCCATCCTTCCTAAACCAAACCAGGTCCCTAACGTCAAAGTCCTTGTAATCTATAGTATGAATATACAAGTTCACCAAATGCCTCGACAACCTAAAATTAACAAACTAACGCAACTCAATACCTATAAAACTGCTCACATTCCTCCAAACCAAACATGGTACTATTTCAGACCCCACAATACTCATACCCAAAAATATCCTCTTTAAAGTAGAGAAGTCCTCCAATATCCTAAAACCTGCCATTTTAGAATGACACCTAAAGTGCTACCTGCTAAATGAACCTCTAAAACTTGTGGAATCCTAACCCGTAAATGTATGTCTGCAAACTCCTCCTCAAGCTGACGCCATCTGAAGCCTCTGATACCATACCAAAAGACTCTCCACCTATAGCAATGTAAACCCAGTTTGCTGTGATCCAGTCAAACTGCAGCCTGTTTAGCCACCCAATAAATATAGGTGTGATGGTCACCAGTATGTGACGTCCCCACACTGGGCCAGTAATCAAGGAGCCTGAATCCTCACCACTGATACTGAAGAGGGATGTGCACTTGGAATACAAATGGATACACTCAGTATTTCCAGATGCAAATCTTCCTGCATCAAGCACAATTTCCCTTAAGAGCACACAGGGATCACACTCAGCCCGGGGTCTGGATGTCTCTATATCTGTCTTGCTCCAGGTCCCTAATAAAACTCCTCACTGGTACAGCTTTAGGGGTAGGTCCTCAGCCAAGTATCCAAGCCATGTCCTCCAGCACCCTCTCTGTAAACCCAGTGCTCCATGTCCCTGCCCCAAGTAGCTGACACACACACTCTTTAAGATCTTATTTTCACACACACACACACACACACACACACACACACACACACACACACACACACACACACACACACCTGGGAAAGGCTGGCACAGATTACCTGCTCTACCAGCTTTGCCCAGACTATAAGGTAGATTCATTGACACCAGTCAGTTCCTGTAAGGCTCTTACAAAGGGTATCCAATTATACTGTGCAATATTAATACTAATACAAATGACAGTAGTTGACCAAGGCATCTAGTTCTTCTGGAGTGGCCCACACAGTGTCATCAAATAAATATAAGTACTCTCAAAGGTTAGATACTTTCTACAAGGATGAGCCACAATAAAAGTGTTAAATATATTAAATAATAAATAATAAAGAACATGAAAATATTGAATATATATTCACAGTAAACCACAGAGTTCAAATCACAGAAAATATTGAAATTAACATTGATGGACAGACTCATACAAATAAAGAAAAACACTCTCTAAACTAAGCTTCACTATAGTTCTGACTAATCTAAAAGAATGATTGTTTCCTAGTTAAGTTACTTACTACCGCAAGGCAAGATGCTGTGGGTGAGGGTCTTTCTAGTCAAGTTCTCCAAAAATTAATATTCAATACTCTTGAGATTTCTCTTTGTAATTTCTAAAATATAATTTCCAAGATGGCTGGCAGAATGGCCTCATCTGGTCACCTAACTCTAAGAGATATGAAGTTGGCATAGACAGCTACAACACACATCTAAATGTTTATGGCAGTGCCTGGGGCTTCTTCTCTTTTCACTGAGCTAATGAACAAAGGCTTTTTCCTAGACCTAGCATCAACGGCCCTATTCAGCACTGCAGGGTAACGTTCTAATGGTTTAACGGCTCATATACATTTCCCTTATTTTTCTTAAAGTAAGCTAGCTGGTACATTTAATTCAGTTGCAATAATACATGTAGATTTCTTTTCATTCCATCAGGGTGCACTGTTGATACATTTTAACATAATTAATACAAGCAAAGCTCACAAATACATTTTCAGCACAAGCCACTGTACAAATCAGTTTGATATACAAATGACATACAGTTTTAATACATTTGTAACACAAACATCTTGTATAAATCAGTTGGATATTCAAAGGACATATCATTCTTTACAAAACTCCAGCTGGCTATGCTGGCACAACAGGAATGACCCAAAATGATGACCTATTTTCCTAACAAAAAAAAAAAAAAAAAAATAGAGACAAATACCAAATTAACTTAACAAATTATCTATTATAAGACAAAAATGCACCTGTAGACCAACAACCTACCCTCTTGATAATCTCCACTGACCTACCTTCTCTCACCAAATCAGAAGCCCTTCCAATGCAAATGAATGAGTAGAAAACCTCTATCCTCAAAAACACAAACACTGAAAAGCCTTTTTCATCACAGACGCAGATTGGTTTCTTGTTATCACCCTACCCCCTTTTGACTGAAAAACAAGTCCTGTGGACTCCCAGTATGTGGCAGGTGTCACCTCTTGGCCCACCACATGGGAACATTGACTCATCTCTATCGTTTGCCAAAACAAGATGCATGCCCTTACCCATCTGTTCCATTTTAGATCTATGCAACCATATCTCTACTGATGCAGAAAATACAGTCACATCTTGCCACACCAGTGACCCCAACAACTTGGACACCCTAAATGCTCCATTATACACTCATATTGACAATATCACCCACACATTATTATCCACTGAGTCTCCTTTCAGTAACTCTAAGCCCATCTCCAAAACCTTATGAGCCTATCTTGCCATTGGCCATTGCCTATCCACCCTACCACTGGCAACTCTACCCCACCCTTTCAACATATGAGCTACTGTCCAAGATTTCAAGTCCTGTAACCCCACCACCCATGCAAATATGCTAATGGCAACAAAATCCACATTTACTAACTGAACAGTCTTTCCTTTCACTCACACCCAATTTAAATATTGCAGTAACAATTTCTCTGACAAAATTACCTCTTCCTCAGGCAGCTGCAAAACAAATTCATCAAACTCATATAAAGCCCTACCATACACCTTCCTTGTCAAAACTGCCCAAGACTGCTGAACCAACTGCCTTGTCACTATAGTCCAATCTGCCACACCTTGTCCGGCAACACAATTGGTTTACCCGCTGCCTCCATGGCTAAGTGATGAAATCTGTGAAACTGAAAACAAAACAAACTGTCAGCAATTCCATTCTTAGAACCTGCTAAATGTATATCTGTAAAATAAAAATTTATCAACAAACTCTGCAAAACCAATTTTCATAATACTAACAAAAGCAATCTAGATTTTGCTATCTTTCACTGCAACACCCACACCACAGCAATATTGTCAGAATGAAAAATCACCCTTCTACCTAGCAATTGTTCCTACCACAGTACTGATGTTGCCCAAACAGGCATCAGTTCCAAAAAAGTCTTATCCATCTGCCATTCATCCTTCCACACACCATTCACCACTAAAAAATGCTCCCATTCCAATACCTCCTGTTGCATCTGTAAAACATTGCAAATTGCTTTGGCCAACCCAATCCACCTGACAGAATGAAATGCCATTAAATTGATCCAAAAAGGACAATCACAATGTTAAATCTGCCTGAACCAGTTTACCAGTCCTTACCCAGTGGTGTTTAGTTTTCCCTCCTTTCAACAAAAATGCCAGCATCCTGCAAAATGTATGACCAGGATGCACAGCCCAACAAGCAAAGTTCATTAGCCTAACAGCTCCATGACATCCCCAATCCACACCTTCTCTTTGTCAGTCACCCAAGCAATCTTCTCCCTCAAGCACTCTATCTGCTTAACTGGAAGGCAAAAAGAAACTCTTCCCCATATCCACTAACAATCCTAGAAAACACAATGCCTTAGCAGGGCCCTCCAATTTCTGTGCGGCCAATGGAACACCCAACTCTTCACATATTGTCAGAAATGCCTACATGCCCTCAAGCGCCCCTACAAACTCTTCACCTGTCAATAAAAAGTCATCCAAATAATGGACAGCCTTCTGAGTGCCCACTCTTTGTTGCCAAATCCAGTGAAGTGTGGTGCTAAACTTCTCAAAGGTTGCACAAGCCACTGGTTGCACAAGCCCATTGGCATGCCTTTGCCAAAATAAAATTTGTTCTGAATCATCAAGCCCAGTAGCAGCCACTCTTCTTCCTGTACTGGAAGACACCATTACCAACCATGGATCTGTAAACCCCTTGATGATTTCCACCACTTCATCCAGTGCAGCACACCTAGCCTTTGATTCCTGTTTGGGAAAGAAATCATTAACCAAGTTCCCTTCTGGAAAGGACAAGTTGTGAATCAAAAGAAATTCACCAGGTAACTTTTAGGAACCAAAAACAACAGTGACACTTTAAAACTGACAAATGGGAGATAATCAAACAGACCCAACAACCTGCCTGTATGCAGCTCCTTCCCCAACAAGCCTTTCAAAATGTTCTCCTTCCCTCACACAGAAAAGAAATTCTTACAAAATGAGCAATCCCCACAAATCCCAGACCTAATAGAAAAGCATACAGAAAATCCCTAGAGCAACTCCTCCGCAACCTTCACATCCAGAAAGTCACTAAGCATGTATCTCAAGGTCTGGACATTAATGGGTGTATGGGAAACCTTGTTTTCCTCTCTGACCCCTAATGGGCAACCCTCCCATTTGTCCTTGAAAATTACCTCACTCATGAAAGCCCTGCAACCCTTGAGGGGAAAAAGATAGTTATCTCTCATCAGCCACAAATGATTCCCAAATTGAACAAACTACCTTCCCGGCGACTACACCAGAATGCGGGATGCACTACTGCACAATTCGAACAAATGTGTGAAAACTGACATGCTGCCCAATGTGCAACATCCTGCATTATACTCCCAGCACACTCCTAACCCCTCAACCCCAATTTTACCCCATTTGGTGACACTCACAACATTATCCATCATAGTGGCCATTCAAAAATCTGGGTGCTTAATTTCCCATCTCAGTGACTGTTCTACTGGTTTCTGTTTATGGAATCGCTGATCATACCATATCCAAGCATTCCCCACATGCAGCCTTTGTGCCTCATGAATCATGACAAAATAAGCCAGGAGTGTTAAGGCCAAACAAAAACACACCTCCAGGTAGTACACAAAACCTGACATCCAATTCTCCCATGTTCTGGCTTACAGTCTTCTCACTCTCCTCTGCCCCAATGCCACTAAAGCCTTTAAGAGATCCTTGTTATTTGCCATCTCAGATTCCAACAAACACTACACCTCTTCCACGTCAGTTAATATATCCTTCCTCTTAAAACTCACTGGCTTTGTCCCTGCACAAACCCTGACTGATTTTCCACTTTACCCATTCCTGCTCTCCCTTTTACTTCACTTCTCCAGTGTACTATATTGCTCAAACCTTTCAATGTCCTTTTAGCTTGTACTGTGTTTCCTACCTGTACTAACAAATAAACTAAACTAAAAAAAAAAAATCTTTTTATAACTTTTTTAAAATGTATTACTCTTTGTGTTTTTTTCTCTGTCAAATATTGTTTATTCTTCTGTATTTGATCTTAGTTCATTCCCCTCTAAATAACTCGGCACACAATATTTTTGTTTTTCTTTTTTTCTTTCACAAATATTCAAATATTGTTATTATCTGTACTTGATAATAGCTTATTTTTATATTAATATTGCATAATAAGTTTTCTGTCTATGCTTGGAGCGTTTCTCCCCAGGCCTCTACTGAAAATGGAAATGTATCCAGTTGGACTAGCCCGGTCAACAAATGTAAATAAATAAATATCGATATACTTGCCTTTCCAGATCTTCTCTTTAAACAATGCAGATGTGTGTGGGTCAAAAAGACCTCTCCTCCTCCAGTAACCAAGGTCTGATTAGTTAGCAAATCTCTAGGTCGCATCCCCAAATCAGAACTTACCTCCTGCTGCTGTAACTCAACCCTATCTAAACTTAAACCCAAACTTCCTAATGATGACCCTAAGCCAACTTCCTCAGCTACTGCCCCCCCCCCCCTCTGGATTTGTCCAACTCCCCTAAGAAGTTCTTACTCCACAACTCCACCTACAACCTCACCATGATACTTCTTCAACTCCCTTTCATTACCTACCGCTGGACTACCCCCCAGCCCTCAAAAGATCAAACACACCCATATATACTCCCAGTAAAATATCATTACCTGTAGCGTTATTGTGTCCTTTTTCCCCAGCCAGTGCCTCCACCGTGGCACTATCCACTGACCTCCGAGCTTCACTTCCCCCATGTTGCTGACTTGTTCTACGATGCCTGAATTCTCCTTTTCCACCTGGATACATCAGGTCCTCTGTAGCTGGGAACTCCTTCACCAACAGCTCTAGAAGCAATTCTTCCACTTGTGCTACAATAGCCGCCCATTACTGCCTCAAACTGCATGATCCCACCATCTGTCAAAGAAAGAAAAAAAGTAATTATTAACAAAGAAAAAAAAGTGAGGGGTGTTGGATTAGCAGGGTTTGTGCAAGCATGCCAAAGAACTAAGTAAACTACCTGTGCATTAAATCCTTTCCTCTGTGCCTCCCTCTATATTTTTTTTGTATTCGCAGCTACTCAGGAAGTCACATGCCCACACCACAGCTATGGACTGATTAACAAAGAGGTATCATGACTGCAGTCTATGATACCTTACACTTTTAGTGTCAAGACAAATGCAATACTCAGTGTCAGAGCTTGTGCACAACTGCCTCTCTATTTCCTGATGAATGAAGAAGCATCTGTATTTGAAATGAGTTTTGTCTTAGTTGTACCCATTTCAGTTACTAACCTAGACAACCTGTTAACTTAAGCAAACTGGTAATAAGCATCCATAGTGAACAGAAAATGCACCCATCTGCAAGGAGAAATCTTCTATATCCTGACTGTACACTGAATGAATTATTTAGCTGTTTCACATTTGCCAAAACTAATTCTTTTATACTAGGAAGGAGAAGGGGACATTTAAACAGTGTGTCCAAACTAACTCCAGCACTATCCACCTACAAATGTTGACTGATGCATCTGTATTTGAAAATTACCAGCCCACCATCACCTCATCCCCCACAGCTGTTAACACAGCAAAGTGCATGCATGACAAATGGCTCGTAATCACAGGCATCACACAACCTGCGAACCTCTCCTTTAGACTGAAAATTATCCCCATAACATTGACCCATCCTGTTGACCCTCCCAAGTAACCTTCCTACTCAGTCTTTTATTCTCGCTCCCACATTTCTTTTTATTTATTTATTTATTATACTTTCCTGTTATTTATTATTATTTTTATTTATTTATATTTTTTATTTAGCTTTCCTAG
This sequence comes from Protopterus annectens, assembly GCF_019279795.1. Classification (NCBI taxonomy): domain Eukaryota; kingdom Metazoa; phylum Chordata; order Ceratodontiformes; family Protopteridae; genus Protopterus; species Protopterus annectens. The sequence goes on from NC_056729.1 coordinate 257,332,096, forward strand.
CCATACTCAACTAGCTGACCATACAAGTAGGCACAGAGAGAACCCCAAACAGGGGCAGGGATGTCCGTACATGAAAGTCTGCCCTCGTCACTGTTCCACAAAACTGTTAATGTCGCAGCGCACATGGGAGATGAACAATCGTTATTCTAAGTGCCTTATGACCTGTGAGTACACTCCAAACCGCATAGCCCAGAAACTAACATGTTTCTCTGCTCCACCACCACCAATGTAAACTGTACAGAACTTCAGCTAATAACCAGATCAGTGACCACTGCAACAATGGGAAAATAACAGGTGAGTGAAATAAGGGGACCTGCCCAATAAAAAAACAACGAACCTACTTTTAGTAAAAGTGAAAACCCCAAACAAATGCACCAAACCAGTAAGCTGAAGGGGACCTGCAGCAAAAAGAAGCTAAGCACACTGCCTTAAAATGAACACAAAGAAACCCAACGAATGAACCAAAAACAGTAATCATAACTATAAACATCTAACTATAACTACAGAAAATCCTATATCCCTCATTGTCGCAACTAATATACAATCCTTGATTTACTGCAACTGAAAACCAAAACCAAAGCAGAGACAAAACAAAGACTCACCCACTATCACCATACAAGCCACTTTTAACCCGAGGCCTACCTGGTCGCCAATGTACCTAGTTGTTGTCACAGACGTAGCATTTGCCACAGCAAGTTTACACCTAAATCTGATCTCCCAACTCTGTCACTATCACATAAAACTACCTTAAAATCTTTCTTACACTTATCTCACTTCTACCAAAGCACTTATCCATTTAAGCTTAACCCTTTTTTGTCCATTATTCCACAAAACTCCTGCCACTTCTCATTCAACCACAACATCTCTTCCCAGACCTTTAAACTCCCCTTCTTTACCCTTCCCCAACAACTTAGCTACTTAAAGTGTCTCTTGACAAATTAGCTTGTCCCCAAACCAAATTTCTTTCTGCATATTGATTCTTCCACAGCATGCATCCTCTGTGCCAGTCTTTATTCTCTAATCAGTCAACTTTAAGCTTAGCCTATGTTTTTGGGGCACTGATAATTTCTGTGGTGCCCTTACTTTTTAGGAATCTCAATATATGTGAGATTTTGTAAAGATGTAACTTGAACCAGATTTAGTGTGTTAAAGAGTTTTATTAAATTCAATGTGTCAAGTTTTCTTAAACTGAATGCTATATAGTACATATCTTGACAGATGCCCGATTAATAATGATAACATTACCTATTTGTTAACCAGGGAGACCCACAGTCGTTTTTTGGGGGCAACCCAAGAGCAATGTCTAGTTAAGTAACTTGTACCAGATTGCACAGAAGGTAAATGAGGGCTGAGGGAATCAAATCCCGTGTCACACAAAATATAGCCCTCTCTGCCACCTTCCAGACAAATAATAGTTCCTGAACTGCAAGCCAATCTAATTTCTAATGTTACAAACTGGGGTAGTATAAGTAAAAGTACTAATTGCATGTGACTATATAATAATTATCTAATTTTGGTAAAAATAATTGATGCAGAGCTGCTTAACAAGCTCTCAAAGTTAATTATCATTAAAAAAATATTTATTGAATTATTGCTTATGACATAGGCAATCATACATTTATATAAATGAAAACAAACCATATTGACATGTTTTCAGTTGCAAACATTATATATCCCATATAATCTTCTATACAGTAAATGTCAATCAAATATTACATAGATTATTCAATTCCTGCCTTCCCTTAAACCTCATTCCTCCTCCAAAATGTTACACTACATGTATTATTCTCACAATTCCCATTTTTTCTATATAATTTGCTCTACCCTTTTCTAGAGATCCCACTTTCAGAACTTTTATCTCGTTTACTATATTCACTGCTTCTAATACGGTTGGTTTAGATGATTTCCATTTTCTAGTAAATGATTTGTTTGGGCAGCCACCAGAATTAAACTCAGCAAGACCTATGTCTAGGTAATCACAGCTCAAAAAGTCATTTCCTTAGTTACACCAATTTGCTCACTCGGTATTTCTGATAGAGTATTCTGAAGGAAATTTTTAAAGTGTGCCAACTGAAGTTAATTATCATTTTAGAACTAATAGCTGTACAGTTGGCATATATAACTTTTGTTTGAACTGTTTTTCCAAGCTGCTGCATAGACATACTCAGTGGCGGCTGGTGACTTCAAATTAAAGGGGGGCTGCAGGAGACAGCTGAATGGGTGGGGCCAATGGGAAGAGGTGTGGCCAACTAGAAAGGGGTGGGGCTATGCTCAAAAACACAACAACTGGAACTTTAATTAAATACGCTGCCCTGGATGCCAAATCATCATTACGAGAGTCCAATCAAGACAAAATGAAGTGCAGAAGAAAAAAAATAGTTCAATGCATTGGCTACATGACAGCTTACTTAATATCTAGATGGAAACAAAAAGGTTGTGAGGCATGAAAAAATAAATTACTTTTTAAATACATTACTGGAATACTAGTCAAAATCAAGTATAAAAAACAAGCTTCTCCTTAAACTGCAGTTCTAATTACAACTTATATTCAGCTTTATAAAAGTACCAAGTAACATGCTGAAAGTAGAAATCTCTGTGATACCCCCACTTGTAAAAATGTTTCTTATCCAATAAAGACCTGCTGCCTGACAACAACTATCTACTTGTTTCATGGGGAAAACATGATCAAATTAGAAAATGAACAGCAAACAAGAAACAAGCTCAAGATAAATTGCTTAAAGGATTACTGCACAGGTTATGGACCACACATGATAGATTGGCATTTTGTTTAGTTTACAGGTAAAGCCTGCAAAGATGACTGCAAGTCTCCAACAAATGTAATGAGCTTCTGAAAATACTATAATCCTGTCATTTATTACAAATACTGTCATATGCATTTCAATACCTAAGGCTTGTACATTATCTAGTTATGTAAATATTCTCTGCATGGCAACAACAAAGAGGCTTTCAGTGTTGGTAATTATTTAACAGTATGCTTATTAAAGGTTACTTGTATCTTACAATCTCAGACAAGCTTACCCGATGGTCATTAAAGCAGTGCTACTTAAACACAAAGCAACAGGGCACTGCAACAGCATGCATTTTCTGAATAATAATAAGTAAAAATCAACAGTATAAAAATATGACAGAAAACCAGAACATTCTGCAAAATCAAGGGCAGATGAAAAGCCACTGTCGTACTTGTGTATACCTTGGATGGGGGAATAATCTGCACACTTACACTGCATAACTGCTCCTTGCCTTGCTTGGACACATCCAGAGTCACTACATGGGGGAGTGGGGTGCAACAAGTATGTCACAATTTGAAATGTCTCTGGCTGATGGTGATGGCTCTGCCACTCATACCTCTCAACCTCAGAGCAAGAAATCTGGACAAAGCCATACATGGAAGTGGGACACAGGCTTATAAACTTAGAAAGATAATAGAATAGTAGTAGGTCTTGCATTAGTATGAAATTTCTGAAGGGTATGAAATCTGAAACTCAAATGTCTGCCATTATTTTCTAACTTCAATCTTTAATGAATTACCACTAATTTGGTAGAAAACCACAATTTTATGAAAAACAGGCCAAAATGTGATGCAAAAATATAAAACTGCCACACAATACAGATGGGAACCTGTCAAAGAAGGTACACCTTTTCAATATTAGTAATGTTACCTTGAGCAGCTGACAAAGTAAGAGCATCTACATGCATTTCTGAAATAAAAGTAATCTATAACTCTGATCATTACAGTTATTTATAATTGTAAACCCTCCACATTTTCTTCCAAAATTGCCATTTTGCGGAGGGGTTATTAGGGGGAGAGCAACATTTTGAGCCAAAATTGGGGACAGTTGAGAGGTTTGGATATTCCTAATTCTATAAAGCGATTTATTTCACATACCTCTCAACATCCTAATGCAGGAAATCTGGACAAGGCCAAATAAATATATTGGGGGAACCATACAAATAGTACTAAAAATTGCTCTTGTATAAACTTAAGACAGTTGATAGAATAACAGGTCTAGCTTTAGCATGCATTTTCTGAAGGTTATAACATCTGAAACTCAATGCCTGTCATTATTTAGTGACTTCATTCCTGAATGATTTGCCAGAAAACCACAAATTTTATGAGGAACAAACCAAAAATAAGAAGCAAAAATGTATTCATTCTGCAAAAATCTGGACAGTTGAGAGCTATAGTTCAGCCGGGGCTATCTGAGTTTGCTGCCCTTCTCCCCCTCACAAAATCATGGTCGAATGGAGCCTCCCCCCCTGCAGCCATTCCAATGTCCCATTCCTTTGTTATTTTGCCCCATTTACCATAAACACTGTAATGTGCATGCTGCTTTACTTCTGCGATGATTTAGATTTAATTTGAAAGTTTTATTTTGCATTTTACAGCACATACCCTAATAAATATCTGCTAAACAAAGCAATGCAGTCTCACAATGAAAATAGACTTAGCATTAAAACTTCTCTGCCCTTGAAACTCACATTCATTGAAACAGCATTGAAATCCACATTCAAAGAAAATACATTTTACCAGTGGCAGATAAAGATTAACTTTGGGCTGTTTTCAAATCATAGGCCCCTTGAACACGAAACATACACATGTTCCTTGATACACCTTCCAGAGTGTATTAAATTATATTCCTTGTACAATACAGTACAGTTGTTAGAAGACATTTTAAATTTATTGTTGTGAACATTTTTCCAGTAAACAATGAAACAAAATGCATGCACCAATAATGACAAAACTGCCCAATTCAGAACATTTCCATCATAAAAGTCTACTCAGACTTACATTTCCATCATAAAAGTCTACTCAAACTTCTACAATCCATCAGTATCAGTAAATATGCACAATCTCTGAAGAAGTAAAAGTCATCATTGCCCTTGACAAATAAATTGCCCATGTTGCATTAAAAAAATGATAAGCTAGTAATATCGCAGTAGGGAATGGATGGCAAGCTGATAACAGGCTCATAGTTACTAGGTATCTTTGCCAAAAAGGACTACTGCATCCGCCCCATTTACAACACAGTACAGTATCCGCAATGCATCTACCTACTGTGGGAGTAGAACCCACAGTATTCTGCATCAAAAGCAAGTACACTACCTGTTGTGCTATTAACAAGGCTAGTAGACTCACCATAAGTAGTACTAAACTTTTGTTCCCCTGCAGCTCTCAGCTCCTTGTAAAATGTATTCGACACTCTGCTGTATCTCTGAATTTTGCAGCACAAGAAATCTGGAAAAAGCCAAAATTTATTGGGAGGGGGGACAAAAGCCCAAAAACCCGGGACACATTTTAAACATTGCTTGTATAATGTTGAAAAGTTGCTACAATAAAATGCTGTGTTACCACCATACATTTAACTGCCAAGTCTTGAACCCAGGGGAACCCTGGGCAAAACAGTCAGAGCAACATACCACTATGCTAAATCAGCTGTTTTGCGAAAGAGAGGAAGACTGAAACTTAAATGATTACCATTTAGTGAATTCAGTTCTCACCATAGCTGTCAACCTCTTAGCACAAAACACCTGAACAAAGCCAATAATGGGGGAATACAGCCCCCAAACATATTCAGTGAATTCAATTCTCACCATACCTCTCAACCTCTTAGCAAAAAACACATGGACAAAGCCAGTAATGGGGGAATACAGCCCCCAAACATAGTCAGGGAATTCACTTCTCACCGTAGCTCTCGACCTTAGCACAAAAAACCTGGACGAAGCCAATAATGGAGAATACAGTCCCAAAAATAAGGACAGATTTCAAATATCCATGTTATAAACTTGGAAAATTGCTAGAATAAAAGGTCATGTACTTTCTGAAGAATATGAAGTCTGAAATTCAAATGCCTGTTATTTTTATTTAACATTTGTTAAATGGGAAAGTCTGACTTGGAACAAAAGCCAATTTTCAGCAGAGCAGGGAGAAACACTCCAGGCACATGTCTTCATAAGATGGGAAGATATGCAGACTCCACACAGAAAGCACCCCAGCCAAGAATCAAACCAGAGAACCTGTAGCTGTTAGGCAATAATGCTACCAGTGCGCGACTGCACTACTAACTTTGCCAGCAACAACAAACATACAGAAACCTCAGATTTTATGAGGAACAGAACAAATATGATGCAAACATCTGCAAATTTCTTACAGATGGTGGTGGGTAGAGAATGCAGGCCCTTACTACCTGCACCCAAGGTACAGGGGTCAAGCCGGAGTATTCTCTACCCACCACCATGTGTTCTCTCCAGCCACCAGTATGTAGCAACTGGGGCATTTCACACACACACACATGCCTCAAGAGTTATGTGCTTGCAACTACAACTCAAAAAATTCAATTGACAGCAAAGAACAAAGATATGTCATCTAGTCATTCACTTTAATTCTTCAGCATTTTGAGCAGTTTAAACAGTCTCATCTGAGCTGCCTAACTAACACAAAGAACTTAGAGCTACTCATCTACAGCTGAACATTGCAAATCTTGGATACATGACAATGGAATATCATACAGCCACACTGTGGTAAAGGGAACAGAAGCTGTGATGCTTCATCTTACGAATTCCAGGGCCCTGTTCACCCACAGAGGTGAAACGAGATTTATGTGTAGTAATAAGGAGATTTGCTTAACATGGAAGCCAGACAAGTTCTGTCTGTGATTAAATGGACCTTTATTGTCTGAGGACAGACCAATGATGATTTGCGTGAATTATTTCAGTTGTCAGAGACAGAATAGACACATCATTCAGAACTGCTTTGCCTGAGCTCATTAAGGACCAAAGACCCTTACAAATAAACTGTACCAACACAGAACTTTTTGATGTACAAGACCTTTTCTTAATCTAGAATAGGAATGAAAAGGGGAAATAAGTGCTGAGCCAACTTGTTTTCACCTAGAGACCAAATGCATGGATTATGATATAAAAAATACATTACTATTTGTTCTGACAAGAATAGCTCGCACCTCTCCATGCAATCTACAGACGTTTATTAGCTAAGACAGCAATTGTGAAGATGTGAGAAGTGAAGCACAGCTATGAGCTGCTGAGATAACTAAGCTATAATCCAAGAAAACACGTGTGTTTGCTGTACAGTTACATGCAGCCAAGGGATCTTGTAGGGTCCACTGACAGTTGATTAAACAATGCCCGGGAGCAGGTAGAGATAAGAGCACAGAAGAGGGTCAAGTCACCTGTGTCTGTGTAGTACTTGTTGCAACCCTCATGCATGTAGTACAATACCAAGAAAATGCAGGCAGTTTACACCTACACTGAAAACAGGAGAAAAAGCTGAAATTAGCAAATTGGCTAATAGCAAACAATATTCTTAAAGGTTCTAAAGCAATCCAAGGCCTACAAACAACGTGATTCCCTCTCCTTGCACTAGTAAAATCAGCAATTTCTTAGTAAGATTATTTAAAAACACAAAAAAGAGTATACATTTAACACAATATATTCAGTAAAATTGTAAAAATCTGTTATCCCACATCTTATAGGTCTTGGTAGCACAGTCAAATCCTGTTTATCTAGCTGGGAGAGCAATGGACTCTTAGCTGTTTTGTAATGGTGTCTGTTTTCAGTTCACAAATAGAATACAGATGAAATGGTACCCTTCAAAATAATGGACTCCAAAGATAGACATTAAGTTTCTTCGGGGCATTACAGAAGTTGAAAGGTACTAAACACAGAGCGTATTAAATGGAACTTATTGATTACAAATCATATTCCTTTTCTCTCTTAAAACATATTTTCATCAAAGGGTAATAAACATGGGCAGAGAGAAACAAGTCTAACCCAGGTTTAAATATACACACACACACACACACACACACACACACACACACACACACACACACACACACACACACACACACACACACCTACCTGTTTAAATGTGTCCAGAATCCATGACGTAGCAGTACAATTCAAGTCCCAAACCCTCCATGAAGCAGCAAGTAGCCCGCTCGAAATCCATGCAGTAAAATTTAAGTCCCAAGCCTGCAATGAACGTAATCCCCCACAAGAGCTTAAAACTCACCTCACCTCTCTTCTGATTGGTCCTGTCTGCAGATGAAGCAGTCCGGAGCTCCTCTGTTCTGTGCGGTCATCACCGCACAGATTCCTGGGCATCTGCGGGGCAGAAATGCCTTCCCTGTATCCAGACTGCTGACTCAGGTAGTCTGAGTTTGCACAGATTCCTGGGCATCTGCGGGGCAGTCTGAGTGCATCCGCGCATGTGCAGAGTTCTGGGACTCGTGAAAATAAAATATTTTGTTTTCTTAATTTTTTCTTTCACGGTTTGTTTTCTTTTTGTTTCTAGGTGGGAGGGATGCAGTCCTGCAGTCCTATAGCACGAGCCACCCCTAGACATACTACATAATATTAAACAGCATCTTACAGAACTAAATATTTTGTCTAAATGACAACCAGAGTAGATCTACTCAAAGAAGTTAAGGGCAGAATTCGTACAGTACTACATGAAGCACAATAATTACATTCCAAAGTCAACTACCCCACCATTAACTGGGAAAACTACTCGTGTAACAACTCCTTAGCTCAACGCTTTCTGGAATTCATAAACTCCAATGCCCTAGATCAACTTATCCACACCCCCACCAGGGGCAACAATATCCTAGACCTAGTCATTACCAACAAGAGTGACCGGTGTTCCACACCTGAAGTCAACTCCTCGTTGGTCCAATCCGACCATAAGCTTATCACCCTTGATATCCACATCCCGCCCCCACCCCCCCATTAAGGAAACCACAGTAAAGAATTTCTCCAAGGCCAACTTCATGCTTCTTAAGACAGAAGTGATGAACTTCATGACACCCATGCAGATGGACAATACAGTTACAACTGCTGAATCCTACACAAATGCACTCTATAAGCACTTACACGAGTGCATGGATCGTGCTATCCCAAACAGAACCAAGACGCTATCCTCCAAAAAAAGGAAGCCAATCTGGTGGTCCCCTGCCATAAACAAACTGTACAACAGAAGGAAGAAACTGTTGCAAAAGAGAGTAAAATCCCATGAGTGGAGGAGATCCCTGGTCAGCCTCAGTAAGAAGTTCAGATCCCTTATAAGATCCTCCAAAGCTAGCTACGAAAACAAAATTGCCACTAAATCTAAGGACAACCACAAAGCATTCTATAGCTACGTCAAGAATCTAGATGGCAACACCCAGATCTGCTCTGAGTTACAGCACAAAGGCACGAAAATTACACAACCAACTGATATTGCCAACATCCTGGCAGATAGGTTCAGTGCTAACTTTACCCCCTTTTCAACCCCTAAAGGGCCCATATCTATACAGGAAGAATGCAGAGTCCTTGTAATCACAACTACGCAGGTAAAAGCTGCACTCTCTAAAACCAAAAACACAGCATCCATGGGACCGGACAACATCCCAGGCTGCGTTTTACATGAACATCAGAACGAACTGGCTCTCCACTTAAGCACAATGTTCAATAACAGCCTCACATCAGGCTTTGTGCCCACTGAATGGCGCACAGCAACAGTTATCCCACTCCACAAAGGGGGAGCCACCATTGATCCTAGGAACTATCGACCTATTAGCCTGACGAGCCTGGTCTGCAAGGCCATGTAACGTATCATCATGGAACTCATAAACAAAGACATTGGTAACCTCCAAACTCTGGATCCCACCCAGTTCGGGTTTGTGAAAGACAGATCATGCCTCCTGAACCTGATTGACTTCTTTGAGGCAGTAACCAAAGCCGTGGATGAGGGTAAGGTGGTTCACACAGCCTATCTTGACCTCGCCAAGGCTTTCGACACCATCCCCCATTCTGGAATTATAGCTAAACTCACTAAACTAGGTATAAATCCCTACATCACAAGATGGGTTGCCAACTGGCTCACTGACAGAATCCACACTGTAAAAGTTGCAGACTCCAAATCTGACCTCAAAGCAGTGACAAGTGGAGTACCAGAGGGTTCCGTCCTGGGTCCTCTCCTGTTTGGTATCTACTTCTCTGAAGTACAGGCTAACACAGAAGGCCTCTGGCTAACGAAGTTCGCAGATGACTGCAAACTAGGAGCCATAGTCAAGTCCCCAAATGATGTGGACATCCTACAGAAGGGCCTCACTGAGACAGATGCTTGGTGTCAGAGCCATGGCCTCAAGCTCAATGCTTAAAAGTGCAGTGTCATCCCCTTTGGTAAAAACTCTGTACCCATGAACTACCACATAGGCAGCAATCTACTTAACACCGAATGCATGATAAGAGACCTTGGGACCCAGGTGGACAGTAGTCTCTCCTTTGATAGTCACATCGCCACACTAGTCAGGAAGTCCTTCTACATGGCACACCTCATGATAAAAGGGTTGTCATCCAGGAAAAAAGAGATCATTGTTTCCCTCTACTTGTCACTCATTAGACCCATTATAGAGTACAACACCCCTTTTGGAATGTACCTCACAAGACATCTGCAGCAGCTGGAAAGGCCACAGAAGTACCTCACAAAGAGGATTACTGGCTTCAAACAAATGCCCTACACTGACCGCCTCAAAAAACTCCAGCTTTACTCCATAGCATATCTTCTACTCTGAGGTGATCTCTGCCTAACATATAAAGCTATGTCAAACTGAGAGCTGTTGGACATGCTACACCTAAAGAAATCACAATCCCTCCGAGCTACATGCTCTAGGGACCTAAATCTTGTCACCACAATAAACAGGACAAGCTGGAGGGATAGATTTTTGCCCCAGAGACTTCCTATACTCTGGAACAAGCTACCCATCTATGTCAAGCAAAGTTCTTCATTAGCACTTTTCAAGAAAAATCTTGATGAGTGGATGGGAAATAAGAAATACACCCCAGGGATCACTTCTGTCTCTCTGCTGGACAGTGGCACAGGAAAATAACTTACTTGGGTGGCGTAAGCTATGGAACCTTGCTGGCTAGGCTTACGTAGGCTCTTGGGCTGATAGCCTAGTACCTACCTATGAACCTATGAACCTATAAGAAAAATAACCTTGGTATAGTGAAGTTTATATGTAAGATTTGAGTTATTACAAGCCTACGATAGTGAAGTGTTTATTTATAAACTCTGTTATTATCAAGTGTCACACTTCAACAGCAATGATAGCTAGCACGGAACTGAATTAAAAACAATAAAAAAGTATGTGTGTAGCACAACAAAGTGCCTAACAGCTATAAAAGCCGCTGGTTGATTAGAAATGCAGTTGTCTTCTGGACACCGTTTGTGTGGCAGTGAGGTATGTTACAGTTTTTAAAGCTGTTAGCACTTTGTACTCTAAACTTTTTTTTTTTAACTAGCAATATATTAGGACAGTTAAACTGTCCTGTGTATCATACAAAGATTATCAACTCTCAGATCACAATTTATATGTTCTCAAAATGTATTACAAGACAGTCACTTACTGAGGTTTGCTCTTCTGGTGAATTTCTTCAAATGCAGTTCTCAGACATATAACAAAGTGATTATGATGAGCAATTTGATCATAATCCTCTGTATCACATCTTATATGGCAACTACCAACAAATGCCAACATTATAAGTCTATTATTGATACAGTATTGTTTTAATAATTAATTTCTACATCTTTCCTACAGTACTGTAAGCATTTTCCTGCTTGACACATACCAAGCTGCAGTAAAATGAAGTTGCACAGTGTGCTGTTAAATTCCAACATAATATGCTCCACCACAAACTGCATTTGGATATGTCACCTCCTTTTTGACACTGCAAGTTGTTTACACTTTTTAAATAGAGACTTTAAGAACTTCCCTGAGGTAAATTATCCTCTATTAAGGGATGGCATAGCTTGTTTCCAAGCTTCCCCAAATCCAGAAAACACAGAAACCTATGCAGAGGCATACACAAAATCCCTGTACAAGCATATAAATAACTGCATAGAAACAGCAGTACCAGACCAAAATAAACCCAGGTCAAACAGCAAAAACAAACCACCATGATAGATCCCCTGGTATTAATAGGTTGTACAACAAAAGAAAGAAAATCCTGTCAAGAAGTAAGAGGGAATGTGCACAACAGAGCAAAAAGTCCTACGCTAGTCTAAACAAGTGAACCAGGAAACAAGTTAAGTTTCTGAAAGCAAACATTGAAGTAAAAATAGCCTCCAAAGCTAAGGATAACCATAAGGCAATTTTCAGTAATGTCCGCAGTCTTAAGGTCAACACCCAGCAATGTGTGGAATTAGTTGTAGATGGCAACACCTATACTCAGCTGGAAGATATAGCAAATCTGCTGGCCAACAAATTCAGCTCAAATTTCAACTCCACTTCACCCTCAATTCTCCCCCCAAAGAAATACCCTCCACCATCCCACTGCCAATTATCACCAAAGAACAGGTTGCCACTGCACTCTCTAAAGCTAAAACACGCTTTCAATGAGAACTGACAATATACCAAGTTGCCACTTAAACAGCTTAAATCAGGACTTATCAAGCCAATTAGGATCTCTAACCACAACCCATGAAATGGCTTTGTCTATAGAGTGGTGGACCACAACAGTCATCCCTCTGTGTAAAGGGGGACCATTTACTGACCAGGAAAATTACAGACCCATAAGTTTGACTAGTCTTATATGTAAGGCCATGGAAAGAATAACAAGAGATCTGATAAATAATGACATATGAAACCTCAAAACACTGGATCTGACCCAATTAAGCTATGTCAAGGACAGGTCATGCCTATTGAATCTGGTGGATTTCTCTAAGAATATCACTAAGGCCATTTGGGTAAAACAGTACATACCACCTGCCTCAACTTGGCCAAGGCATTTGACACAATTCTCCACTCAGATATTATAAATTAACTCATAAAACTGGGCTTAAATCCCTATGCCACCAGATGGATAGCCAGTTGATTCATGGACAGGACACCTGTGGTTAAAGTGGTTGAATCTAGATCCATCAAGAGGCCAGTTACTAGTGATGTGCCACAGGGCTTAGTGCTGGGACCACTCCCTCTCAAAATACACTTCCCTGAAGTCAAAGTTAATGTGGAAGGCGTCTGGATGACAAAGTTTGCTGACAGCTGCAAGCTGGAGGCCATCACTGAATCCTCCAACAATGTAAATATTCTTCAGGAGGGTCTAGATCAGACAAATGATTGGTACCAAAACCATAGCCTAAAACTAAATGCATAAAATGCATTATCATACTCTTTGGGAAGTCAAATACTCCTGCAAATTACAACATCAATAGCACACCCCTAAGAGTAGACTCAGAGGTGAGAGATCTAGGTACACAGATATATGGTAGCCTGAACTTTGACCACCATGCATCCATAGTAGTGAGAAGGTCCTTCTATATAGCATAACTTATAAGTAAAGCTATGGCATCCAGATCCAAAGAAATTATAGTCTCACTGTACTCAGTGATCATTAGACCAATGATAGAGTACAGTGTGCCATTTGGCATGTACTTGACTAGGAACTTACAGCAGCTGGAGTGACCTCACAGGTTCCTCACAAAGAAAATACAGGTGTAAACAACAAGTCCTATGTGGACAGACTAAAATCCCTATCCCTTTACTCTGTCTTGTACTGACTATTAAGGGGTGGACTATGCCTGACCTACAAAGCACTCACAAATCCAGCCCTGATGGAGCTGCAACACATCTGCAAGTCAAACAGAATGAGGATTACCTGATCTAGAGATCTAAACTTAGTTAGCAAATCAAACAAAATATGCTTAAGAGACAGACATGTCTTAGGGATCTCTCCTTCTTTAGAACATGCTTCCTATTCACATGAAGCAAAGCCCTTCCCTGCCCCTCTTCAAACACAGTTTGAATCAATGGATGGGGAATCGCAAATTCACACCTGGGGTAGTGCCTATGTCCCTTACGGACAGGGTCAATCAGTAAGATACTCAAGGCATAGGCAAAAAAAATCCATGCCATTCCTTTTGCCCCTGGGGCCATATATTGGATAAAATCAGGTTATATTGGCTAAGCTTGTAAGGGCTCTTAAGCCATTAGCCTAGTAATCTTCTATGAACCTGTGAACCTATGACAAATTTAACAATTTAATGTCATTATGTTTTAAAACTTCTCTTCATATCAACTGTGAATAATGCAGAAAAAAGCACACCCTGCACTCATTAAAGGATGTTTAATTCAGTGAAAACTGTTAAGTCCTTCCCAGTCCAAAACAAATCAGTTTCATGTACTCTGTATTCTTCCTATTCATATAACATAGCAGCTTACTTGTGTGCTTGAAGCTTTCTCTAAAAAAACTAGAGATCAAAGAATATGTGTACCAAAATCAACTGAATACAGAGATGGAAGAGTTTTTATGTTGGCATCATTAAGGACACAGTTCGCCTGTAACATCAATTAGCAGAATGGTAGATGATAACGGGATTTTCTACATATCTCAGCTAGAAAGGCTATTACAATAAATAAACTAAGAGCTAGCAAGCAGGTGACTTGATCTAGGACTCATGCAAATAATGCTGCAGAAGCCCAACTCCCCAGTTGTAGTAGAAATCACTGGTATAACATAAAACAGAATCAAGTGTCAACCTTATTTTGTGCTATTTGCTTACACACTTTGGCAGCACCCATTCAAAAAGAAACAGAACAGAGAATAAGTAGAACCTCTTGATACCAAATCAAAAGCTGATATTTGAAAAGCCAGCATAAACGTCATTTGCAGGGTTAGATTCAGGTTAGTCACTCATGATTCAAACAATCAGATCAGTATCACAGTCACTGTCTACACTGTTCATTTCTAACTTGTCCATAACACCTTCTAAAACCCTAAGCAGGAAGAAGTTAGAAATTCCAAATAAAAGATTCATAATAATCTCTGTCTTGTAATTTGTATGTGCATCTGCGTTCTGGCTATAAAGTTGCATGGGTGCACGTAATTATTCCATCAAAATTCTTCAGAGTTACAGTAGAGTAACTGAAAGTCCACTGTGAAGAGGCACTCCTGTATTAATACAGAGAAAATCTGTCATGTCCATATGAGCTGCTGTAGTGAATAGCACAATTCACAGAGTTTCTTACTTCCCTGCAATTGTGCACTGCTGGAGGTAGTATGTAAAAGTAATTGGTGTGCAAATGTTCAAACTACACTTGGGTAAGTGGAGGGAGGCATAGCACCCCTTTGCTTCCTGCAAAAATGCTTTCTTTGATGTTTTACTGTCTTTTAATGTTGGTTGGTCTGTGCTTTATTCTGGCACTTCATTTACATTTGTATGTCTCATTCATGGTTTGTGATTACAGTGCCAGAACTGCATTTATCAGGATTTTTGCAGTGATTTGTGTGATGTCCTAGCATTCAGTGATGTGACATGTAAATTCTTAAAACAAATCCATGTTAGATTAGCCACTCAGTGTGACTGGGTCATAGTAACTAGGTCATTTTTATGATATGCATTCATTTATGGTAGGTATTAACAGTCAATGAAGTTAAACTGAACAATATGCACTGGTTTGTCTGCTAGAAGGTTGGCACACTCCCAACCAGTTTGTTTTTAGCCTGGCTACATTTTAGGGGAAAGGTTGTTGTCAGCCTGGCTACATTTTAGGGGAAAGGTTGTTTTCAGCCTAGGTACATTATATGGGAAAGGTTGTTTTCAGCCTGGCTACATTTTAGGGTAAAGGTTGTTTTCAGCCTAGGTACATTTGAGGGGAAAGGTTGTATTTGGCCTAGGTACATTTGAGGTGAAAGGTTGTTTTCAGCCTGGCTACATTTGAGGGGAAAGGTTGTTTTCAGCCTGGCTATATTTCAGGGGAAAGGTTGTTTTCAGCCTGGCTACATTTTAGGGGAAAAGTTATTTTCAGTCTAGGTACATTTGAGGGGAAAGGTTGTTTTCAACCTGGCTACATTTGAGGGGAAAGGTTGTTTTCAGCCTGGGTACATTTGAGGAGAAAGATTGTTTTCAGCCTAGATACATTTTAGGGGAAAGGTTGTTTTCAGCCTGGCTACATTTTAGGGGAAAGGTTGTTTTCAGCCTAGGTACATTTGAGGGGGAAGGTTGTTTTCAGACTAGGTACATTTGAGGGGAAAGGTTGTTTTCAGCCAGGCTACATTTGAGGGGAAAGGTTGTTTTCAGCCTGGCTACATTTGAGGGGAAAGGTTGTTTTCAGCCTGGCTACATTTTAGGGGAAAGGTTGTTTTCAGCCTAGGTACATTTGAGGGGAAAGGTTGTTTTCAGCCTTGCTACATTTGAGGGGAAACGTTGTTTTCAACCTAGTACATTTGAGGGGAATGATTATTTTCAGCCTGGCTACATTTGAGGGTAAAGGTTGTTTTCAGCCTAGGTACATTTGAGGGGAAAGAGCTTATGATCAAGTTGTTATTAGCAAGCCAGCATGCTTGATGGAACAACATAAATATACTTTAAATTATTGCTTTTGTCTTTGTAGGGTGTTAACTTGACAGATTTGTTTTGTATAAATGTTAAAGACCCCAGTGAAGTCAAGTCAAGTCAAACTTGACTTCATTTAATTTAGTAACCTGCAACTGGTTGGCATATCAGTTGAAAGAAGAGATGCAGTAATCATGCCATTTCATAGTTGTATTAATCCAAAATTAAGTATCTACTAAAACCACAGTTATAAAACATAGTAAATTATCTGTTCTGAGGGTTATTTAGATGCACACAGTGCAAACATAGGTCAAAAAGCAGGATATTGCTTGAGAAGATGGTTAATAGAGGTAATCTGTACCTATTTTTGAACTAAACAGACAAGGAAATGATTACATCTGACTTCTCTGCATTCCATATATATTCTATACATGTAATTTGGGCTTTAAGCAGTGAAGGTATGAAATATGGGCTTTTAATAGGTTCCTATCCATAGACAGATAATAGTTTCGGCTGAAAATATAACATTTACAAATTAGATATCCAGACAGAAACTGTCAACAGGTTTATGTTATTATTTTCTACTAGAACTGGAAGTTTAATGAATATCTCAGTTAACCCCAACATATTGCTACAATTATTTGCTAATTCATGCTTTGTTCAAGTATGAATGTTTAATGCCTACAGCCAAAACTGCTCAAGCAGTCAAAGTGAATTAATTTAGTAACCAAATAATTCTCAGTCAAATAGCATAAAATATAAAAGAAATTCCCACTACTTCTATGAAGCAGAGGGATAAATATAAATAAGGTAACTGGAATTAATTTATTGGCTCAGGTAGTGAAAGCCAGTATGGAGGAAAAGAAAATGGAATGCCTGATGTTGATTTGCCTATCTCAGTGGGAGAGATTATGGTCAGAACCATTAGGTTTGAACCTGACATCAGTGAGATGCTCAGTAGTGCAGAGTTCTGCAGTCAGGGAAAGCATCCGTAGTAGCAGGAATCCATTTTGAAATGCAAGCCTCTCTTCAGTGGAAAAATGGCAAGTTGTGGGTAGCAAGGAGAGACTATAGCCAAAAATCCCTCAGTGTGCCATAGATGATGGCACTCATGGCAAATGGGATAACAGGGCAAGAAAACAGGTAACTAAATAATCAAGACATATTAAAAAGCCAAAACAATCTAAAAATGATACAAAATAAACAAACACTAACATAAACATTACAAAACTGGTGCCTAAACATGTTAAAAAATAAAGCAATTATATAACATTTAAATTGCAGAAAACTCTGTTGAAGGGTAAAATCTGACACTGTAAAACCCAGACCTGCTGTGATCTACTTAAAAAAAAAATTACCATAATAAATAAAATAAACCATTACAAAAATTAATGAGATTGCAATCAGTTCATAATGATACAATGAACAACTAATTCTAGCAATATCATTAAGTATAAAGGCAACAGAAATGTTCTGTCTGAAAATAAAACAGAGTAGAAAGATTATAAACACAAAAGCCCTCAAAATCTTAGTACAAGTCATGTAGACAATAAATAATAAGCCATGCCAAAGTCCCAGCATTTTATTAAGACCACAATAAATTTAGCCGCCAATACGAAAACAGTGCTGAACAGTTCCAATTACAGCAACCATCTTTCATGTCATGCCAGCTATCAGCCCTAGAGTTTATAACACTCACAACAGTGAGAGAAAGTGAAACCACAAAATGAAGTCCCGATATACAATGGACATTTTGTCTGAAGCTTGCTTCTTTGCCAGCAGCTCCACAATCTAGCAAGCACTCTTTCTCTCTGCCATTCATGACTCTATGTAATTTAGCTGACGGTCCTGGTATTTAACATATGTTGCAAGTCTACCATCATGAGCTTCCTTTGATGACAAAACAACTGTCAGAATGGCAACTACAACCAGTAAGCTTTATGATTGACCTCTAGCAAAAATGTATTCTTCACATCAATGGATTCCAAATGCCAGGGGGAAAAAAATCACCTCCAAGTCAAATGAAATCTTCAGTCAAGCATAGAAAATTTCCAAATGAATTTTAAGTAAGAAAATAAAATAAAAATGTGCAGCATTGCTCTACAATTGGCAAATGGTTGTTTCCTTGGTGTGGGATATTCTCTTTTTTTGTAAGAAGTTGGTTGCTTCTAGTTTCTAACATTTCTGTGATCCAGAATAAAGTTTAATCTTTAGTCTGACTCGATATTGCTGAATAGGTTCTTATGAGTTTTTGTCTTTAAAGGAAAAAAGGAAAAATCCACATTAGAACTAAAAAAATCTAATTGTTTCACTCTATCTCTGTTTTTTGAGTTATTTTATCACCTCAAAATCACCCTGACTGCTCCTTATAGAATTTTAATATGTTTTCAGCAAAATGGCGATGAATGGGACTTGACATATCAATGTGATCTTTATTTTTCTTTAAGCCTTTCTCTTTCTCATAATCCATTTCAAGTCTGCTTTACATGAGTCATGCTAGACATAAGGAAGTAGTGGTGTATTCCCATGCCATTGACATACAATGGGATTAGTGTAAGTCACTGCCATCTTATATAAAGTATGAAACAGGACTGCTTCTTTTATTTCTTGAATGGCCCTCATTTGTGTGTGTCTTGAGGCTTGTTTTATAGTATACTAAGTAATTATACAGCTGCAGCCAAAACAATTGATAAATTGCAGGCCTTTGTTCAAAGTATCTTGTTGTAGTCCAAGATGAATTGATGGCCCCTCCCCCTACACTTTGGTAAATATGTCAATACTTTAAAAAAATATTTTCTGACATTTCTCTAAATGCCACATACATCTTTAATACTACATTCAAATCATCTTAAAATGTAAAGCAGTATACACAAACATTTAAAGTTTAAAGCTTGAAATTTCAATACTGTGATGCTGCTTATGTAGAGGTGACAACTGACTTTGAACCACTGAGTGATCTAATTGCTCTGTTTTTCTATGAAAGACATGGCTGTATTGGAAGCAGCTGTGAATCAGTGTCAGTTATCTTCCTTTCTGCATTAAAGACAATGGAAAACAGTCTCATACCTCTCTCTCTTATTTACATCAGCCTGAGCTCCTGACTACAAATTTCTCTGTCTGTGGTATGTCATGCAAGTGTAGACAAACTCCTCTGCAACTTATGTGAGAAGTTGAGCTTAAAAAGTGGTTGGTCTTTCCCTTCCTTTGATACCAACAGGGGCGGCTCGTGGTATCAGACTGCCGGACTGCAGCCCTCCCACCTACAAAAGAAAGAAAACAAATCTGTTAAACTAAAAAACAAAGCAAAAAAAAAACATGAGTCCAGACTGCAGTCCGGATAAAGAAACACAGGTACCCAGCAATCTTTGCTGCAAATGCACCCAGGAATCATTGCGGGAATGACTGCACAGAAGAGAAGGTCTGGACTGCATCGGCTGCAGGCAAATCCAATCAGGACTAAGAGGTGAGCTGCTCTCACGTGATTTTCATTGCGTGGGCTCATTCAGGAGGTAGGTGTAGCAGGGTTTGGTCATTGGCTGGATTGCTCCATGTCGCGGTTGGATTTTGGTGCTTGGTCAGACATGATACATCATCAGGTAAGTGAGTATTGCTGCAGGTTGGTCTGGAGGGATTTGCTGTTGTTTATGGTCGGTCGCTGCTGGAGGGATTTGCTGTTGTTTATGGTCAGTCGCTGCTGGAGGGATTTGCTGTTGTTTATGGTCGGTCACTGCTGGAGGGATTTGCTGTTGTTTATGGTCGGTCGCTGCTGGAGGGATTTGCTGTTGTTTATGGTCGGTCGCTGCTGGAGGGATTTTGTGTGTGTGTGTGTGTGTGTGTGTGTGTGTGTGTGTGTGTGTGTGTATGTGTGTTTGCGTGCCTGGGAAGTAAGAGTAGGGGAGTCAGTGAGGGAGTAGTTAGGAAGATGTGTGTATATGAGTGAATATGTGTGTTTGAGTGCGATTGGGCAGGGATAGGGCAGCTTTGCGTGCACTTGTGTGTGTGTATGTGTGCCTGGGAGGTAACAGTGGGGTAGTCAGTGATGGAGTAGGTTAGGAAGATGTGTGTGTATATGAGTGAATAAGTGTGTCTGGGAGTGTCATTGGGTGGAGATAGTGCAGCTTTGTGTGCGCGTGTGTGTACATGAGTGGGCTGGCGTTAATCTCAAACTTCCGCACACCCCTAGACTAATGAGCAGAGCCTGGAGCACTGGGTGGGGAAACCACTAGCCAGCAAGGATATCTTTTAAATGCATGGATGAGCAGCGCTTTAACAGAATAGGGATCTGGGGTTGGAGTAACTGCTAGCTATAAGGGATAAGTCTATAGCTGTGCCTTAATGGCATACAGGGCTGGGGAAGAAACCAGGATTTACTGTGCACTTTGTGTCTGAGCTGCAGTTAAACACAGTGTGAGTTGGGAGGGAAACCCTAGATGCCAGGGATAACATTCAAAAAAAAAAAAAAAAATTCGATAAAAAAAAAAACAGTACAAAAGGGAAGAAAGGGATTTGAAGTGCGTAACTTTGATAAAAGAAACACCAGAATTAACCCACTGCAGTCATACGTTAGGGCAAAATGTTATTTTTGCTCTATATATATTGAGACTTTCAGGCATTATGCAATTCCTACAACAGTTTGTGACCTATAAGGGAGAAAGGGAACACTAAGCATACATCTCAACCTCAAAGGAAAACATAGATAGCCACTTGAATAATAGCTTTTCCCTTGCATGTATTTACTGAATGATCTGAAGTGTTAGACTCAAAATCTGCCAAGGACTGACTGTAATCACTTGTGAATTACCAAGGCAGAGTTGTGGGGACAATGTGACAACTGGCACAGGTATGGGGTATCAAGTATGTGTCTCTCTTACAGTGTGCTTGTGTATGGGAGAGTGAATGGGGGTGCCTGTGCTAACATGGTGTGGTGTAACTATTACAGGAAAGTGCTGATCTGCACTTGCAGTATTTAATGGTGATTCATAGACATGCAGATTAGCTGATAATAAGATCTTTCCTCATTACATGTAATAAGTCTGTAAATTGCAAAATACCACATCACAGAAACAGGGACTTTTTACTGCAGCTGTTAAAATGAATGGTAGGGCTCTTAATGAATCCTCCGGTTTATTTATCACTGAACTTACCCTGCCTAGATGTTGTGTTTTGCAGTCATATTAAAAGAGTAGCATTACACATGTACACTTCTGTCACACAAATATTATACTGTTATTTATAACACAGTAATAAAAAAGGTGAGCAGTTAGAATACAGAACTGTCAAAAGTATTTTTTTCCCCTTAACAATCCTTTCTGTCTACTTTGAAATATCTTTGCAGCACAAGAGATAAGTAGGACATTCCAGTAGCATAGCTGTCAACCTCTTTGCTCAAGAATCATGGAAAAAGTAAAAAATAATGATGGGCAAAGGCCCCAAAACAGGGCCAAATATTAATCTTACTCTGACTAACTCAAAAAGATAAGAGTGACACATTTTATATCAGCATGCATTTTCTGAAGAATAAGTAGTTTGAAACTCTACTGGCATTAATGACTGACTGTAATCCTCAGTGACTTATCAGAAAATTAAAAATGTTGTATGAGGAGCAGTGCACAAATAAGAGGCAAAATCAGGGACTGTTGAGAATTATGGACTACAGGCTGGACCTGCTTAGTAACTTTTTCTTCTTAATATATTTTTTTCATTTATCAGGAATGCCCACTGTTGACTTTAACTAACCTTTCATATCTACAGTAGTTCCTAACATTCTGTCTCACTGAAGACTTGAGAAAGAACTCAATATGTGATATAACTGAATTTTTCAGTTATTTCTCCTCTTTTTCTTCAGTATTCCTCATCAAATCTTTTTCAGTTTGGTTGGGAGTTTTTTAATGACTTTTGGTATTTCTTTATATATTTTGCACTAACCAAAAGAAATTTGAAACTTAACACTGTGGTAAACAGAACATTACGATATGTTTTTTGTTTAGGCCTCTTTAGTCTTGGATCAATACACCATATCAAACAGTATTTTCATTTTTTTGTTTTGTTATGTTTAGATATAACACTGGTACTCACTGCTGCACATTCACACACATATTCAACAACTTTAGCTTAATAAAAAAGTTCCTTATGATGGTTTCCAGGGAGAAAAATTCAAGTATCACCATTATCCTGGGCATGATAAAACCTCTAAAGTGAAGTCCTCATACCTGTTAATCTCTTAGCACAGGAATTCTGGGCCTAAAATCAGGGACAGATTTTAAATATTGTTATAAACTTGGAAAATTGCGAGAATAATAAGTTTTGCATTTTCTGTAGGATGTGAAACCTGAAACTCTAATGTCTGCCATTATTAAGTGACTTCAGTTCTCAATGATTTAAGATGCAAGTAAGTTTTAATAGGCATACTGTTAAAGAATTTATCAACACTGAAAGCCTTTTTGTTGTTGCCATGCAGAGAATATTTACATAACTAGATAATGTATAAGTCTTGGGTATTGAAGTGCACATGACATTATTGTAATAAAGGACAGGATTACAGTATTTTCAGAAGCTCATTACATTTGTTGGAGACTTGGAGTCATCATTCCAGGCTTTACCCATACAGAATGTCAATCTATCACGTGTGGTCCATAACCTGTGCAGTAATCCTTTAAGCAACTTATCTTGAGCTTGTTTCTTGTTTTCTGTTCATTTTTTACTTTGATCATGTTTTCCCCATGAAACAAGTAGATAGCTGTAGTCAGGCAGCAGGTCTTTTTTGGGTAGTCAGGCAGCAGGTCTTTTTTGGGTAAGAAACATTTTTACAAGTGGGGTATCACAGAGATTGCTACTTTTAGCATGTTACTTGGTACTTTTGTAAAGCTGAATATAAATTATAATTAGAACTGCAGTGCAAAGAGAAGTGGTTTGAGTTGAGTGCTGCTTGTTTTTTTATACTTGATTTTGACTGGCATTCCAGTAATGTATTTAAAAAATAATTTATTTTTTCATGCCTCACAACCTCTTTGTTTCCATCTAGATATTAAGTAAGCTGCCATGTAGCCAATGCATTGAAATTTTTTTTTTCTTCTCCACTTAATTTTGTCTTGATTAGACTGTTTAAATACGCTGACCTGGGTGCCAATGTCCCGGTTTTTGTGGTTTTGAGCATGGCTCTGCCCCTTTCTAGTTGACCACACCCCTTCCCACTGACCCCACCCATTCAGCTGTCTCCTGCAGCCCCCCTTTGATTTGAAGTCACCAGCCGCCACTGGATACCAAAGTGAGGAAATGAAAGTTTTATAAAGCACAAGCAGGTTTCAGGTACCTGCAGAGTACTGGAATCATAATGTAGGGAGAAAAACAACCTAAGAGTTGAGTTAAACTGTAGGAGAAGGTGGCATTTTCCTTTAATAGTTTTATGAGCTGCCAAAATGTATTTCTTTTACTCATTAGTGAAATAAAAACATACCTCACATCTGAGCACATCCATTTGGGAAACTGATGTGTTTGTCCAAAATGTTTAAAATACAAGTGGCTTATGTTTACCTCAGAACAAGCTAGACACCAAATTCTAAGAAATTGTAAGACATGGTAAATGGTAGACATTTGCCGAATATGAAAATATATCAAGGACCATGAAAAAAATTATGCCATTGAATTTCATAATCACACCACCAAAATTGCAGCCTCCATCCAGAAATGTTCATTACATCACAGTTTATTCAGGTGGTTCTTAGATATCAAAAATGAAAAATAGCACCAAACAAATGTATTCTTGACAACTTTGCTTTAGACAAAGACAACTGGTTTCTTAAGAACAGTCATAAAATCTGTAATGACATCAGCACTGGAAGAACATCCCTAGAAGCAAGGCAGATTCATGTCAATCAATCAACAACTCTTTCACTGAGTGCTGATCAATCAAAAAAATGGTCACAACAACTCTCGGTGAACCTTGAAGGTAAGTAATTTTATGGCAGGGGTAAGCCACTCTGTGTACCCCCAAACTTATATATACCTACTCCAAGGTTGCAAAACAATAAGAAAATAAAAGAAAATTCCACTGTCAGTGAAAGTTGTTTCACCCAAATTACTTTGATTGATCGACACTCAGAAAAAGAGTCGTTGATTCATTGATATCTTCCCAAGCAAGACTTACACACGTTGTTGAGAAATTATAGAGCCAGTATTGACTTCACAATAAGCTGGTTGCCTGCTGATCTCCTTCACTGCATCCAGTGCCAGTTTAACTAGCAACCTTTTAACCCACTACTGATGGCTCCTGATAGTACAACACTGCTTGGATGTTTCAACAAGATCAGTAAGAAATTATATACTGACAAGAGAACAATGCCTCTCAAATGAAGAATGCTGGTGACACTTGACCCTAAACCAATTATGGCCACAGCAGTACATAATATATCCGTGGATATACAAAGAAAAGAACACGTTATGACAAGAAATCAGTCACATTTCACAGTGTGCAAACACCACTAAGATTTTTTCTATGCTCATTCAGAGAAGACAATA
Organism: Protopterus annectens; assembly: GCF_019279795.1. Classification (NCBI taxonomy): domain Eukaryota; kingdom Metazoa; phylum Chordata; order Ceratodontiformes; family Protopteridae; genus Protopterus; species Protopterus annectens. Next base: position 257,356,967 of record NC_056729.1, read on the forward strand.
ATAATGATGACCTACAGCTAACATATCAAATCTACAAGTATTTAGAGAAATATCCCACATGAACCATAGAGACACAACAGAAACCCCCCTCAGAGTCTGCTATCTAAAACACAAATACTTCTGTTAAATGCAAGCTTTGGTTAAGATCAGATTAGCAATAGAATGGTACATTGAGTGAATTTGCTTGAAACTGATACAAGATAATGTACCATTTTACATATTAATGTGTTTTATATGCAGGTGCAGAATGCTATCTACATTGAAAACTGTGTTAAACTGTTTGTCAGATTAAAGGCATATGTACATTCTGATTATAAAAAATCATAAAATTCTCTTTTAAAAATTGGAAGAATGTAACGTAGAGAACATTTTGTTTAAACTGATGCACTGCTTGGGAAGATACTAAGTGATTATGCTTATTATATATGAGGTACTAACAGGGTGTCAAGCAACAAGTCACGTACAGACTTGTTTGGGATAAAGAACATTATGACCAAGTGTCTGATTACATCCAAGCAGCTGTATGCATGAAAAATGAATTCATGAAAGTCAACTCAAGAAAAAAGTTCAGGTGGTGAATTTATGGAATCCATTTCAAAAACACATATAATAGTATTGATAATAATTATTTGTAATATATGGAAAATTTGAGCTGCCCTGATATACTACTTGTACTTGTTTACACACACACACACACACACACACACACACACACACACACACACACACACACACAAAAACCACTCTCTCACACACACGTGTGTATATAAAAAATATATTTTTGTGCGTGTGTGTGTGTCTGTGTGTGTGTGGATTATACTGCAGTACAAAGTGTGTTAACAATTTAAAGGTGCTGTTGGTTGAGTGGAGGTGCACTTCCCTTCTGGCTGCTGTGTATGTGTATAATGTGTGTGTGTGCATGTGCGTGTGTGTGTTTGTAAGTATGAAGTGTGTCACAGCTTTCAGGTCAACTAGGAATCTTCCAGTGCAGGCCTACTGTAACTGCTATCTATGTGGCATAGTGTGTTTCACTTAATTTTAGAACAGTGAATAACCTTGTTATCGTACCTTCCAGCTGCTAAACACAAGAAATTGGGACAAAGGCTAAAATAATGGGGGTGAAACAAAGACCCAATATAAGGGTGAGATTTTAAATATTATTTGTATAATCTTAACATAGTTGCTAGAATAACAGGTTTTGCATTAGTATGCATTTTCTGAAGGATAAAAGGTTTGAAACTGAAATATATGGCATCATTTAGTGACTTCAATCCTCAGTGATTTGCCAGAAAACAATACATTTTATGAGGAAGAGACCACATTTATTTCAAAAAAATCTGGATACTCAGTGAAAATCTGGACAGTTGAGAGGCATGCTTGCTATAACAAGCTTGCTGTAAATTTGTTATAAGAAACTTGTTCTAAAACAGGGGTCTTGTGTATGACCCTTGCTATATAACACTGTTATTTTTATGTCATTTTCACAGCATAATCATAGTGTATTGTATTACAAAGTTATTATGTTCCTCCATACCTACATTTGTAAAGAAGAAATATTGCAATATTATTAGAGCTTTTGCAGGATATGATTAAGAATGGCCGGGACTCATTGTTTGGAAAGAGGGTCTCTAGTGACCATTTTCTGCAGTATTAATAAAACAGAATCAGTACTAGGTTTAAAATGCTTCTTTATTAGCCAAGAAGGTGCTGATGGGGTAATTCTGTAGCTAATGAGATAAGATATCTTCAAGAAAGGGGATAACAATTTCAAGAAGGAATGGTGAGACATTTATAAGATGGCATACAGGTTAGTATGATTTTCTTTATTTGTTATGCTTGTTTGTTATTTAGGCATGATTTGCATTACTTTGTACTCATACATTTTCAACTTTTTGTTTACCTTTTCAGCTGCTGCATTGATCTTCAGTTTCACAGAGACAGTTCTTTCCTAGTTTCCTCATTTGAGAGGGTTTGATTTATAGGTTTCTGTCTTTTTTACCAGTTCTTTCTGTTTTATATGCATTTTAAGTACATTGTTTCTTTGTTTTTGTCTATAATCAAAGAAAAAAGGACTAAATTATCATTATCATTAAAATAACTACACCCAGCAATTACAGTGTCTAACTTTCTGAAAGACACAAAGTTATAAAATATTAGGATATCCAAACAGAATGTGCAATGTGGGATAAAGACACCCACATTGTTTCAACAACAGTAGGAGCAACAGAACTTAAAAAGGAATTTTCAAATGTACTTCAGTGTGTTAACAGTACATGTAACTCTGTATGAACCGCAAAAGGAGGCAGTGCAGGTGCTGAAAACACTCTTTACCAATATCAAAAACTGAAGTAGTACTAATTATGTAAACTCTGATCATACCCTGACTTAGGAATGAGATACATTCCTGTCATGGCATTAAAAAACAAAACATTTGGAGAAATTAAAAAAAAAAATTGGACAGATTTTCTTTAGATTTTTGGATGAAGTGTTTAGTGCTAATTTTTGTGACTCCTGTTATTTGGGTAAATATCTCTTTATGCACTGATTGTAGTTTTGTAGTTTCTTCATAACTTAATGTAATTGTGCGTTATTATAGCAATAACCAAAGGCTGGGTGTGGGGATTGATGGATTTTCCCACAGTTGGCATGGTTTACCAAACAAAGCCAACCGTGGGTAAATCCAGCATTACCCACACCCAGACATGGGTTTTTGCTATTAAACAATGACATTATTTAAGAAAAAAAATTACTTTTCTTAAATGATGTCTTATATAACACCATCATGATGTTCTTCTGCATTAATTTTATGTATTGGGGTTGCCTGATGTACTGCGCATGCATATGGGACATACGTTCCCACATTTACATGGTATACGGGTGGTTCAGAAAGAAATTTCTCTTTGTTTTCTCATCTGTGTTGCCTTGTATTCCCTGTACACATCTATGGAGTAAGAGAACTGTCATCCCATAACCCGGAAAAGAATGGGTCGAGTAATTGCAAGGGGAATGATGGTTGGCAGGTACCGGGGAAGAAAAGTTTTGCTTTATTTTTGTATGTGGAAGACATTTGTAAGTTTGTGTGTCAGCCACACTGTTCTTTCTACAAGAAGAGTCAGGTATATTTCTGATTTCGTTTTTTTTTTTGTTTGTTTCTTTGACCTTTCTTGTGGAAAGAACGTCACAGGTGATTTAGTAGTTTACTAGGAAATAAGTATACAAAATTCAGAAAAGCCAAGCACCAGCAGCTTCAGCCACCACCGAGCTAAGTAAATGTGAAATGTGTTTGTAAATCTAGCAATTGCAATGGTAAAATAAATAAGTTGAACCACAGTCACCAGCTGCATTAAAAATGATTTATTGTGGGAAAAATAAAAAAAAAACTGAGCACTTTCATCCTGGTAGTAAGTAACTTCATCAGAGTCTAACTGACTTTATTACAAATCATCCTAGGCCAGGAGTTTTCTACATACTACCAAACATCTATAAGCCAGGAAATCCAGGAAGACCAACAGTATCAAGCAAAGAGACCCTGACAGAAGGGATTTCTGGGTTCATGGAGAAAATTCTAAAACCACTAGTCAGTCAGAGGGATAGCTAGATTCAAGACACCACTCTTTTTTTTTTTTTTTTTTTTTGCATTCTGTCAGGTTATTGTGATGCCACCTAACACTGTTTAGCCGCAATGGATGTCACATCACTCTACACAAACATCCCACATGAAGATGGCATTACTGCCTGTCTCAAGTTCTTACAAGAGAAAATAGATAATCAGAATATTACTCCAAATATAGTAGGACAACTAATTTCCTCTTACACATAACAATTTTAGCTCTAATAGAAAACATTATATACAGACTGTGGGTACTACAATGGGCACCAGAATGGCTCAATAACATGAAAACCTCTTCATGACAAACCTAGAAGTGGAATTTCTACAACACTGCACACAGAAACCACTCATTTATTTCTGTTTTTTTGATGACATTTTTATAATCTGGACACATAGCATTGACTCCCTGAGGAATTCCACCAAGGACTCAACAGAATCCACCCATCTATTAAACTTTCTTTGAAGTACTTAACTTCAAGTGAAACCTTCCTTGATACTAAGGTCACTATACAAAAAGGAAGATTACAGACATATAATAAGTATAGTCCCTAACTTTTCCTTTTTAACAATAACAGTGGACATAAAGTTTACTGAAGAACAACAAATGTGTTTTTTCTGATAATGATTTATGATGAATTTATTCTGAATTCAAACTGCTGACTGTTTCAGAATATTAACTGTAACTGTTAAGCTTAGTGGGGTCTATGTTTTAGCAGCTGTGTTTTATTCATGAACTTATTTTCAATGATTTCTGATACTGCAGGAGTTCTGCCTTTTGTTGTAAAGCACTTGCTACTGTACTTGAGCTAAAAACATTTTGTATTGCATTAACATGGCTTTATTCTGCACTCTGGTGGGAGCGAGGGATGATTCATCCCATCCAAGTTGGAAACTGCTGGTGGAAGACTTATTGTGTGTTTATCTAATTGGCCTTAGAGCTTAACAGTGTAAAAGTCTTTTATTCTGCAAGTGTAAAAGCCTTACATTTTTGAGAGATTGTGCTCATTTATTCAGAGCTTCCCTGTTCCTGTCTTAGGCACCTGTGAATAAAAGACCTTGGACTGCATCTAAAACCATCTGTAGACCTACAAACGTGGATACCCATGCCTTGTATATAACCAAACCTCTCCAGTCAGTTTAAAATCTTCTATAAGAAATGCTGTCCATAGTTTCTCACTGTTTATAGCTGCCTGAAGAGCTGCCAGTTTGTGCAAAGGGCAGCACCACTGCAGGTCATCTAATAGTATACTACTAAACAGTCTCACTTAGTCCTTTAAGTGACTCTTCCATACTCCTTCCCATCTACTAAAGATCTAGCATAATGGATAGGTGATTCCCTCTCATCTCTGTTTCTAGCCTGGTGGATATGAGCATCCAGAGCCAGTGTAGTAACTGCAACATATTCACTGACAACCATTTAATTTTAGAAGAGACAAACACAATGTATGAGAGATCTAGATACACAATCTCCTTGGAGGCAAAGCTCTCAAATACATACATAAAAAATGCAAATCAGGTTGTTAGCATTACACCCAAAACACTCACTACCAAAACTAAGGAACAAACACATAGACCCACATATGCAGAGGCACTCATTTGTAATTTATCCAACCCTCCAAGTCCTCCTAAAAGCATCTCTCAGTGGCCCCGTGCATACTGAATAAAGACAGCACCTCATACAACACATAACTCTGAAAATCATAGTAGCCTCGCTTCCAATCCCATAAGGCAACACACCACAGAGCCAAACATTCTAGTTATTGGGGATTCCATTGTAAGACATACTAATGTCTTTCTTACCAGGCTAAACAAGGAGAAGATTATAGTGAGCTGTCTTTCTGGAGCCAGGATCTGCCAGATCATGCATGTACTTAGGTCTTTAAACCACAAGTACCAGTATGACACGGTCATAGTCCATGTGGGTGTAAATGACTTGAGACATACCTCACTGGACTATATAAAGACAGACATGATGGAGCTCTCTGAATATGTGTGCCAAGTAGGTATGACTCTAGCCTTGTGTAGCATCATATCTGCACCAGTGATGATGATGCCACAGTACCAGCAAAAAAATGATTGACTTCAACAATTGGCTTAGTTTCTGATGTCACAAGAAGGGGATCCAATATCTGACAGCCTGAGGAGACAGGATCAATAAGCCATGATGCTTTGCCAGAAATAGTTTGCACTGGTTTGGATACTGGCAAAAACATTATCCCCATAGTGCCTTTTTAAGCAATTCCAAGTTGTTAAACCTTCCTCTATAACAAAAATTACTCACAACAACCTTAAGGTACTGCTGCTCAATGCTAGGAATTTAATTAAAAAATGCAATCCCTGGAAGGATTCCTTAACCTGGAGAACACAGACATATGTGCAGTCAAGGTCATAACCATGCAAAGCAACCTGGCTATCAAAGGCTGCAATGCCTTTCATACATTTCAATCCCCCCTCAGCTCAGGATAAAGCAAAGGGAAGAGGTGTGTCAGTTTTCATAAAGGACAAGTGCACTGCCAGACTGGTCCAACAACTTGATTCACTTGAACTGCTCCACACCCAACTAACCATAGATGCGACCCCCTATCATATCCTTGCTATCTACGGATCCCCTCACATGAGTCTGGGAAGCCCACACTCCTACCTAAGCCTACTGGAATCTCTTAACATTCAGCCTAACACCATACTCATGGGTGACGTCAACTACTGATGCATAAACTGGGAGACATTTATGTCTCATAATTCACTTGCTCAGAGGTTTTAGGACCATTAACAAAAACACCTTAGATCAACTAGTTAGATGTCCAATAGCAAGTATAAGTATCCTAGACTTAGTACTCAAGAACATGGAGGGATGTCACTCTCTCCTGTGCATTGACTCCTCTCTGGTCAGATCTGACCACAAAATTATTTCCTTTAGTATTAAAACTAACCTAGATCCCCATCAAACTTCAGGCCAGTTAAGAATTTTGCTAAGGCCAATTACCTCAAACTAAGTGACAGCTTATTAAACTTCCAAGTCCTGCCAAACCCAGATGACACTGAGGCTACTCTGAGCTGTACACAAAAGCACTGTACAACCACATTCATAGCTGCATAGAGAAGGCAGTACCTGTGCAAGTCAAACCTATGATTACTGGCAAAAATATACCACCCTGGTTGACCCCTAGCATAAATCAGCTATTCAACAAAAAGAAGAAAATCCTCTCCAAACCAAGAAAAAACAGGTAAAACAGTGCAAAAAGACACTTACCAGTCTAAACAAACAAATAAGAGGGCTGGTCAAATCTACCAAAGCAAACTATGAGGCAAGGATAGCATCCCAGGTGAAAGATAGCCATAAGGATTTTTTAATTATGTTGGTAACCTCAGGGGACATGCTCAGCAATATACCAAGTTATTCAGGAACAGTAACACTTACACCTAGCCTGAAACTATAGCAAACCTGCTGATGGACCAAGTTAAGTTCAAACTCCCCGCCCCCATCACTTCCTATCACACCCAAAGAAATACCCACAACCATCCCCCTACCAGTCATTATGAGGGAATAAGTCCTTACTGTGCTCACTAAAGCCAAAAACACAACCTCCATGTGTCCTGACAACATTCCGGAATGCTTCATAAATAGTTTAAAACAGAATCTATCAGGGCCACTAGAAACCCTCTTAAGCTACAGCCTCTGAAAGGGCTTTGTCCAGGATGAAGGGAGGACTGCAACAGTCATCCTTCTGCCCAAGGGGGCCCTTATAACTGAACCAGGGAACTACAGACCCATAGGCTTGACCAATCTTATCTGTAAGGCCATGGAGAGAATTATCATGGACCTAATCAATAATGACATTAGAACTCTCCAAACGCTGGGTTTGTCAAAGGGAGGTCTTGCCTGCTGAGACTGGTGAACTTCTTTGAGAAAGTTACCAGGACCATGGATGAGGGTAAAAAGGTGCACATAGCTTATCTAGACCTGGCTAAAGCTTTTGACACAATCCCCAGCTCTGGGATCATAGATAAACTTACTGAGTTAGACATAAACCTCAACATCATCAAATGGATAGCCTGGCTCACTGACAGGACATATGTTGTCCGAAAAGGTGAATTCACTTTCGATAAAACCTGTTACTAGCAGTGTCCCACAAGGCGCAGTGTTGTGACCCTCTCCTGTTTGGTATATATTTCTCTGAAGTGAAAGCCAATGTTGTAGGCCTCTGGCTCACCAAGTTTGCTGACGACAGCAAGCTGGGAGCAATCACTGAATCTCCAAATGACGTTGACATCCTACAAACAGGCCTAAAAATGACAAATGACTACTGCCAAAACCATGGTCTGAGAATAAATGCTAAAACTGTGTAATCATACCCTTCAATAAATCAGATATCAGTGCTATTATAATACTGATAGCATCCCTCTAAAAGTAAACCCAGTGGTGAGGGACCTAGGAAGACAGACAGATAGTAATCTAATCTTTGACCAACAGGTAGCTATGGTAGTGAGGAAATCCTTCTGTGAGGCTCAACCTATAAGTAAAGGCATGGTATCAAGATCAAAGGAAGTTATAGTGCCATTGTGCTTGGCCCTCATCATGCTCATAATCAAGTACAATGCTCCCTTCTGCATGGATCTAACCAGATAACCAATTAGAGTTGTCCCAGAGGTTTCACACTAAAGAAATGCAAAACGTAAGACGTGTTTTACACTGACTGACTAAAGGCCCTATCCCTTTACTCTGTCTGATATTGTTTATTGAGAGGTGACTTATGCCTTACCTACAAGACATTCTCTGATCCAGCCCTGATGAAAATGTTACATATTCGCAAGAAAAATTATAGAAGGATTTTGTGTTCCAAGGACCTGAACCTTATTTGTGACTCTAAAAGAACTTGCTGGAGAGACAGATCCATAACCCAAAGGCTACTTTATCTATGGAATAAACTTCCCATCTTCATAAAACAAAGCCTGCTCCTCACTGTCTTCAAAAAGAATTTGAATAGATTGATGGGGAACCGTAAATATAGTCCTGGGGTACTGCCCATGTCCCTTATGGACAGAGACAGTATGTAAAATGGCACAGGGCTCCAACACCCAAAGACCCACTATCCTGATACTACCCCATCCCATATCTGGGGAATTAAGATATAATATTCTCATATCCTGAGTATTATTGGCTAGACTTGTAAAGGCTCTTGTTCAATCAGCATAGGAATCACCTATGAAACTATGAACCTATGACAAGAAAGTAACTACTTTCACATAAGGCAAAATCCTAGTCAGAACAGTATTAGTCAAAAACTTAACAGTTAGTAAGGCCTTAATATTCAGACAGTTATAACAAAAGTTTATCCAGGTCTGCATTTCTTCAAAACTATAGGCTGACATAACAACACCATTTTATTTTATTTTATTTTATTTCTCCCTCTTTCTCTCAGTTAGCTAAACCACAGCCTTAGTGCATACAATATCCATACTTCCTAACCCTGTAATTTATTCTCTTAGTATTAACTGCCTTTCTCATCATCAGGATCTATAAATTATTGCTAATCATACTTTCTGTTAGCCAAAACAAGCAGATATTTATGCACTGTATTTAGCATCAGTAATTTAATAACGAAAGGCTCATGACAGCTGTAAAACTTGAGTAATTGGAAAACATATGTTGGTTCAATAAAAGTAATTATATCATGGCTGTTGTGATGCCCACCACTGTTATCCAATATGTGATGGCCACTAATATGTGTTTTCCCCAAGCTGGGCCAGTAATCAAGGAGCCTGAATCCTCACCACTGACACTGGAGAGGGATGTGCACTTGGAATACAAATGGATACACTCAGTGTTTCCAGATGCAGACCTCCCTTTATCAAGTACACTTTCCCTTAAGATCACGCAGGGAACACACTCAGCCCAGGGTCTGCATGTCTCTATATTTGTCTCCCTCTCCCTCCAGGTCCCCAGTAAGACTTCCCACTGGTTCAGATGAAGGGTTAGGTCCTCAGCCGAGTGTCCAAGCCAAGTCCTCCAGCACCCTCTCTGTAACACACACACACACACACACACACACACACACACACACTCCTGGGAAAAGCTAGCAAAGGTTTACTAGCTATGCCCCCTTCTGCCCAGACTATAAGGTAGTTATCCCCACCACCAGATACTCCACAATCAGTTACTCTAAGGCCCTTAACAAAGAGTGTCCAAATATACTGTGTAATATTAATACTAATACAAATGGTAGTAGTTCACCAAGATGGCTAGGCCTTCTGGAGTGGCTCACATAGTGTCACCAAATAAATATAAGTGCTCTCAAAGGTTAAATACTTTCTACAAGGACCAGCCACAATAAAAGTTTTAAATATATTTAATAATAAATAATAAAATAACATGAAAATATTGAATATATATTCACAGTAAACCAGAGTTCAAATCATAGAAAATATTGAAATTAACACTGATGGACAGACTCATGCAAATAAAGCTTCACTATATTCCTGACTAAATGCAAGAAGATACTGTTCCCTAGCTAAGTTACTTACTACTGCAAGGCAGGATGCTGTCGGTGAGGGGTTTTCTAGTCAGGCTTCCCAAACAGAATACTTTATACTCTGATATTTCTCTTTGTAATATCTAAAATATAATTTCCTAGAGGGCTGGCAGAATGACCTCATCTGCTCACCTGACTCTAGGTTCTCACAGTATTCTCCTCTGAAGCTGAGACAAAAATTTAACACAGCCACAGTACACATCCAAATGTTTATAGCAGTGCCTGGGTTCTCCTCTCTTTTCACTGAGCTAATGGATAAAGGCTCATTCCCAGACCCTGCATCTCCAGTCCTATTCAGCATTGTGGTGTACCTTTTAATGGTTTAACAGCTCATTTACATTTCCCTTATTTTTCTTAAAGTAAGTTAGCTGGTTAACCTCTGTTCTGCCAGTATCCTCTATTAAAACATATACATTTAATTAAGTTGCAATAATACATGTACATTTCTTTTAATTTCAGCAGGATGCACTGTTGAAACCTCACAAATGCATTTCGGCACAAGTAAATCTCACAAGTACATTTTTAGCACAAGCATCTATTCACAGGACATATCATCCTTTACAAAACTCCAACTGGCTATGCTGGCACTTTCCCATATCATCACACACACACACACACACACACACACACACACACACACACACACACACACACACACACACACACACACACACACCTTGAAGACTCAAGCCAGTTTTTCAAGTGACCCTTGAGAAACATGGCTTGAGAGAAATAAGCCTATATGGGAATATGTTTCTCCATTCCCTGTTTTGAGAGCCCATCTGTGTTATCATTGCTGACCCCACTACAGTGTTGTACTGTCATGTCATATGCCTGAAATCCTAAGCTCCATCTTAATAACTTGGCACTTTTCTATCTGGCTCTATGTAGCCATGTTAAGGGATTGTCCTCTGTAACTACAATGAATTTCCTTCCATACAGATAAGGCTAACGTTTCTGCAGTGCCCATAATATGGCTAGACATTCCTTTTCTACAGCTGTATAACATTCCTCCCTGGGTTGGAATCTATAGGTGAGATATACCACTGGGTGCTCTTATCTCCCTGAGGAAACCTGGCAGAGTACAGCCCCTACCCCATGGTTTGAAGCATCCACCTGCAAAACAATTTATTTGCTGTAATCTGGACTGGCTAACATAGGGCTCCTTTAAGTCTCTGGAATGTTTCCTTACATGTTTGGGTCCACACTACCTTAATTGGTCTGTTTGCCCTTGTCAGGTCTGTGAGAGGAGCAGCTATGGTAGTATAACTGGGGGCAAGTGTTCTATAGTACCCCACTGTCCCTAAGAATGCCCTCATCTGCTATTTGTTAACAAGGGCAGGCCATGCCTGAATATAGCTTCCACTTTGGCAGGTTCTGGCCTGATCTTACCACTTCCCACTCAATGTCAAAGGTAGGAGACTTCTGCCATACCACCTGACACTTACTAAGCTTAATGGTCAACCCGGCCCTCTGCAGTCTGCCCAACACCTCCCTGACATGCTTAAGGTGCTCTCACCAGGAATGTCTGTAGATGGCAATATCATCCAGGTACACAAGAGCATAATATCCTGCTCCTGCTAGGATACAAACTACCAGCCTATGGAGAGTCACTGGGGCATTTGTCATCCCAAACGACATCTTCGTGAACTCATACAAGCTGAAAGGAGTCACAAAAGATGACCTTTCTTGCTGAGATCAGTAGCGGTCAAATACTTAGCCCCACCCAGCTGCTCTAGGGCTTCATCTGTCCTAGGCATGGGGTAAGCAAACACAGAACCTGGTTCTGCCATCCTTATTTGGTACCAGCACCACTTGGGAGGCCCAAGGACTGCTGGACTCCTGTATTACCCCCAGTTCCAAAATCTCCTGTATCTCCTCCCTCAGGGTCTGTCTGATTCTCTCAGACACCATATAAGGGGTCTGCTTTATAGGCCTTTGGGGTCCTGTTGTCACATTGTACTGCACCAGGTCTGTGTACCCTTGTTTCCCCAGTAAACATGTCCCCATACTCCTGTAATACTGCTCGGATTTCTCAAACCTAGGTGGGGGATAGCCGCTAGGACATTGCTACCTCCCTCCACAGAGGTGTCAGTCTGAGCTTCACTGAACAGGTCAGTCACCAGATCCCCCTCAGACTCCTCCTGTCATACACTGCAAATACTCAGCAAAAGGGCCTCCAGGTCATGGTAAGGTTTCATCATATTAAAATGGTACAATTTGTTTCCCTGCCTCCTGCCTAGCAGTTCTACCATGTAGTTAACATCACTGAACTTCCTTACCACCTTGAAGGGTCCGTCCTAAGCTGCCTGCAGTCTGACAGGAATGAACACCATCATGATGTCCCACAGCATATTCTCTGTCTCAAGAATTCCTGTCATACCAGACCTTTTTCTGCTGTTGGGCTCCTGCCAGGTTCTCCTGAACCAAGCCCATGAGCTCCCTAAGCCTTGTCATGAGGTTTAAGATATATGCTACAACAGACTCCTTGTGGGATTCACACTCACCCTCCCACTCATCATGAATCAAATCTAAAGGCACCCTCACCCTATGTCCACACAGCAACTCAAAGGGTGAAAAATCTGTGGATTCCTGGGGCATCTCCCTATATGCAAACAAAAGATGAGGCAAATATTTTTCCCACTCTCTCTTAAACTGGTCTGCAAAGGCCCACAGCATGGTCTTTAGCTTAGAGTTTAACCTCTCCACAAGACCATTAGTCTGGGGGTGGTAGAGGATGGTCTTTAGGTGCTTCACCCACAGCACTCCCACAGACAAGCCAGCAGGTCTAACATGAAACTGGCACCCCTGTCAGTCCGTATTTCTCTTGGGAAACCTAGCCTGCTGAAAATCTCTAGCAAAGCATTTGCCACCTTCTCTGTGTCGATGGAGGACAGAGCAACCACCGCAGGGTATCTAGTAATATAATGTAGTAAAACTAGGATATACGTCTTTCCTGTGGAACTTGGGGTAGTCAGAGGCCTCACAATATCCATAGCTACCCTCCATAATGGCTCCTCAGTCACAGACAAAGGCATCAAAGTAGCTTTGATCTTGTCTCCTACCTTGCCTACTTGTTGGCACTGTTCACAGATCCTGCAGTACCCTCTTACATCCCTTGCAATCCCAGGCCAATAAAAGTTCTGCATAATATGTCTCTTGGTATGTTTTATGCCCACACAACCTGCAAAGGGAATGTCATGGGCTATGGCTAGAAGTGCCAGATGGTAAGCTCTGGGCACTAGCAATTGCTGTACTGCCTCACCTTCTATCCCTCCCTCAGGGGTCTACTTTCTATACAGTAACCATTTGTTGCAGTATACAGAATCCCCTTTCCTTGAGAATCAGATGCCTCCCTAGCTACCTCCCTTTAACCTTGTAATGTAAGGTCTGAGAGCTGAGCCTGTCTCAACTCTCTCTTTGTAACTCTTCCCAGCTCCCCTTCCACAGGAAGTCTGGTACCCTCTGACAGCGGTGTCTCACTTTCAGCCTGGGTGTTACTACTCACCTTTGCCCTTGCAATCAGTCACTCTGTCCAAGGGAACATCAGTACCCACCAGCAGCTGTGGCTCATCTTCAGGCTCACTACTACATGGTAGCTTCCTCCCTTAAGTAGCCACATCACCAGTCCTGGCTTCAGGTGGGTGGTCTGACTGGGTCTTCCCCAGGATATTAGACCCACATGCCTGTCTCCAAGTCTGACTGCATGTCACTGCATGTACACAAGGTTCTGCATTGTCAAAAAAATTCCCTATCAAGACATCTACAGGGATATCCTCAAACACACCTAATTGTTTGCTTCCTTTTCCACCCGCCCAGTCAAGGTGAACTCTGGCCAAAGGCATTTGGAGTGGGACCCCTTCTAAAGCTCTGACTGCAAGCAAGTACTGTTCCTCTTTAACCACTGCAGGCTTCACAATGGTTATATCAGAGGCTATGTCTCTCTTGGCAGTGGCCTGTTTTCCATCTACCAAGATCGGATATAAACTCTGCTGGTAGTTTGGTACCCCTGTTTCTCCAGAAAACTTACCAGGGGCATTCTGTTATTCTCATTTGCTGGCTCCACCACCTTTTGTTCCCCACCTTGCCTCCATGGACATCTATATGTTACATGGCCCCACTGGTTACATTTAAAACATTTAACCCTTGATTCTGGCCGTGTACCTGAACTAGTGGCTTCCCTGTTAGTAGTTGACTCTGTTCGGATGGTTTAGGCTGCCCACCATGGATTCTGTTATTTCCATGTGCAGCACTGGTCACCCCTTTCCTGTGCAGGGATGCCCTGCTTGCTAAGTATGAGTTTGTTTTTTCCCCCAACTTATCTGTAGAGTTCCATTCCCTGTCTGCCATCCAGATTCTCATGTCCTCAGGCAATGTGCTATGGGCTTGTTCCCTCACCAAAAGTTCTGCCAGTCCTTGAAAAGTGGTGACCTGACACCTACTTACCCACCTATGAAAATAAGGGCTTAGTTCAGCAGTATAATCACATACACTTTCATCTGCCTTGTGTCTATGCTCACAAAACCTTTTTTCTGTAAGCTTCAGGTGTTAACTTAAAAAAAATGTAATAGACAGTGCTTCACTTTATCATAATCTAAACAATCTTTATCAGACAATTTAGAAACAACAGTTGCAGCTTTAGCATTGAGTAAGGGGGTTAGGAACTGTACCCACAGCCCTCGCTCATTACACTGTTTGCATACTTTTTAAAATATATGAATAAAACTATAAAAATTATCACCTTCTTGATACTGAGGAAGAAGTTTACTGACCTTTATTGCTTCTGGGGTATGGTTACTCCCTTACTAATCATCTCCATGACCCTGGAGAAATGTCAGCATTTCCTTTACATGTTGCCTCTGCCTCTCATTTTTTTTAGCTTCCAAATGCCGCAGTCTCTCTGCTGATTCTACTTTGACCTCCAAACACTGCAGTCTCCCTGCTGAGTCTAATTCCAAGCATTTGGACTCTGGTTCAAGTCTCTTTAACTCCAGATGGATTTTTAAGTCCTCTGAGGAAAAGTTGAACTGTCCTGTTTCTGACAGCTGTACATACCCAGTGCCAGTTTGGTTGTCTTCCTAGTTGCTGGCCTGTGATGCAGCTGTGATTAAGGCTGCAGTCATTTCCACTTTAGTCAGGTTGGCATGCTGCAGTCCTTTGGTTTGGCACATCTCAGTCAACTGGTTCCTTGTCAGCTTGCCATACTCCTCTGCTGACATTCTTTCCTGCTCTCCCTGATTAACTAAACTAACAAAAAGTAAATAAATAAAACTATTGTGATATGAAACTCTGAATGTCTACTGTGTGGCTGCTGAGAGTACAAACATCTCCTTAAGTGGCAACTGCTTACAGGCTACAGAAATTCAATATCCACACCACTGCTCACCAATATGTGACCATGTGATGGTCCTACTACTGGCAATCAATATGTGATACCCACCACTGCTACCAATATGAAATAGCCACCAATACGTGTCATCCCCATGCTGGGCCAGTAATCAAGAAGCCTGAATCCTCATCATTGACACTGGATAGGGGTGTGCACTGGGAATACAAATGGATACATTCAGTATTTCCAGATGCAGACCTCTCTGCATCAAGCACAGTTTCCCTTAAGAGCACGCAGAAACGACACTCAGCCTGGGGTCTGAATGTCTCTATATCTGTCACCCCTAGGTCCCCAATAAGACTCCCCAATGGTACAGCATGTAGGGATAGGTCCTCAGCCAAGTGTCCAAGCCAAGTCCTCCAGCACCATAAACCCAGTGCTTCGTGTCCCTGCCACAAGTGGCTGACCCCCACACACACACACACACACACACACAAAAGTTTTAAATATGTTTAATAATAACTAATAAAAGAACATGAAAATATTGAATATATATTCACAGTAAACCATAGAGTTTAAATCACAGAACATATTGAAATTAACATTGATGGACAGTCTCATACAAATAAAGAAAAACACTCTCTGAACTAAGCTTCACTATATTCCTGACTGAATCTAAGAAGAATTTACTGTACCCCAGTTAAGTTACTTACTACTGCAAGGCAAGATGTTGTGGGTGAGGGTTTTTCTAGTCAGGCTTCCCAAACAGAATACTCCATACTCTGAGACTTCTCATTGTAATATCTAAAATATAATTTCCAAGAGGGATGGCCGAATGACATTGTCTGGTCACCTGACTCTAGGTTCTCACACAGCCACATACACATCCAAATGTTTATGGCAGTGCCTGGGGCCTCCTCTCTTTTCACTGAACTAATGGACAAAGGCTCTTTCCCAGACACAGCATCTCCAGTTCTATTCAGCACTGTGGTGTGACTCTTACTGTTTTAACAGCTCATTTACATTTCCCTTATTTTTCTTAAACTAAGTTAGCTGGTTAACTTCTGCTGTGCCAGCATCTTCTATTAAAACATATACATTTAATTCAGTTGCAATAATACATGTACATTTCTTTTCATTTCAGCAGGGTACACTGTTGATGCCACACAAATACATTCGCAGCACAAGCAAACCTCACAAATACATTTTCATCGTAAGGATCTGTATAAATAAGTTTGATATTCACAGGACATATCATTCTTTACAAAACTCCACCTGGCTATGCTGGCAATTGCTCATATCCTCATAGCTGCGTTCGAGTGTTTTTGCATTTTCTATTAGTGGACCAACACAGCACTTCTTTACTGCTTTTTTTCATCAGTGATGACTATAAACTCATTGTCAATGGCATTTCTATTGATTCTTGTCTTAAAAGAATATCAGTTTCACTAGCTGGGGTATGTCAGAATGTTTCTGGTACATTTGTCTTGCAGGGAAAATTAAATGAATCTTAAACCTGGCCAGCACTGGCAATATCAGTATTCTCCACATCTTTTCATTTTCCAAATCTGTTTTAAAATCTTGACTTTGGTATTTGGATCTTTAGCAGTCTGCTTCTTTCTGACCAAGACCCAACCACATGTTCATGCTGCACACTATCTTCAGAATGGCTTCATGATTGTAATGGTGGACAATGACTGAAGCCGAAATAATTTATTTACAAATGGAGGGCCACCAAGGTCCTTCATTCAAATGTCTGGTTGTGGCTGGATAACATGGTCAGATGTCTGTAAACCATTATATGAATGAACACTGCATGCAGCAGCAAAGCTTCACACTGACATCTTTCCATATTCAGTCTCATCCCCTTCCTAAATGAGATAGTGATACATAAGAAAAAAAACAATGACTTGAATCCTGTGTTCTGGGATGCCTTCTCTGATGGCAGGGAAGAGGAAGCATTTGATAAATGTCAGTTAAACGTCAGGATATTTAGGATAGATCATATGTATGGAAGATGTGTGAGAAAGAGATAATTTCACTTCCTGTCATATTAATTTTGCATAGCAATCAACATTTGAAATATAGTTGTCAGCTGTTTAAAAACTGATTTGATAGAGCTATACAGGTCCATTGCAAATAATTAATTACTATTTAAAACAAATTAGCAGTAGAAATTCATCACAATTTTTCCTGTGGATAATCAATTATTTGTGGCCATTGTTGTAAAAACAATCTCGATTACTGTAACACACTGCATTCTTTTTGTAAAGCTGATGGAAAGGGAATGATTACGCCACCATGATATCATTATCTGGGTTTTGGGTTCAGATAGTGGGATGTAGCAGGTGGACTGCCAGGATGCCAATAATACACACCAGCATCCCAAGGAGCTAGGATGGCTTGTGATGCAGAGCAAGGCAATCCTTCTTAGGACAGCATGAGTGACGTTGCTTTCATGCTGTTACAGGCGGCCTCTCTTACAATTAGTTTTTGGGCTGGGATGCCTTTGGTGTGGAATCTACCTATCCTCCCGCTGTCTGGGGGACGGGTTGCTGTATGCACTGGTTTCCTTTGATATCCCAAAGACATGCTGATGGTGAATGTTTGTGTGTGTGTGTGTGTGTGTGTGTGTGTGTGTGTGTGTGTGTGTGTGTGTGTGTGTGTGTGTGTGTGTGTGTTTGGGTCAGCCAGTGCACTATTGTTTACCTGAAGACAGACATATCCCTGACAAAGATTTCAGCTATCATAGTGTAATGGAGACATAGAACCCTACAGGTCTGTCTACCTGCAGACCTTTCCTGGCAAAAGGCTAATCCATCACACAGTCATGGCAGGTGAACACGTCTATCGGGTTAAGGGAAAATATGCACTAGATTCTCTCTCCATCCCAGCACTGGAGCTAACAGCACACATTCCTATTAGAAGGAAACTAGCAGGATAGTGGGAAGAAATCCACTGTGAAATCAGAGACATTTCAAATGTCAGCTATTATGGTGAATACTTCAAACAACTGCATTATGATGTCTCACTGACCCTGTCATTACAGCACAAGATGAGTCAAATGCCAAACAATATATCCTGAAGTTGTGTAGAGGTTCCACCACCTACTACACCATACCTTTTTAATGTCCAGATTTTTACAGAATGTTCAGATTCTTGTCTCCTACTTTTGATCTGTCCCTCATAAAATTCATGAGGTTTTTTTGGTAAAACCATAAGGACTGATGTCAGTAAATAGTAACAGAAATTTGAGTTTCAGACTTCACATCCCTCAGAAAATGCATGCTATTGCAAAACCTTTTAATATATTAACTTTCTAAGTTTAAAAGAGCAATACTTAATAATTGCCTTATTTTGGACCTTTGTCCCCCCATTATTTTTGGCTTCCTCCAGATTTCTTGTACTTGCAGGTTGAGAGGTATGTGCTAGACCAATAACAAACTTAAAAGGTCTGTACATCAAGTCCAGCTTGATCTGATTCACAAACCACAGGAGAAATAATCACACTAATTTTCCATCAAAAGCCCTGAACAACACTCTTCCAAAGAAAGCAGAAGTGGTTGCTATTTTAGCATGCTGACAACGTTTAATTTTAAATATAACAAAGGTCAAAAAACAGACCTACATTTACAGAAGTCTCACAGTGCTAAACTACATTCATAGGTTCATAGGAAGTTAGTAGGCTAATGGCCCTAGGGCCTTTACAAGCCTAACCATATTATACTCATGTTCCCTAACTGACCTTGGTTAGATGGTCTTTATTCGCAGAGTGAGTCCATGATCAGCACCAACTGCTCCTATTCATGAGGGACATAGATGCCACCCCAGAGGTGAATTTAGGTCTCCCATCCAGTTGCACTTGAATAGGGCCATTGAGGAGCTCTGCTTCACATGAAATGGGAGTTTATTCCAGAGCTGCGGCAATCTCTGGGAGATTTATCTGTCTCTTCAGCATGTTCTGTTAATGTCATAGTCTAGGTTGAGCTCCTTGGAATGAGTGTGTTTTGCCACATTTGATTTGCTGATGTGCAGCATTTCCATTAAGGATGGGTCAGAGACTGCTCTGTACACTAGGAACAAGTCACTTCTTAGCACATGTGGGATACAGAGTACAGTGACAAGGCTTTCAGTCTTTCCATGTTTTAGAGGCCCTGAATTTTCTCGGTGAGAAACCTCTGTGGCCTCTTCAGCTGCTGCAGGTATCTGGTGAGGTATATGCAAAAGGGAGCATTGTATTCTATTAGAGGTCTGATGAGGTTGAGTACAGATGAGTTATAACATCCTTAATCTTGGATACGTTGCCATTACTTTTAAGAAGCACAACATAGAAGGCTTTCCTTACCACTGTGGAGACATAGCAATCAAAGTTTAGATTGTTATCAACACTGGGTTTGAGCTTAGGGGGTGCTGTCAATATTGTAATTCACAGGGACATACTCTTTACCAAAGGGGATAATAATGCACTTTTTTGCATTTAGTTTTAGTCCATGTCTTTGGCACCAATCATGTGTCTGTGTTAGCCTCTTTTGTAATATGTTAATATCATTTGGGTACTCAGTGATTGCACCCAGTTTGCAATCAACAGCAAACTTGGTAAGTCACAGGCCATCTACTTTAGCCTAGACTTCTGAGAAATAGGTTCTGAACAGTAGAGGGCCCAGCACAGATCCTTATAGTACACCTTTGGTGAGTGGTCTACTGGAAGAGGTGGAATCCCCAGCTATGATAATATGCGTTTTGTCAGTGACCCAGTTGGCTACCCTTCTGGTGATATATGGGTTAATCCCCAGCTACGAGAGCTTCTCAATGATACCTGAGTTGAGTTGACGGATTGTGTCAAAAGCCTTGGCTAAGTCAAGATAGGCTGTATGTACTGTTTTGCCTTCATCCAGGGCTTTAATGACATTCCCAAAGTCCACCAGGTTAAATAAGCATGATCTACCCTTAACAAAGCTAAACTGGGTCGCGTCAAGAGTTTGAAGATCGCCTATGTCCTTGTTGATAAGGTCCAGTGTGATTTTTTCCATGGTGATAAAGATAAGGCTGGTTAGGCTTCTGGGTTTATAGTTCCCAGGGTTGATTGATGGACCCACTTTGTGCAAGGGGATTACTGTTGCTGTTTTCCACTCTGCTGGAACAAAGCCAGTGGTCAGGCTAAAGTTAAAGAGAGTGTCAAGTGGTTCTGCTAGGTCTTGTTTTAGATTGTTTAGTAAGCAGCCTGGGATGTTATCTGGTCTGGGATTCTATCAGATAGTCGAACTTCTGCAAGTTTGAACCTCATATGGTCGAGACCATACGTTCGAATTTGCAGAAGTTCAAGCGTTTCAGCGGAAATCTCCGAAGGGGAGGTTTCTGTTTTGTTCAATGTGGTGCGATCTCGGAGTTGGTATATTTAATTAATGGGGGGTGTGGGGGGCTTGCCCCCCAAGTGGGTGGTGCAGGGGGCTTGCCCCCCTGCTTACAACAGTTTATTTTGTTTTCTTTTTTTGTTTTTTATCCATAGTTGAAGTTTTTTAACTTCGAACAGGATGGCTCGAACATTCCGTGTTCCAAGTTATTAAACTTCAACTATGTGATATAGACCCATCTGGTCCTATAGAGGCTGTGTTTATGGCTTTGGAGAGCAAGGGTATGACCTGCCCTTTTGAGATACTAGGAAGGTATGTTTTGTGGTGTGGCTGGTGGGGCTGGTGGGGCTGGTGGGGCTGGTGGGGGGGGGGTGAAGTGTGCACCAAATCTGTCAGCTAGCCGGTTGGTAATTTCCTCAGGTTCAGCATGAGAGGTACCATCTACTATAAGTTCGGCACTTGGTTGGGCATTCCCTTTGTAGACATATTCAAATATTACATTAATTAAAACCAGCCTTACAGCAAAGGCATACTGTTATAGGAGATAATATTCAGACCACCTTAAAGCACTTTAAAGAGATAAAAAATAAATATTTGACAGTTTAAAGCATGAATGAGTCAGTAGGGTGACTAACATGAGTCAAGTATGTCTGGAAGTGAAACATTAATCCTATAGGATGCTGTATAACAAACCCAGAATCATATTAATACATATACCATACAACTTCTAAGACAACAAACTACCAGTCATATAAAAAATACACAATGCAACTTCTGTTTTTAGACAGTAAAAAAAGTTAGTAGTGTATTACATAAAGACAGGAAACCACTGGATACTGGCCACGGCCAGCAAATTCCAAATGACAATAAACATATTCTTCATGGTCGATAACTAGCGTTACACTCCCTCCTCACAGTGAGTTTAGGGGCAATAAAAATGAATTTTTCATCAAGATGCAGATGTCTACAGCATAGCCTGCAGATCCATTCAGTTTTTGTTTTGATCTTTATTTTTTTTTTTAACATGAGCAGCTTATAGTCTTCTTTTAGTTTTGATTTTCTGCTTTTCTAATATGAACATCTTAGAGGCTTGGATAGTTAATTGAATACATTTCAGGGACATTTAACTAACCCTGATGCAGTGAGATTTAAGAACAAAGTTCAGGAGACAGAGATCACAAAGAATTTGAAAGGAAGTTCTGCCTTTCGCTAAATTAATTTACTGTTTATATATATACATTGCCATTGGAGACTCCTATGTGATGCAGAACATTCCCCACACCATCAACAAATGTAAAAAGGAGCAATAAATAAGCTAATAAGAAGATGTTAAATGAGCAGTATGCAATTTGAAGTACCACATTTCCTTACTTGAGACCTAATTTGCAAGCTGCATATAAGTCAAGCAGTAGGTCAGACATTATAATATTTTTGATTTTGGAAATAAGTAAATATCTTGTACATTATGTTTTACCATCCAGGCTCCCTGAAAAAAGGGATGAGGAGGAAGACAGAGAGGAACTAGGAACAGCCGAGGTCCTGCACTTGTAGATGAACCTTCAAATGGAAGAGCTCCAAAATGGGCCTCCAAGCCCGACTGTCTCATTTTAAGGCCAACAATTTTTAATAGAATCTCTTGATGTAGAAAAAAAAGCACACTGTCCAAAGGACATACTCATCTGTACCAACTGAGGAGTTGGAAGCATTTGATTATCAATTAGGAAGAGTTTCAAAGAAATTCCTACTTTGCAGCATGGTATAGAAGCATACCTCTCAACTGTACAGATTTTCGCAGAATGTCCAGATTTTTGGTTCATATGTTTGGCCTGTTCCTCATAAAATTTGTGGTTTTCTAGCAAATCACTGGGATGATCTCAGGATTGATGTTACTAAATATTCATATGCATTTGAGTTTCAGACTTCAAATCCTTCAGAAAGTGTATGTTAAAATAAACCCTGTTACTCTAGAAACTTTCTAAGTTTATAAGAGGGATATTTAAACTGTGTCCCTATTTTTAGGCCTTTGTCCACCCATTTTGTCAAGCTTTGTCCAGATTGTTTGCATTAAGAGGTTAAGAGGTGTGTATAGAAGATGTTTACTTACATATCTCTGTCTTTCACCCTGTCAGTTTACTTCTCAGGTTCAGTTAATCAGTTAAAGAATAGATTCATTTTCAGTCCACAGTGCTGCTGGCTCAGCTGACAAACCATATCAAGACCAATTACAAAACCTCCCTCAACAGTAAATCTTATGAGATTCTAACTGTACTGACAATGAGAACTAGTGCTCCCCTTGAAAAGGATGTACTGAAAGCTTGGACTGCTTATCAGAAATGAAGTAACCTGTCCCAAACGAACTAGTGCATAAATATTGGGCATGAATACAAAATGCTGAGGAGGGACTGAAAGTATGGATGCCTAGAAAGTCAGGGTAACTATTAGAATATTTTAAAAGAATTTCTGAGCACAAGGTTGATAAAAAAATAATGCTGTGTTCCCCATTCCATGCATGCAAGTATTTCTGATGGTACCCTCTACTGTGAAAGCACTCTCATAACCTTTATTTAGTTTATCGGAGTTGTTTTCTGATCACAACAGACCATTTACGAGTACTGCCTGGGTTCATCTATGAAGCTTCTTCTACAGATGTAAAACCTGAAGAGAAATGTATCTGCTTCTCTTCCATCATATCCTAGAATGTAAACTGGTATAAAACAAAAAAATTCCATACCCTAGGGATCTCGTAGTATAACCACATCTTCCTCTAGCAGCTACATTAAATAATATGGAGATGGAGGATACAAGATATTCAGCTCTATCTATATCCAGAAACGTCTCAAGGTTCAAATGAACATAGCTCTCAACCTTCCAGCTCCAAAATGAGGAACACTATCTTTCAAAATGTGGAACCCTTACTAACAGCTTACTAACAACTTCATCTAGAAAGCTCATAGGATGGTTAAAATGTGATATTTTTAATTATATAATAGTTTTTTTAATGAATTAGTATGATTCAGTTCAATTTACCATGGATATTAATTACAAAAATTGATAACACTGGATGTTATCCTTTCTATGCGGATCTTCGAGGAACATGAATGTTTTAAGACCCCAAATCAGGAACGTTCCTTGTAATGAGGTACAATTGAGAGGTATGCACAGCAATATTAAAAATTATTTCCTCATTACAGATATTTGTTTTGGGTTGCTGGTGAAAGAGAAATAAATTGCAAAATACAATCTGTCCTGCCTCTGACACATATTTAAGGTATATATAAACTCTGATAACCAGACAATTGGGTTGATGTATGCCTTAAACAACAGCATCCTTCATCCTGATGTGGACTATTGCAAAGTGAATGAGATGGCATAGTAGGACTATGTTCTTTATTCCTGTTCAAGTAACTCAGTGAAAATAGAACAAATTCAAACTTTATACGAAATCTCACAAGCTGTAACAATATAACTTCCCTCAGGCTTTCTGTGTTGTCATGCAACTAACGGCTACATTACAGCTTATCATCGCACAGGCTTCATTAGATTCTATGGTCAAGAAAGGAGAATGACTCACATGATTTTACATTTGCTGATGCAGACTGAGAGATGCTCACAGTTTTATGATCTTTGATTGTGCTTCATTTACCTGTGCTTCCTGTAACAGGAAAATAAACTGTACCTTTATCTGGGCCTTGTTTTGAACACACACATAAAGGGAATAATAGAAATGAAGGTCACACCATTAGTTTGTGTGTATTTATAATGAAATAATCACACCACATGATTAGAAATATTTAAAAGTAGTATAATGTCAGTGCTACACATGCTATAAGAATTCAATAGAAACCTTTTAATTGTATCAGAAGCCAGCCTAAAAAATATACTCTTTCCTCAAGAGACTAATTTAGAACACCAGCAAATTATATTTCTGAAAAAAAAAAAAACATTATGTTGCAATCAAAGAATTGTAATGCCAATGATAGTATTAAAAATAGACCATGCATATTAAATTTTTGAAGCATTCCTATCAAGGTAAAATTTCTGATATGTACTGTGGAATTAATCATAGCATTTTAATGAAATGCCAAATAACCAAGTAAAGCTTCACCTTACTTGCACAACATTTTCAGATTTGCCTGATATTACTGATTAAGTACAATATAGTAATAGTTCCTTATTTATAATTCTTGGTTATTAGAATGTTGTCTAAGATGCCGTTATGCATATCTCACACTGTACTAACACTTTCACTTATTAAATAAGATGTTGTTTTTAAATTTTATGATGGAAGAGAGTTTAATATATCTATGGAAACATAAGTATCCACTCATTAGAAAACAGAGTCATATAGAGTATGTTCAGAAGTTATTATCTAGAATTATTTTCTAACCACACTTGAGGTACTTAGTTTACCTTGAGTTAATATAATTCATATTTAGTATTCATATTTTGATCGTGTAGCAGCTGCCCTTAGATACAGGTTGTCTATAATCAGTATAACAATGTAAAGAGAAAATATTTGGTCTGTTGTTTGAAGATCATAAGTTTGCATATTACTGATGTTATAGAGATGATTCTTTGGATAGCTCTGATTCATATATGTAGTCTGTGGGATGATGATCATTATACATGATGGCTATGGCTCAAAGCAGCATAACATTATTGAACGCTGGAAGAAATGACTGCCAGGAGAGGGTCCTACCAGCTGGCCAGTTCTAAAGCATAGCCTGAGGTTAAGTGAGGAGGATAAGAGTTGGATGAACAAGTTATTGCAACTCCTGTAATGCAGCAAACTAGTATCTTCATTGAGACTCAATTTTCCATTGTGAACCAATTGGTGGGTCAAACCCAGGGAGGGAAGGACTACTCCATAAGGGCTCATTACCAAGCTGGATAAAATTTTCATTGGGACACAGACACGTATGACAAACAAAAATAGAGTGATGTGGGAAAGAGAACAAGAAGTGTCTATTCCCTCAGTGGTTTGAGTTAATTTTCCAAAGATATGCCACAAGAACTTATAGGTTCCACATCTTTAGATGGCAATGACTCTTTAAATAAGTCTACGCCCCTGCCAAGATTGCAAGTATAACTTAAGCTGCCCCTTCTCTCAGCTTGAGATGTAGTCAAGGAGAACTGTAGACAAAGAAACAATTATTTTGCAACTGTAAATAATTATCCTCCCTTACAATGGAAATATAAATTGTGTGAGATAGATTATGGTCAGGTAAGGTTAATTTGAAACCTGTATTTTTACTTCTTGAGTTGGATCCCAACAGTATACTGTCAAGATTGGATTTTAATTTGTTTCAGCTAATTACGCTGGCTGGTAAAAAGGAGAAATCATGGAAAAGTAAGAAACTCTCTCCATTACAAGTCTTCTGGAAAGTTGTAGGAGAAATCAGGTCTTTGGAAATGAGTACTGAAAATAGTTATGTGAGAGTTAAATGTTTAAGAAATAGGCATGCTGGACAGAAAAAAATTACTGTTAGGGTAACAATAATATGAGGAGGGTTAGAGTGGATCTTACCTGTTTGGGTCTCTTCAAGGGTACCTTGATATAGGTCATATGATAGAGTGGATCTCTGTTAATAGCAGCTGATGATAACCTCTTTTTTTTTTTTTTTTTTTTTTTTGCTTGTTTGTTAGTTTATGTCTTCTTTCCTTGCCCTTACTTCAGTTAAGGAAATACTTCATTGTTATGATTGTCGATTTTTTTCATGTTTTATGAGTCCTTATGTAAATAAGTTTACTTTGCATATAGGTATTGTTTTTTAGTTTCAAAGGTCTGCTCTGTTTTAGTAACTGAAAATTCTTAAAGTTTTTTTTTTATTTATTTTGTTTTATTTTGTTTGTACTTTTAAACTGGATACAGTGAATTGTTCATGAAGTTATAATAAGTGATTTTTTGGGATCTGTATTATATCCTCGAAGAGGTGTTCCATCAAACGCCTTTTCATCGACCCTTAAAACACAAACTCTCAGAACAGTGAACAGCCACATCAGCAATTTCTTTCCCTGGGAAAGAAATCACTTGCCCTAAAAAGAACACATCACTACAAACATTACAAACTGAGGGGCTTTGCCCCTACACCCCCCAATGTGGGGGGCTGTACTCCCCACACCCCCTAACTAAATATACCAACTCTGAGATCACACAAACGGCAAACTAACAAGGATGGCCAATCAATTTCTTTCACTGATGTGGCCTTTTGCTGTTATGAGAGTTCCCATTTTAAGGGTCAGTGAAAAGGTGTTCGATGGAACATCTTTTCGAGGACATAATATAGACCCGAATTTTTGATGTTACAATAAAGGGTTGTTAAAAACAGAACAAACTTACACGAATTTTAAAATGATTTAAAAATATGTTTATTTCATACTATGGTTTACCAAATTTATGATGATTAAACTTTATTAAAGCAGAAGAAAATTTCTTCGGAGAAACACCTGAAAATAAGCAGGGATACTAAAAGTATTAAGTTTTATTTATAGAATTGTTTAACATATTTATAACAACTGAACTTTATTGAGCGATAAAAACTGATTTTTAGAGGAACGCCAGTAATATTATATTTATATTTTGAATTTTCAGGACTAGAGTTCTACTAGAGTTCTACTCAAAAACTGTAGTGAGGTTCTTCTCATTTTCAGAAAAAGAAGATTCTGCTGCAAAGTGTTAAAGCAATGTTTTCTCCCCTTCAAGAGTATTTTCAGTGGCACTAATAATTTAGTCAGATGGATTACATTTCTTTGTTTTAACATGCTAAGTTATCAGAAAAGTACAGTAAACCACATGCAAGCACAGCTAATTTAACCTTTTCTCATTGTAAACCACTTCCTAAACCCTAAACCATGAAAAAAATGTTTAAGCTCAACTTTGAAAGAAGAAGAAATGGGAAATATCTTTCATTAGACAAAAAAAATGTAAAAACTGACTCCTGTGGCAGAAAGATAAACGTATATATATATATATATATATATATATATATATATATATATATATATCCTCCCCAACAAGAATACACACATATACATATTCCACCCCCACACACACACACACACACACACACACACAATACATATATATATATATATATATATATATATATATATATATATATATATATATACAGAGATCTATATCTAATATATATATACAGAGATCTATATCTAATATATATATACAGAGATCTATATCTAATATATATATATATATATATATATATATATATATATATATATATATATATATATATATATACACATATATATATATATATATATATGCATAGCACATATATATATATAGTAACATACATTGATGTCAGGCAACTCACATAACCATTACCTCCCCATGTATTGGCTGTGTACTGTTTGTACCAGATAGAGTCAGCTCTGAACTACAACTATGTCAACTGCTGCTTTTACAAGGTACATCTCTAACCTGGAGTGTATTGTGTAATGATGTGAATGAGTGGCATATCCTTGTATCACACTGTAAGCATGTAAGAGATAGAAAATTGATACTGAAATTATCTTAAAATATGACAGCAGAGATTTGTGTGACTTATATATGTTCATTATTAAATAGTAGGCCTCAGGCATCAAAGATTCACAAAGTCATACCCCTGAAAAGTAGTGATGGTCTCTACTTAGCCCAGTTTACCACCATACATTTGTAATGGAAATTCATTAAAGAGAGAAGTTATAAAGTAATGATACACATTGCAGTTTATGACTTCATAACCCTCACAAGATCATTCACAATAAATGTGGGAAATATTGATGCTATCAGTTGTGTAACTTTCCAAGGCCAATATATGTCCAAGGTAAAATTACCAGTTCAACACCACAAATACAGATATAGTAAGCACTTTAAGTCAGATATGGAACCTGAGCATCAGACACAAAGCCTATGTATCCCTGAATCCAAAAGCTAGAAAAGAGGGATATGGCATAGTTATCATCACATGCACAGGGTGTTGTGTGGGGGAGAAGGAGGCCTAGGCTGACACCAAAGGTCAGTGAGTGTGTGTGAGTAAGAAAGAAGCTGGCAGACATCTGGATAAACCATCAAATGGCCAGTAAGACAAAATTAGTTCAAAGCTGCACAGCTGAACCATGTAGATGTTGTATGTGTGTCTGTAGAGGTGGTCCAGGTGAAAATGATGTGTGAGGGTCTGCATGAACACAGCCAAGCACTGTGCTGGCTCTACATTTTACTATGTCAGACAGGTGTGAGCCATTCATGGTAGAAATGGCAGTTCATCTTTGCTGTCCTCGACCACGAGAACTGGCTCTGCCAGGAGTTACACTGGCATGTCCATGCCCATGGTCAGATTCACTGCTACTTCATCTGCTGGACAAGCTCCCTTCATGGGGATGCCCAGGACGATAACACCATGCCCTACTATGTCTGGCTCTGGATAGCACGCACACTGATGGTGCAGTTGATGTCTGCCACTGTGGGAGCGTGATCGGGCATGGCCACATTGGCTGACAGCAGATGATGTGACTGACCTATGCTCACAAGTATGCTGTTCCGCTCCCACCCACCAGATGTTGCATCACAGACACCGCACACTAAATGACAGACACCCCACATTTCAGCATGTCATTCACCCAATCCATGGGATCAGCAACACAGTGGAGGCATTCACGCATGTTAGCCTGAGCCACATCTACAACCCTGAGCATTTGTCTGAAGCACCTACGGGAATGTGCCTGTGCTTCAATGATATACCTAAACATATGTTGAGTGACACAGGAAGAGACACCTGTACCAGGTGGTGGAGGAGGGATATCAGGCCCCCTCTGAGCACCCTTATCAATCCTCCTTTATGGCACCTTGCCCACACTTTGGCTACAGCCAGACTCCACAGGTACTGAAACCAGTGACCATACTTCCCT
This sequence comes from Protopterus annectens, assembly GCF_019279795.1. NCBI lineage: Eukaryota > Metazoa > Chordata > Ceratodontiformes > Protopteridae > Protopterus > Protopterus annectens. Next base: position 257,386,697 of record NC_056729.1, read on the forward strand.
GATCAATGGCCTCGCCCTCTACCTGTCTAATATCTGTGGTGTCACTGGAATGGGTAGACATAGGCCTACTGTCTGTGTCTGATGGAATTACAGGGAATGGCTGTATGTCAAACTCAGTGTCAGCTTCAACCTCTGTACCCCCTGACTGTGCCTCAGTTTGACCACCATCATCAGAATCTGATGATACACTGACATCAGGTGGCAGAGGGCCACACTTTCACTGCCATGATCACCTGTGATAAAAAGCAAGAAAGCTAGCAACAAAAAATACCTTTACTCTGGCAAACTGCATCCAGTACAAACCACAAGACCAAACAAAGAAAAAAAGGATAGCAGAAGGGCTCAGTTAAATTCTCTTCACTTTATTTTCAACGACAGCAAGGCTTTCAGGTTTCCCCTCCTTCAGTGCTAACATAACAAATCAATTATCCATTCAAATAAATAGTAGCAGCAATAAAACATATGACATAGCCCATCCAATGTAAAATAAACTAAAAGCAATAATTAGTTAAAACACAATTAATACAATACAAGTATTTCAATTATATAGTTAATGCAACTTTTGGTTTAATACCTATCTCATTATTAATGCCAGGATATATGTCTGCTTGCAGCCTTGTAATCCAAGCATATTCTATATTTTCAAGCATGTTATTAACATCACCCCCTCTTATACTCATATATACTAACTTCATCACCCTAAATTTAAATATATGGTCACTACCTTTCTCCTTGACATGCTTAGCCAGTGCATTAGCGGGTATATTTCTTCTGATATCAGATCTATGCTCAATTATACAATCTTTCAACCTTCTGGTACTTATTCCCACATAAAAACAGGAACATTTCTGGCACATGGCTAAGTATACAATCTGTGCTGTATTACAATTTATTTATTTTTATTTTATTTTACATTTGTTGACCGGGCTAGTCTAACTGGATATATGTCTATTTTCAGTAGAGGCCCGGGGAGAAAAGCTCCAAGAATAAGCAGTGACAAAGTTTACAATATATAGTAATAGTCAATAAACAATTTGCATAACATTCAAATTTATAAATATTTTTTGTAAGTGGATGCACAAATTTAGTTTCAGTAATAATACCAGCACAACAGCTACAATTTGTACAAGGATAAGTACCTTGTCTATGTGACTCATTCCTGATTTTTCCTAAATGTAGGTCTTTATAGCACAGCCTCCGTTTCAAATTCCTTTCATTTTTATAGGCAAAAAAGGGGGATTCCCCAATAACATGCTTCAGTTCTGGCATGGACATTAAAACATTCCAATTTCTACATATTATAGCTTCCACTTCCTTAGACTTAGTATTAAAATTCATTATATATCTAAATTTATTAGACCTCTCCCACTGTCAGTCCTTATATTAGTCCTATTACTAAAACAGGGGATCAGGCTGGTCTGCCTTTCATCCCTAACTTCATCCGCTATACTATTTAAATCAAAGCCATCATAGCCTCTATCAGTAAATTCACTCATCATTACTTCCATCTGACTTTGGAAGGTAGATTCTGTTATATTTAGTCTGCTGACTCTACTCAGCTGACTTTTCACAATCCCCCTAAAAACATGGGGGGCATGCATACTACACCGATGTGTGTATCTATTTGCATGCACCTCCATTCTATAAACACTCGCATGTAAGCCATTTTCATCTCTCATCAGGTTGATATCTTAAACTTAAAGCTTTTAAGTTTCTATCTTATAACTTAAAAATGCCTAGTTATGGTGATTTCTACCCCGAGCTATTAGCAAAGTGGCAGCAGTTGAATCTTAAGCTTAGCGCAGACTATGTCTTTGATGAACGAATATTTCAGTAAAATTGAAGTAGATCAGATGGGTGAGATTGACCAGTTCGAAGATAAAATTACTTCAAATGCTTACTTTCATTTGGTGTCTTCTGGCTTCCAACATATGTTAGAAAGGTTGTCTAACTTTGATAAGAGCCAGGAAGCCTATGAAAGAAGGAAACTGCCAAGAGATATTAACAATTTTAAACTGGGCCATATTTTTTCCTGGCCCAGAAAGACTGGAAATATGGATGATTCGAAGTTAAAGAAGAGCCGTTTGGACAGGTTAGATAGTTTCTCGCCTGAAGGAGAAACATTTAATGAAGAAACTTTCATTCCTATGGCAACAAACAATGAAGTTGCAGCTAAGGAACCAGAGAGGCGGGAGGATCGAGGCCTGCCCAATCAGGGCTCAGAGGCTGCTCAACCAGAAACTACTATACCGGTAGTAGTAGTAGTAGTAGAAGGAGAGAACGATAAATCAGCCAATAATTCTAGACAGAATGCCCAGTCTTTTTTGAAATAATTCAAAATGCCCCAAATAACTTTGCCGGCCAAAATAAATACAAGCAACAGGTCAGGGTTCAGGGGGAGATCGAGACAAAGACCAGAGACCGTGAAGCGGAAAAACGACAGTCCGCTAATGAAAAACAAGATGGTATGTCAGAAATGAATACTTCTAACATTGTGAATTTATCTAGCTATATGCTAACAGATTTGGATGTTATAGTATTAAATAAAGGCCTGCAATTTATACCTAGTAGGGATGGGGACATTGCGGATGCTTTGACAGATTTAAGACCGTTTGTCCGCAGACTGAGTATGAAATTTATTTTTAAAGATTCTCAGGTGTGTAATAATCTTTCAAAATGCAAGAGAAGTAGTACATTTGTTCCACACAATAATCCTGTGTTAACAGCTTTTCAGGAGCTGTGTGAGTGTGATATTCGCAAAGCTTTTTTGAACAAAAATGTACATAAATATTATAATTTAAGTAAAGAGGAAAATGAGGCCCTGGAAAGGCTAGAGAACAATCAGGATTTGCTTATTAATCAAGCCGACAAGGGGGGTGCCATTGTGCTGTTTAATAAATCACACTATATGTATTTAATGAAACCTTTCTTGGAGACTGAAGAAGCTTTAAAACTGATATATTCTGACACTGTGAGGAAATGTATTTCTAATGTGAATATGATGGTGTATGAATTACAGTTACACAATGATATAACCTTGGAACAGTTTAATTTTTTCACTGTACCTTGTTCGGTCCTGCCTATAATATATGGTTTGCCTAAAATACATAAATCTATGAATCCCCCCCCACTGAGACCTATTATCTCAGGGAGGGGATGGATAACTGAATCATTGTCTATGTATTTACAGGAAATACTGAGTGGATATCTGCATTTATGTAAGAGTTATATCAAAGACTTAGGAGACGTTCTGGAAAAACTGTATGTGTGGTTTAACCAACATGATGGGACTGATTTCTTCTTAGTAACTCTTGAAATAAACTCCTTGTTTACCATGATACCGAACGAATATGGTTTGGAAGCAATAAGACAGTTTTTAAATATTAATACTGAGATGTATTCTAGACAAATAGAAAATGTATGTGCAATTACTGATGTTGTACTTACTAATAATATATTTCTTTTTGAGAATAAACCATACTTGCAAGTATCAGGGGTGGCCATGGGTACGCCGATGGCCAATACTTATGCTAACCTTGTCTTGAATCAGTGGAAAGAGCAGTATAGGTTCATAGGTTCATAGGTTCATACTAGGCTATCTGCCCTAGGGCATTTATAAGCCTAGCCAGAATGTGTTTGGCTTTCGCCACCCATTTTAAATTTATTTTGCTATGCCCTTTTTCGAGGTTAGTATACTGTGCCTCTGTCTAACAGTGACACAGAAGTGATACCCAGGGTAAACCTACGATCTCCCATCAACTCATCAAGATTCCTCTTGAAGAGAGTCAATGAGGGACTCTGCCTAACCTGGACTGGGATTTTATTCCAGAGTGAAGGGAGCCTCTGGGTTATGAATCTGTCCCTCCAGCATGTCCTATTTATTTCAGTGCTGAGGTTCAAGTCTCTCGAGTCGTGGCTCGATGGGATTTGGATTTTCTGAGGTGCAGCATGTCCATTAATTCCGGGTTGGACATGGCTTTATACGTCAGGCACAGATCGCCTCTGAACAGGCGGTATGCCACTGAGTAGAGGTGGAGTTTCTTTAACCGGGCAGCATATGGCATCTGTTTGAGCCCTTTGATCCTCTTGGTGAGGTACTTTTGGGGTCTTTCCAGTTACTGCAGGTGTCTGGTAAGGTACATCCCAAAAGGGGCATTGTACTCAATTATGGGCCTGATGAGGGATGAGTAAAGAGGCACCATGACCTCCCCTGATCTAGATGTGAATCCCTTCATGATTAGGTGGGCTATATAAAATGTTTTTCTAAACACTTTGGCCACGTGGTTGTCAAATGAGAGATTGCTATCAACTTGGGTCTCCAGGTCCCTAATTACTTCTTCTGTACTTAATGGATTACCACCTATGTGGTAATTTGTGGGCACTTTGTTTTTGCCAAAGGGGATGACCATACACTTTTTGGCATTTAGCTTGAGTCCATGGCTCTGGCACCAGTTGTCTGTTTCTATGAGGCCCTTTTGGAGGATGCTTGTGTCGGCTGGAGAGTCAGTTATGGCGCCCAGTTTGCAGTCATCTGCGAACTTGGTCAGCCACAGTCCTTCCGTGTTGGCCTGTACCTCCGAGAAATATATACCGAACAAGAGACGTCCCAGGACTGAGCCTTGTGGGACACCACTTGTAACTGGTTTGGAGTCTGACATGGCTCCAGCAATTCTAACCATGTGGTTTCTGTCCTTGAGCCAGTTTGCAATCCATCTAGTGACATAGGGGTTTATATTTAAGCTGGTGAGCTTATCTATAATGCCCGAGTGGGGTATTGTATCAAAGGCTTTTGTGAGGTCCAGGTAGGCTGTGTGGACCACCTTCCCCTAGTCAATCGCCTTGGTGACTGTTTCAAAGAAATCAACCAGGTTTAAGAGGCAGGATCTGCCCTTAACAAAGCTGAACTGGGTAGGATCTAGTGTCTGTAGGTCCCCAATATCTTTATTTATGAGGTCCATGATGATCCTTTCCATAGCTTTGCAGACCAAGCTAATCAGGCTTATGGGGTGATAGTTTCCAGGATCCATTGAGGCACCACCTTTATGGAGAGGGACCACTGTTGCTGTACGCCACTCTTTGGGCACATATCCTGTAGTAAGGCTGAGATTGAACATTAGTTTTATGTTTGGGTTTAGCTCTTCTTGGAGTTCATGTAGGATGCAGCCCGGGACACCGTCTGGTCCCATTGATGCTGTGTTTTTTGCTTTGGAGAGGGCGGCTCTTACCTGAGCATCTGAGATGTCAGGGGAAGCACTCTGCTGGGATAGATATTTGCCCTTTTGGTGGGGAGAAGTTTGCGCTGAAGCTGTCAGCTAGGATGTTGGCAATGTCTGTGGGTTCAGTGTATTTTTGTCATTTTGGACTAATTCTGAGCATATCTGGGATTTACCACCCAGGTTCCTAACATAACTAAAGAAAGCCTTGTGATTATCCTTAGTGTCCTGTGCAATTTTTCTCTCGAAGCTGGCCTTAGACAATTTTATGAGTGCCCGTAGTTTTTTGCTAATACTGATTAGTGATGCCTTCCCTTTTTGGGATTTTGCTCTATCATTTAGTAGCTTCCTCCTTCTATTGTATAGTTTGTTTATGGCTGGGGTCCACCAGACAGGACGTCTGCCTTTGGAGGATTGGGTCTTGATTTTATTTGGGATCGCATGATCCATGCATTCCTGGAGCCTTCTAGCTTAGTTTTTTTTTTTTCTTATAACTAGCCAGTTTTCTAGTTTCAGCACTCAAATCTGTTTCTTTGATCTCAGCACTTGTTTAGAAAAAAAAAATGTCATCTGCTTTTACTGTATTTGTGTTTCTACCTACTTTATTTTACTTTTGCATCATCTTAAAAGTACTCAATTGTATTTATTACTGCTTGGTGTAACTCATTCTAAGCCTTTTGGTTTAAACACTTGGGCTTCGGACCAGTTGTTTTGCACTGAGAGGGGAGGGTTTGTGGTCTGCACTGTAGTGGCAGAACAGGTAGCTTACATCCTTCTAGGTTGGGAACTGCTGATTGAGGGCTCAGTGTCTGTTATTCTAAAAGTGTATTAATTCTGGTTTAAGCACTTGGGCTTTCAGGCCAGTTATTTTACATTAAGAGGGTTCGTGGTCTGCACTCTTGTGGGAGGAGAGGCTGGACTCTGCCCTTCTGAGCTGGGAATTTCTGGTTAAAGGCTTATAGTGCATGCATATCTGAACTGCTTCTTACTGAAGTTGGTGCGCCTTGTTTGCTCTGGCATAGACTGGATTTGGGCCTGCTGGATCTAGCTTTGTTTGTGTAACTTGAGCACTAATCCAGGCATTCTCTAAAGTATTCAATTGTATTTATTACTGCTTGGTAGTAACTTGATTAAAGTGTAGCTATCATTCTAAGTCTTTAGGATTAAGCACTTGGGCTTCAGACCAGTTGTTTTACATTAGGAAGGTTTGTGGCATGCACTGTGGTGGCAGGACAGGTAGCTTTCATCCTTCTAATGTGGAAACTGCTGATTGAGAGCCCAGTGTCTGTTATTCTTAAAGTGTATTAGTTCTGGTTTAAGCACTTGGGCTTCAGGCCAGTTATTTTACATTAAGAAGGTTCGTGGTCTGCACTCTTGTGGGAGAAGAGGCTGGACTCTGCCCTTCTGAGCTGGGAATTTCTGGTTAAAGGTTTATAGTGCCTGAATATTTGAACTGTATCTTACTGAAACTGGTACACCTTGTTTGCTGTAGCATAGATTAGATCCAGGCCTGCTGAATCTAGCTTTGTTTATATGCGTGTTGTTTGTTTGCTTGTTATTTCCCTGGAACGCTAATTCCACCTAATACGTGGCTTCTCAGCGTTTCTGTGGATCACTAGTGATATCTGCATTGCTTACTGTGCTTATTTCCTTGTTTCACTTGAAAGAAAGTTACTGTTTGTCATTTTTGCATTTAAGTTACCTGTAACACATTGCACTTAAGTTACCATATAACTGTGGAGGGTTTATTAATTCTAAATTATTGTTTTATAAACGCTTTGTCGATGATTGCTTCCTGATTTGGAAAGGGAATGTTAATGAGTTGTTAGCATTCATTGCATATTTGGACAACACTACTAGTTTTTTGAAGTTTAAGCTATCTTATTCAAACCAATCAATCACTTATCTAGATATCAACCTGATGAGAGATAAAAATGGCTTACATACGAGTGTTCATAGAAAGAAGGTGCATGCAAATAGATATACACATCGGCGTAGTATGCATACCACCCATGTTTTTAGGGGGATTGTGAAAAGTCATCTGAGTAGAGTCAGCAGACTAAATACAACAGAATGTACCTTCCAAAGTCAGATGGAAGTAATGATGAGTGAATTTACTGATAGAGGCTATGATGGTTTTGATTTAAATAGTATAGCGGATGAAGTTAGGGATAAAAGGCAGACCAGCCTGATCCCCTATTTTAGTAATAGGACTAATGTAAGGACTGACAGTGGGAGAGGTGCTAATAATTTAGATATATAATGAATTTTAATACTAAGTCTAAGGAAGTGGAAGTTATAATACGTAGAAACTGGAATGTTTTAATGTCCATGCCAGAAATTAAGCATGTTATTGGGGAATCCCCCTTTTTTGCCTATAAAAATGAAAGGAATTTGAAATGGAGGCTGTGCTATAAAGACCTACATTTAGGAAAAATCAGGAATGAGTCACATAGACAAGGTACTTATCCTTGTACAAATTGCAGCTGTTGTGCTGATATTATTACTGAAACTACATTTGTGCATCCACTTACAAAAAACATTTATAAATTTGAATGTTATGCAAATTGCAATACAGCACAGATTGTATACTTAGCCGTGTGCCAAAAATGTTCCAGTTTTTATGTGGGAAAAAGTACCAGAAGGTTGAAAGATCGTATAATTGAGCATAGATCTGATATCAGAAGAAATATACCCACTAATGCACTGGCTAAGCATGTAAATGAGAAAGTTAGTGACCATATATTTAAATTTAGGGTGATTAAGTTAATATATAAGAGTATAAGAGGGGGTGATGTTAATAACATGCTTGAAAATATAGAATATGCTTGGATTACAAGGCTGCAAGCAGACATATATCCTGGCATTAATAATGTGATAAGTATTAAACTAGTTCTATGTAAAAAGCAACAAAAGTTGCATTAACTATATAATTGAAATACTTGTATTGTGTTAATTGTGTTTTAACTAATTATTGCTTTTAGTTTATTTTACATTGGATGGGCTGTCACATGTTTTATTGCTGCTACTATTTATTTGAATGGATAATTGATTTGTTATGTTAGCACTGAAGGAGGGGAAACCTGAAAGCTTTGCTATAATTGAAAATAAAGTGAAGAGAATTTAACTGAGCGCTTCTGCTATACTTTTTTTCTTTGTTTGATAAAAAGCAAGAAACACAGGACAATATTAATACCTACACTACTGTATTCCAATTTATGCTACCAAACTAACAGTGATACTACTGTTACAGGCACTACAGCAATACATACAACTGACATTAACAACACACACTAAAATATTTATTTCAATTACTCATCAGTACTGACATAAAAATGTGTGGCTTACCATCTGCAGATGACAGTCTCCTCTATAAGCCAGATGGGCCTGGAAGAAATTAAGCAATAGGTAAGGGCAACATCATCACAATTAAAAGTAACACAGGAGGCAATACTTGTACCCCTTTATATGTCCACTAACTATACTGTCAACAAGGACGTGGCTGTCAATTCAAACCTAAGCTAATGACTGTACAAATCTTTATTCCCCCACATGAAATGCATGTGACACAAAAGTAACATATTGATTTCAATTGTTTTACTATACAACAGTATTCAACATTTGAGGTAGCAAAAGCCTACCTGGAGGATCCTCCAGGGACGTGCTTGCTGTCTCTGACACTGTTGCTTCCACATCCAGTACATGCTGTACTGCACTCTCCTGTGAGCTGTCTGGATCCCTGATGTTGGCCAGTAACTCTTCATTGGGTATTAGTGTTGGTTCCCTAGCAGGCTCTCCTCGGTACCCATCTGGTCATGGCCTACTGCAGCTGCTCTCCTCCATGCAGATGTGATCACGTCAGTGGCCCTGTGGAGCACCTACTTGTATGTACTCCCATGGCCATCCACAGCATTCAGATCAGCAACTATCTGTTGCCAAATTTGCATCCTATGTGCCATATCTCCCCATCCCCTTTCCAGCAGAAAAGCACCATGTTGTCTAAAGGCATCCACTATGACCTGATTCTCAGCATTGGTGAAGGGAGGTCTCTGAGGATTTAACCGCCTGGGTGGCATACTCCTAGCTGTCCTACAAGACAACAGAATGATAATACATATAATATCACATAAGTAAGGATTACTTGTTTCCAGATAAAACCGAAAAAGGTAGCCAGTCAATATTACACCCTGTAGAAACATACAACAGTCTACAGATGTGGCCTTTTGCTGTTATGAGAGTTCCCATTTTAAGGGTCAGTGAAAAGGTGTTCGATGGAACATCTTTTCGAGGACATAATATAGACCCAAATTTTTGATGTTACAATAAAGGGTTGTTAAAAACAGAACAAACTTACATGAATTTTAAAATGATTTAAAAATATGTTTATTTCATACTATGGTTTACTAAATTTATGATGATTAAACTTTATTAAAGCAGAAGAAAATTTCTTCAGAGAAACACCTGAAAATAAGCAGGGATACTAAAAGTATTAGGTTTTAATTATAGAATTGTTTAACATATTTATAACAACTGAAATTTATTGAGCGATAAAAACTTATTTTTAGAGGAACGCCAGTAATATTATATTTCTATTTTGAATCTTCAGGACTAGAGTTCTACTAGAGTTCTACTCAAAAACTGTAGTGAGGTTCTTCTCATTTTCAGAAAAAGAAGATTCTGCTGCAAAGTGTTAAAGCAATGTTTTCTTCCCCTCAAGAGTATTTTCAGTGACACTAATAATTTAGTCAGATGGATTACATTTCTTTGTTTTAACATGCTAAGTTATCAGAAAAGTACAGTAAACCACATGCAAGCACAGCTAATTTAACCTTTTCTCATTGTAAACCACTTCCTAAACCCTAAACCATGAAAAAAATGTTTAAGCTCAACTTTGAAAGAAGAAGAAATGGGAAATATCTTTCATTAGACAAAAAAAAATGTAAAAACTGACTCCTGTGGCAGAAAGATAAACGTATATATATACATATATATATATATATATATATATATATATATATATATATATATATATATATATATATATATATATATATATATATATATATATATATATATATATATATATATATATATTTACGTATATATATATATATATATATATATATCCTCCCCAACAAGAATACACACATATACAAATTCCACCCCCTCACACACACACACACACACACACACACACACACACACACACACACACACACACACACACACGATACATATATATATACAGATATCTATATCTAATATATATATATATATATATATATATATATATATATATATATATATGCATAGCACACTGACTCACCACCTAGGGGCCTAAAACCTTCCTCCTACTCATAGATACATATATATATATATATATATATATATATAGTAACATACATTGATGTCAGGCAACTCACATAACCATTACCTCCCCATGTATTGGCTGTGTACTGTTTGTACCAGATAGAGTCAGCTCTGAACTACAACCATGTCAACTGCTGCTTTTACAAGGTACATCTCTAACCTGGAGTGTATTGTGTAATGATGTGAATGAGTGGCATATCCTTGTATCACACTGTAAGGATGTAAGAGATAGAAAATTGATACTGAAATTATCTTAAAATATGACAGCAGAGATTTGTGTGACTTATATATGTTCATTATTAAATAGTAGGCCTCAGGCATCAAAGATTCACAAAGTCATACCCCTGAAAAGTAGTGATGGTCTCTACTTAGCCCAGTTTACCACCATACATTTGTAATGGAGATTCATTAAAGAGAGAAGTTATAAAGTAATGATACACATTGCAGTTTATGACTTCATAACCCTCACAAGATCATTCACAATAAATGTGGGAAATATTGATGCTATCAGTTGTGTAACTTTCCAAGGCCAATATATGTCCAAGGTAAAATTACCAGTTCAACACCACAAATACAGATATAGTAAGCACTTTAAGTCAGATATGGAACCTGAGCATCAGACACAAAGCCTATGTATCCCTGAATCCAAAAGCTAGAAAAGAGGGATATGGCATAGTTATCATCACATGCACAGGGTGTTGTGTGGGGGAGAAGGAGGCCTAGGCTGACACCAAAGGTCAGTGAGTGTGTGTGAGTAAGAAAGAGAAGCTGGCAGACATCTGGATAAACCATCAAATGGCCAGTAAGACAAAATTAGTTCAAAGCTGCACAGCTGAACCATGTAGCTGTTGTGTGTGTGTCTGTAGAGGTGATCCAGGTGAAAATGATGTGTGAGGGTCTGCATGAACACAGCCAAACAATGTGCTGGCTCTACATCTTACTATGTCAGACAGGTGTGAGCCATTCATGGTAGAAATAGCAGTTCATCTTTGCTGTCCTCGACCACGAGAACTGGCTCTGCCAGGAGTTGCACTGGCATGTCCATGCCCATGGTCAGATTCACTGCTACTTCATCTGCTGGACAAGCTCCCTTCATGGGGATGCCCAGGACGATAACACCATGCCCTACTATGTCTGGCTCTGGATAGCACGCTCACTGATGGTGCAGTTGATGTCTGCCACTATGGGAGCGTGATCAGGCATGGCCACATTGGCTGACAGCAGATGATGTGACTGACCTATGCTCACAAGTATGCTGTTCCCCCCCACCCACCAGATGTTGCATCACAGACACCGCACACTAAATGACAGACACCCCACATTTCAGCATGTCATTCACCCAATCCATGGGATCAGCAACACAGTGGAGGCATTCACGCATGTTAGCCTGAGCCACATCTACAACCCTGAGCATTTGTCTGAAGCACCTACCGGAATGTGCCTGTGCTTCAATGATAGACCTAAACATATGTTGAGTGACACAGGAAGAGACACCTGTACCAGGTGGTGGAGGAGGGATATCAGGCCCCCTCTGAGCACCCTTATCAATCCTCCTCCATGGCACCTTGCCCACACTTTGGCTACAGCCAGACTCCACAGGTAGTGAAACCATTGACCATACTTCCCTGATCAATGGCCTCGCCCTCTACCTGTCTAATATCTGTGGTGTCACTGGAATGGGTAGGCATAGGCCTACTGTCTGTGTCTAATGGAATTAAAGGGAATGGCTGTATGTCAAACTCAGTGTCAGCTTCAACCTCTGCACCCCCTGACTGTGCCTCAGTTTGACCACCATCATCAGAATCTGATGATACACTGACATCAGGTGGCAGAGGGCCACACTTTCACTGCCGTGATCACCTGTGATAAAAAGCAAGAAAGCTAGCAGCAAAAAATACCTTTACTCTGGCAAACTGCATCCAGTACAAACCACAAGACCACACAAAGAAAAAAAGGATAGCAGAAGGGCTCAGTTAAATTCTCTTCACTTTATTTTCAACGACAGCAAGGCTTTCAGGTTTCCCCTCCTTCAGTGCTAACATAACAAATCAATTATCCATTCAAATAAATAGTAGCAGCAATAAAACATATGACATAGCCCATCCAATGTAAAATAAACTAAAAGCAATAATTAGTTAAAACACAATTAACACAATACAAGTATTTCAATTATATAGTTAATGCAACTTTTGGTTTAATACCTATCTCATTATTAATGCCAGGATATATGTCTGCTTGCAGCCTTGTAATCCAAGCATATTCTATATTTTCAAGCATGTTATTAACATCACCCCCTCTTATACTCTTATATACTAACTTCATCACCCTAAATTTAAATATATGGTCACTACCTTTCTCATTGACATGCTTAGCCAGTGCATTAGTGGGTATATTTCTTCTGATATCAGATCTATGCTCAATTATACAATCTTTCAACCTTCTGGTACTTATTCCCACATAAAAACAGGAACATTTTTGGCACATGGCTAAGTATACAATCTGTGCTGTATTACAATTTATTTATTTTTATTTTATTTTACATTTGTTGACCGGGCTAGTCTAACTGGATATATGTCTATTTTCAGTAGAGGCCCGGGGAGAAAAGCTCCAAGAATCAACAGTGACAACGTTTACAATATATAGTAATAGTCAATAAACAATTTGCATAACATTCAAATTTATAAATGTTTTTTGTAAGTGGATGCACAAATTTAGTTTCAGTAATAATACCAGCACAACAGCTGCAATTTGTACAAGGATAAGTACCTTGTCTATGTGACTCATTCCTGATTTTTCCTAAATGTAGGTCTTTATAGCACAGCCTCCGTTTCAAATTCCTTTCATTTTTATAGGCAAAAAAGGGGGATTCCCAAATAACATGCTTCAGTTCTGGCATGGACATTAAAACATTCCAATTTCTACATATTATAGCTTCCACTTCCTTAGACTTAGTATTAAAATTCATTATATATCTAAATTTATTAGACCTCTCCCACTGTCAGTCCTTACATTAGTCCTATTACTAAAACAGGGGATCAGGCTGGTCTGCCTTTCATCCTAACTTCATCCACTATACTATTTAAATCAAAGCCATCATAGCCTCTATCAGTAAATTCACTCATCATTACTTCCATCTGACTTTGGAAGGTAGATTCTGTTGTATTTAGTCTGCTGACTCTACTCAGCTGACTTTTCACAATCCCCCTGAAAACATGGGGGGGCATGCATACTACACCGATGTGTGTATCTATTTGCATGCACCTCCTTTCTATAAACACTCGCATGTAAGCCATTTTCATCTCTCATCAGGTTGATATCTTAAACTTAAAGCTTTTAAGTTTGTATCTTATAACTTAAAAATGCCTAGTTATGGTGATTTCTACCCCGAGCTATTAGCAAAGTGGCAGCAGTTGAATCTTAAGCTTAGCGCAGACTATATCTTTGATGAACGAATATTTCAGTAAAATTGAAGGAGATCAGATGGGTGAGATTGACCAGCTCGAAGATAAAATTACTTCAAATGCTTACTTTCATTTTGTGTCTTCTGGCTTCCAACATATGTTAGAAAGGTTGTCTAACTTTGATAAGAGCCAGGAAGCCTATGAAAGAAGGAAACTGCTGAGAGATATTAACAATTTTAAACTGGGCCATATTTTTTCCTGGCCCAGAAAGACTGGAAATATGGATGATTCGAAGTTAAAGAAGAGCTGTTTGGACAGGTTAGATAGTTTCTCGCCTGAAGGAGAAACATTTAATGAAGAAACTTTCATTCCTATGGCAACAAACAATGAAGTTGCAGCTAAGAAACCAGAGAGGCGGGAGGATCGAGGCCTGCCCAATCAGGGCTCAGAGGCTGCACAACCAGAAACTACTATACCGGTAGTAGTAGTAGAAGGAGAGAACGATAAATCAGCCAATAATTCTAGACAGAATGCCCAGTCTTTTTTGAAATAATTCAAAATGCCCCAAATAACTTTGCCGGCCAAAATAAATACAAGCAACAGGTCAGGGTTCAGGGGGAGATCGAGACAAAGACCAGAGACCGTGAAGCGGAAAAACGACAGTCCGCTAATGAAAAACAAGATGGTATGTCAGAAATGAATACTTCTAACATTGTGAATTTATCTAGCTATATGCTAACAGATTTGGATGTTATAGTATTAACTAAAGGCCTGCAATTTATACCTAGTAGGGATGGGGACATTGCGGATGCTTTGACAGATTTAAGACCGTTTGTCCGCAGACTGAGAATGAAATTTATTTTTAAAGATTCTCAGGTGTGTAATAATCTTTCAAAATGCAAGAGAAGTAGTACATTTGTTCCACACAATAATCCTGTGTTAACAGCTTTTCAGGAGCTGTGTGAGTGTGATATTCGCAAAGCTTTTTTGAACAAAAATGTACATAAATATTATAATTTAAGTAAAGAGGAAAATGAGGCCCTGGAAAGGCTAGAGAACAATCAGGATTTGCTTATTAATCAAGCCAACAAGGGGGGGTGCCATTGTGCTGTTTAATAAATCACACTATATGTATTTAATGAAATCTTTCTTGGAGACTGAAGAAGCTTTAAAACTGATATATTTTGACACTGTGAGGAAATGTATTTCTAATGTGAATATGATGGTGTATGAATTACAGTTACACAATGATATAACCTTGGAACAGTTTAATTTTTTCACTGTACCTTGTTCGGTCTTGCCTATAATATACGGTTTGCTTAAAATACATAAATCTATGAATCCCCCCCCCCCGAGACCTATTATCTCAGGGAGGGGATGGATAACTGAATCATTGTCTATGTATTTACAGGAAATACTGAGTGGATATCTGCATTTATGTAAGAGTTATATCAAAGACTCAGGAGACGTTCTGGAAAAACTGTATGTGTGGTTTAACCAACATGATGGGACTGATTTCTTCTTAGTAACTCTTGAAATAAACTCCTTGTTTACCATGATACCGAACGAATATGGTTTTGAAGCAATAAGACAGTTTTTAAATATTAATACTGAGATGTATTCTAGACAAATAGAAAATGTATGTGCAATTACTGATGTTGTACTTACTAATAATATATTTCTTTTTGAGAATAAACCATACTTGCAAGTATCAGGGGTGGCCATGGGTACGCCAATGGCCAATACTTATACTAACCTTGTCTTGAATCAGTGGGAAGAGCAGTATAGGTTCATAGGTTCATACTAGGCTATCTGCCCTAGGGCATTTATAAGCCTAGCCAGAATGTGTTTGGCTTTCGCCACCCATTTTAAATTTATTTTGCTATGCCCTTTTTCGAGGTTAGTATACTGTGCCTCTGTCTAACAGTGACACAGAAGTGATACCCGGGGTAAACCTACGATCTCCCATCCACTCATCAAGATTCCTCTTGAAGAGAGTCAATGAGGGACTCTGTCTAACCTGGACTAGGATTTTATTCCAGAGTGAAGGGAGCCTCTGGGTTATGAATCTGTCCCTCCATCATGTCCTATTTATTTCAGTGCTGAGGTTCAAGTCTCTCGAGCGCGTAGCTCGATGGGATTTGGATTTTCTGAGGTGCAGCATGTCCATTAATTCCAGGTTGGACATGGCTTTATACGTCAGGCACAGATCACCTCTGAACAGGCGGTATGCCACTGAGTAGAGCTGGAGTTTCTTTAACTGGGCAGCATATGGCATCTGTTTGAGCCCTTTGATCCTCTTGGTGAGGTACTTTTGGGGTCTTTCCAGTTGCTGCAGGTGTCTGGTAAGGTACATCCCAAAACGGGCATTGTACTCAATTATGGGCCTGATGAGGGATGAGTAAAGAGGCACGATGACCTCCCCTGATCTAGATGTGAATCCCTTCATGATTAGGTGGGCTATATAAAATGTTTTTCTAACCACTTTGGCCACGTGGCTGTCAAATGAGAGATTGTTATCAACTTGGGTCCCCAGGTCCCTAATTACTTCTTCTGTACTTAATGGATTACCACCTATGTGGTAATTTGTGGGCACTTTGTTTTGCCAAAGGGATGACTATACACTTTTGGCATTTAGCTTGAGGCCATGGCTCTGGCACCAGTTGTCTGTTTCTATGAGGCCCTTTTGGAGGATGCTTGTGTCAGCTGGAGAGTCAATTATGGCGCCCAGTTTGCAGTCATCTGCGAACTTGGCCAGCCACAGTCCTTCCGTGTTGGCCTGTACCTCCGAGAAATATATACCGAACAAGAGAGATCCTAGGACTGAGCCTTGTGGGACACCACTTGTAACTGGTTTGGAGTCTGACATGGCTCCAGCAATTCTAACCATGTGGGTTCTGTCCTTGAGCCAGTTTGCAATCCATCTAGTGACATAGGGGTTTATATTTAAGCTGGTGAGCTTATCTATAATGCCCGAGTGGGGTATTGTATCGAAGGCTTTTGCGAGGTCCAGGTAGGCTGTGTGGTCCACCTTCCCCTCGTCAATCGCCTTGGGGACTGTTTCAAAGAAATCAACCAGGTTTAAGAGGCAGGATCTGCCATTAACAAAGCCGAACTGGGTAGGATCCAGTGTCTGTAGGTCCCCAATATCTTTATTTATGAGGTCCATGATGATCCTTTCCATAGCTTTGCAGACCAAGCTAATCAGGCCTATGGGGCGATAGTTTCCAGGATCCGTTGAGGCACCACCTTTATGGAGAGGGACCACTGTTGCTGTACGCCACTCTTTGGGCACATATCCTGTAGTAAGGCTGAGATTGAACATTAGTTTTATGTTTGGGTTTAGCTCTTCTTGGAGTTCATGTAGGACGCAGCCCGGGACACCGTCTGGTCCCATTGATGCTGTGTTTTTGCTTTGGAGGGCGGCTCTTACCTGAGCATCTGAGATGTCAGGGGAAGCACTCTGCTGGGATAGATATTTGCCCTTTTGGTGGGGAGGGGGGGGAGAAGTTTGCGCTGAACCTGTCAGCTAGGATGTTGGCAATGTCTGTGGATTCAGTGTATTTTTTGTCATTTTGGACTAATTCTGAGCATATCTGGGAATTACCACCCAGGTTCCTAACATAACTAAAGAAAGCCTTGTGATTATCCTTAGTGTCCTGTGCAATTTTTCTCTCGAAGCTGGCCTTAGACAATTTTATGAGTGCCCATAGTTTTTTGCTAATACTGATCAGTGATGCCTTCCCTTTTTGGGATTTTGCTCTATCATTTAGTAGCTTCCTCCTTCTATTGTATAGTTTGCTTACGGCTGGGGTCCACCAGACAGGACGTCTGCCTTTGGAGGAATGGGTCTTGGTTTTATTTGGGATCGCATGATCCATGCATTCCTGAAGCCTTCTAGCTTAGTTTTTTTTTTCTTATAACTAGCCACTTTTCTAGTTTCAGCACTCAAATCTGTTTCTTTGATCTCAGCACTTGTTCAGAAAAAAAAAAATTTCATCTGCTTTTACTGTACTTGTGTTTCTACCTACTTTATTTTACTTTTGCATCATCTTAAAAGTACTCAATTGTATTTATTACTGCTTGGTGTAACTCATTCTAAGCCTTTTGGTTTAAACACTTGGGCTTCGGACCAGTTGTTTTGCACTGAGAGGGTTTGTGGTCTGCACTGTAGTGGCAGAACAGGTAGCTTACATCCTTCTAGGTTGGGAACTGCTGATTGAGGGCTCAGTGTCTGTTATTCTAAAAGTGTATTAATTCTGGTTTAAGCACTTGGGCTTTCAGGCCAGTTATTTTACATTAAGAGGGTTCGTGGTCTGCACTCTTGTGGGAGGAGAGGCTGGACTCTGCTCTTCTGAGCTGGGAATTTCTGGTTAAAGGCTTATAGTGCATGCATATCTGAACTGCTTCTTACTGAAGTTGGTGCGCCTTGTTTGCTGTGGCATAGACTGGATTCGGGCCAGCTGGAACTAGCTTTGTTTGTGTAACTTGAGCACTAATCCAGGCATTCTCTAAAGTATTCAATTGTATTTATTACTGCTTGGTAGTAACTTGATTAAAGTGTAGCTATCATTCTAAGTCTTTAGGATTAAGCACTTGGGCTTCAGACCAGTTGTTTTACATTAGGAAGGTTTGTGGCATGCACTGTGGTGGCAGGACAGGTAGCTTTCATCCTTCTAATTTGGGAACTGCTGATTGAGAGCCCAGTGTCTGTTATTCTTAAAGTGTATTAGTTCTGGTTTAAGCACTTGGGCTTCAGGCCAGTTATTTTACATTAAGAAGGTTCGTGGTCTGCACTCTTGTGGGAGAAGAGGCTGGACTCTGCCCTTCTGAGCTGGGAATTTCTGGTTAAAGGTTTATAGTGCCTGAATATTTGAACTGTATCTTACTGAAACTGGTACACCTTGTTTGCTGTAGCATAGACTCGATCCAGGCCTGCTGAATCTAGCTTTGTTTATATGCTTGTTGTTTGTTTGCTTGTTATTTCCCTGGAACGCTAATTCCACCTAATACGTGGCTTCTCAGTGCTTCTGTGGATCACTAGTGATATCTGCATTGCTTACTGTGCTTATTTCCTTGTTTCACTTGAAAGAAAGTTCTGTTTGTCATTTTTGCATTTAAGTTACCTGTAACACATTGCACTTAAGTTACCATATAACTGTGGAGGGTTTATTAATTCTAAATTATTGTTTTATAAACGCTTTGTCGATGATTGCTTCCTGATTTGGAAAGGGAATGTTAATGAGTTGTTAGCATTCATTGCATATTTGGACAACACTACTAGTTTTTTGAAGTTTAAGCTATCTTATTCAAACCAATCAATCACTTATCTAGATATCAACCTGATGAGAGATAAAAATGGCTTACATACGAGTGTTCATAGAAAGGAGGTGCATGCAAATAGATATACACATCGGCGTAGTATGCATACCCCCCCATGTTTTTAGGGGGATTGTGAAAAGTCATCTGAGTAGAGTCAGCAGACTAAATACAACAGAATGTACCTTCCAAAGTCAGATGGAAGTAATGATGAGTGAATTTACTGATAGAGGCTATGATGGTTTTGATTTAAATAGTATAGCGGATGAAGTTAGGGATAAAAGGCAGACCAGCCTGATCCCCTATTTTAGTAATAGGACTAATGTAAGGACTGACAGTGGGAGAGGTGCTAATAATTTAGATATATAATGAATTTTAGGTTCCCTATCAGAAGCCTGAAACACTATAAGCTTGAAAATCAAAATCCTGAAACCAAAAGCCTGAAAATTCAAAATCCCGAAAACCCAAAATCCTGAAACTCAAAATCCTGAAAACACAAATAATGCTAATATGTCACTATAAAGACACTAATATCTACCAACTGACCCTGACCCTAACCCTAACCCTAAGGTCCGTCAATATCGCACACTCACCTGACCCGTGCCCTAACCCTAACTCACTTAAACCGCCCCTAACCCCAATATTTGTCACTATTGCATACATGCCTAACCTGCGCCCTAACCATAACTCACTTAAACCGCCCCTAACCCTAACATAAAACCAACCGCACACTCACCTGAACCCAACGCATGACCTAACACCACAGGGCTAACAATAGCAAAGCCACAATGACGTCAGTATGTCCATTTTGTGTTTTCAGGATTTTGAGTTTCAGGATTTTGGGTTTTCGGGATTTTGAATTTTCAGGCTTTTGGTTTCAGGATTTTGATTTTCAAGCTTATAGTGTTTCAGGCTTCTGATAGGGAACCGAATTTTAATACTAAGTCTAAGGAAGTGGAAGCTATAATACGTAGAAACTGGAATGTTTTAATGTCCATGCCAGAAATTAAGCATGTTATTGGGGAATCCCCCTTTTTTGCCTATAACAATGAAAGGAATTTGAAATGGAGGCTGTGCTATAAAGACCTACATTTAGGAAAAATCAGGAATGAGTCACATAGACAAGGTACTTATCCTTGTACAAATTGCAGCTGTTGTGCTGATATTATTACTGAAACTACATTTGTGCATCCACTTACAAAAAACATTTATAAATTTGAATGTTATGCAAATTGTAATACAGCACAGATTGTATACTTAACCGTGTGCCAAAAATGTTCCTGTTTTTATGTGGGAAAAAGTACCAGAAGGTTGAAAGATCGTAGAACTGAGCATAGATCTGATATCAGAAGAAATATACCCACTAATGCACTGGCTAAGCATGTAAATGAGAAAGTTAGTGACCATATATTTAAATTTAGGGTGATTAAGTTAATATATAAGAGTATAAGAGGGGGTGATATTAATAACATGCTTGAAAATATAGAATATGCTTGGATTACAAGGCTGCAAGCAGACATATATCCTGGCATTAATAATGTGATAAGTATTAAACTTGGCATAGCTCCTTGTGGTCCCCTGCAGAGTTCCTAAGCCAGCAGAGAGCAGAAAAAGCAACTTTCTTGATCATAAGTATTTTTTAAAACTTTTTGTTTGCATTTTTCGATCTTTTAAGCTTTTCGACTACTGTTTGTGCCTTTATTACTGTTTTATTGCCTTATTTTCCTGTGTTTGTGAGCTTATATTGTTGATTGCACTTGTGGGCTAAAGTATTGCTTAAAAGTAACTAACAGGCTAATACACTCAAGTGTACCAGCCTTTGATAGCAATTTAGTCGAAAACAAAGCATTTACTGCATTTTTCCTGTCTGTTTGAAAAAAAAAAAAAAACCCAAAAATATTTCTCCTTTCCTAAACTTTACTTGCTAGTTGTTCCAGTGATCAGATTTTGCTGATCCCTGGGCTTTGTATTTGGTTTCTGTGTTCCTCCATTTTCTTGTGTGGCCAGAGGTAGTTTCTTTACTCACCAGTGGGAGTGGGGAGTACTGAGCTGCTTGTTTGTCCTCAAAGGAGTGGTTAGAAGCAGCAACTTGTAATTTGTTGGCCATTTTGGGTCATTTCCTGTTTTCTCCAGCCCCTGCTATAAAGCACGCTTTGGCAGGCTTTTCTGGCATTAGAGAACTTGGCATAGCTCCTCGTGGTCCCCTGCAGAGTTCCTAAGCCAGCAGAGAGCAGAAAAAGCAACTTTCTTGATCATAAGTATTTTTAAAACTTTTTGTTTGCATTTTTCGATCTTTTAAGCTTTTCGACTACTGTTTGTGCCTTTATTACTGTTTTATTGCCTTACTTTCCTGTGTTTGTGAGCTTATATTGTTGATTGCACTTGTGGGCTAAAGTATTGCTTAAAAGTAACTAACAGGCTAATACACTCAAGTGTACCAGCCTTTGATAGCAATTTAGTCGAAAACAAAGCATTTACTGCATTTTTCCTGTCTGTTTGAAAAAAAACAAAAAAAAAAAAATATTTCTCCTTTCCTAAACTTTACTTGCTAGTTGTTCCAGTGATCAGATTTTGCTGATCCCTGGGCTTTGTATTTGGTTTCTGTGTTCCTCCATTTTCTTGTGTGGCCAGAGGTAGATTCTTTACTCACCAGTGGGAGTGGGGAGTACTGAGCTGCTTGTTTGTCCTCAGAGGAGTGGTTAGAAGCAGCAACTTGTAATTTGTTGGCCATTTTGGGTCATTTCCTGTTTTTTCCTGCCCCCTGCTATAAAGCACGCTTTGGCAGGCTTTTCTGGCATTAGAGAACTTGGCATAGCTCTTCGTGGTCCCCTGCAGAGTTCCTAAGCCAGCAGAGAGCAGAAAAAGCAACTTTCTTGATCATAAGTATTTTTAAAACTTTTTGTTTGCATTTTTCGATCTTTTAAGCTTTTTGACTACTGTTTGTGCCTTTATTACTGTTTTATTGCCTTATTTTCCTGTGTTTGTGAGCTTATATTGTTGATTGCACTTGTGGGCTAAAGTATTGCTTAAAAGTAACTAACAGGCTAATACACTCAAGTGTACCAGCCTTTGATAGCAATTTAGTCGAAAACAAAGCATTTACTGCATTTTTCCTGTCTGTTTGAAAAAAAACAAAAAAAAAAAAATATTTCTCCTTTCCTAAACTTTACTTGCTAGTTGTTCCAGTGATCAGATTTTGCTGATCCCTGGGCTTTGTATTTGGTTTCTGTGTTCCTCCATTTTCTTGTGTGGCCAGAGGTAGTTTCTTTACTCACCAGTGGGAGTGGGGAGTACTGAGCTGCTTGTTTGTCCTCAGAGGAGTGGTTAGAAGCAGCAACTTGTAATTTGTTGGCCATTTTGGGTCATTTCCTGTTTTTTCCAGCCCCCTGCTATAAAGCACGCGTTAGCGCAGAGCTGCTACCGTTGCACACTAGGGCAGCGCCGGTTAAGCAGATTTAAACTATTAGGACTACCTAAAGTTCACTCTTCAAATTTTCCCTTAAAACTACCTTCCTCAAAGTGTACTACTGTTCTATTTAGTGCATCCTCCAACTATAAATTATCTCTACTTGACTCCCAAGTAGACTATTCTCTATCCGTATAGCTAAGCACTTGCTCCTACAGTACTTATCACCTCGATACAGCACTCTTGTTATAGAAAGTACCCCAAAAAAAGCAAACCCCATTTCTCGGTCACCCACATCCCCAAAACCTTTTTTTAAGTTTTTCTGTCTATTCCTTCTAGCATGTCGAGGGATCGGTTGCTAATAACCTCTCCTGCTCAGCTGGTGAACCTGGGATTATTGAGGCAATGTTACAATTGCCTCATGTACACTGAACAACCCTCTCCTCCTCCCACAAAACACAAATACATGCGAGAGATGCAACTATACGGCCAAACTGGAGGCTGAGCTCTCTCAACATAGAACTGGCAAGACCAGACAGGAGGAGAAGGTAACCACACACACTATAGACCCAGTCTCACATAATACCATCACAACCTCAAATCATACACATAAACACACAAAGACATACTCGGAGGCTCTGATCAAAATCTACCAAAACAGCAGAGGCCACCAAAGCAGACACCCAAACAACTACCACCTCAGAACACAACACCTGCATCACATAGACCACACAGTCAGAGTGTCAAGCAGTCACAGCCCTTAAGGCCAAACACTATGCCAGACACACTAGTCATTGGTGACTCCATAGTCAGACACACTGATGTCCCGCTCACCAGACTGAGTAAGGAGAAGGTCACAGTAAGCTGACTGTCGGGTGCTAGAATCCGCCACATAACGCATGCACTCAGGTCTCTCAACAGCAGGTACAAGTACGACTCGATCATTGTCCACGCTGGTGTAAACGACCTGAGACGTACCTCCCTGGACTACATGAAAAAAGACATAGAGGAGCTCTCTGATTATATAGCCCAGGCAGGTATGACCCTGACCTTGAGCAGTATCCTACCTTCACCAAGAATGATGCCACAATACAGAGATAAGATGATCAGTTTTAACAATTGGCTTAAACTCTGGTGTCATTCAAAGGGGATCCAATGTCTGTCTGCCTGGGATGACATGCTGGACAAGCCATGCTGCTTCGCAAGGGACGGCTTGCACTTGTCACCCTGGGATTCGGATTTTGGCAAAGGCTCTTGCCACCCCATAGTGCCTTTTTAGGCAAGGCTCAAATTCTAAACCTACCACCCTAGAACAAAACAAAGAAAAAAAACTAAGGGTAATGCTGCTCAATGCCAGAAGTCTCAACCTCAAGATGCACGAACTCGAGGCCCTTCTCAGTATGGAGAACATCGATGTCTGTGCTGTGACAGAAACCTGGTTCAAGGCTCCTGAGAGCACCCCAGCACTATCAGGTTTTACCTCATATCATGCGTTCCGCCACAAAACCCGGACAATACCAAGAAAGGAGGAGGGGTATCCATATTCATCAAGGACACCCACACCTCAAGATTGGTGGCATCGCACGATGCATCGGAAACCATCCAGGTGCAATTAACCATAGGCAAGACTGCTATACAAATTGTAGCATGTTACAGGCCACCCTCGCAAACTCAGGAACCTCACACGGCCTTCCTGAAAACACTGGAGGGGATAAATGTATCTCCAAACACCATCATACTAGGTGACTTCAACTACCCTAATATAGACTGGGAACACTACTCAAGCCCAAACACTCTAGCCCAAAAGTTCCTGGAATTCATAAACTCAAATGCCATGGAACAACTAGTCACCATCCCCACAAGAGGAGCGAACATACTTGATCTCATCATCACAAACATGGGAGCACAATGTTCAACGCCAGAAGTATACCCCTCACTGGTGAGATCTGATCACAAACTAATCTCGCTGGAGGTCCTCATCCCGCCCCCACCGAAATGAAAAAGACCACAGTAAAGAACTTCTTGAAAGCCGACTTCACACTTCTAAAGACTAGTGTGGTCTCCTTTAAGGCCCCTGAGCCGGCGGTTAACATTACTCAAACCGCTGAATCACTTGCAAATGCCTTCTACCAGCACCTGCAGGCTGCATGGATCAGGCAATCCCAAGCAAAACAAAGACTCTTTGTACCAAAGGCAAGCGTCCAGTCTGGTGGACCCCAGCCATAAACAAACTCTACAATAAAAGGAGAAAGCTACTACAAGATAGAGCAAAATCCTTAAAAGGTAAGACACGCTGATCACTATAAGTAAAAAGCTAAGAGCTCTCATAAAATGATCCAAAGCTAATTTTGAGAAAAAATAGCTAAGGACTCTAAAGACAACCATAAAGCATTCTTTAGCTATGTCAGAAACCTAGGAGGAAACTCCCAGATATGCTCAGAATTAGTTCAAAATGATGTGAAGATTACTGATCCTACAGACATTGCCAACATACTGGCTGACAGGTTCAGTGCAAACTTCTCCCCACCCTCCCTGCCTAAAGAAGAGATATCTATACCAAATGATTGTAGCCCCCCAAACATCTCCAACGCTCAGGTGAGAACTGCTCTCTCCAAGGCAAAGAACACAGCATCCATGGGACCTGATGGTGTTCCCGGCTGTGTGCTCCATGAACTCAACGAGGAATTAAACCCACAGTTAGGACAGCTGTTTAATCTTAGTCTCACCTCCGGATACTCCAGGAGTGGCGCACAGTGACTGTGGTCCCACTCCACAAAGGCGGTGCCTCCACCCACCCTGGAAATTACCGTCCCATTAGCTTGACAAGCCTGATCTGCAAAGCCATGGAAAGGATCATAATGGATCTCATAAATAAAGACATAGGGAATTTGCAGACTTTGGATCCAACCCAGTTTGGCTTTGTCAAAGGCAGATCATGCCTTTTAAACTTGGTTGACTTTTTCCAAACTGTCACCAAGGCCATTGTCTAAGGAAAGGCAGTCCATACAGCCTACCTAGACCTGGCGAAGGCTTTCGATACAATACCCCACTCGGGTATCATTGAAAAACTCATCAACTTAAATGTAAACCCATACATTACAAGATGGGTTGCAAACTGGCTGAGTGACAGAACCCACAGGGTCAGAGTTGCTGGCGCCATGTCAGACTCTAAGCCTGTCAGAAGTGGTGTCCCACAGGGCTCAGTCCTGGGCCCACTCTTGTTTGGCATCTACTTTTCTGAAGTACAAGCAAACATAGGAGGGTTATGGCTGACAAAGTTCGCAGATGACTGCAAACTGGGCGCCATAGTTGAGAACACATCCGACACATATATCCTTCAGAAGGGTCTCACAGAAACGGATAACTGGTGCCAGAGCCATGGCCTCAAGTTAAATGCCAAGAAATGCATAGTCATACCCTTCGGGAAAAATAAGGTTACCCCTAGCTACCATATAGGTGGCAATCCCCTGAACACAGAAGAAGTTATTAGGGACCTGGGAACCCAGGCTGACAGTAGCCTTTCATTCGACACTCATATTGCTAAAGTAGTTAGGAAGACCTTCTACATTGCCCACCTTATCATGAAGGGATTCACATCTAGATCAAGGGAAGTCATAGTCTCCCTATACTCATCACTCATCAGACCAATGATCGAGTACAATGCCCCATTCGGAATGTATCTGACCCGACACTTGCAGCAGCTGGAGAGGCCACAAAAGTTCCTCACCAAAAGGATAAAGGGTCTCAAAAATCTGTCTTATGCTGCATGACCGAAAGAACTCCAGTTATATTCAGTTGCGTACCGCTTACTCAGAGGTGACCTATGCCTGACATACAAGGCCATATCAAACCCAGATTTGATGAATATGCTTCATCTCAAAAAATCTAGATCCCTCAGAGCCACAAGGGCGGGTGACTTAAACCTCGACACGGTTATTAATAGGACGTGCTGGAGGGATAGATTCATCACCCAAAGACTCCCTATGCTGTGGAACAAAATCCCGGTTTATGTGAGGCAGAGCACCTTGCTGGCCTTGTTCAAGAGGAATCTTGACCAATGGATGGGAGATCGCAGATACACCCCAGGGGTTACCCCAGTGTCACTGCTCGACAGAGGCACAGCTAAATAATGGGCATAGTTTCTCCAAACTAAGGGGTGGCGTAAGCCACAAAACTATGGCTAGGCTTATAAATGCCCTCGGGCAGATAGCCTAGTATGAACCTATGAACCTATGAACCTATGAACTAGTTCTATGTAAAAAGCAACAAAAGTTGCATTAACTATATAATTTAAATACTTGTATTGTGTTAATTGTGTTTTAACTAATTATTGCTTTTAGTTTATTTTACATTGGATGGGCTGTCACATGTTTTATTGCTGCTACTATTTATTTGAATGGATAATTGATTTGTTATGTTAGCACTGAAGGAGGGGAAACCAGAAAGCTTTGCTATAATTGAAAATAAAGTGAAGAGAATTTAACTGAGCGCTTCTGCTATCCTTTTTTTCTTTGTTTGATAAAAAGCAAGAAACACAGGGCAATATTAATACCTACACTACTGTATTCCAATTTATGCTACCAAACTAACAGTGATACTACTGTTACAGGCACTACAGCAATACATACAACTGACATTAACAACACACACTAAAATATTTATTTCAATTACTCATCAGTACTGACATAAAAATGTGTGGCTTACCATCTGCAGATGACAGCCTCCTCTATAAGCCAGATGGGCCTGGAAGAAATTAAGCAATAGGTAAGGGCAACATCATCACAATTAAAAGTAACACAGGAGGCAATACTTGTACCCCTTTATATGTCCACTAACTATACTGTCAACAAGGACGTGGCTGTCAATTCAAACCTAAGCTAATGACTGTACAAATCTTTATTCCCCCACATAAAATGCACGTGACACAAAAGTAACATATTGATTTCAATTGTTTTACTATACAACAGTATTCAACATTTGAGGTAGCAAAGCCTACCTAGAGGATCCTCCAGGGACGTGCTTGCTGTCTCTGACACTGTTGCTTCCACATCCAGTACATGCTGTACTGCACTCTCCTGTGAGCTGTCTGGATCCCTGATGTTGGCCAGTAACTCTTCATTGGGTATTAGTGTTGGTTCCCTAGCAGGCTCTCCCCGGTACCCATCTGGTCATGGCCTACTGCAGCTGCTCTTCTCCATGCAGATGTGATCACGTCAGTGGCCCTGTGGAGCACCTACTTGTATGTACTCCCATGGCCATCCACAGCATTCAGATCAGCAACTATCTGTTGCCAAATTTGCATCCTATGTGCCATATCTCCCCATCCCCTTTCCAGCAGAAAAGCACCATGTTGTCTAAAGGCATCCACTATGACCTGGTTCTCAGCATTGGTGAAGGGAGGTCTCTGAGGATTTAACCGCCTGGGTGGCATACTCCTAGCTGTCCTACAAGACAACAGAATGATAATACATATAATATCACATAAGTAAGGATTACTTGTTTCCAGATAAAACTGAAAAAGGTAGCCAGTCAATATTACACCCTGTAGAAACATACAACAGTCTACAGATATAAAATACAAAAAATGGGCAAGATGCAAGATAAGGAGAGTTACAGGGGCGGAGCAACATATCCTTGTTTGTGCCATAACAGTACCTCACCTTTGCTCCAACCACCCACAAAAGAACAATCTATCCATGTTTATGCCATAACAGTAACTCACCTTTGCTCCCCCACCCACAAAAGAACAGTCTATCCTTGTTTGTGGCATGACAGTAACTCACCTTTCCTCCCCACCCACAAAAGAGCAGTCTATTCATGTTTTTGCCATAACAGTAATTCACCTTTGCTTCCCCACCCACAAAAGAACAATCTATCTTTGTTTGTGCCATGACAGTAACTCGCCTTTGCTCCCCCCACTCACAAAAGAACAGTCTATCCTTGTTTGTGCCATAGCAGTAATTCATCTTTTTCCCTTCACCCACAAAAGAACAGGAAAATGAGGCATTTTGCTAACAAACCATCCTTGAAATGCTAAAAGTGCTATCAAAGGACCTGTCCCTAAAACATCTGTACATATTTATCACAGTGCATTACATTTTCATCTATTGACAATCATGTATACGAAATGGCTTGGCAAACATGCCTATTCCATCAGTAATGCATACAGATAAAAGTGCAAAATCCCTTGCTTCAGAATTTTCTTAAATACATTCCAGCATATACAGTATGTAGCTAAACAAATGGAAACATATCTTCTTAAGTTCAATATACCTCTGTGCAGATATATCCCAAAGTAATAGCTTATCTTCAGTCTTCTCCACATAAACAAATCTCCTCATCCTCAGTTTGCCTAGCTACATGGGTACCTTTTTATATGGTATAGATTCAGGACTGTCAGCATGTTGAAGATGTAAATGATGTGTGAACTCATTATAATTGCTGAATCCCCAAAAATTGGATCCGTGTAGGAATATAAATATAGTGCAGCCACTCCCTCAGTGTTTGGTTTTAATGGATTGCAACTGTGACTGATTAGTGTTTGGGAGAAGGAAAACACAACAACACTGCAGTCTGCTTTACTTCCAGTGGGTGTGTCATGTCACATCTACAAAGTGTTAGTTGCAAGACTGGAAATGTAAGTAAGCAGCACATAAGTCACAGGTTGTGTTCCTTGACATCCAACCTGCCCTTCATTTTTTGTCAACTGCATATGATATTATTTCCACTTAATATCCTCATACATTTTAAGAGGGCGGCCACGGTGGTACAGTGGTTAGCATTGCCACCTCGCAGCAAGAGGTTCTCCGGTTTGATCGTCAGCTGGTGTGCCTTCTATGTGGAGTCTGCACATCCTCCCTGTGGTCACGTGTGTTTCCTCTGGGTGCTCTGGTTTCCTCCCACATCCCAAAGACATGCTGTAGGTGGATTGTACACTCTAAATTGGCCCTAGTCATGAGTGTGTGCACGTGTGTGCCTTCTGGGAAAGGTTGGGTGCCGGGCTGGCAACTCGACACTGTAAAAACCCCGCTGCCAATCATGAGCGGACAGGTGATCCGCTGTGGCGACCCCTAACTGGGAAAAGCTGAAAGAAGAAGAAGATCCTCATACATTTTAAGGCCAATTATATAAAATGACTTACACACACATGTCTCAGATTACTGCTCAGATACATGAAGAAAGGCCAACAAACACAGAAATGTAAGACAGAGCTGTATATTTGCAAGCAATAATTGTGACAGGTTGTGTGATCACTAGGTGCACTACATCCAAAACTTCTAAATCTACAAATAATACTTGTATGGTTTGATATCACTGTAGATACTGTTCCAGCTGGTTGTGTGAATATTGATTTAAGTTCTGTGCTGCAAAGCTGTTTGTGTAGCAGTGGGATAAGGCACCTATCCTGTGTTCTGAAGGTGTACTGGAGTGAGAGTTCAAATCCAGACCTATGTAATAATATCTCATGTGTACTAACATTTTCTAGTGTGCATGTCATAGGTTGCTTTTCCTCATTTCAACTCGCCCTTTTTTATTGGCCAGTGTTTGCACAATGCACAGCTTAGCTCAAGCATGGGAGACAGAGAAAATTGAATGTCAGGTTTGGCTGTGCTTATCTCACTTGCACAAAGCTCAGCCATGCGCAAACTGGACAACTGGCCCACCCAGGAAGAAGACAGGACCCAGACAGCCAAAAATAGAAACCAGATGCATTCAATTAATACTATTGCACAAACCCAATAAGCGACATTGCACTGCAATTAACAGTGACACTTTAAGAATGATTAGTAAAATAGGGAATGTCATTTAACTAGTCCTATGGCAGCAGATGTTAAATGTAAGGCTGGAGTAGAGATGGTCCTGGGTTCTAGTACAGGGTGTGCAATCTTTGTTTTGCTGTTGTGACATTGCAGTTTATATCAATGAACTGCAACATAGACAAGTGTTTTCTCAACCTTCTTCTGGCAATAGGTTTGAGTATAGGACTGCCATACACATGGTCCTTGGTTCGAATACAGCATATTCTATGCACTTTTACTGTTGTTCCATTTTTCATTATAGTCACTCTCACTTATAAAACTTGACATGGTAT
The DNA here is from genome assembly GCF_019279795.1 of Protopterus annectens. Taxonomy (NCBI): domain Eukaryota; kingdom Metazoa; phylum Chordata; order Ceratodontiformes; family Protopteridae; genus Protopterus; species Protopterus annectens. Next base: position 257,417,498 of record NC_056729.1, read on the forward strand.
AGCTAATATTAATTATATGTATGAGAGCTGAGGCACTAGTATTGTGTCAGTTATGTATTTTTTTATCTAAGTGTTATCACATTTATTCTCAAATGTATGACTGTGAGTATATTGTGTACTATATTCCTATAAGTATATTTCTGCTATCTGGACTACCATGGTCTTTACATTTGTCTAACACACATACACAACTACCTGTACATTCAATAACCTTGAATTTGCTTTGCTTGCTACTGTTGCACTCCACTTACCATTGCGCAAACACGGTGTCCAAAGATGCACACTGGCAAGCACCATGTTTGTGCTATAGTAAGTGGACCGCAACATTTTCAAACAGGGTGCACACTCCCAGTAAATGTGATAACTGGAACGGGCAGGAAACCATCACTCTACATTGTTTTGATCCATGGTAGACATGGCAGGTATTTCAGGAGAAGGTGTCAGATTTAGGGCACAGAGATGGGGTGTCCAAGAGTCAAGATTTTATTGGACTCCTAGTTAAACATCACAGTGCCAGGCTTCTGCAGGGGGACTATTCTGGATCCTAGTATAAGTTGGAAGCTTGGGATAGTTTGGCCCAGACTGTAATCAGTGCCACCAGTATCCTTCACTCTGGTGACCAATGTAGGCATCATTATAATGACCTACTGTGGAGGAGGAGGAATACCCTCAGTGCTTTGATCAAGGAATTCAGGACTGCGGACATCCCACAACTGTGTAAGTATCAACTGCAGAGAGTAACCGAAAGACTTAAAAGCTGAATATAGGCAAGACTGGTATTCATAATGGTATTCTGTTCTTTTCTGTTTTTTTTTTCACAGCTGTCATGGACCAGGAGGTCAGTGTAAGAACCCATAGGGCTAGAGTGGTGAAGATGAGGTAAGCATGTGGTATGTATGCAGTAGAAGAGTAGTGTTATTGTAGCATTAAAAGTTAAAGATAGCTTTTCAGGTATTTTATAGATTTGTATCAAATTCAGCATGCATATCTCAACTGTAAAAGCAAGTGTGCATGCATTAGTCTGTAGCACAAACCAAGAGTACAATATTAGACTTTAGAGTGAGGTTGTGGGTTCAAAGACCACACTTAGCAGCTATACAATACTGTTAATTCATCAGTTATGCGTAACTTAAAGGTTTAACGTAACAGCTCTCTATACCAGTGGTACACATGCCCTGCTGTAAACTGTATTCTGTATAACTGGAACATGCATATGCACAATATATCACATGTCAAGGAGTACTTGCAGCAATATGTAGTATAGTGTGCATCTGTTAGGAGCTGGTAGTCTTAAAAGTAAAAATTCTGTTAGGAGGTGGTAATCTTAAAAGTAATGGTTAAGATAATAGATTTATATCATTATATTAAAGCATTGTATGTGACATATGAAAGTAATAATCATATCTCTTTTTTATCCTCTCACCCCATCCCTTAACTCTATTTTATATTTTATTTTAATTTTATTTTATTTTAGTTGTATTTTATTATGTGTTGTCAAAATGTGCCCATGTTTTCCATGTGTACCACTTCACTAAATGCTCCACAGCACAGCTGGGTAGGCCTACCCATAGGATCTACCTGCCCCCCTCCACTAGCTCCAGCACCATTGCTCAGCACATCTGGGAGCTAACCTGGCAGCATCACCTCTGCTGCCCCTGCACTACCTGCCCCCTCACATAGTCCTGCCCTGGAGGCTGGTCCTGTGTTATCATACCTCTCAACTATACAGATTTTCATAGAATGTCCAGATTTTTGCCTCTTATTTTTAGTCTGTTCCTCATAAAATATGGGCTTTCTGGCAAATCACTGAGGTTTAAAGTAAAAAAATAATGACAGGCATTTGAGGTACAGACTTCATACCCTTCAAAAAATTAATGCTAATTCATAATCTGTTACTCTATCAACTTTCTAAGTTTGTAAGAGCAATATTTAAAAATTGTCCCTATTTTTGGGCCTTTGTCCCCCCATGATACATGACTTTGTCAAGATTTTTTTGGTCTTAGAGGTTGAGAGGTATGTGTGGTACCCTCCAGGAGCAGAAGCATAGATAGTGATTTTATCACCCACACCGAGATGCCAGGGATGGCGCATAGGGTTGTGCACCGCACTGTTGGTGCATACCTATGCTAGCTGGAGAAGCTGCACTCCTTCATTTTACACAGTAGGAGGAGGAAGAGAAGGAGACATCAAGCATTCCAGCCAGAGATGGAGTCAAGTGGCAGTGATGACAGTCCAGTGGGTGAGGACTCAGTTCTCACTGTCACCCAGCTTGACGACCATGGATTCTTGATGTCCCCACCCTCAATAATGGTGGCCTCCAACAATTTGTGCCCATCACCCTGTCTCTTGTCTTGGTCTTGTTTGTCTGCAATTACTTCCTCACCTACCCAACTAACCTGACCCAGACATACTTATGTCCCTTCCCAACATTCCTCCCTGTCTCAAAAAAAAAAAAAATGGGCACCTCTCCTACAATTCATTATATTTTTATTTTTTTTACATTTGTCTACTGGGAGACTGGGCAAGTTGACCATTTTCAGTGGAGGCCTGGGGGAAAAAAGCTCCATACAGTACAAGATTAATAAAACAGAAATATACTAGTACAAATATACTTAAAATTATACATAAAAAATATGCATAAGAAAATTATACATAAGAAATTACTGGACAACGTAGTTAAAAGATTATAAGTCCTTATTGACCTTAAGGTATAATTGTAAAATCAAGTGAAACACTTGATAAATAGACTAAACAAGCATTTGAGTGTATTACATACAGAATATGTGTATCACCCTCATCATCTCCTCCTTTCGGCTTATCCCAGTTAGGGGTCGCCACAGCGGAGCAACGATCCGCAGAACAATTGGCAGTGGAATTTTACGGTGTTGAGTTCCTATCCCAGCATTCAACTTTCCACAGAAGGCACCCACACAGACTCACACCTAGGGCCAATTTAGAGTGTCCAATCCACCTACAGCATGTCTTTGGGATGTGGGATGAAACTGGAGCACCCAGAGGAAACACACGCAACCACAGGGAGGACATGCAGACTCCGCACAGAAGGCAGCCCAGCCGAGAATTGAACCGGAGAACCTCTTGCTGTGAGGCAGCAACGCTAACCGTTGCACCACTGCGGCCGCCCATTATGTGCATCACCCTGTGTGAGGTATATGGTGTACATTATGATGTTTGGTCTAGTGGGAGGTTATCCTAGGTCTGAACAGATACACTTCCAAGAGCTGATCAAGTAAGACCGAGGAAGGTTTTTAAAGTTATGTTTACTATCTATGATCCGGATTTCTAGAGGAAGGGTATTCCATACTTTTGCAATGGCACTAGAGTGGAGGGAATCACCTGAACAATTCCTGCTTTTGGTTATTTCAACTGTGTTTTGTCGGAGGATCAAAGCAGATGATTGTTAGGGTAGTGATTTAGTAGGCTTTGTAGAGCTGGTGTCTTTTTGGGGTGGTATACGATCTGGTGAGCAATTGTAAGTTGGTTATAGGATCATAGGATCATAGTAAGTTACTAGGCTATTTACCCTGAGGCCCTTACAAGTCTATCTAAGAATTTAGCCCATGCTCCAACAAGTCAGCACCCTATGCCACTGTCCAGCAGGCACATAGGTGGAATCCCAGGGGTGTATTTTCTGTTCCCCATCCAGTTATCCAGGTTGCGCTTAAAAAAGGTTTAATGAGGTACTCTGCTTTATATAGAGAGAGAGTCTATTCCATAAAATGGGGAGTCTCTGGTACTCAAATATGTCCTGCCAAGTCCTATTGATGTCACAGACCAGGTTGAGGTCTCGTGTGCAGGTTACTCGAGTGAAGCTTGACTTACGGACATGCAGCAGTCCCCTCAGGGCGGGGTCTAAGATTGCTTTGTATGCCAGACAGAGGTCACTGCTGAGGAGTCTGTAGGAGACTGAGTAGAGGGACAAGGCTTTTAGCCTATCTGTGTAGGGTAGATGTTTGAGGCCCTGGATTCTCCGGGTGAGGAATCTCTGTGGTCTCTCCAGCTTCCACATGTGCTTTGTGAGGTACATCCCAAAAGGGGTATTGTATTCAATAATCAGTCTTATAAAGGAAGAATATAGGGATGTTATGACCACCTTGTCCCTGGATGAGATACCCTTACTAATGAGGTGGGCCATGTAGAAAGCTTTCCATACAATGGAGGCAATATGGTGGTCAAAAGTCAGTTTGCTATCAACCTGGGTTCCCAAGTCCCTCATGACTGATTGAATGCTTAGTGCTTTATTATCAGTGTGATAATTTGTGGGGATGTCATATTCCCCAAAAGGGATGATGATGCATTTTTTGGCATTCAGTTTGAGGCCATGTTTCTGACACCAGTGATTTGTTTGGGTAAGACCATCTTGGAGAATGTCCACATCACTAGGGGAATTGATGACAGCACACAACCTGCAGTCATCTGCAAACTTGGTCAGCCATAGCCCACTAGATTTGGCCTGCTCCTCTGAGAAGTATATCCCAAACAGCAGAGGCCCCAAAACTGATCTCCAGGGTACAACACTTGTTACAGGTCAACTACTTGAGGTGGCTTCTCCTATTTTGACTAGGTGGGTTCTGTCAATAAGCCAGTTTGCTACCCATCTGGTAACATATTGATTGATGCCTATTTGAGAGAGTTTATTTATTATACCTGAGTGGGGAATAGTATTGAAGACCTTGGCCAGGTCAAGGTAGGTGGTGTGCAATATCTTCCCTTCATCTATGGCCTTGGTGACTGTCTCAAAGAAGTCGACCAAATTTAACAGGCATGACCTCCCTGTGACAAAAACAAACTGTGTCGGATCAAGTGTCTGGAGGTTGCCAATGTCCTTGTTAATGAGGTCCATGATAATCCACTGCATGGCCTTGTAGATCAGGCTAGTTAGGCTGATAGGCTTATAATTTCCTGGATTAGTGGATGCTCCACCTTTGTGCAAAGGGATGATAGTAGTTGTCCTCCACTTGGCCGGGACGAAGCTGACGTTCAGGCTTTGGTTGAATAGGGTACCTAATGGTGATGCAAGTTCCTGCCGGAGTTCATGTAGGATGCAGCCTGGATGTTATTGAGTCCCATGGAGGCTGTATTTTTTGCCTTTGATAGGGCAGTGATGACTTGCTCCCTAGAGATAAGGGGAGGGGGCAGGTACTCAGGGTGTCCTGTTTTACTGATCGGGAGGAGAGAGGAGTGAGGTTTTCACTGAACCTGTCTGCCATCAGGTTAGCTATATCTACAGGGTTTGTGTATGTGGTGTCCTTGACCACCAGTTCTGAGCAGATCTGGGTGCTTCCCTTGAGATTGCAGACATATGTGAAGAAAGACTTATGATTGTCTTTAGTAGATGTAGCCAGTTTGGACTCGAAGTTTGCTTTGGAGGATTTCACTAGTGCTCTTATTTGCTTGTTCAGGCTAAGGAGAGATTGCTTCCAGTTAGACACCTGCTCCTTCTTGGTCCTGGACAGCAATATTTTTCTTTTATTATAGAGTTTATTTATTGTAAATGTCCACCAGACAGGTTTACTCTTCATTGAGGAGGAAGATTTTGTCCTCTCTGATATTCCTGATTCCATGCAGCTATATAAATGCTCATATAGTACTTTGGTGTAAGGTGTATAGGTCAGTAAGTTTCGTAGTTCCAGCCAGGATAGTTGTTTGAGGGCTAGACAATGGTGGGTCCTGACAGCTGAGTTAGTAGCAAGCTTTGCAATTTTGTTATAACAGCTAGTTAATTTGTTTAAATCTCCTTTGTTTAGTTTAGTTAGTATGGGGAAAGCATAGAGAAGTATAGACAATAGGTGTTTTTTTGCGATTATGGCTTTACTGTTGTTGGTGAGGTAGTTTTTGCATCTGTAAAGGGTTCAGAGTTTTTTATGGACTTTTGTTATTGTTTGTGCTATATGTTTGTTGAACTTCATGTTGATATCTATGATAACTCCTAATAGTTTGATTTGTGAGATTGGTGAGGTGGGGGTATTGTTAGAAGAGATTATTTTAAATGGGGGAATGGGGTCAGTGCTTTTGAGGGATGAAATAGCATTAGTTGTGTTTTTTTTAGAGTTAAGTATTAGTTGTAAGTCAGATAATCAAGTTTCTACACCAGTAAAGGATTCTTGAGTAATTTTCTGCAGAAGTTGGAGACAGGTGGCAAAGCAGATTAGTGTAGAGTCATCGGGGTACTGGACCAGACTAGCATGGAAGGTGGCTTTCTGAAGGTCAGAGCTGGTAAAGATGGCGAATAAGAGAGGTCCAATAATGGATCCTTGTGAGACACCTATGGTTACAGGGAGAAGAGAAGATAGAAAGTTTTGCCATTTTATGGCTTGTTGATGGTTAGATAGTTTTTGAACCATAATAGTGTGGAGTTACTTAGGTTGAATTTTGAGAGTACAGTTAGGAGTTTGGCATAGGAGACTGTGTCAAATGCCATAGACAGATTAAGAAAGATAGTGGAGATCTGGTTACCATTGCCCCATTGTTGATTTACTGTGATGGAAAAGCTAATAAGGGCTGTGGTGGTGCTATGACTGGGTTGGAATCCATGTTGTGTGTTAGCCAGGAGACTATTGGTTAGGAGATAGTTTAGAATTGTGAAATATATGCATTTCACTAGAATTTTTGGCAGAGGGGATAGTATGGCGACTAGTCGGTAGTTAGATAGTTCGGTTGAGTTGGCACCTTTATGAAGCAGTATTATGTGTGAAATTTATCACAGGGTCGGAAGTGTTGTTCTGAGATTGGCCTATTTATTAATTGGGAGACAGGGTACGAGATGGCCTTGGCTTCAATTTTAAGGTATTCTGCTGGGAGTTTATTGGCTGCTGGGTTGTGGGTTTAAGTTTTGTCAAGTAGTTCTAAATTGTTTTGGTTGGAATAAAAATAAAAAATTATCCCGTACGTAGCACACATGTGTCTCCCTGACACACTTGATTCAGTCCAATTGGCTATACAACATGATTGTGTTATGGTGGCAGTCCAAATTCAGTTCATATTTTGCACATATGTTCACTTTACACTGTTAAATAAATGGATAGCTATGCTTCTTTCCTACCTCCCTCCTACATATTCCTGCTCTGCTTTCCCTTTGTTATTCCCCCAGCTTGCTCCCCATTTCACCACTGTTCTATCTTCCCCATTTCTTTTCTTTAATGCATTATTGAGTGATGGTGCGCATCTCGCACCAACACACAGCAACAGTAATGCAAAATTAGTTAAAAGTATTACATACAGCTGTATTCAAACCCAATACCATCTGGCCCCAAAAAGGAATGTATTACTGCATAACTGCATTAACACATGCTGCCATAGAGTCAGTTAAGTAGCAGGTGTATTCCAGAGACTCAGTACTAACTGTCAGACTTTGTTCATCCCTCTGCTTGCTCCCCATTTTACCATCTTTAATCTGGTCAAAAAATAGAATGACACACAGCACACATAAGTAGCAGAAAACGCAACGGATACCTTCACTTTTTGGGGTCCATGTTTGCAAGGAGGTGTGCATCGTGCACCAATGCGCAGTGCCAGTGAAGGACGACAAAATTCTGCAGTTACCTCTGCGCAATGCCTCTTAACCCTGCTGTGCTATGCCAACACACAGCAACACATCTCATATAAACAATTCATGTCATTGCATTATCGTTCTGTTGTTGTGTCTTTTCGGCTTTTCCCGGTTAGGGGTCGCCACAGCGGAACTCCGGTCCGCTAATGATTGGTAGTTGAATTTTACGTGCCGAGTTACCAGCCCTGATGCACAACCTTCAACAAAACTACGCCCATTCACGCATGTCTCCACACAGAAGACGCTCTAGCTAAGTATCGAACCGGACAGCGTCTTACTGCGAGGCAACAACGCATTTGAAAGTATTAGATACACCTATATTCGAATCCAGTACCTTATGGCCCAAAAAAGAAATGTATCAGTGCATTAACACATGCTGCCACACAATCAGTTAAGCACATATCGATTTCACAGACTCAGTACTAACTGTCTGGCTTTAGCAATGTGTCTCGCATTTGTGCACTGCTTACCTACGCACATGAGTATGCACTTTGCTAACTGTTGTGCAAACCCGCTGCTCACCTCTCTATGGAAATGTTGATATTATGCTGTATTGCTGCTGTTTACTGTCCATTTCCTGTGTATGACATGAAATTACATGTGGATACATTGCAAACTGTCAGTACTGTCTAACAGTATGTTGCATATTTACAATACATCCATGTGTTTGCAACGCCCCAGGCAATGCAACCCTGGGGTCTCAGTACTTCTTATACAATTATATCAACCACACTATAAAATATAATATCAAATGTTGTGTGCTATGCAATGCACATCAATCTGGTAACATGCAGAACTACAACTATTGACCCATGCACCTAAAAAGCCTTATCTCCAAGGCTAGTGTATGAATCAGCATGTACCATATCCACAGGGACATACGTGACCTTCAACACACTTGGCTCCACCCATTTTGATTTTGTCAAGGGTAGACTTTGCTTACTGACCCTTGTGGACTTCTTGGATACTGACCCCAAAGACCTGGAGGAGGGATAACAGGACATAATGCCTATGTTGGGTTATTCAAGGCCTTTCAGACTATCCCCCATTCATGTCATAGTAAAGATCTCCCATCTAGGAATTAGGTCATACAGTACTAGATGGAGAGCCAAATGGCTCAATGACAGAATACATCCTCTCAAAATTGGGGATTGTACGTCCACCACTAGCCCACTCACCAGTGGAATACCACAAGAATCTGTGCTGGGCCCTTAACTATTTGGAAAATACTTCCATGAAGTACAGGCAACAGAAGATGGCCTGTGGTTTACCAAGTTTGCAGATGACTGTTAACTGGATGCACTCATATAGAGACCCCAAAGATGGTAACATATTATAGAAGGGGTGACACAGACTAATGATTGGTGCCAAACTCACAGACAACCTTAAAGCATACAATGACTCATCGTCACTTTTGTCAATGACATACTCCTGCTAATTGTGATATACATAGCACCCCCTAAACTCAAACATAGTGTTGTGAGACTTAGGAATACATGTTGTTAGCAATCTACACTTTCATCACTATGTGCCCATAGTGGTGACAAACACAATCTGCACTGCACACATCATACATATGGACAGCACATCCAAGACCAGGGTAGTCATACCTCTGCTGTACTCTACCCTTATCACACTAATAATGGAGTACAATGCTCACATCTGTCTGTACCTCACTAGACACCTGCAGCAATTGAAAAAAACAGAGTTGCGCCTGGGAGAATCCCAGGCATCCAAACAAGACATACATGGAAAGACTAACATACCTGTCACTGTACTCAGTATCATGCAAGCTGCTGAGAGGTGACCTATGCCTATCCTGTGGGTGTATATTACGTTATCAAACTTTTAATAGTTCAAACATCATATGGTCGACACCATATGATCGAACTTTTAAAAGTTCAAATGTTTCAACGGAGATCTGTGTACAGTGCAGAATGGGAAAATTTCCCTTTCCTGCACTGTAGTGCGATCTCGGAGTTGGTATATTTAAAGAGTGGAGGGTGTGGGAGGGGTGCTGTGGGGCTTGCCCCCTGCTTAAAATGATCAGGTAGGTTTTGTATGTTGTTTATTTTGTTTTTAGCTTTTCGAACTTTCAAAAGTTCAATCATATGGCTTCGACCATATGACGTTTGAACTTTTAAAAGTTCGATAACATAATATACACCCTGCCCTGCAGGCAGTCTCAGACTCTGTCCTTTCTGGAAATGATATACATCTGCAATTCAAATGGGACAAGAATAATTTGCCGCAGGGTACTTAACCTAGCCTGTGGTTCAATACACAGTTCAACACACCCTCCAGATAACCTGAGTTCCCATACAGGGATGTACATCAACATGCATTATCCTGAGCTGGGCATGCATGTATAGAGACATCCTAACTCTCCTTGACTGTGAGGTAGACCAACATGTCATCATGGACCTCCTCTACATGTACAATAGTAATATTCCAGGTGTGTGCAACAGACCTGTGTGAGTTGTTAATGCTACATCAGGTCAGTTAGATCTGATAGATGTCCTCAAAGAGGTCATCAAGGGCATGCATAACGACAACAGTATCATCTTGTGGAACCTGACCAGGTCAAGGCATTTGACACAAATCCACACTGAGGTATTCAATCAACACTGTCATATGTGGCTATAAACAGCTATATCACCAAATGGGTAGACCAGTGTGTGACATATAGTATGTGGCATCTCACTATGTTAAAATGTGTGATGTGACATATACCTTAGGTCCAATGATCAGGTCAGTACATCAGAGTTGTCTGCTATGCCCTTTCCTGTCCAGTAGTTAAGTGATGGACATCACAGATGACATACATATGCTGTGTCCAAACAGCTGCCTGAAGAAAAACAGATTGTGGGCAATCATTGACTCCAACTGTGATATTAGTATAATACAGACAGTATCAACACATACCAAAAACTGCTGCCACAGCCATGGCAACACCTGCATTGACAAGAAACATGGAGGGATTTGTTGAATCAGGAAACATACACACCACCCAAGTATAATGTGGGCATCACACCCTATAATCAGACCAATAGGTATGTGACCTGTGTCCTGGGTACAGGGTAAGTGGTACATCCACCAGCATGTAGTCACAGTGTTGACTAATTACTTGAATGTAATACAACTACTAGGTATGTGAAGGACATGCACATCAGATGCCATAATACCTCTATAGTTCACAGCTTTCATTACACTAATAGCTGTGTACAATGCACCCTTCTTCATGTACCTCCCTACACATCATCCTCTGATGTGTAACTGAAGTGTACCACCTTTGTCACAGTGCACTGTCACACAGCTTATTGGCCATACCTAGGTATTCTTCCTGTGTAATATACATGACTGTATGATGGTGCGGAACAGCAACCAAGTTGTTACATCAGATACATGTGTGCTACCTGTTCTGCTTATGCACACACTACATAGATAGGTGTTTGACATCATCAATGGCATTTAATGGCATGCATCTCTTCTGTGACAGTGTGGATTGTGCTATATATATATATATATATATATATATATATATATATATATATATATATATATATACCATGCACAGAAAGCAACTAGCCTGTATTGCCCATACTGTTGCATGCAAGTATAGTAGTGTCCCTACTAACACCCTAACACCTCCAGCAGATGTTACAGTACCAGGACAGTGTGCATGGTTACCCTCATGGAGTGAGGATGTATTGTAATAGTTTTTCAAGAGTGTGTGTGTGTGTGTGTATGCGTGTGTGCGTGTGTGCGTGTGTGTGTACGTGTGTGTGTGTGTGTGTGTGTGTGTGTGTGTGTGTGTATGTGCAGACTCATCTCTTATAACTCTACATCACATATATTATGTCAGAGGCATGGGATTACTGGTGGTATTATTCTGATATTGTCCATGATTGTGGTTGGTTCTTGTAATGTTTTCCATGATCCTTTACCTGTGGCCACCTTGCTGGAGACCTCTGCTGAGAGTACACTCATGTTAAGGCATATCAGTTTGCATAGCTTCACAATATGCACCCTACCCCAGTTGTATGTCAGATCCCTGATAGATGTCCTCTGCATTATTCCTGTAAGGATGCTTATCTCACAAAGACATCCTCCTCATTGTTATATCACCTTGTGTGACTGTCACAGACAACACATTTTTAATGTAAAGCCCATAGTGTATTATATAGATATGTGCCTGGTGTTGCTGCTACAATCATCTTCCATTGACTTGCCCTCCTCTGCTGTACATGAGGGAGTGTCACCTGTCCTCTTTCCCTGTATTCATTCCTACAATTCATCTGTGTGTTCCTATTCAATACACACACACTTCCCCTGAGTGATCCCGTTTACATGACAGTCACATGTCCTGTTACAGATCATTAACACAGCTTCAGTACAGAATGCCACAAATGGGATATCGCAATACTCTGCACTGTAGGTACACTGTCCTGTACTGTGTTTGGACCATATACTTCACATTCATACCTCTCAACTGTCCAGATATTCACAGGATGTCAAGATGTTTTCTTTATTAAATTTGTGGCTTTCTGCCATATCACTGAAATGATCTCTGCACTGATGTGACTCAGTATTACATACACTTGAGTGCATACCTCTCAACTGTCCTGATTTGTGAAGAATGTCCAGATTTTGTCTCATATTTGAGATCTTTTCCTCAATATTTTTGTTTTCTGGCAAATCATTGGCATGTCATTGCAGGGTGAAGTCAGAAAATGATGACTGACATTTGAGTTTCAAAACGTCATGGTCTCCAGGCAGTTCATGCTAATGTACAACCTATTTATTCTATCAACGTTCTAAGTTTGGAAGTGCAATATTAAATATTTGTCTCTATTTTGGGGCCTTTGTCCCCCTTATGTAAGCCTTTGTCCCCATATCTTGCTCAAAGGGAATGACAGGTATGTTTGAGTTTCATTTCTACCATGTCTATGTGATATATATGGCAATTATGTCCCTTTTTCTGGTTAAATGCCCCTGCATTATGTTGGCCTTTGTGGAGATATGTTGAACTAGAGATTCACAGCTATATGTGAAGCCCTGGTGGTCATTGTGGCATTCCACACAAGTCTGCAGACTCTAGGTTCTCTGTTTTGCAAGGAATTGATATCTGCATTCGCTTACATGGTTTTCTGGCCAGCAACACTGTTGTGAGCCATGAGACCTAGATTAGGTGCACCATGTGTCATTAGTATGCTTTGCATGCTGCCGTGCACCATCGCACTAATATGTCAACTCCTTGTACAGAGTTTATTGAATCCTGGGGACAATACTGCCAACATTGTAAAATAAAGTATAAATTCATAACTTGGAAATTTCAGCTTTATCCATACATATACACTAGGAACTAGACATGAAACAGTAACTTGCATTTCAATAAAACACTGGAAGTATGTAAAATAAAAAGTGAGGCATAGACAAAAACCTTTAAATCTACAGAGAGAATTTTTTTAGAAATATAAACAGAATCCAGACAGTTTTCCAACATAAATAAACTATTATGTGCATAGCATTTTCTGCTCTATAACTTCTGAATAAAATATGATCTGCTGGTAATTAATAAAGATAAAACAGATAATAATTAGAAGCTGTACGTAACCAGTACTTATTTGAAATGATTTCTGCTTCACAGTAATATAGAAAATGTAAGAAAACTAATTTAAATACAGTCAGTAAAACAAGCTACTTCTGCCGTCAAGTGGCTATAGATTATAAGTGTGTAAATCTCTGCAACCAATCATAGATCCCGGGTTGTATCTCATTACAGCTCTTGGAAAAGATTTGCTATGTAGACTGTCCACAAAAATGGTTACATAACACAACAAGCAATAATGAAGACAAGAACAGTAAAACATTATCATAAGCTAAATTCTAGAAACAATTCTTTTCTCCATGACATCCTTGATCTTTATTTTTCCAAACCAAAGAGTAAAAGGTCACACAGACAAATCATTCAGTAGACACTGCCAAGCTAGTCTTCTCTTTGTGATACCTTAAACCTCCTGAAGTGGAGGCCCATGGAATATATGCAAATTGCCTCTAATGGATATAGCAGTGTTTCAGCTACATGGCTTCTAAATACCCATGACTTTTTAAATCATATTAAGTTCATTCAGGCCAATAAAGCCATGCGCCACTAGCTGTAGACATGCCATGTTTCAGACTTTTTCTGACCTCATCAGTATCACATAAGTGGATTGTTTGGCTAAACTTTGGAAACCTGTTTAGTTAGACTTTGGAAACACAGAGCTTAAAATCAAGCCTAATGATCATAAACATTAGCATGCCCGCAAAATATCCCATGGCATGTCTACTACTATTGAGGTTCACAGGTTCATAGGTTGGTACTAGGCTATCGGCCCTAGGGCCTATACAAGCCTAGCCATAACAATTCCCTGGATATTTCTTCCCACAATGTTTACTTCCCTGGACCCCTGTCTAGCAGGGTAACTGATGTGATCCCTGGGGTGAATTTCTTACCTCCCATCCAATCGTCAAGGTTCCTTTTGAAGAGGGCCAAGGAGGTGCTCTACTTGACATGTATGGGCAGTCTATTCCAGAGTATGGGGAGTCTTTGGGTCAGGAACCTATCCCTCCAGCATGTTTTGGTCATTGTGATGACAAGGTTTAGATCCCTGGAGCATGTGGCTCTGAGGGATTGGGATTTCTTTAAGTCGAGCATGTCCAACAGCTCAGGGTTTGACATGGCCTTGTATGTTAAGCAGAGATTGCCTCTGAGTAGAAGACAGAGTATAGCTGGAGTTTTTTAGATGGTCAGTATAGGGCATCTACTTTAGGCCTGTGATTCTTTCATTGTGAGGTATTTCTGCGGCCTTTCCAGCTGTTGCAGATGTCTTGTGAGGTACATACCAAATGGGGCATTGTACTCTATAATGGGTCTAATGAGGGATGAGTACAGTGGGACAATGACCTCCTTTTTTCTGAATGAAAAGCCCTTAGTGACGAGGTGTGCCACATAGAAGGATTTCCTGACTGTTGTGGCGATGTGGTTATCGAAGGTGAGACCACTGTCCACCTGTGTCCCTAAGTCTCTCATAACACTTTCAGTGTTTAGTGTACTGCCACCTATGTGGTAATTCATGGGTACATGGTTTTTCCCAAACAGGATAACTATACATTTCTTGGCATTAAGCTTGAGCCCATGGCTCTGGCACCAAGCATCTGTTTCTGTAAAGCCCTTTTGTAGAATATCCACATCAATTGGGGATTTAATAATGGCTCCCAGTTTGCAGTCATCTGTGAACTTTGTTAGCTAAAGTCCCTTAGTGTCGGCCTGTACTTCAGAAAAGTAGAGGCCAAACAAGAGCGGTCCCAGGACTGAACCCTGAGGTACTCCACTTGTCACTTGTCTGGAGCTGGATTTGGAGTCGGCTACCTTTACAGTCTGGGTTCTGTCAGTAAGCCATTTGGCAACCATCAAGTGACGTAGAGATTTATGCCCAGCTTAGTAAGTCTATCTATGATTCCAGAGTGGGGGATGGTGGCAAAGGCCTTGGCGAGGTCCAGATACACTGTGTGGACTGCCTTACCCTCATCCACAGCTCTGGAAACTAATTTGAAGAAGTTAATCAGGTTCAGGAGACAAGATCGGCCCAAACTGGGTGGGGTCCAGCGTTTGAAGGTTGCCAATGTCTTTGTTTATAATTTCCATGATAATGCATTCCATGCCCTTGCAGATCGGGCTCATCAGAATGATGCGACAGTAGTTCCTGGGATCCAAGGTGGATCCCCCCTTATGGAGTGGGATAACTGTAGCTCTGCGCCACTCAGTGGGCACGAAGCCTGAGCTGAGGCTATGATGAAACATGACACTTAGGTGAGGTACCAGTTCATTTTGTAGTTCAGGTAGTACACAGCCCGGCTTGTCATCTGGTCCCATGGATGCTATATTCTTAGCTTTGGAGAGTGCGGTTTCTACCTGTGTGGCTGTGATTACCGGCAACTGGCAATCTTTTGGTATTGAGATGGGCACTTTAGGGGGTGAGAGGGGGTGAAGTTGGCACTAAATCGATGTGCCAGGATATTGGCAATATCCTTGCAATCAGTATATTTAATGCTATCCTGTTGTAGCTCAGAGCATATCTGAGCATTGCCATTTAGATTCTTGACATAACTATAGAATGCCTTGTGGTTGTCTTTGGAATCTTTGGCAATTTTATTTTTGTAACTAGCTTTGGAGGATTTTATGAGGGATCTCAGTTTCTTACTGAGGCTGGTAAGGGAGTTTTTGCCTTCCTGGGACTTTCCTCTTTTCTGCAACAGTTTCTTTCTTCTGTTGTATAGTTTGTTTATGGCAGGGGACCACCAGATTGACTTCCTTTTTTTGGAGGATAGCATCTTGGTTCTATTTGGGATGGCACGATTCATGCATGAGTGGATGTGCTCGTACAGTGCCTTAGTGTAGGATTCAGCAGTTGAACTTTCAGCTCCCACCAGCATGGGTGTCCTGAAGTTTGTCACTTCTGACTTGAGTAGCATGAAGTTGGCTTTGGAGAAGTTTTTTATGGAGGTTTCCTTACTGGGGAGTAGGGGTGGGATGTGGATGTCAAGGATGATTTGGTTATGGTCAGACCTAACCAATGAGGGGGTGACCGCTGGTGTGGAGCATCTATCTCCCATGTTGGTAATGACCAGGTCTAGGATATTGGAGCCCCTGATGGGACAATGGATTAGTTGATCCAGGGCATTGGAATGTATAAATTCCAAAAACCGTTGGGAAAAGGTGTTGGTACCCAAATAGTTTTCCCAGTTAATGGCAGGGTAGTTGAAATCACCCAGTATTAGGGTGTTTGGTTGTATCTTAATATTTTCCAGTATGTTTAGAAAGGTGTAGTGAGAATCTTGGGGCATGGTGGGGGATCTGTAGCAAGCTACAATTTGGATTGCAGTCTTATCTAGTGTTAGTTGCACCTGGAGAATTTCAGATGCATTGTGTTGGGCAACTATCCTGGAGGGGTGAATATCCTTGGTGAATATGGACACTCCTCCACCTTTAGTGTTTCGGTCTTGGTTTGGTGGCCAAAAAGTGTGGTAAGAGCTGTAGCCTGGTATTGTAGGGGTGGTCTCTGGAGCCTTGAACCAGATCTCAGTTACTGCACAGATATAGATGTTCTCCATTTTTAGGAGTGCCTCAAGAATGTGCAGTGTGAGGTTTAGATTTCTAGCATTGAGTAGCATTACCTTCAGATTTTGCATGCTTGTATCTGTTACGGTGGTGGTTTTGTCCTTTGAACCTTGCCTAAAAAAGGCACTATAGGGGTGGCAAGAGCTTTAGCCAGTAACCTGAATCCCAGGGGTGACAGGTGCAGAAAACTCTGGCAAAGCATCGTGGTTTGTCGATCATGCCATCCCAGGCAGGCAGATACTGGATCCCCTTTGAAGCTTAGCCAATTGTTGAAGTCAATCATTCTGTCCTTATACTGTGGTATCATTCTGGCCGAAGGCAATATGCTACTCAGGGTTAGGGTCATACCTGCCTGGGCCACATGATCCAAGAGATCTTCCATGTCTCTTTTCGTGTAGTCTAGGGAGGTATGTCTCAAGTCATTCACTCCAACATGAGTCATATTTGTACTTGTTGTGGAGTGACCTGAGTGCATGCATTATGTGGTGGATCCTGGTACCCGACAGGCAGATGACTGTAATTTTCTCCTTGTTCAGCCTGGTGAGTGGGGCAGCAGTGTACCTGACTATAGAGTCACCTATGACTAAAGTGTTGAGTACGTTGTCTTACCTTAGGGGCTGTTGTTGGGTGGCACACTGTTGTTGTGAGCTATGTGTCACTTTGGTTGTGACTGGTGTTTGTTTGTGTTTCAGCTTCAGAGGTCCTTGTTGCTTGGGCAGGTTAATGTTAAGGGCCTCCACATATGTGGGTTTAGTGTTGCTATGTGTGGGTGTTGATGGTGTGGGTTTTGAAGGGCTATATGTTGCTTGAGGTGTAGTGCAGGTGTTAAGCTTCTCCTCTTGACTGTCTAGCACAATCTTGGCTGGAGAGAGCTTTGCTTCCAGTTTGGCTATGTAAGTACATCTCTCACAGGTTGTAGTGTTGGGTGGTAGGAGGAGAGGGTTGTCTGTGTACATGAGGCAGTTGCTGCATTGCCCCAGTATGCCCAGATTCACCAGGTGGACAGGAGAAATCACCAGAAGCTGACCCTTGGACATGCTGTTTAGGTGCTTTTTTTGTAAAGTACAAAAGCTGTTTTCCCTTACCTTTGCAAGGTACAGCAATTATAGGCTGTTTAGTGCCTACAATTAATTTCTCCTTATTAACAAGGAGAGTTGAGTGCTTGTATCAGTTAAAGGCTTCCTAGTGCTTTCCTGCAGGTTCTAGAGCAAGTGCTAGTCACAGGGATTCAGATTTTAGTGCTACTACTGAGAAACTGGCTAGTTCTAAGGAAGAATTTGAAGAGCAGACTTTCTGGCACCTGGAATAGTTTAACCTAGCCCAGCGGTGCTGCACAATGTGAAAAATGCGCAAACACGTGTGTTTTTAAGCCAGAAAGTTGAAAGGGATAGAAATCAGCCCAGAATGGCTAAAATTACAATTTTAGAGCTGGAAACCACTCCTCTAGTGTTAGACAGGCAGTACAATGCTCACCACTCCCACTGGTAAGCAGTAGGACTTCCCTCTACCACAGCAAGGTCTCGATAGCTCTGAACACAGAAAATAAAGTCCTGAAACCAGCAAAGCCTGGGTTCTGGACTATACTAACTAGGAAAGGTGGGAAAAGAGCAAACAAGATAGTTTTTTTTTGTTAAAACAGGCTAAACAATGCAATAATAAACTAAATAAACACAGAAAAGGCTAACGCACTTGAGTGTGTAGCCCTAAACAGTAAATACAATTAAAACTCTACAAAATTAGCAATTTAAAACTTTTTAAATGAAGCAAGGCAAGTGCACAACTGAAAAATGATTTAAGAGGCAGTAATACAGCAGAATAAGTTGCTAGTCTACATATACAGAAAAAGTCTACATATACAGAAAAGCAGCTAAAACACACTAAAACTATTCAGATGCAGTGCAACATAGAGCACTTGAGTTGTAACAATATTAAGGCAAATACAGTTTTAATAAATGCATGAAAATATACTAAAATGTTTGAGAAGCACAGACAGAAGACAAGCATATTCAGATAATTTTTTTTTTTTTTTAGAAAGGGAGAAAGGAGGAACAGAAGGAAAGAAACTAATTGGGTTGGCCTTCTCAGATGTTCTCCCTGTATTAGGTAGAATGAGCTAATGACACTAGACTGGGAGGAGTGTCCAAGATCAAATTTAGAGTAGGGGCGGGCAACTGCAAGGCCAGCAGGTATAAAGACAAGATGCCAATAGGTAGGGTGGGAGAAGAAAACACTACAGAAATGTTTATCACAAGTGAGCCAATAGCTATGAAATACAGTACAAGTATGCAGTATACAATAACATTGCTATAAATATCTAGAATAAGCAATAACTACTACAAATAAGCAAATAAAACAGGCTACTTATTGCTATATATCACAGATCAGCTGCTCCTTCTCAGATAGCTCTGTGTGTAATGACTGAAACACTCAAGTTAACTTTTTAACAGAAAGTTGAAACCTGAAACAACTTTAAAAAAAGCTCAAAAGACCAATGAGGTGCTTTCTCCAAGCCATAGCCCTGGCAACCCAACTAAACAATGACCATAAACACTAAACTCTCACTGAAGTGGGGGATGGTCTTTGCTAACTAAGATGGCCTGGACAATGAGCCCAGAAAACAGCCTCTAACAAACAACTAGGCCCACAACACAATCAGGAATATGGAGAATATTACAGCTACTACCTAAACTATTTTAGACAGAACAGACTGCAGAAATGTTTATCACAAGCACAATCAGGAATATGGACAATATTACAGCTACAATCTAAACTATGTTAGGCAGAAAACACTACAGAAATGTTTATCACAAGTGAGCCAATAGCTATGAAATACAGTACAAGTATGCAGTATACAATAAAATCACTATAAATATCTAAAATAAGCAATAACTACTACAAATAAGCAAAAAACAGGCTACTTATTGCTATATATCACAGATCAGCTGCTCCTCCTCAGATAGCTCTATGTGTAATTGCTGAAACACTCAAGTTAACTTTTTAACAGAAAGTTGAAACATGAAACAACTTTAAAAAAAGCTCAAAAGACCAATGAGGTGCTTTCTCCAAGCCATAGCCCTGACAACCCAACTAGACAATGACCATAAACACTAAACTCTCACTGAAGTGGGGGATGGTCTTTGCTAAACTAGATGGCCTGGACAATGAGCTCAGAAAACAGCCTCTAACAAACAACTAGGCCCACAATACAATCAGGAATATCGAGAATATTACAGCTACTACCTAAACTATTTTAGTCAGAACACACTGCAGAAATGTTTATCACAAGCACAATCAAAGAGAGCATCTGGGAAACAGAAAAAAAAAATGTAAGCTTGTTTCCTGCCTTTCCTGTTAAGTGGTATAGACTATTTGTAGGCTTCTGAGCCCCCAAGTCCTTCTGTGTTGGAGGGAAGCCTTCTAGCTTAGTTTTTTTTTCTTATAACTAGCCAGTTTTCTAGTTTCAGCACTCAAATCTGTTTCTTTGATCTCAGCACTTGTTCAGAAAAAAAAAATGCATCTGCTTTTACTGTACTTGTGTTTCTACCTACTTTATTTTACTTTTGCATCATCTTAAAAGTACTCAATTGTATTTATTGCTGCTTGGTGTAACTCATTCTAAGCCTTTTGGTTTAAATACTTGGGCTTCGGACCAGTTGTTTTGCACTGAGAGGGTTTGTGGTCTGCACTGTAGTGGCAGAACAGGTAGCTTACATCCTTCTAGGTTGGGAACTGCTGATTGAGGGCTCAGTGTCTGTTATTCTAAAAGTGTATTAATTCTGGTTTAAGCACTTGGGCTTTCAGGCCAGTTATTTTACATTAAGAGGGTTCGTGGTCTGCACTCTTGTGGGAGGAGAGGCTGGACTCTGCCCTTCTGAGCTGGGAATTTCTGGTTAAAGGCTTATAGTGCATGCATATCTGAACTGCTTCTTACTGAAGTTGGTGCGCCTTGTTTGCTGTGGCATAGACTGGATTCGGGCCTGCTGGATCTAGCTTTGTTTGTGTAACTTGATCACTAATCCAGGCATTCTCTAAAGTATTCGATTGTATTTATTACTGCTTGGTAGTAACTTGATTAAAGTGTAGCTATCATTCCAAGTCTTTTGGATTAAGCACTTGGGCTTCAGACCAGTTGTTTTACATTAGGAAGGTTTGTGGCATGCACTGTGGTGGCAGGACAGGTAGCTTTCATCCTTCTAAGTTGGGAACTACTGATTGAGAGCCCAGTGTCTGTTATTCTTAAAGTGTATTAGTTCTGGTTTAAGCACTTGGGCTTCAGGCCAGTTATTTTACATTAAGAAGGTTTGTGGTCTGCACTCTTGTGGGAGAAGAGGCTGGACTCTGCCCTTCTGAGCTGGGAATTTCTGGTTAAAGGTTTATAGTGCCTGAATATTTGAACTGTATCTTACTGAAATTGGTACACCTTGTTTGCTGTAGCATAGACTAGATCCAGGCCTGCTGAATCTAGCTTTGCTTATATGCTTGTTGTTTGTTTGCTTGTTATTTCCCTGGAACGCTAATTCCACCTAATACGCAGCTTCTCAGAGAAACTAAGAGTAATGCTACTCAACGCCAGAAGTCTAAACCTCAAGATGCACACACTCGAAACTCTCCTTAGCATGGAGAACATCGATATCTGTGCAGTAACAGAAACCTGGTTCAGGGCTCCCGAGAGCACACCAGCACTACCAGGTTATACCTCATACCATGCTTTTTGGCCCCAAAACTTGGACCGAACCACTAAAGGAGGGGGAGTATCGATATTCATCAAAGATACCCACACCTCCAGGTTGGTGGCAAAGCACGAAGCATCAGAGACTATCCATGTGCAACTAACAGTGGGTAAAACTGCTTTCCAGTTTATAGCCTGCTACAGACCACCCTCCAAAACTCAGGAACCCCACTCGGCCTTCCTGAGAACACTGGAAAATATGAAGGTCTCTCCAAACACCATTATATTGGATGACTTCAACTACCCAAACATAGACTGGGAGCATTACTCTAGCTCCAACACCCTAGCCCAAAGGTTCCTAGAATTTATAAACTCAAATGCTATGGAACAACTTGTTACCACTCCCACAAGAGGGGAAAACATACTGGACCTGATCATCACCAACATGGGGACTCTATGCTCCAGACCAGAAGTGTATCCCTCACTGGTAAGATCAGACCATAAACTAATCTCACTGGATATTCACATCCCGACCCCACCCCTGCCCAGAAAACCACAGTGAAAAACTTCTCTAAAGCAAATTTCACACTCCTCAAAACCGAGGTGGAATCCTTCAAAGCCCCGGCCTGTGGAAAATACAGCCCAGACCACAGAATCCTTTATAAATGCATTCTATGAACACCTTCAGGAATGCATGGATCATGAGATCCCAAATAAAACCAAGACCCAATCCTCCAAAGGCAGACGTCCTGTCTGGTGGACCCCAGCCATAAACAAACTATACAATAGAAGGAGGAAGCTACTAAATGATAGAGCAAAATCCCAAAAGGGAAGGCATCACTGATCAGTATTAGCAAAAACTACGGGCACTCATAAAATTGTCTAAGGCCAGCTTGAGAGAAAATTGCACAGGACACTAAGGATAATCACAAGGCTTTCTTTAGTTATGTTAGGAACCTGGGTGGTAATTCCCAGATATGCTCAGAATTAGTCCAAAATGACAAAAAATACTCCGAACCCACATACATTGCCAACATCCTAGCTGACAGGTTCAGCGCAAACTCCTCCCCGCCAAAAGGGCAAATATCTATCCCAGCAGAGTGCTGCCCCCCTGACATCTCAGATACTCAGGTAAGAGCCGCCCTCTCCAAAGCAAAAAACACAGCATCAATGGGACCAGACGGTGTCCCAGGCTGCGTCCTACATGAACTCAAAGAACAGCTAAACCCAAACATAAAACTACTGTTCAATCTCAGCCTTACTACAGGATATGTGCCCAAAGAGTGGCGTACAGCAACAGTGGTCCCTCTCCATAAAGGTGGTGCCTCAACGGATCCTGGAAACTATCGCCCCATAAGCCTGACTAGCTTGGTCTGCAAAGATATGGAAAGGATCATCATGGACCTCATAAATAAAGATATTGGGGACCTACAGACACTGGATCCTACCCAGTTCGGCTTTGTTAAGGGCAGATCCTGCCTCTTAAACCTGGTTGATTTCTTTGAAACAGTCACCAAGGCCATTGACGAGGGGAAGGTGGTCCACACAGCCTACCTGGACCTCGCAAAAGCCTTCGATATAATACCCCACTCGGGCATTAAAGATAAGCACACCAGCTTAAATATAAACCCCTATGTCACTAGATGGATTGCAAACTGGCTCAAGGACAGAACCCACATGGTTAGAATTGCTGGAGTCATGTCAGACTCTAAACCAGTTACAAGTGGTGTCCCACAAGGCTCAGTCCTGGGACCTCTCTTGTTCGGTATATATTTCTCAGAGGTACAGGCCAACATGGAAGGACTGTGGCTGACCAAGTTCACAGATGACTGCAAACTGGGCACCATAATCAACTCTCCAGCCGACACAAGCATCCTCCAAAAGGGCATCATAGAAACAGACAACTGGTGCCAGAGCCATGGCCTCAAGCTAAATGCCAAAACGTGTATAGTCATCCCCTTTGGCAAAAACAAAGTGCCCACAAATTACCACATAGGTGGTAATCCATTAAGTACAGAAGAAGTAATTAGGGACCTGGGGACCCAAGTTGATAGCAATCTCTCATTTGACAACCACGTGGCCAAAGTGGTTAGAAAAACATTTTATATAGCCCACCTAATCATGAAGGGATTCACATCTAGATCAGGGGAGGTCATCGTGCCTCTTTACTCATCCCTCATCAGGCCCATAATTGAGTACAATGCCCCTTTTGGGATGTACCTTACCAGACACCTGCAGCAACTGGAAAGACCCCAAAAGTACCTCACCAAGAGGATCAAAGGGCTCAAACAGATGCCATATGTTGCCCGGTTAAAGAAACTCCAGCTCTACTCAGTGGCATACCGCCTGTTCAGAGGCGATCTGTACCTGACGTATAAAGCCATGTCCAACCTGGAATTAATGGACATGCTGCACCTCAGAAAATACAAATCCCATTGAACTACGTGCTCGAGAGACTTGAACCTCAGCACTGAAATAAATAGGACATGTTGGAGGGACAGATTCATAACCCAGAGGCTCCCTTCACTCTGGAATAAAATCCCAGTCAAGGTTAGGCAGAGTCCCTCATTGACTCTCTTCAAGAGGAATCTTGATGAGTGGATGGGAGATTGTAGGTTTACCAGGGGTATCACTTCTATGTCACTGTTAGACAGAGGCACAGTATACTAACCTCGAAAAAGGGCATAGCAAAATAAATTTAAAATGGGTGGCGAAAGCCAAACACATTCTGGCTAGGCTTATAAATGCCCTATGGCAGATAGCCTAGTATGAACCTATGAACCTATGAACCTATAATCAGGAATATGCACGATATTACAGCTACGGCCTAAACTATTTTAGACAGAAAACACTACAGAAATGTTTATCACAAGTGAGCCAATAGCTATCAAATACAGTACAAATATGCAGTATACAATAAAAATTGCTAAAAATATCTAAAATAAGCAATAACTACTATAAATACGCAAAAAAAAAAAAAAAAAAACAGGCTACTTATTGCTATATATCACAGCTCAGCTGCTCCTCCTCAGATAGCTCTGTGTGTAATAGCTGAAACACTCAAGTTAACTTTTTAACAGAAAGTTGAAACATGAAACAACTTTTAAAAAAGCTCAAAAGACCAATGAGGTACTTTCTCCAAGCCATAGCCCTGACAACCCAACTAGACAATGACCATAAACACTAAACTCTCACTTAGGTGGGGGGTGGTCTTTGCTAACTAAGATGGCCTGGACAATGAGCTCAGAAAACAGCCTCTAACAAACAACTAGGCCCACAACACAATCAGGAATATGAAGAATATTACAGCTACTACCTAAACTATTTTAGGCAGAACACACTGCAGAAATGTTTATCACAAGCACAGTCAGGAATATGGACAATATTACAGCTACGGCCTAAACTGTTTTAGGCAGAAAACACTACAGAACTGTTTATCAGAAGTTTGTCAATAGCTATGAAATACTGTACAAGTATGCAGTATACAATAAAATTGCTATAAATATCTAAAATAAGCAATAACTACTATAAATAAGCAAAAAAAAAAACAGGCTACTTATTGCTATATATCACAGATCAGCTGCTCCTTCTCAGATAGCTGTGTGTGTAATGGCTGAAACACTCTAGTTAACTGTACTCATATAGACTTGAAAATTAAAAAATCATGGGCATTCATACGTCATGTAGATGAAACACTTGTATGGCCTTAAGGGGTCATTTGCATATATCCAATGGGCCTCCACTATAGGAAGTCGATGGTACTACATAGTGAAGACTCTAGCTTGGCTAGGTCTTTCTTGCAGTTTTTACTAAATGATCGTTATTCTTCCAATTACGTCAATTTCTAACAAAAAACAGAAAGTGTATAGTAGAATATGCAGGTCTGAAATATGTCAATATCATCACAGATTTGATTTTCACATGAGCTTTTTTATTACTTTGTTCACATATCATTTGTTTCCTGATGGGGCAGCACAAGGAGTTCATATGAAGCATCCTTGTTTAATCACGAGAAAGATGAAAACAAAGGCAAGTTTACAAAAGGAATATAGAGCATGATATCAAGAAAATGTTTTATGGGTTTTCAACTTTTATTTTTTTTATTTTCATAGTCATCAGATTTCAGTGAATCAATTTGAAAGTGTAGCTATGAAATTTGATGAATAAAAATTTAGTAAACAATATTCCTTTTCTGGTGTACCTGTTTTTAATTTATCTGCCAGTTAAAAATTCATTATTATAGTCTGACTTCAGGACCAAATCTAGCACAAGGTGACGTAGGAAGCTGCCTAGGGCCCAGTGCTGGCTGGGGGAGTCACCCCCCCAAAAGAAAAGAAAATAAAAGAAACTGTCCCACATATTTTCCATCTCCAAATCCAATTACCTGGGTCTGCTAGGCTGCTCTGTTTTGCTCTAGTTTCTTCTCTTTCACTCATGCAAATACAGTTCAGGACTTCAACACTCAGATAAAACAGTAATGACTACTGGCTGGTAAAGTACTGGTTGCAGGTGTGTGTGTGTGTGTGTGTGTGTGTGTGTGTGTGTGTGTGTGTGTGTGTGTGTGTGTGTGTGTGTGTGCGCAAGTGTGTGTGTGTGTGTGTGTGTGTGTGTGTGTGTGTGTGTGTGTGTGTGTGTGTGTGTGTGTGTGTGTGTGTGCTTGTGTGTGCATGTATGCATGTGTATGGACCCTAAGTTACCTAATTCCTTCTGTGAAGAATACTCAAGCAAAGTGCTTATTTTATTTATTTTATTTTATTTTGAATTTGTTAACTGGGGTATTGCACTGATCCTATGAGACCTATTTCAACCTCAACCCAGGGGTAAACACAACAGATACATGACATTATTAGAAAACATGCAAATCTGCATATATTATATATAAAGTGAATATCAGAGTTGTATTAAAGGTTTAAAGACACTAGATATATAACTTTATATATGCAGTCACTGACAAAACACAATATATAAATACATTAAATATTGAGTGAACATCAGAGTGGGCATGTTGAATGAATCACACTAAAAGGCAGAGTCAGAGCAAGCTTTGCAGAGGTAAGTAGGGTAGAGAGACAGAACAGTTGCATTTTCTTTGAGTCTTGTAATGTACTTTTATTTCTGATCTTAAAATGAGGTAAGAGAAATGATCTTTAAGAAAAGAAGAGAGAGAGATTCAAAGTTTGATTCCAAGAACAGAGAAAACATGGGTTGTGCACTAAAGCCTAAATGGGAATTTAGACGAGAGGACTTGAGTGGTTAAGACTTTTGAGGTTGTATATTGGAGCATCTCTAAATAGTCTGAAGGCTAGTTGGAAAGGGATCAGTCTTGCTAAGTTTAAACTGCTAAGAGGCAAGTAGAATGTCAGCATGTTATTTCACACATAGCCTGTTAGCTTTTTCAATGATTTTGTAGTGGTGTTCATTTCTTGGGGAGAGAATGGTGAATCTGCATATGGCTTTTGAGGTGATTTAAATGGTGGATGCTTTTCTCTTAGAGACTGCAGCAATCAGAGAGAACATTCTAGCCAATAAAATACCTTTTCCTGTGGAGTCTGCATGTCCTCCCCGCAGTCGAGTGGCGTTCGAAAGACATGCGTGAATGTGCGTGCCTTTGTTGAAGGTTGGACATTGGGCTGGCAACTCGGCATCATAAAAAAAAAGATCTACTGCCAATAATTAGCAGACTGGAGTTCCGCTGTGGCGACCCCTATCCGGGAAAAGCCGAAAAAACAAACAAACAACAACAACCTGTGGAATTCCTATAGGGTTTGGAAAGAAAAGGTGAGATTCTGTTAGCCTTGAATAGGAGACTTTATTTTTTTATCTCACCTACAGAAACATCTGATCTAAGACATCATTACACAGACATGGGACACTTGTTCTCTGATTGGACAAGCACATTGTGGTAAGTTGGTCAGACATTAGAGTTTCATAATTGCTTGCTATTCAGAAACCACACTCTCTGTTTGCTTCATATTTATGCCAGACATTAGTGTTTCATAACTCTTATTGTAGGTAAAGTAATATCTGTTTTTTGTATCACATTTTACACTGTCTTTTTAACTATTTGTAAAGCCATGTTTCAGGAGCACTGTTTGGTTAAGTGGCTTACTCAGAGTAACACAGTAGGCAAATGAAGGTAGAAATAATCAGACCCTCTCCCCTTGACTACAGAAAACAGTTCATTAAGAAGTTAGAGCCTTAATCCTCTGCACTAACTGACACACATTCATTAATGTCTTTATTTTCTGATAACTCAGTGAGGAATGCAGGCAGTCAATCAACAATATCAGTCATTATAGTCCCATAGTTCTTGTTCAGAAAATGCATGTTGATGCAAAATGTGCTGCTCTTATAATCTTTTATTTGAATTGGAGTAGTCTACCTCTTATTTGTCTTTGATTTTGCAGAAAAATCTCTTATTTTGTATCATGTCTATGTCCCATCTCTGATTAACTTATTTTATTCTGGTAAAATACTGAGGATTACTAACATTCAATAATGCCAGCCATTGGTTTCATAGTCCTTATTGTTTAGAAAATGTATGTCAATGCAACACCTACCATTTTAAATTTTTAAGTGAATTCAAGTTGTCCAGCATTTAAGGCTCTGAGATGGTAACAAACTTATTCCAGTAGTCAAAGGTACAGGGTTTGAATCCTAAGAATTCCAGTTGTGTACTGTGTGACTCTGAGCAAGTCACTTAAACAGACAGTGCTCGTGGGTTGCCCTGAAAAGGAGTACTTTGTCCAGTGGTTAACCTGGTTAACAAATTGATAAAATATTTAAAGTGTATCCATCTATTGTGTTTGTTTTTTTCTGGAATCCTGGAGGGAAGACATTAATAGGTATTTGGTCTGTAAATTCTAAAATTTGTGGCTTTCTGGCAAGTTGTTATGGATTACAGCCATTAAATAATTATAGGCATGTGAGTTTGAGACTTTGTATCCTTCAGAAAATGCATGCTAATGCAAAACTTGTTAGTCTAGTCATGTTTCTAAGTATATAAGATAAATATTTAAATCTGTTCCTAATTTGGGTTTTTTGTTTATGATTTTTGAGCTAAGATGTTGGGAAGACAGAGAGGAGTTGTAATGGTTGCACTTCAAAGTTCTGACAACACTGAGATGCACTTCTGGCCATTATGTATGAATTTAATTATTTATTAGTTTGACCTCTAGCAGATTTATGAGGTATGCAGTCATACAGGTAGCTGTAAATGATATGATGAACATGTATGTGTGTGTGTGTGTGTGTGTGTGTGTGTGTGTGTGTGTGTGTGTGTGTGTGTGTGTGTGAGTGTGTGAGAGTGTGTGAGAGTGTGTAAGTGTGCAGAGGTGTGCATGCGTGTGTCTACAGAAGCCATTGTTCTCAGTGGTCACTGATTATTCCTCATATTTGATATCTGTTACTTGTAAATTTTGTGACTTTCTGGTAAAGTGTTGTAGATTACCATCACTAAATAACGACAAGCATGTGAGTTTCAGACTTTATACCCTTTAGAAAATGTTTACTAATGCAAAACCTGTTGCACAAGCAACTTTCTAAGTATATCATGTAAATTTTTACAATCTGCTCCTAATTTTGGGTCTTCTTCTGTGATTCTTTAGCTAGGAGTCTGGAAGAGTAGGAGGGTGCAGTGGGTTGCACTGTATAGTTTTAACAGCAGTAAGCCAAAATACATTTCTAGGTCAATATATGTATATGTTATTTCATTGGATTGCAAGCAAACATTGGAAGTGTACACAGTCATCCAACAGCCTGCAACTGATGGTCACATCTGTGAATGTCTGTGTGTCTGTATTTGTGCGTGCATGTGTGTGTGTGTGTGTGTGTGTGTGTGTGTGTGTGTGTGTGTGTGTGCGTGCGCGCGCGCGTATGTGTTTGTGTATCAGTAAATGATTTCTGCATGACAGAGTAATTATAGTATAAAGAAAGTAATCTATTGCAGTAAACAGGAGCATCATCATTATATCCATGTTCTTTAGGTATGTTCCTTGTATTCCTTGTTTTTTTGACTGTTGATAGTGTGTTTCATTATTTGGTTGTGAATAAACTAGGCAGCATTAAGCCTATGAGGTTAGTGGTGAAATAACTATGACTAACTTTTAATTTAGCTTGTTTTTTGTAGGTACATAGGTACTAAATACACTGTGTTGGGTTACAACATTTTGTCTGGCACTTAGACAGTGCAGATGAGTAAGGCTATGAACCGTTAATGAGATACTTACTGTAGTGCAGGGTTTGATTCCTTAAGTCTTCATGCATCCGCTGTATGACTCTGACCAAGTCACTTTACCAGATAGGGCTCTTGGGCAGCTCTGATAAGGGACACTTGCTTCCAATAAGGTGCCTCAGGCTTTTTGCAAATTAATTAAACATTTGCCTTTTGAATTCCTGCACCCTTCACATAGCCACTAATTAGTGCTTCACTGTATGTTATTTGACTATGAATCCTAATATGTCTCTTGTAGCTTAATGGGTTGCCAGATGTTTTTTCAATAAAGGTAAGCTTCAAGGGAAGAGAAGTGTATTGTTGCTCAGACTAAGTCTGATTTCAATGTTAGAGTGTTTTGTTTGGTTTAGCATATTGCTGTTAATGTCTTTACAGTAAATTTTGAAATTAACATTTTAGATTAAATCCAGATCTCTGTGATCATTGTAAAAGTAAAGAAGAAAACAGTATGCACATTAGCAGGCTTAAACAGTGTTTTATGGTACTTGAGGAGAGGCAGACAAGTAATGGTATGACTGGGGGGCCTGGTCCATTATTCTGCCTAGATCTCCATTTAACTACGATCTGGCTCTGCCTGGCCTTACAAATTCCATAAGAAGTTGATTAACTAGCATTCAGTAAAAAACAGAACTGTTGTTTTCAGGAGTCATTTCTTCTGCTGAAACACAACAGTTGAAATCTACACATTTAAGCAGAATGTTCCAAAAATGGAAAAAAGTGAGTTCTTGAAATCATAATGAAATATATGAATTTAATAAAGATTTTATGAACGTATGACATTTGTGAAATTCTCCATATCAAATGCTTTCATTTACCAGGGCTATGCTTTACTTATTTCAGGAATACAATTAACTCCTTTTCATGACTACTGTAAAAGTGTATTAACTCATCTAATATTAGAGTACACAGGTCCAAGCGCACGTGCGCGTGTGTGTCTGTGTGTGCGTGTCTGTGTGTTTGCGTGCTTTTTCTTTAGTTTGTTTGCTTTCTTAAGGTCTGCCAGAACAAACTGTCGCATAAAGAATTTTGTTATTGTTTGTGTACCTACATTGTTTCCTTCTTGTTTTTCTCTTATCTTATTGCAATATTACTTTATACAATTTTTTTACTGCATTTATAGAGTTTTTAGCTTAGGACAGAAAGCAAGTATTGTGTTCCTTTCCTTTAGGCTAAGGGGAGGTTGCTTATGAATTGTGAGAGAAGCCAATCACTGATCCTTATAATTAATGTAACTAGGAAAAAAATGGTTCAAGATTTTCATTAGAGATGCCATTAGAGACTCCAATGTCAGGATTTTTTTCCCTTGATGTATATATTTACATGTATTTTTCCCTCTTGTCTTGTTGCAGTGTTATTGTACTGAATTTTTTTTTATTGTTGTTTAAAAGTTCTAGATAATGGCCATACCCCTCAACCTCTTAGAGCAAAATATCTGGACAAAGCCACAAGTAATGGAGGTACAAAGGGCCAAAAATAGGGACACTTTTTAAATTTTGCTCTTATAAACTCCGAAAATTGATAGAAAAGCAGGTTTTGCAGTAGCATGAATTTTCTGAAGTATATTAAGTCCAAAAATTAAATGTCTGTCATTGTTTTCTGATTTCAGTCCTCGGTGATTTGCTAGTGATTTGCCAGAAAATTACAATTTTATGAAGAAACAGACCAAAAATATGAATCAAAAATCTGGACAGTTGACAGCTATGCTCATGGCAGAAAGCACATCTTATGTTCTTTCTGTAAGGCCAATAAATGATTACTTGTAAATTGTGGGATGAGCTTGAAACAGATTATTATTTAAGGTAACAAGATAAAAACAGTGTAAGATTTTCTTGAGACTACTGCTAGGACTGACTGCTGTGTGAGGATAAATAATTCTCCTACCTTACCTATACAGTTCCTGTTGTATTGTCAAGTCTAGCGGAACATGACTTATCTAACCCTCATATTAATGTCAGTTCTGTAGCCCTTACCTCTCATGTCTCACTTAGTCCTATTAGTGACCACTAAATGAGAGTATTGTGAAGGTCTTGCCCTTTCATTTACCTCCATTTAAATTATTAAAAAAGCAACACAAGGCTCATATAGCCACAGGTGGTAAATCCCTTATACAGAACAGACCCTCTCTCAACTATAGACACCCAGTATATAGCTTAATTTTATTGGAATAAAAGTTAAACCCTTTTGTCCACAAACTGTCAGACTTCATCAGAACTAAAATAAAAAAAGCAACCCATGACTCACTTATATTTAAAACAAAGTTGTGATGTGATGAATACAATTCATTTAAAAAGACAGTACCAAACCATATCAAAACTCAGGTATTTAAAATATAAAAAAAATCATGCCCATTAGCAATTTTAATGCATTATTAATTCTCTTCAGTGAATAAGAAGTCATTCATTCAGTGAATGAATAACTCACTGAATTCTTAAGGTGCAGTATAAAATGTAATTCATAAAATACATAATAGTATCAATAATCATCTTTTTAAAATATTCTTAAGCCAAAAGTATTTAACATTTGCAGTAAAGTTAAAAAATAGAGCAAAATATGTTGGATATGAATTATTATCATAATTTGGCTGCTTTCAACTTTATTACAGGATTAATTGATAAATGTTCATTTAGACCTGGTAGACTTGTGGCATCTACTCTTAATCGATCCAAAATAAAAGAGGCCAACACCAGAAGGACAAAAATAATGTTTTAATGTTGTAGTTATTTAATTATATCACATTACAGAATGGTTTTGGCAAGTAGCCTTTATCAGTGATATCCTAGTACATATTCATTAGTTTAAATACACTCAGTATCCCATCATTTCCTGTGACATCACTTCCACCCCAATAATTAGTGCAAAAAATTGAAACAAAGAGAGAAATGAATTAATACATCACATTTTATCATTCAGACCTGGTGAGAATACCCCCCCCCCCCCAATTTAGTAATCCATTTCCTTTTTTTTTATTCAATATAGAGTGCCATCCTGTTTTGAAGGATCTATTACCCATGACCTTATGTATTATTGCAAAAGTAAACCTAGCTGATGTATGTACTTGAGAATGTCTGTATAAAGGGTTTGTGATTCTTTGGTTACGTATGTCACTAAGATGCTCAGACATGCGGCAGCACAAAGACCTCGATGTCTGCCCCACATAAAAGGCAGAACAGGTGCAACTGATCAAATACACCACCCAATCCGACCTACAATTAGCAAAAAAAGTATGTCAAAAAATAGGGTCGTATTTCTGCTCATAAATTGTTTGGTCTTAAGCATGTGTTTACAGAATACACAATGTCTAGAAGGATACGAACCCACAAGCCTGTCTCCTGTGATTGTTAGCTGTTGACCTTCCTGATTCCCCCTCTGGATTTCCTTAAAATGAGCAAAGTAAGATCCCAGGGTTTTCCCTTTGTGAAAAGATAACTGACACCTCTCAGGTAAAATAGAGCCCAGTTCATCACTGGATGTGAGAATATTCCAGTGTTTATGAATTACATTTCTCAATAAACCCACATTCCTGCCATATGTGGTCACCATTCGTATAGTATCTGACCCATCTCTATGCCCTTTAGATCTATATTGCAAAAGTTCAGATCTTTGTTGATTAGTAGCCCAATTGCTAGCTCCAATAACATCACTCCCCCTATATCCCCTGTCAAAAAATCTTCTAGTAAGATCCTGCTTAAAGTTATTGAAGTCTTCTTCAGAAGAACAAATTCTTCTGATCCTCAGAAATTGAGACTTTGGGATATTTCCGGATAGTATGCCTAGGATGAAGGCTAGATGCATACAACAACTCAAAATCCTAACATCAAGAAAATCAATTTTCTTGACATTAGGATTTTGCGTCTACCAGATCATACATTATGCACCTCAGTATACAGAAACTACCCACAATATAATAACTTGTTGTATGCGTCTAGCCTTCATCCTAGGCGTACTATCCAGAATATCCCAAAGTCTCAATTTGTTCTTCTGATCATGGGTAATAGATCCTTCAAAACAGGATGGCACTCTATATTGAATCAAAAAGAAAGGAAATGGATTATTAAACAAGGGGGGTTATTCTCACCAGGTCCAAATGATAAAATGTGATGTATTAATTCATTTCTCTTTTTGTTTCAATTTTTTGCACTAATTATTGGGGTGGAAGTGATATCATAGGAAATGATGGGATACTGAGTGTATTTAAACTAATGAATATGTACTAGGATATCACTGATGAAGGCTACTTGCCGAAACTATTCTGGAATGTGACATAATTAAATAACTACAACATTAAAACATTATTTTTCTCCTTGTAGTGCTGGCCTCTTTTATTTTGGATCTGTTAAGCTTGTTTGGTTGTTCGCATCAGCCGTACTTGCTAGCTAACTTGTGGGACTGATCTACTCTTAATTGCCAGTGTTACGTGACAGATGTCAGACACATATCATGGAAAGAGGAGTGCCACAAGATAAGCATGGGAAAGTTAAGAAATGGAAGGTGTACACTGTTGCCAACATCAAAGTTTCTTGCTGGGCGTGCATGCACACGTGTGCATGCCAGGAGGCGCGAATAGGGCAGTGTGCACGCGTGTAAGGCAGACTGAGCATGTGGGAGCCTGTTGGCAGACTTGTAAGACTGTTTGCGCTGGTGTGTGCGTGTTTTAACCCGAATAAGTAGATTCTAAACCGTGTAAGCATGTGTGCGCACGTGTAAGCCACTGTGAGTGTGTTTCCGCTGGTATGCGCATTGCTCCCAAAAAGGAAGCAACAGAAATAGTAGGAAGCGAGCAGGGAATACTGCTGGAGCTAGCAGGTGAAAACAATTAGAAGCAGGCAATTACACAGGCAGAATACTAGCCCAGCCCAGCACTTAAAAGTCTGCAAACAGCAGTGCAGTATGATTCTCTCAAGAGACACTGCAAGACAGGAGTAAGCTATTAGAAGTGAATACTGAAAAAGCTTCACTCAGACCAAAAATGCTAGGGGCTGCCATAGCTGTCATAAGGAGACATAGGCGACTTGCTGAGAGTAGTGACAATGCAAATGCTGCCAGACAACCCACAGTGAGGAGATGGAGAAGAGTGTACAGGCCCAGGGTCACCTACCAGGGGTTACATGAGCTGGAGATAGTGGAGCACTATAGAGTGGACAGAGACCTCCTGCAGCAAATTGTTGAGCTGTGCAGGCCATGACTCACACACAGAACCAACAGAGGGGAACCCATCCCAGTGGAAACCAAGGTATGTGTTGGCTTAAGAATACTAGCAACAGGTACCTTCCAGAGACCAACTGGTGATATGATGGGGATCTCACAGGCATCAGCATCCAGGGTACTGCACCAGTTCCTGGATGCCATGTCAGCACATGTCAGAGATCATGTATATTTCCCCAATTCCTGTGAGGCATTGGCCAGCAATATGCATCTCGTCCAGCAAACAGCGTAATATCCTGAGGTAGTGGGTGCAATAGACTGCACGCATATACGCATCAAAGCACCAGCTGGTGAGCAGGGTAGGGCCTACATTAACCGCAAGGGCTTCCCCTCCATCAACTGCCAGGTTGTGTGTGATGCCCAGGGCATAATAATGAATGTGTGTGCTAGCTGCCCTGGAAGCTACCATGATTCCCATATCTGGCATCTGACGCAGCTGTACCAGACATTTGCCAGTGGGGACATCCCACATGGTCACTTAGTAGGGGGATGCTGGATATGCACTGGAGCCGTGGCTGATGACACCCATCAGAAATGCACACACACCTGAACAGGAACCCCATAATGAGGCACACGCACAAACACAAAATGTAATCAAGCGTGTGTTTGGGCTGCTGAAGTCACGGTTCCGGTGCCTGGACACATCTGGTGGAGCCTTGCAGTACTCACCAACTACATGTACCCAAATTGTCAAGGTATGTGCTATGCCACATAATATGATTCTGCGAAAACAGCTGCAGCAGGATCAGTATAGGGCTGGGCCAAACAGCCCCCCACCATTGCCAAGTCAATCACAGGCAGAGCGTGACTCGGAGGAGGAACAACCTGAGCCTGCCCCAGTAGGCAGAAGGAGGTGTGCCCAGTATGCCTTGGCCTTGGCAAAGTGACAACGCATAGCACATGCACTGGCTCAGTAGGGACCCTGGAAATGATACCTCTCTCCGACTCACACATATAGTAAAAGGGACGCCTAAGTTGACACAACCTGCTTTCAAACATGTACAGGGAGTGTAGTATGTGCATCCAACATAAGCAGCCCTGCAGCACCACCTGAGGTATGATTGCCATGTGTTAAGCAATGTAACACCATGTAGTATATGCAAACTTGATGACCTTAACTAACATCCTACCCTCACCAAGCATGATGCCACAATATGAAGATGAGATGATCAATTGCAATAATTGGCTGAAGTATTGCTGTTAGTCAAAGGGGATCCAATGCGTGCCAGCCTGGGATGACATACTGAGCACGGCATGATGCTCCACCTGCTAAGGGTGGCATGCACCTATCAGTCCTGGCCGTATGGATACTGGAAAAGGCTGTTGTTACCCCCAGCATGCCTTGAATAGGTAAGGCTCAAAACACAAACCCACCTCCATAGGTATCACAAGGGATAAGAACCTAGATGTAATGCTACCCAATGCCAGAAGTCTAAACAGCAAGATGCATGCAGTCTAAACTCCCCTCAGCATGGGGAATGTTGATATCTGTTCTGTAACAGAAAACTGGGTTAAGGCTCACAACAGCACCCTAACACTACCAGGTTACACCTCATACTGTGCTTTACAGCCCCAAAACATGGAACAAGCTACAAAAGGAGGGTGACTAGCAATAATTGTCAAGGATAACCACACCCCCATGTTGGTACCATAACAGGAAGCAGCATGGACTAGCCATGGTCAAGTAACAGTGGCTAAAACTGCCTCCCAGTTTATAGCCTGCTACAGACTACCATCCTAACACCAGGAACTGCACTTGGCCTATGTTGGAATACATAAATATATCAAGCTCTCCAAACCACATTATATTGGGTGACTGAAAATACCCAAACATAGACTGGGAGCATTATTCTAGCTCCAACACCCTAGGACAAAGGTTCCTAGAATCCATAAACCAAAATGCTCAGGAACAACGTACCACTCCCACAAGAGGGGTAAGCATACTGGATGTGATAATCAGCAACATGGGTACTGTATAGCCAGATGAGAAGTGTATCCCTCACTGGTAAGATCAGACCATAGAGTAATCACACTGGATATACACATCCTGACCACCGTCCCTGGCCAGAACACCACAGTGAAAAACATGTGTAAAGCAAATGTTGCACTCCTCCAAACTGATGTGGAATCCAGTAAAGGCCCTGTGCCTGTGCAAAATATGAGCCACACCTCAGAACCCATTATACATGCATTCCATGAACACTGCCAGAAATGCATGGATTATGCAATCCCAAATAAAAACAAGACACAATGCCATTCACGCAAGCATCTGGCATGGTGGACCCCAGCCATTACCAAACCATGCAAGAGAATGAAGAAGCTACTACATGATAGAGCAAACCTAAAAAGGGAAGTAATCTCTGATCAGTATTATGGCAATAAAATATGTCCACTCATACAATCCACTAAGGCCAGCTACAACAAGTTGAATCTGTGAATCTTGAGGCAATGTTACACCTGCCCCATGTACACAGACAACCCTCTCCTCCCCCCAAGAAATACAAATATATGTGAGAGATGCAACCATTTATCCAAACTGGAGGCTGAGCCCTCTCAACTCAGTACTGTCAAAACTAGTCAGGAGGAGAAGGTAACCACACACACCACAAACCCAGTCTCACATAGACCTATCACAACTGCAAACCAAAGACATAAACACAGAAAACATTCCCGGAGGCTCTAATTACAAACACACCACATCAACAGAGGCCTCCAAAGCAGACACCCAAGCAACCACTACCTCCAAACATAGCACATGCAACACATAGTACACAAAGCTGGTGTGCCAAACAGTCACAGGCCAGAAGGAGAAACAACATGCCTGATACAGTTGTAATAGGTGACTCCATAGTCAGACACACACTGCTGACCCACTCACCAGACTGAACAAGGGAAAGGGTACAGTAAGCTGCCTGTAGGCTACTAGAATACGCCACATAACACAAGCACGCAGGTCACCCCAAAGCAAGTACAAATATGATGCAGTCATTGTCCATGCTGGTGTGAATGACCTGAGACGTACCTCCCCGGACTACATGAAAAGAGACATAGATGAGCTCTCCGATTATGTAGGCCAGGCCGGTATGACTCTGACCTTGGGCAGCATCCAACCTTCACCAAGAATGATGCCACAGTACAAACACAGAATGATCAGCTCTAACAAGTGGCACAATTACTGGT
This sequence comes from Protopterus annectens, assembly GCF_019279795.1. Classification (NCBI taxonomy): domain Eukaryota; kingdom Metazoa; phylum Chordata; order Ceratodontiformes; family Protopteridae; genus Protopterus; species Protopterus annectens. The sequence continues at coordinate 257,455,512 of NC_056729.1, forward strand.
GTCATTCCAAGGGGATCCAATGTCTGTCCACGTGGGATGTCATGCCTGACAAGCCCCGCTGCTTTGCCAGGGATGGCTTGCACCTGTCACTCCTGGGCGTCTGGATATTGGCTAAGGCTCATGCCACCTCCATAGAGCCTTTTGTAGGCAAGGCTGAAAAGACTAACCCACCTCCCTAGAAAACATAAGTGGAAAGAAACATAAGGGTAATGCTGCCCAATGCCAGATGTCTAAACCTCAAGAAGCATGCTCCCGAGGCCCTCCCCAGTATGGAGAACATTGATGTCTGTGCAGTGACAGAAACCTGCAGCAAGGCTCCTGAGAGCACACCAGCACTACCAGGTTATATCTCATATCATGCGTCTTGGCCACAAAACCTGGAGCAAACCATAAAAGGAGGGGGAGTATCCATATTCAGCAAAGATACCCACACGTCCAGGTAACTGACAATGCACAAAGCATCGGAGACCACCCATGTGCAACTAGCCCTAGGCAAAACTGCTGTACAGTCTGTACCATGCTACAGACCACACTCTCACACACAGGAACCCCACTCAGCCTTCCTGATGACACTGGATAGTATGAATGTCTCACCAAATACCAAACAAGGTACTCACAAATAACCACATAGGTGGTAATCCATTACGTATGGAAGGAGTAATCAGGGACCTAGGGACACAAGTGAATAGTAACCTGTCGTGTGACACTCACATTGCCAACGTGGCTAGGGAGACCTTTTATATTGGCCACCTTATTATGAAAGGAATCACATCTACGTCAACAGAGGTTATTGTGCCCCTATACTCTTCTCTTATCAGGCCCATAATTTAGTACAATGCCTCATTTGGGATGTACCTCACCCGACACCTGCAGCAGTTAGAAAGACCTCAAAGGTACCTCACCAAGAGGATAAAGGGTCTCAAATATATGTCATATGCTGACGGGCTGTAGACACCCCAGCTGTATGCAGTCACATACTGCCTACGCAGAGGCGTTGCATGCCTGTTGTACAAGGCCATGTCCAACACAGGATTAATGGACATGCTCCACCCCAGAAAATCCAAATCCATCAGAGCTGCGAGAGCGAGAGATGTCAACCTCAACACATAATGAAATAGGATATGCTGGAGGGACAGATACATAACCCAGAGGCTCCCTAAACCCCGGAACGGAATCCCACTCCATGTTAGGCAGAGCCCCTCACTGACTCTCTTCAACAGGAATCTTGCCAAGTGGATGGGTGATAGTAGATGTACACTGGGGGTCTTCACTGTGTCACGTCTAGACAGAGGCACAGTAAAGTAAATCCTAAATGGCCATAATATTCATATAGCAAGGGGTGGCAAAAGCCACACACATTCTGGCCAGGCTTATAAATGCCCTAGGGCAGATAGCCTAGTATGAACCTATGAAGATACAAATTGTACAGGACACTAAGGATAATCACAAGGCTTTCTTAACTGATGGTAGGAACCTTGTTGGGAATTTACAGATATGCTCTGAATCACTCAAATAATACCAACAATATACCAAACACACACACATTGCTAACATCCAACCTGACAGGTTCAGTGCAAACCCCCCCCCCCCCAAATGCCAAATATCTATCCCAGCAGAGTGCTGGCCCCCTGACATTGCAGATGCTGAGGTAACAGCCAGCATCTACAAAGCAAAACACACAGCATCAATGGTACGAGATGGTGTCCTGGGCGGAGTCCAACATGGACTCCAAGAAGAATGGAAAGCCATATAACACTACTGCTCAATGTCAGCCTTACCACAGGATATGTACCCAAAGAGCAGTGTACAGCAACAGTGGTCCTTCTCCACAAAGATGTTGCCTGAATGAATACTGCAAACTACCACCCCAGAATCCTGACAAGCTTGGTCTTCAAAGCTATGGAAAGGATCAGCATGTACCGCAGACATAAAGATATTGGGGACCTACTGACACTGAACCCTACCCAGTGTGGCTTTCTTAAATGCAGATCCTGCCCCTTAAACATGTTTGACTCATTTGAAACAGTCATTAAGGCCATTGATGAGGGGAATGTGATCCACACAGCCTAGCCGGACCTTGCAAAAGGCTTCCATACAATACCCCATGTGTTCATTATAGATAAGCTCACCAGCTTAAATATAAACCCCTATGTCAGTAGAGGGGTTGCAAACCAGCCCAAGGACAGAACTGACATGGTCAGAAATGCTGCAGCCATGTCAGACTGCAAACCAGATACAACTGGCATCCCACAAGGCTCGGTCCTGGGACCTCCCTTGTTTGGTATATATGTCCCATAGGTACAGGCCAACATGAAAGGACTGTGTCTGAACAACTTTGCAGAGGACTACAAACTGGCCAGCATATCTGACCCTCCAGCTGACACAAGCATCCCACAAAAGGGCCACATAGAAACAGACAACTGGTGCCATAGCCATGTCAGCAAGATAATTGCAGAAAAGTGTATAGTCATCCCCTGTGGATATACAGTAAGTGCCCACCAATTACCACATAGGTGTTAACCCATTAAGTACTGAAGAAGTAATAAGAGACCTGGGGACACAAGTTGATAGATATCTTGCATTGGACAAGCATGTGGCTGTAGTGGTTACAGAAACATACCATATACCCACCTAATCATGAAGGTAGTCAGATCTAGATCAGGGGAGGTCATTGTGGCTCTGCAGTCATCCTCCATCAGCCTCACAATTGAGTACAATGGCCCCTGTGGGATGTACCTCAGCAGACACCTCCATCAACTGGAAAGACCCCAAAAGTACCTCACCAGAAGTATCAAAGAGCTCGAACAGATGCCATGTGTAGGCTGATTAAACAAACTGCAGCCTCACAATTGAGTACAATGGCCTCTGTGGGATGTACCGTAGCAGACACCTGCAGCAACTGGAATGATCACACAAATACCCCACCAGGAGGATTGCAGAGCTGTAACAGATGCCATGTATCGCCTGAGTAAAGTAACTGCAGCTCCACACAGTGCCATACTGCCTGGCTGGAGGTGAACTGTGCCTGATGTTTAGAGCCATGACCAACCTGGTATCAATGGACAGTTGGCACCATGTAAACACTGAATGCTGGTGACCTATGCAGCTGACAGGCCTGAACCCCAGCACAGACATAAACAGGACATGCTGTACTGATTGGTCCACAACCCAGAAGCTCACTCCACTCACGACTAAACTCCCACTACAGGATATCCAGGGAGTCCCTCAGTGACTGTCATCCAGAGGAATCATGACGACTAGATGGGAGATGGCAGGTGCACCCTGGATATCACCTGTATGTCATGGGTAGACAGAGGCACAGCACACTAACCATGACATATGTCATGGCAAACACCAGTAAATGTGTGTTGAAGGACAAACACTCTCTGACTAGCATTACAAATGGACTAGGGCACATGGCCATTGTTTGTCACTGTCCACACAAGTTGTGGAATACAATAACAATGTCGGACAATTATGTACTAAGCTGTCCATATCTGAACAAAATGCAACATGGTCATATCTGCACAACTGGCCCTCAACCAGTCTGGTGTGCTCACTATAAACATTACAAGCAGTGATAGGACTGAAACCAATCATACTGTCCACCACAGTGAAAGTTTTGCACCAGTACACTATACAACAATACAACTGTTTGGACAGCAGGAAAGGATGATGACAACTGTATGCAAACTATCCCATGGCAACCCTGCAGGCACAGCATAATGCCTGTTAGGTTCAGACACACAGCAGTTGGGCAGTAAGAACACAAACTGATGTCCAACACTCAACTGTACATGTGATATATAGATGGCGTCCACACACAAACAGAAATGTGGTGGTCCACAGATCCAAACATAAGGAAAGGTCACACTGGGCATGCTCACACACTTAGATAAATGAGATGTGGCAGTCAAGAAGCCATGCAGACTGTGAACTGGGCATGCTCACACACTTAGGCCATGTCACAGTTCAGCAGTTGCACACACATATCTGGCATTTCTATGTGTTAACACAGGAACCTCCCACAATACAGACATCTGCCCAGTGCACACAGTGAAGTTACAACAGAGACATAAGTAAAGTACTGGATCCCACTCATATGCAAACATCTCCCACAGTACACACGTTGTTTATAGAGATAGGGAAGGCTATGGCAATAAAGACCCACAAACAGTATATGAGCAACAGATACGTGCATCTGACAGGTAAACATATGGCTGTAGAGTGCAATACCTGACCGTTGTCCCTAGGGAATGCAGAAGGCTATCCACAGTGTATTTGGCGTCTGCCTCCACAGTACAGTAGGCCACTGTGCCTGTTCAAAGTTAATGCATAGATATGCTCTCCCCCTTACTGATGGATAGTAACAGATGTACATACCTCTTCATCCATAATGATGTCAGCACACTATACATATGTCAGGAGCAGAAATTATATCCAGTAATGTGAATAGTGCACTCCGCTACTGCGTCTCTAACAAGTGTCATAACATAGTTAGGTAGGAGTTTGAATCCTGCAAGTGCCCAGTGTGTGTGTGACTGTGTATGGGGGAGTAGTGTGTGCAATTCCATGTGTATGAGAAATGTCCCTTTTAGCAACTTTTACTACACAAAACATGCTGCATATTCCACTGCTAAACACTGATGATGACAGCACCCTATAAGTACAGCAGGAGAAAGCAATCCCCCCAGTAATGCAAATAGCGCGCACTGCTAATGCGTCTCTCACTAGAGTCATAACATAGTTAGGTAGGGGTTTGAATCCTGCAAGTGCCCAGTGTGTGTGTGACTGTGTATGGGGGAGTAGTGTGTGCAATTCCATGTGTATGAGAAATGTCCCTTTTGGCAACTAGTACTACACAAAACATGCTGCATATTCCACTGTCTAAACACTGATGATGACAGCACCCTATAAGTACAGCAGGAGAAAGCAATCCCCCCAGTAATGCAAATAGCATGCTCTGCTAATGTGTCTCTCAGTAGAGTCATAACATAGTTAGGTAGGGGTTTGAATCCTGCAAGTGCCCAGTGTGTGTGTGACTGTGTATGGGGGAGTAGTGGGTGCAATTCCATGTGTATGAGAAATGTCCCTTTTGGCAACTAGTACTGCACAAAACATGCTGCATATTCCACTGTCTAAACACTGATGATGACAGCAGGAGAAAGCAATCCCCCCAGTAATGCAAATAGCGTGCTCTGCTAATGCTTTTCTCACTAGAGTCATAACATAGTTAGATAGGGGTTTGAATCCTGCAAGTGCCCAGTGTGTGTGTGTGTGTGTGACTGTGTATGGGGGAGTAGTGTGTGCAATTCCATGTGTGTGAGAAATGTCCCTTTTGGCAGTTTTTACTACACAAAACCTGCTGCATATTCCACTGTCTAAACACTAATGATGTCAGCACCCTATAAGTACAGCAGGAGAAAGCAATCCCCCCAGTAATGCAAATAGCGTGCTCTGCTAATGTGACTCTCACAAGTGATCTAACATAGTTAGGTAGAGGTTTGTATCCTACAAATGCCATGTGTAATTTTGTCACACAGTTTGTCCATGTGTGTGGGGTGTTGTTCCCAATATTGCACAACATACATTATATCAGTAATGTCAATGCACACATGATGTATGTGTGTGCCATCTACACATATGTACCTGTGAACTGCAAGAGTTCCCATGTCCGAAGCCTGCCTCATGTGAATACATGGAATATGCATCAGGCAACTGTATGACTGGGGTGTTCTGTGCAGGCGCTGCATGTGGTATGTGACTATACAGTGTGGGTTGTAGATGGTGTCATCCCACCAGCGAGGGATACATGATTGGTCTGGAGCATATAGTCCACATGTTGGTGATGAACAGGTGCAGCATGTTGTCACCACTTGTGGGAGTGGTAACAAGTTGTTCCATAGCAATGCAGGGAATGAATGATAAGACACCCTCAGATAGGGTCTTGCAGCTAGAATAATGTTCACATGGTATGTTTGGGTAGTTGCAGTACAACCATATAATGGTGTGTATAGAGACCGTCATATTCCCAGTGTTGTCAGGAAGGCCAAGTGGGTTTCCTGGGTATGGGAGTGTGGTGTGTGCCAGGCTATAAACCTGAAGGCAGTCTAACCCACTGTGTGTTGTACATGGAGAGGCTCTGATGATTTGTGCAGTGCCACCAACCTGGGGGTGTGTATATCTGAGGTGCCTTTGGATACATCCCCCCTGTTCTGTTTTGGAGCATGTGTAGGGGATGACAAGCATGGTATCAGGAATGACCTGGCACTGATGGTGTGCACCTGGGAGCCTTGTACCAGGAGTCTGTTACTGCATGGATACTGCTTTATCCCGTGCTAAGGACAGTTTCCACTGCATGCATCTTGAGGTTTACACTGCTGCTGTTGAGTAGCATTGCTATTAGTGTCCCATCCCGTGTGTTACCTGTGTAGGTGGCTATGTAATGTCAGCCTTGCATACAAAGGCAGTATGTGTGTAGCAACAGCCGCTGCCAATATACAATGGCCCATGGGTGACAGCTGCAAGCTGTCCCAAGCAAAGCAATGTGGCATGTCCAGCATGTAATCCCACACTGACAGGCATTGGAACCCCTTTGGATGTCACTGAAAGATACGTTAAGTGCAGAAACCGATGATCCTGTCTACATATTGTGGCAGCATTCATGGTGAGGGTGAGATGCTACCCAAAGCCAGGGTCATACCAGCATGTGCCACAACCTCAGAGAGCCCCTCCATGTCCCCTAACATGTAGTCCAGGGAGGTGCATCAGAGGTCATACACACTGGCACAGACAATGACTGAGTCATACTGCTACATGCCTTGGAGTGACTGCTTTGCTTGTGTTATGTGGTGGATCATAGTGCCCGACAGGCAGCTCAGCATGACCGTCACCTTGTTCAGCCTGGGAGCAGGACCACCGTGTATGTGTCAATAGAGGTACCTCATACAACCGTAGCAGGTGTGTTGTTTAGCCGTATGGCCTGACACTGTTAGGCACACAAGCTTTGTGAGCTATGTGTCACATGTACTCTGCTCTGGAGTAATGTTTGCTTGTGTGTCTGCTTTGCAGGTGTCAGCTGCTCAGGCAGGATGCTATTCTGAGAGCCCAATAATGTACCTGTGTGTGTCTGTGTTTGGATTGTGGTCGTGGCAGGTCTATGGGAGACTGGTACTGTATTCACTGTAGTATCCCACTCCACCTGACAGGGAATGCCAGTGCTGTGTAAACAGAGCTTAGCCCCCAGTTTGGCTATGTGGTTGCATCTCTCACATGTGTTGTACATGTATGGGAAGGGGAGAGGGTTGTCTGTGTACATGAGGCAGCTGTAATATTGCCACATGACTCACAGATTCACCAACTGGACCTGAGAGTAGATCGACAGGTGACCTTTGCACATGCTACCATACCATTGTGACTCCCACACTAAGTAACGACACATAGGGCCAATGGGGAACATGGTACTCAAGGTGACTATGTGAGGGTGTAGTGCTCCTGAATTGTTAGTGCTGGCATATATGAATGCTGTCTTGAGCAAATGTGAGGTACATCATATGCAATGTGTTAGAGGCAAGCTACATGCAAACAGGTCAAACAGTGATGTTCTGTCAAGTGACACATGGACATCAGTACAGTAAGCAACACAGATGTCACTAGGGATCCACAGAGACACTGTATATCTGCACCGCAGGTGGAATCAGTGTTTCAGGAACATAACAGGCAAACATGCATACAAACAAAGCTACAGTCAGCAGGCCTGTATGTACACTATGCTACAACAAACAAGGTGTACGACTTCCAGTATGTAACAGTGCATATATGCAGGCACTCTAAGCCAGTACCCAGACATTCCCAGGTCAGATGGGCTGGGTCCAGCCGCAACCCCCACAAGTGTATAGACCATGTACCTTTGTAATGTTGAATAACTGGCCTGATACCCAAGTGCTCATACCTGTAATAATACACATGTCAAATAACAGACACTGAGCCCTCACTCAGCAGTTCCAGACGTAGTATGATGTATGCTACCTGTCCTGGCACCACAGTATCCTTGACATGTATGGACACTCTCCCTTCTGTCATAGTTAGTTCTGTGTTTTGGTGCTGTTATGCATGGTATGAGGTGTGACCTTGTAGTGCTAGAGTGCTCTTGTGAGCCCTGAACCTGCTGCATAGTACTGCACAGATATCAACATCCTGAAACATCTGCATTGCACAGTCGTGTGTGGACAGCATGCAACTCGCAGTTGACATGGCCATCATTGAGTATCAATATGTACATTGTTGTATCCCCTGTGCTACCTATGTAGGTGGCCATCCCTTCACAGCCTCACCACCAGTATGCAAAGATGTGCAGACAGAACACTGTGGTAATTAGTATGGGTGTACAAAACAATACAATGACATTCATACTGTAACTGCATCAGGCATGCTAGTATATACCCACAATGCTATAATTACACTGTACTGTTGTCAACATCATACTATTACAATACGTCTATGTAGTCACCCTGTGCATCAGCACCATGTTAACCTGTTCCTGCACTGATCTTACAGATTGCAGGAGGTGGCACAGTTTCATCATATGCACAGGGTGTGCACCTGGTATGCCTGAGTCTGCCACTGATACAACCAACTGACATGTCTGTGTGTGTGTGTGTTGGTGAGGGACAGCAGTACAAGATGGGGTAATGTTGATGCAGTGTGTGCATGTATGTGGTAGCCCTAGGTGTTATCACTTTGCACGTGTGTATGAATGCACACAGTCCCACCTCATGGCTGTCATATACAGGTGTTTGTGGACAGCCGCAGACTGTACCTGCCAGGACATACAGATCACTGTCTGTGGCCACGGACACGGCACCTGTGCCTGGCAGGGGTGCTACGGACCATATCAGGTACCAATCCAGACTGGGTACTGTCATCAGAAGCAGGTGTTCGTTGACTGGAGACAGGTCCCTGTTGGGACTGTCCAGCACAATGTGCACGTGGTCTCCTGGGGCGGTCCGATGACAGCACAGACCCATTGCTGGGGCTGCTACTGGCACTATGTGAGTGGCCGCTGCCCTGTTGTCGTCCGTGATGGCTGCCAGCTGCTGCTGTTGCTGGCATACGGCCAAGTCGACGCCTCAACCGTCCACCATTGCCCTGGCTCATGGACATATAGTTGTGGAACAGATCTAATGTGTCCCCCCAACGTCTGTCAATGACCTCGGTGAAGTTGCGGATGGCAGCCGCAACATCACGCATACTGTCACTCATGGCTGTGAGACATGCTCTCAGCTCCCTCAGACCCTGTCTGGTGTACCGTTCCATATGTGACTGTGCCTGCATTACAGCCTGGAACATAGCTGGGGTTGAAAGACCTCTGTGGGCATGTCTGACAGGGGCGGTATGGCCACGGATGCTCCCACGAGAACCCATAGACGTCTGCCTGTGCGGTACCGTGTCAGGGCCCTGACCATGGCTGCAGTGTGGGGATGCATGTGCCACCGGTACCACATTACCCTGGTCAATGCCCACTGTATCCTGTCCATCACCTAGGGACATTGGCGACAAAGGATGTATTGGCAGGATGACTGTGCGCATAGATGGGGTCGACAGCTGTGTAGTGTCAATTGGCTGACCAATGACGGACCCTGGCACACCTACCTGTGCCATTACACAGGTATCATCATCACTACCCACAGCAGCTGATTCAGGTTCCCTGCTGCATGACACCAGAGCAGCACCAGAACCTGTGGGAGTAAGACATGAAATACAGTTTACAATGTGTACACAATGCCACCACTAATGCACACATGCACACATGGGCACATGCACACATGCACACATGCACACATGGGCACATGCACACATGCGCACATGCACACACCTCAGTATATGAGATATCAACCCACAGACACAAACATACCTGCAATCAAACACATTGCACTACTGCTTCAGCCTATTATTACTATTAATATACAGAGTAGTGAAGGTAATGGTATTACACACTCACCAGCATGGATAGGCTGCCTTACTGTTACACCAGAGGGACCTGCGGAAAAGAGACATTCATCGTCAGTGGGCACAACTGTGCCTTTGATACTGTGGGCATGTTACAGTTCAGTAGTGCAACAGTTAGCTTCCACAGGTGTACTGCAGATAATGAGGTTATCACTAATGCACAATAATTACCAAGATAACAGCTACAAATCGAGGACACACCCCACACATGCATAACCTAACAGTGTACAGAATGGTCACTATACACATGGCATGTTACCTGCACGCTCTGTGTCCTGCTGCTGTGTGGCTCCAGCTTCCATCATTACACATGTATGCTGCTGTTGTTGCTGCTGTGCTGGAGCCACAACACTCAGGAGTAGTCCCTCCAGTCTGGTGAGAGGGGGATGTCTAGCCACCCCACCACCTGTGGCAAGCTGCTGCCTGTGGATATCCGACGCACGCTGACGGACATTTCTAATTAAATCACTGCAGTGATGGCGTACCTGCTCATATGTCCGGTTATGTGTGCCTATGTCATTTACCCGACGGACCAGGTCTTGCCACAGTGCAGCCCTCTCCTGCTGGTTCTAGCTGGTGTGGGAAAAGAGTACAGCAAAATCCCGCACCAGGCTCTGGTGTATCTCCTCCTCTTCTGCAGCAGAGTAGACTGGGGTCCGCTGGTGAACCATGTCCCTGAAAAGGAGAAGGGAAATATGTCAGCAATATCTGTCAGCAGACTATAGCACACATAATACACATTATACTTGACTGCAGTGATATAACTTAGGCACCATATATAGCATCTGTCTGTCTATTGGGGGATACACATGTACATGACCAGATATCAGTGCTCATCCGACAACTGTGCAACAGTACCTGGCACACTCCATACAACAGACTAGTATACTGCAGCAGTTAATGCACTGTTTCAGGTACAATACACGACCCCACACTGGGGGTTTGACTCAAGGTACTGTATGGGGAACATTATCAGCCCATGCACTGCACACAATGCACGTTACATATTTCACTGGTACTGCACACTACTCTTACTTGCCATAACCCTACCTACACCACAGTGACATACAGGGTAACACAGCACAACATATGGCAATGTAGTATGTGTTGATCACAATACTCCACACACCTGTCTCTGGCCTCACACCATGGACACACACTACCATGACAGACAGACAGTCATGGTGAGCAATCACACCAGTACACAACATGCACCCAGTCACTAGCACACTCAGTCCACCTCACATATTCCATTTGCAATGTGTTAATGGGTGTGCATTGCGTCCTAGGTAGGTAGTGTGCTTTTGGCCCTGGGCCTACAGCAGCATACTGTTATGCTATCCTGCCCCTTGTAACACATGTGTTATTATCGTACCTGCTCCTTACAAACAGTTACACAGGGTGACTCATATGGCATATTACCTATCAGCATAACATTCAGCAGGGGTATGTCTGACATCTACTCATGGGGAGGCTTGCTTCTTAATTCTGTGTGGTCTACTACAGGATATGTCATATCTGTGGGTAGGGTCCCATACCTCCACCATGTGCTCTATACTGCAGTGACAAGGACGACAGATGTAGGTAATTTGTGTTGTGGATGTTGGAGGTGTTACCATGGTTGGGAGACAACTGTCATGGGTGTGACCGAACTATGTATATCCAGCAGTGGTAACCTCTATGTAGGTAGTCTGTGTACGCTCTGTGGTGTTTGAGTGGGGAGAGAGTGAGAGAGAGACACAGGGTGAGTGTGAGTGTGAGGGGGTGGGACAGAGAGTGAGAGATAGTCATATACAGACATGTCTGTTGTCAGTCAGATCTATCTGTATATGTGTAAGTCTCTACAGATATCTATATATGTATGTGTGTATTACATATATCTGTACATACATATTCTACCAATCTCGATGTCTGTGCAGTACGTGAGAACCTGGTTCAAGGCTCCTGAGAGCACACCAGCGGTACCAGGCTATACCCCGTATCATGCTTTTGGCCCCAGGACTCGGGACAAAATGGACAGGGAGGGGGTGTGTCCATATTCATGGAGGACACACACACCTCCAGGTTAGTGGCAACACATGAAGCATCACAGACCATCCAGGTGCAGATAACCATAGGCAAACCTGCTATACAACTGGTAGCATGTTACAGACCACCCTCCCAATCTCAGGGACCACAGTCGGCCTTCCTGTAGACATTGGTGGATATGAATGTCCCACCACACACCATAATATTAAGATAGTGCGACTATCCTAACATACACTGGGTGCATTATTCTACCCCAAACACCCTAGCCCAAAGGTTCCCGGTATTCACTATGTCAAATGCAATGGAACAGCTAGTCACCTCTCCCACAACAGGAGATAATATACTAGACCTGATCATCACAAACATGGGGACAATGTGCTAAACACTGGAAGGATACCCCTCACTAGTCACATCTGACCACAGACTAATCACCCTGGATACACATATCCCACCTCCCCCACAACAGAACAGACTACAGTGGGAGACCTCTCACATGCCGACTTTACATGTCTTATAACTGAGTTGGTATCCTGAATGCCCACTGGGCCAGTGTAATCCACTTCCCACAATGCAGACACCCTCACATATGCTTCTACAGACATCTCCAAGAATGCATGGATCATGCAATCACAAATGGAACCATGACCCTCTCCACCAAGGGCAGGCGTCCTGTCTGGTGGACCCCGGCATTGAACAACTTGTATAACAACAGATGGTAGCTACTGCTTGGCAGAGCATACTTCCATAGAGTTACGGCATCTCTCATCAGCAGTAGTAGACAAATGGGTTTTGTCGTACAAACATGCAAGGCCAACAATGAGAGGGACATCGCTATGGTCACTACAGATAACCACAAGGCCTTCCTCTGCTATGTGACACACCTGGGTGGGAACCTTCAGTTGTGTTCACAGTTAGTTCACAGTGACATACGCTATACTGAACACACAGACAATGCCAACAGTCTGGCAGACAGGTTCAGTGCAGGTTTGTACACTCCCTCACCCACACTTGTGGAATTACTTATCCCAGCTGACTGTAACCTCCCTGTCATCTCGGATGTCCAGCTGGGAACCACCCTCAGCGGAGCTGTAAACACAGCAGCAATGGGACCCAACGGTATTGCGGGTTGCATGCTACGTGAACTGCAACAGGAGCTACACATGCACATTATATGCTATTCAGCCATAGCCTTACTACAGCATATGTACCTGGACACTGGCATACAGCAACAGTAGTCCCACTCCACACAGGAGGCACCTCTACAGACCCTGGTAACTACGCCCCATGCTTAACCAGCCTGGTCTGCAACACTATGGAAAGGATCATTATGGTACCCATACACAGAGACATTGGGGACTTAGACACTTGTTCCCACCCGGTTTGGCTTTGTAGAGGGCAGATCCTGCCTTATGAACCTGGTTGACCTTTTCAAATCAGTCACTATAGCCATTGCTGAGGGCATAGCGGTCCATACAGCCTTCCTGGACTTGCCTACAGCATTTGACACAATACCGCACCCTGCCATCATAGACCTGATCAACAGCTAACATGTAAATCCATATGTCACGTGATGGGTTGCAAACCAGCTAACGGATAGAAACCCTATAGTCAACCTCACTGGTGCCATGTCAGACTCAGAGCCAGTCACATGTGGTGTCCCACAGGGCTCTGTCCTGGGACTACTCATGTTCGGCATATCATTCTCAGATGTGGAAGCAGACATGGGAGGGTAGTGGCTGACAATGTTCAAAGATGACTGCATACTAGGAGCCATAGGCAATACACCTGCTGACACATACATCCTACTGACAGGCCTCACGGACACCAACAACTGGTGGCAGAGTCATGGCCTGACACTGCATGCCACATAATGTATACTCATACCCTTTTGGACGGACAAGGTACCTACATATTATCACATAGACAATAACCCACTGAGTACAGACAATGTAATTGGAGACCTGGTGACACTGTGCAATGCTGACCTCTCATTTGACACCCACGTTGCCGAAGTGGTTGGATGGACTTCCTACCTTGCCCACCTTATCATGAAGGGATTCACATCCACATCAAAAGGGGTCATTGTACCCTTATACTCCTCCCTTATCAGGCCCATGACTGTGTACTATGCCCCATTTGGTATGTACCTCACCTGGCACTTGCAACAGCTAGGGGGACCCCATGAGTACATCACCAGGTGGATCAAGTGTCTGCAACACCTGTCATATGCTGCCAGACTAACGTAACTCATGCTCTATTCCATAGCATACTGCCTACGTAGGGGTGATCTGTGTCTGATGTAGTAGGCCATGTCCAATCTGGTAGTGATGGACATGTTCCACCTCATACAATCCAAATCCATCAGAAGCACGACAGCTATGGATTTAAACCTCAGCACACATATGAATAGGACATACTGTAGGGACAGATCCATCACTAAGAGGCTTCCCATACTGTGGAACAGGATCCCAGTTCATGTTAGGCAGAGACCTTCACTGACACTCTTCATGTGCATTCTTGACAAGTGGATGGGAGATCATAGGTTTACAGCAGGGGTAATCTCTGTGTCACTACTAGACAGAGGCACAGTACACTAACGCTATTATGTAGGGGGGTCTTCACTCTGTCACTACTATACAAGGCGCAGATTTCTAAATCTATTCTATACACTGTCTACAGATAGCATAGTACTAAACTATGACACTGTGAAACTATATCTGTCTATGTATTTCTACATCCCGGTCTATCTATGTATACACATATGCATATTATATATATATATATATATATATATATATATATATATATACATATCTCGATATACATAAGTATACACATGTTTTATATATATATATATATATATATATATATACTCCTTTTTAGGTCCACATATGTATACACATAGTAACGTACTGCTGAACACCCATTATTGTACCACCTACTTGTACATTGCACTACAACCTACATTGCTATGTGCACATAACTACCATCACATACATATGTATGTGGAGCCTTCAGTGACAGTTTCAGTATGTCCCCGTCCCTATGCACATCCTCATATACATAGATACAGACCAATAACACATCTGGAAGGTTCACAGTATGTAGAGTATTATAGTAGTACTTTACATTACCTGTGTTTGTTGCAGCTGTTTGTGTAGGCTTGCAGTTGCTTGGCCTGCTGTCTGCCTCTTTGCCTTGATGTTTCCGGTTTGTTATTTCTTTCTCTTTCTTTCTTTCTTTTTTTTTTTTTTTTTTTTTTTTGGTTTTCCCTCTCTCTCTCTCTCTCTCCCTCTACCTCCAGCAGGTGCAATGACAGTATTGCATGTGTGGACTGGGAGTACAGGATGCTTTTGTAGATATCTGCACATGTCCATGTGATGGCCTCTGCACCAATTGTTAGCCAGCATTTACTAATTGCATGCAGCCTGTTGTGTAGTGATTGCAGTTCTTACCGTGATTATAGGCCTGTGCTATAAAAAAGGTCTGTTAGGTAGGCGTAGCCATTTCAGATTATCAGGGTGGGGACCATGCTGGTTTGCTGTGGACACTGTTCTGTGAGTGTAAGGGTTGGTATGTCTCTCATATTTCAGGCTGTGTTGTAGACACTGCAATGCATGTTGTTCTGTAAGCTACTGTTAGTACATTTGGCAGGGTGTCAGTGGGGCACAGTTGACATTTGTTTTCACATCAGGGACATCCCTGTAACTCAGTCACAGTTGCTATGTCTGCACTCTTAACTATTCAACTGTGGCTGTGTTTATCCTGCTCTGAGTATGTGTGTGGCTTGCCAGATGCTACTGTGACATTATTACCTAGTAGCTACCAACTAGCATGACTGTTTCTCAGCACACAGTACTATTTTACAAATCCACTAGATTTGACAGTAAATATACATGACATGCTTTGTGTGCTAGACTTGTATATTCCCTTTAAATTAATTCCTACTATTTTGTGATATATTTCTTTCAGCACAATGTTCTTGTATAGCACTCATGGCTTAGTAGTAAGTCATGCAGACTAGTGTTTCCAAGGTCCTGCGTTTGAGACTGAGGGAGGTATTTTATTTTGCTGCTGAGGAAACTACAGGCCTTGTCATTCAGAGTGACTAAGGCACTTTTAAGCAGTTGTAAGTGGGTTAGCGCTGGTTTGCGTGGAGGTCATGCATGCGCACTGCCACTTAGCTTCGTGCACACCCGCTTACTACTGCTTAAAAGTGCTTACTCTCGTGCACACCCGCGCTATTTTCTTTGAAAGAAAAGAAAATGGGGAGATAGGAAAGTGGTGAAAAAGGGGTCACAAAGAGGGTAGGACAGTAGGGAAACAAGCTCGGGTTTTACAGGAGGGATGTAGGTAAGGCCCATAGCTGCCCATTTCTTCATCAGCAACAGCTGTGCATATGTTTGTAATTTGGTGTGACATTTGAAACCTTCCACCCCTGAGAGAGGTGTAAGGACAACAATAATACTTGTTGTACAGCCAATTGTAATTGACAGTTTACATGTCCAGCAGACACGTGTGCAAAATGGGCAGCTATGTATGGGGCATAATTTTTTTGTGGGTACAGAGTGCCCTTTTTTTTTTTTTTTCAGGTGAGAGTGGTATGTCAGGTACAGGAAGTCGGTATAGCTGGGGAGGTAGGTTGGGTAGGTTAACAGACAAGACAAACAAGACGCATACAGGGGCGGTGTATGACACATGTGGGGGGGTTACACAACTGACGGGAACAGATGTTTGGATATCTCGAGCCCATGAGCCCACAGATGGCAACAGTGGAACTGAGATCCCCACCCATGGGCAGTTGCCACTGTGCCTTCACTGCCCAGGACGGGGCTGTGCTGGGGGCTGTGTAGGCCGGGCAGCAGGCACACTCGTGAGTTGTGCCACCCATGCCTCAAGCTGGTGTAGGGGCCCAAGCACAGCGTGCCAGATCTCCCTACGCACCACAGTCTGGACACTATGGAGGGTGAGTGGATGTTCTCCTCTGGCCATGCTTGCAGAGAGGGGACGAGCCCCATCCCCTGCAGTGCTTCCACCCACAGGTGGCACAGAGCCACTGGAGGAGGGTCCGGCCTGGGCACTACTGCCAGGTGCACTCGCCAGCTGAGGTGGGAGAGGTGGGTCCGCTGGTACCCGCCTTCCCTGTCGTCCTATGTTTTGCATTATGTTATGACAGCTTGGGTGAGTAACATACAATACCATTCACAATTAGTTGTAACAGCATGCATTAGTATTCCCATTAACCAAACACCCATATATTCAAGCCATTGAACAGCAAGCATAACACATGCATAATTTGAACAGCAATACACAATCCAACAACATGCAGGGTTGATTGATGGCAACAGGCCATCAGATTTGGATGTATGAACAGGGCAGATGCATCAACGTACATGCAAGTATGTATGAACCAACAGGACAAATGTCCAGGGGTGTTAATTGTGATTGCACATACCAATTTCATGTGGAATGGATTATATGTGGTTATAGGGTAGGGTGAAGAAAATTTAATTAACAACTTCAAATACCAATACATATGCTGTACATTTCTACTAGCTGCAGATATATACACACTACAGTTCTGCCTACAGTTTCCTATGTGATAACTACTTCAGGTTGGTGATAGGAATGTTACTGCTACATCAATATACATTTCATTTTATTCATACACATTCATATCTGGCTCTGTTCAGCTACATCATCCTGCTACATTTGCTTTATATAGCTATAGACAACTGTGGATGTTTGGTATTTCAGACAACCATACTATCTGCATATTGCAGACTGAGAGCAACATATCCAGATTTTGGGACACACATTCCAGCTGCAGTACTGTTTTCAACACATGTTACTGTTTGGTTCTGCCTGTCACATTCATTTCATTCTGTACTGACTGCAGTATACTTTATTCAGGAGTTATTACTACTTTATTGGTGGATTCATACCTCTTTCTCACACTCTCTCACTTGTTTTATTCACAGGATGGTACTTAATTCTAGGCTTTATTGACATGTTTTACCTGTAGTTATAACAATCCTTTCCAACAGTCTCACTTATGTCATGTTTCTGTATTTCAACAGGGATATATTTCACACGTGTTTTACTCAGCTTCTGCAGCTGTACTTTTCAGCCTGCTGCAGGTTATGTACTATTATATTACAGGTGGGACATCTTTATTTCAGACTTGTTTCATTTTTATGTTTGGATTACAGACTGCATCACACTTTTGTAATCAAGCAATACTTGCAAACCCTCTTACACTGTTACTTGCACATTTTATTAATTAGTGACTACACTGCACTCTTTTGCTAACTGTCATACTTATATATTTATTTACAGTTACAGGGAGAGAATTACTGACCTGCCTGGTGGCGCAACCGCACCAGCCTATCGCCATAGGCTCGACGGTTCGCAAAACGGACACCTGCAGCTGTAATATAAATAAAGTAATATTGGAATACAAATCTCCATACTATCAGCTAGGTTAATTTCTTACATAAATAATTACATGTAACTTACTCAGTAGTGGGGCGTTGGGCATTTGCCGGGCCTCCTGGATCCAATGGTTCAGTTGGTCTTGCTTCCGTCTCTTCAGGTCCGCATGGTGGTGATGGACCTGCTCACCAGTCCTTGGTATTCCTGTGGCACTGGTGAGATCATGAGCCAACTGGTCCCATGCCTCAGCCCTATATGCTCCCCACAGGACCTGGCCCTGCATGAGTTGGGCCTCATGATTATGGACGAGGAGCCAAACCATATATTTGGACTCCTCAACGCCCCACCTCTGTGCTCGGAAGCAACTACCCTCACCTACACCTGACATCCTGGCTGCAAGTCAGTTCTACAATTGGTTACGCTGTGTAGTCCCGCCTATGGGGCTTATATATGCCATTTTTCCCGCACTTATCTGTGATTGGCCATTTTGGAATTGTATCAGCTTCACAAAACCTGCTTTGTCATGCTCCTCTTTCTATTCATTCCTATATATATGCTATTACTGCATTTCTGAGTGCAACTGTCATGGCTTAGTGGTTCAGTACTTTGACTATGGTGCATGGTATCCTGGGTTCGAACCTGGCCATTGCATTTTATATTTTATGACTATCTACACAGGCTAGGAGGTGTGTCTGTGTAAAGGCAGTTTTGATACAGCTTGCTCAACGTTGCCCGTCAGTTAGCTTGTTGGTGTGGTGCGCAGCTCTGCGCAAACGGGTTATGCCAGTTTATGCATCGTTTGGCTGTCAGCACGCATATTATGCTCAGCTCAGCTACGGGCACACAGTTTCAGCGTGTTAAAGCGCTGCTCAACCCCGGGCACTCATTTTACACCTATTAAACCACTGCTCACCTACGAGCACGCATTTTACACCTGTTAAAACACTGCTCACCTACGGGCACTCATTTTACACCTGTTAAAACACTGCTCACCTACAGGCACTCATTTTACACCTGTTAAAACACTGCTCACCTACAAGCAGATATCCTCAATTTGTTAGACTGTAGCTCAGTTATGGGCACATCTCACATTTTTTTTTATTTTTTATCTCACATTTCTTCAAAATACATGGCCCATTTCATTACATTTTACATAAAATATAATTTTATATATGTACATATATGTCAGGGACTTGTTTTGTGCTTATTTCACTAAAAATAAAAATTGATGCTGTGGGGGATCGAACCATGACTGCATCCTCTTCAGCCGACGTCTCTACCGCTACACTATTGCTTCTTGGCTTACTTTGCATATTTAGTTCTTATATGCTTTTCCACTGACTGCTAACTGTGGCTAAGCGCCGGGCATGCCCGCGCAAACGAGCGCACTCACGGGCAAACATCTTTACAACTTATAAAAAAAATATAAGATGTTCATTTCTACATTTTATGTTCATAGTATGTGGGGGCATGTGTTGCATTGTGTTTATTCACATTTACACGGACTCTGTCGTGGGGGTTTACTTTCGGGACTTTTACTCTTCTGGGGGCGTGTCCGTTTGCAGGGCTCACCCTACGGACACACCCCCTACTGTCTTACACGGACCGTGTTAGCCTTAGGTGTGATTCAGCATGCCCTCATGCATATGCATGATATGCTGACGTCACACCGTTTAACTGCAGCCTCCATGTAAGCCTTGTAACTCTTACACGGAGGCTTTGTGAATCCTGCCCAATAACATGAATTGGAGAAAATATGTGAGGAAAAACTCATTAGCCATATTATTTGTTACATAGATTAGTATGCAACAAATGAGACCTGAGACAATTCTAATACGATACTTAAAATAGATATTAGAGATTACACGATTAGAGAAAGTGAGGGGAAATTGAGTGCTGTCTGAGTATGAGAGATGGCGTTCATATGGTTATAGAAGGAAGAAAGATGGAGAGAAGGAGATCATAAGAAGAGTACAGGGTAGGCTATCTTCAGGTAGCTTAGGTGAAAAGGAAGGAAAGAGAAAGAGACAGATTAATGGTCTGAAGAGATGAAGTCGATAAGGTAAGATAGTGGGAAAACAAAAGAAAGGAGTGGATTTGGAGGTTAGAGAGGGTTGTGAGGTACAGCTTAGGTTGACTGGAGTAAGTGAAGTATGGTGAGTAAATTCAGCCAGGATTGGCGCAGGAGTAGGTCCATGATTTTGTAAAGTATTACTTTAGGGAGTATTTAAAGGTAGGTAGGTTAGAAATAGTTCTGGTGGTTAGAGGTAAGAAGTTCCATTTTTTTGCTACTGTGTACAAGTATAGACTTTGTCCAGGGGATTTATTTGGTTTATTTGTGGTGAAAAGTTGTTTGTCTTCTGATCTGAGAGTTCTTTTAGGGAAATATATGTTGATTAAAGGTGTAAGAGCTGGGTAGGCTAATGGTTTGTGTATAATTTTATGTACATTTATAAGCTGAATGTATGAGAGGTGGAGGGGAAGTTCCAGGCAGCTAAGGGTATGCAGAACAGTGATGGGTAAAGGAGGATGAATTAGTAGCTGTTAGTGGCAATTTTGTTGTAGCACCTTTCAAGTTTTTTTTTTTTTTTTAATGGAAGATTGTAAATTGGTTAGAACTGGGGTTCCATAGAGTAGGGAGGGCAGAATATAGGTTTTGGTTTGAATAATTTTTGTGTATGTGCTTAGAAACTGTTTCTTTCTGTATAGCATGCCTAGTTTTTGATGGGTTTTCTTAATATTGATTTAGATGTGGAGGTCAAATTTAAGATTATCATCTATTATGACTCCAAATAATTTGTTATGGTGGACTAATTCAATTTCAGTGCCATTTGCTGAAACATTTTGAAAGATGCTTTACTACGGGTGTGAGTTTTGGGGATAAAGAGGAGGAGTTTGTTTATTTGGGGGTTAAGTAAACGTTGTGCTCTTATAAACTAGGATTCAGTTGAGATGCAGCTTGTTGAGTTATTTGCTGGAGGTGAGTTAAGGTGTTTGAAGAGCAGATGATGGAAGATTCATCTGCACGTTGAAACATGTTACCTTCACAAGAAGATAAATGTAGGCCATTGATAAAAAATATTGAATAGCAGAGGGCCAAAGATGGATCTTTGCGGGACTCCTGTGAAAGTGGGAAGGTATGCAGAGATGGATCCTTGCCATTTTATAGCTTGTTGCCTGTTGACGAGGCAGCTAGGGAATCATTGAACAGAAGGAAATGATAGCTCCATAGTAGAAAGTTGATTGAAAAGTTTAGTGTGAAAGACCATGTCAAAGGCTTTTGATAGATCTAGAAATACTGCAGATACAAGTTTATTAGAGATGCAAGCTTTATTGATGGTGTCTGTAAATGGCTTCTGACATAAATCAAAACCAAGAAAATCTAAAGGTATTACTGCTCAATGCTAGGAGCCTAAACAAAAACCTCCACTCCCTGGAAGCTCTCTTTACTCTAGAGAATGCTGATGTCTGTTCGGTCTCAGAGACATGGTTTAAAGCAGCAGACAGCACACCAACAGTGCAGGGTTATAATGCCTTCCACACATTTAGACCAGCTACTTCACAGACAGGGGCTAAAGGTGGAGGTGTCTCTATTTACATCAAAAATAAATATACTACAAGGCTGGTAAAACAGGACAATGCACTTGAGCTGCTCCATGTTCAAATCAGCATAGGTAAAATCCAATGCCACTTTCTTGCAGCTATATGTCCCTCTCTATGACCACGGAAACCCATACCATGTATTTAAACCTATTAGAAACATTAACCATCCAAACAAATAGCATATTCATGGGTGACTTAATTACCCCATTATTAACTGGGAATCATATACGACATCAAATGTACATGCACAGAGATTCCTGGATTTCGTAAACACAAACTCCCTGGACTAGACAGTCAATACACCAACCAGGGGTGCAACCATACTGGATCTGTTCCTCGCAAATATGGGAAAGTGCTACACACCCCCTACTGTAATGTCTTCCCTGGTAAGGTCAGACAACAAAATGATCTCCTTTGAAGTAAAAATAAAACCTGGACCCGAGCTAAATTGGGGATATTCAGGAACTAGTCTAAGGCTAACCTCCTGTTATTAAAATTCAAGCCCCTATAAACACTGAGAACACTTCTGCCTATGCAGAACTGTTCACAGAAACCCATACAAGCATGTTAATAGCTGTATAGAGGCAGCTGCACCCACCAGGAAGAAGTACAGAACTAGCTCAAAAAAAGAAGCCACCCTGGTGGAATCACAAAATCAATCGGATGTATAACACGAGGAAGAAAATCATGGCAAAAATTAGGAGGTGCAGCACCCAGCAGGATAAAAGTATACTAATTAAACTAAACAAACAACTTAGAGGACAAATAAAGTCTAGCAAGGCCAAAGTTGAGATAAGTTTGGCCTCCCAGGCCAAGGACAACCACAAAGCATTATTTAGCTATGTCTGCAACCTCAAAGGCAATACACAGTTGTGTGCAAAGCTCATTGTAAATGGAACCACCTATACTGATCCTGAAGATATAGCAAACCTCCTGGCTGGTAATTTAATCTCCAACATTACTCCCCTCTCCCCTCAACCTTCGCTCAGGAAATATCATCAAATATAACTCCCCCTACTATCACTAGGGGACAAGTCCTTAATGCTCTCTTTAAGACCAAGAACATCAATGGGCCCAGACAATATCCCAGGATGTTTTCTAAATAACATGAAACTGGAATTACTATCTAACTGTAGCCTCCAAACAGGCTTCATGCCTCATGAATGGAGAAAGGCAACAGTCATCCCTCTGTGCAGAGGTGGGCCATCTACGGATTCTGGAAACTACAGACCCATAAGTCTCACTAGTCTTATATGTAAAGCCATGGAAAGAATTAGCATGGAGATGATCAAGAGAGATATAGTAAACCTGACACTGGGCTCAACCCAGTTTGGTTTCATAAAGGGCAGATCATGCCTACTCAACCTGGTGGACTTCTTTGAGAAGGTCACCAAAGCAATGGATGAGGGGCAAAATTATTCACACTACCTACTTTGACCTGGCCAAGGCATTTGACACAATACCCCACTCGGGCATTGTTGACAAACTCAAGAGGTTAGATACAAACCTGTATGTCACCCAGTGGATAGACAACTGGCTCACAGATAGGAAGTTAGAATTGGCAAGCCCATCTCTACAAAGAGACCAGTCACAAGTGGAGTCCATCAGGGATCAGTTCATGGACTACTCCTTTTTGGCATTTACTTCTCTAAAGTCAAGGTCAATGTCACTGGTCTCTGGCTGACTAAATTTGCAGATCATTGCAAATTAGGAGCTGTCATTGAATCTCACACTGACACAAATGTTCTCTAGGAGGACTGACACAGACAGACAACTGGTGTTAGAGTCATGGAATAAAACTAAATGCCAAGAAATGCATAATAGTACCCTTTGGGAAGTCACCCATCCCTGGTATTGTTATTGTCTTTTATTGCTTTTCAATGGAAATTTACATTACTAGAGTAAAATATGCTAAAGTGTTACTTTAGCGTCACCTTCAGCAGTATAAGGCATGTAGGTGGGGGTGGGGGTACCCCTCCAGCAGATTCAACACTAGAGTACAGAACATACTGAATGAGAGAAAACAAGATATTTCATTAAGTTTAATTTCATTATTAGAAACTGACTTAAGTTTTAACTGAAGGTATTGCTTCTTTTGTATTTTTGCAGCTGGAGTGAAATTTAGCTGTAGAAGTTCCCTTGGTAGTGTGATTATGTTAACTTTTGCAGCAGGAATTGTCAGACATGCTAAGTGCTCAGTACACTTACTGTAGAATGAAACAGCTGGAGGCAGAGGAATTCACTTGGGTCATTGGGTAGAAAAGTGAAAACACATAAATAATAGATAAATAAATACCTTGTCATGCGTCTTACTTATAAAGTCAACTAGAAAATTTGTTTCCAAAACATTGAGATTAATTTTTATGCATCTTTTTCAAGTAAGTCTATCGGGAAATCATTTGTGCTACTTGAATAAATGGCCTCTTAACAATGTTTCTTTCACAGTGCCAAGGGTGGCACCTTTTATAATGAAGGTATTAATTAGAAAAAGTAGCTTTGCTATATATTGTGGAAACAAAGGTGCTGTTGCCAATTAAGTTTATAACATCTAAATAGTGAATATTCTCAAGATGTACATATGTACATTTAAAAAACAAAGGGAGGTTAGATACATAATCAATAAATTCCTTTACTCCTTTCTCATATGTTTCCATATAAATATGGCATCTAAAAATCATAAGTATAAGTTCCAACAAGTTATATACATGTTATTTTATATATATATATATATATATATATATATATATATATATATATATATATTTTTTTTTTTTTTCCCTCTCTCAACAAACATTACTAAGTTGGCATTAACAGGGGCACATGCAGCACCCATAGCTTCTCCTTCAATCTGCCTTTAAATTTCTCCTTCAAAAAATATAAAATTATTTAATACAATTTCCATTAGTTCCATCAAAAACTGAATCTCTGTGGTATCTAAATGCTTAAATTCCATCAAGGCTAAATAAAATAATTCTGAGCCCGGGTCATGAGATAAACTGGTGAATATATCTGCTACATCTATAGTAAGGAAACTAATCCTTTCATTATAGTGATCCATTGTTAGTTACCTCAAAAATCACGAGTCCTTTAAGATGTGATTTTGTTCTACCAGCATACCTTAGAATTTTCTGTCAATATATATATTGCTAATAGATATGTTTTTGACCCTCAGCTGATACAATCAATCTATATGGGGGATTAAAAATTGTATTTATGTACTTTAGGTATTTCAAATAGTGCTGGTATAAAAGGATGTTTATTTGTCAAAAAAATTATAAATTTTGAATGTAATGAAACCATGGTTGAGGATGTCCTCCAGGTATAAATCTATTTTCCTATGGGCTATGCTTATTTCATTCATAGATGCTACCATATAGCAACATAACATTGATGGTAAGGGTTTGATGTTATACCATATATCAACATAACATTGATGGAAAGGGTATGATGTTATAATGCCTATAGCACAAAAGTTGTTGAACAGCAGAATATTACTTACCAGCTTGACACCACTTTTTGCAAGCTAGATTTGTAATTATGATTAAAATAAAGCACTGAAACTGACTGTCAAAATTTCTGATTCTGTTAATCAAGACAGCTGTCTGAAGCTGAGTGGCAGACTGCCATGTCTGAGCAGAATAATACTCTATTGGCATATCATTATTCCTGAGACAGTAGTTACATATTTAATTAGGCTTCCATTACTAGTCAGTGACACACATTTCCTAGACATGTCCAGAGGAGGAACACTGTAGCCAAAAGCTTGCATTCCCCAAAGGTCAAACTCACAAAAGAGGAAAATAGGAGGAGTCTGAAAAATGTACGTTAAGTGGGGAATGGTGCAACGCTCTGTTAAGGAGCACCGCCTGCCCCTGACGGGCATGTACACCATTGCACCATGGCACCATGCTCTACCCCTTACTCATTGCACAGATTAGGGTGTAGTATTCAAACCCAGGCTACTTGGCCTGAAGGCAACAATAAAAAAAACCTCCAGTGTGGAAGCAGGACCAAATCACAGTATAATGTACCTCAAACTACATTGTTCCTGGAAATGTAGGTGTTGGCATATCTGTCACACTCTAAGCCAAAGAAGTAGGAATGAAAACAAACTATTACTAGGACAAATGTCCAGTATCAAAGACCAAGTTATAATATTGCTCTCATATTTAGAAAGTTGGTGTATTAACAGGCTGGGTTTTAGCGTGCATTTCTTCATGGGTTCGAAGTATGATACTCAAATATCTCTCTTTATGTAAGAACTACAGTCCTCAACAATGTGCCAGAAAACTCCAGATTTTGTGAGGAACGTAGCAGAAGGATCAGGGACATTCTATGAAATCAAAGACGGCTGAAAAGGTATGGATACGGGGCTGTACTTGTCCTGCTGCTATGACGTGCATCAATATGTGCAGTGATCATCTGCACTTCAGATATGTTACTCCTCATGCCAATATCACAGAGTAAATTCAGACAATACATTCTGTTGCTTAAGTATAATGCAAAAAAACACATAAAGATGTAATGTGAACAGTTCTGTCTACCATGTATAGAAAAAAGGTTTCAAATCTAATTAATATAAATAAATAATGGGCATGCTTCACAGCTTTTTTGGAAGAAAAGCAAAAAAAAAAGTTTCAAATCTAATAAATAAATGAATAAATAAGTAAATAAAGAATATATACAGCTTTTCTGAGAGGGACTACAGGTACTATGTCCCTGCATATGGTGCATTTGATTGGTGGCCAGGACTACATGGCAATACATGATCTTTGCTTCCATAGGAATTCAAGGAATCCATTTATACAACAGATTGTCTTCCTGTCTTGTGCTTGTACAACTCCCTAATTCCCTGTGGAGTTTAAGTGCCATGTATTAAATGTTGTAGTTGCTGCTGTTTTTTTATTTTCCCTTTGCTACCTACTCCTCCTTTGCTACCCCCCTCCTACTTTATTATAGTACATTCCCCTCTTCATAGCATACAGTTTGCTGTTTTGCTATTCAGTGACATGGCCCTGTCATTCAGCACAACTCAGTAAATCAGATGAATGGGCGGTTAAAATTGACCGACTAGTAGAGCAGCCTTTTACTATGCCTTACAGAACGTTACCTGACAATAATGATAGCATGTTTCACTTCCGCCCATACATATTCATGCAGTAAAATAATTTGAATATTATTTTTTCTGGTTTTGCTTCCAAACATTTTTTTCACTTTTAAACACCTCTCATGAACTATGTACAGATATTCTTGAGAATGTTCAGGCTATAGTAAGAAACTAATCCTTTCATTAAAGTGATCCAGTGTTAGTTACCTTAAAAAAGTGTTCTATCTGAGCAGTAATGGTTGTTAGGCATTATGTTTGTGGCCAGTTTTTCCTAACTAATACAGTTTTCAAAATCATATCTTGCCTATCATGTTGCCCTGCTCCTTTGTAGAGGTATTGATAAGAATGTGGAAAATATGAATGTTCACAACTTGAAAGATACAGAAACTGTTATATGTGATGTGGTGTTACAAAGATGTCACAAACTGAGTCACATTTCTCCTTAATGATACAAGTGGCAAAATGACACCTTTCGTGACATGCTGCTTTTTACAGATATGGCCAAAATATGAATCATAATTTAAAAACCTGCACAGGTACACACACTGTGACACCTTCGCTGCAGGTGTACTGTTGATACGCTGTCTTGTGACCAAGTTACCCTTTCGGAGGCCAGCTTCTTAATAATACCTTCCCTATCTTATTGTCATACTGCCTTCAGAAGATACTAAACCAACTATGAAATATCTGACATGATTACAGCTTGTATAGTTAGACCTATGTATCTACCTGTTAGTATAGTAGAGTTCTGTAACATTACTGCCTTGGTAATAGAAAATGGCAGAGCAGCAAAATGGGCATTTAAGACTACTGCTAAAATTACTAAATAGGGTATATATACATATATATATATATATATATATATATATATATATGTGTGTGTGTGTGTGTGTGTGTATGTAAACATACATATATATATATATATATATATATATATATATATATATATATGCATATATGTACACATATGCATTTATAAACATCATGCACATATATCCACATTAGTTAAGCCAAACAACTGATGTAAGTGTATGTTCGGAACAGAATGATAACACAGAGAGAACTAGCACGGCTGCATAACACTACCACTGAAAAAACAACTACAGCATAGATATCAGTATATAATCCAATATTGGTAAAATATACACTGAAAGTGAAATCAGAATGGTAATACTGTATGTAACTGCACTGCAAGACACACATTCAGCAAGATAGGAGACAAAATGTAATATGACAGCATGACTGAAGTTACAGCCATATATATATATATATATATATATATATATATATATATATATATATATATATATATATATATGTGTGTGTGTGAGTGTATGTACAGCTCCACACACAAGCCTTCACATGCACACACATATCCTCTCTCTTTCTATTTCTAATATATATAGATAGATAGATAGATATGGGTCCCTTTCAGATTACTGAAGTTTCAAAACTTCAAAAGACATATGGTTGGGACCATATGAGTGAAGTTTTGAAACTTTGAACGTTTTGAATGGAGATCATGGTACAGCACAGAGCAGGAAATTTACCCTTTTCCTCAATGTAATACAATCTTGGAGTTGGCATATTTAATTAGTAGAGGGTATGGGAGATGCAGGGGGGTTACCCCCCCTGTAAAAACATTAAAAATAGAAATGTTTAATTTTTTTATTTATTTTTTTAATGTTCAAAGTTCCAAAACTTCGATCATATGATGCCACCCATATGAATTTTGAAGTTTCGAAACTTCAATAATCTGACATAGAGCCATACATATATATATATATATATATATATATACACACACACACACACACACACACACACACACACACATACACACACACACACACACACACACACACACACACACACACACACACACACATACACACACACACACACACACACACACACACACACATATGGATTCATTTCAGAATATCGAAGATTTAAAACTTCGAATTTCATATGGTCGAGACCATATGATCAAAGTTTTAAAACTTCAGAATTCTAAAATAAATACAAAAACAAAACCAGGTTGCCCAATGTTTTTGAAGGGGGGGGCAAGCCCCCCTGAACCCCCCCACACCCCCACTACTTAAATATACCAACTCCGAGATCCCACTACAGCGAGGAAAAGGGAAAATCACCCATTCTGTGCTGTATGGAGATATCCGTTCAGAATTTCGAAGTTTTAAAACTTTGATCATATGATCTTGACCATATGAAATTCGAAGTTTTAAACCTTCAATATTCTGAAAGGAACCCATATACACATATATATATATATCTATAGAGAGGCACACACACAAACACACAAACACAAGGTTTACTGTCTAAAACCAATAAAATAATGGTTCCCAAACAGCTGAGAAAACATGCTGGAAATGAATCTGAATCACATCTGAGAAGAGTAAAATATAAAGAATGATGAAGGGATGTAATGTTTTGGCCAGGAATGCCAACAGAGACTGAACATGTAGCACAGAGCTGTGCTATTACACTGCAGACCATAACAGTAATGCAAAGAAATAAAGGTTAGCAGACCTTGTTCACATCATCAGTGGTGTTAAGTGAGACTGATCTGTTCCTGCTCAAAGAATTCATGTGTCTCACATTTGTGGATTATTATTCTGTTTCATGAAATAAGCAAAATGGCAGACACAACTTCTATTCTGATGAATGCATTAAAATTCATTAAAGTCTAAACTCTTGAAATGAAGGGATACCTGATATTCTCATACTTGACAGTGGCCAGCAAAGCACAGCCCAGGAATTCAGATGATTTGTGGATGACTGGACATTCAGACATATAAATATATTGTCCACACTATCCACAGCCTAATGGCAAGTAGATAAAAACAATGATAAATCTCATGCAGAAGAGCTGTATCAGAAGTTATGACAATTGTCATTTCACAATTCTGGAATATAGGAATAGTTCATCACAATATGTCTTTCTAGGCTTAGCAATAAATCCTTCTGAAAATGCTCATCTTAGAATGATTACAATATTTTTGGAAAATCAGATAGTTGAAAAAATTCTGTAAGATGTGTTTTTCAGATGTATTTTAGTTTCAGTTTATTAAATGTTCCAAGTTCAGTTTGTTGACAGATATCTAGCCAAAAGCAACATGTGGGTGAAACAGGACAGTTAAACTATGTTTTCTGTGGAAGACACAGTTCCCTACACCTACCACCATTGAATGATTGCATAGTAGTATGCCTCCTGGCATAACCACTTAATATAATAATCTCTGAGGTCGCACATGACCAAAAACATTGCTGAATGCAATAACCACTCTGTAATGACAATTAGCACACATGTTGTCATTATTCTAAATTTACGTTTGCATATTTTTGTCTGAATATCTGCAAGGGAACTTGAGAAAATAAGGGTTAAAGTATCATTTTGAAACTGTTATCAGCAAGGACAAACATGCCCCAAAACATGCCATGACTACAACACTGCAGAGATACCACAGTTTCTGTTTGTCTGGTTATAAAAATTATATTTTTCATTTTTGCATCCATTTCTCTGGTAATGAACATGGCACCATGATGAGTAAGCTGTCCTTTGAAAGTAGCATTAGTAAGGACAAGTCTGACCCACAAAATAACATCTAACTAGCACATCTGCAGAGATCTAACACACTGTGTACTTTCTAGTTTATAAAAGTGAACACATTTATTGTATTTATGTTAATACATCTGTAAAGAAGCATAACAACATCAGAGGTAAGGTAATGATGTTAAGCTTACATCAGTAAGAAAAAAAATTGTATCAAGATATTGGTGGGGATTCAGGAAAGTACCTTGATGTGTACACCTCCATATACACATCGCTGTACCTGTCTGCTATTCAGCAACTGCCCTAATGTGGTGCTGGATAGTGCTCTAGCATAAAAACCTACAGCACCATATAGGGCTGGACTTATGGCCATACTGAATGCTAATGAGGCAGTCTGTGAGAGAGGCATATGATAATTAGCCACATGCTCTCTCCCTGAAAACTGACTCTGTTTTCATTTCAATTGGCATTTACATGCTAAGCAATTCGAGAAACCACTCTGCCTTGTAGATCAGCATGGCCATCACCAACATATCTCAGGTAATGAACATAACCAAAAAGCCATGTTCAACTACCTTTCACAACCATGCTATAGGGATTGGGGATGAGGGAAGCCATTAATCAACAGAGATATATTCATCCTAAGTGCCTTACCTGCAATGACATCAGTAAGGGGATCAGGAGGTGGGGGAGACATTAGACAGCAGGTATTACTCTAAATGTGAGTGCAAATCCCAATGCCCTGAACCAGCTCGTTCTTACTCCCACTACAGGTAGCAACATCCTTGACCTAGTCATTACTAACATGGGTGACCGTTGCTGTACACCAATAGTCAGCTCCTCCCTGGTTAGATCCGACCACAAACTAATCACCTTGGAAATTCACCCCCCCCCCCCACAAAGGTAACCACCATTAAAAACTTCTCCAAAGCTAACTTTGGGCTCCTAAACACAGAGGTGGCTAACTTCACGACACCTATGCAAATGGAGAATAGTTGCATGAATGCACTATACGAACACGTACACAAATGCATGGATCTTGCCATACCCAATAGAACCAAGATGCTCTGCTCCAAAAAAGGAATCCAATCTGGTGGTCCCCTGCCACAAACAAACTCTTCAACAGAAGGAGGAAACTGATGCAGAATAAAGTGAAGTCCCAAGACTAGAAAAACTCCCTTATCAGCCTCAACAAAAAGTTGAGATCCCTCATCAAGTCCTCTAATGCTAGCTATGAAAACAGAATTGCAACAGATAGTAAAGATAACCACAAGGCCTTCTATAGTTATGTAAAGAATCTCCACGGCAATACCCAGATTTGCTCTGAGCTACTGCACAATGGTACCTCCTATACCAAGTCAACAGGTATTGCCAATATACTGGTCAACAGATTCAGTGCCAATTTTACCCCTCCCCCCAAAGGACCAATCACAATACCAGTAGATTGCCAGGCACCCAGTATTACTGCTGCACAGGTTAACACAGCACTGTCCAAGCCAAAAATACAGCTTCTACTGGACCTGACAATATCCCTGGCTGTGTTCTACATGAACTACAGAGTGAACTGGCACCTCACCTGGGTGCCCTGTTCAATCACAGCCTCACCTCAGGCTTTTTCCCTAATGAATGATGCACTGCTACAGTCATCCCTCTCCACAAAGGAGGAGTGACTACAGACCCTGAAAACTATTGCCCAATTAGCCTGACAAGTCTGATATGCAAAGGTATGGAACGCATCATCATGGACCTAATAAACAAGAATATAGGGAATCTCCAAACTCTGGATCCCAAACAGTTTGGTTTTGTGAAGGGTAGATCATGCTTGCTCAACTTGGTTGACTTCTTTGAGTCAGTCACCAGAGCTGTGGATGAAGGCAAGGTGGTTCATACAGCCTACCTTGATCTGGCCAAGGCCTTTGATACAATTCCCCACTCAGGAATCATTGAAAAACTCACTAAGCTAGGCATCAACCCCTATATCACTAGGTGGGTTGCAAACTGGCTCACAGATAGAACCCACAGTGTGAAAGTAGCTGACTCCAAGTCAGACTGCCGACTAGTCACGAGTGGAGTCCCACAGGGTTCGGTCCTGGGTCCTCTCCTGTTTGGTATCTACTTCTCTGAAGTCCATGCCAACACAAACGGACTCTGGCTGACAAAGTTCGCAGACGATTGCAAGTTGGGAGCTATTATTAACTCCCCAAGTGATGTTGACATCCTACAGAATGGCTTCAATGAGACCAACGACTGGTGTCAAAACCTTGGCCTTAAGCTCAATGCCAAAAAATGTGTCGTCATCCCCTTTGGGAAAAACACATTTCCCATGAATTACCACATTGTTGGTAGTCCACTGAACACAGAAGGCGTTATAAGAGATCTGGGAACACAGGTTGACAGCAACCTCTCTTTTGATCAACACATTGCCACTGTGGTCAGAAAGTCCTTCTATGTGTCACATCTCATTACTAAGGGTTTTGCATCTAGGAAGAAAGAGGTCACTGTCCCCCTCTAATCTTCCCTCAGTAGGCCAGTCATCGAGTACAATGCCCCATTTGGCATGTACCTCACTAGACACCTGCAACAACTGGAGAGGCTGCAAAAGTACTTCACAAAGAGGATCCTAGGCCTTAAATACTTGTCCTATATGGACAGACTCAAAAAACTCCAACTATTCTCCCTCTTTCATATCACCTACTTAGTGGTGATCTCTGCTTGACTTACAAAGCCATGTCTGACCCAGCTCTGTTAGAAATGCTACAGATAAAGAAATCCCACTCCCTCCACACCACACACTCCAGAGACCTCAACCTCATTACCACAATCAACAGAATGCACTGGAGGAACAGGTTCATAAAGCAGAGACTGCCCATGCTGTAGAATAGACTTCCTATACATGTCAAGCAGAGCACCTTGCTTACCCTCTTCAAGAGAAATCTTGATTAGTGGATGGGAAATAGAAAATTCACCCCGGAGATAACTCCAGTAGCTCTACTCGCCAGAGGCACTGGGAACTAAGGTCAGCAGGCATAATGCCAGGGTAATCCTATGGCTAGGCTTGTAAAGACCCCAGAGCCATCAGCCTAGTACACACCTATGAACCTATATGCATTAACAATACCAATAGCAGTATGGGAATCGGGTGTTGGGGGAACACTAGACCCTAGGGAATCACTCTAAATTTAAGTACCTTAATGACTCCAACATCAGTACTGGAATAGGTGGGGTGAGGGAGCCGCTAGATACCAGGGAAGCAATAGAGTTAAGTGCCGTATTGGCACCAACATCACTATGAGGAAAGGGGAGTTGAAGTGCATACTAGCTAACAGGGCAGTGCCATAATGGCACTTACAATATTATGGTGATTGGAGTTGGGGGGACACATTAGCCACCAGGGCATTCTAGATGCATGCCATAATGATGGCACTTCAACTATTATGTGGATTGAGGGTGAGGGAAACATTAAACACTAGGGATTCTACAAATGTGCCACAATAGCATATAAGCTACTACGGTGGCCATCAGAGGGAGGGAGCCACAGGAGAGTAAACAAGCCAGAGGGACAGGTAGGAGGACTGTGTGTGTGTGTGTGTGTGTGTGTGTGTGTGTGTGTGTGTGTGTGTGTGTGTGTGTGTGTGTGTGTGTGTGTGTGTGTGTGTGTGTGTGTGTTTGTGCTTGAATGTGTATCTACATGTGCAAGAGTGACTGTGAGGAAGAATGTCATTGCCTACACAAGTGATGTGCAGATCAGAATAATCTGCACATTGTGGTAGTAACTGCAGTTCAGAGGCATGCAAATTAGCCAATAATGAGGTTTTACTTCATTGTGGCTAGCATGTTCCTGCATCACAAATTAGCTCACTGAGGGAGCAGGGTCTTTTCAGCATGAGCCATACAGCTCGTGGTACACCCTTTAATAAATCTCCAGAAATATTACAGTTTGTGTAGTTGTCTGGGTATGAAAATTAATTAATTTTGTCACATATTTGTTCAGACATCTGGAAGGGTGTATGGCAACGCGATTGGTGCCTGGCATCAGTAAAGGCAAATGTAACTGAAGACACAACTGTCTACGAAGATATAACACTTTCTTCATTTTTCATATTATCAGATTTGTGATGATTTTGTCCACATCTCTTTAAGTCACCACTGACCTTAATACATGACATGTACCTACCAGACCTGAAAATTATGATATATATCATATTTGAATTAATAACTCTGGAACAGACATAAATAAAGGAATTATGCCTCATTTTGAAGCTGATATCAGTAACAAGAAACTTTCTCCAAGATATGAGCAGTGTCTGGTATACCTGCAGAGATATTACAGATTGTCAGATTATGAAAATTATAATTGGCTCGTATTCATATTTATATCTCTGGAAAGGGCATGGCAGTAATGGGTGATGACAAAACTGGGGACAAAATGACATCAAGACATGACATGACCGCTCAGACATACCAGAAGAGATATTAGTTTGTTTGCCAGCATCTGAAAATTATAATATTGTTACTATTTTTGTCCATAT
This sequence comes from Protopterus annectens, assembly GCF_019279795.1. Classification (NCBI taxonomy): domain Eukaryota; kingdom Metazoa; phylum Chordata; order Ceratodontiformes; family Protopteridae; genus Protopterus; species Protopterus annectens. The sequence goes on from NC_056729.1 coordinate 257,490,796, forward strand.
CTAATATATGGAAAGGAACATGATAGCAGAATGGATGAACTCTTCTTTTTTAAACTGGTATCAGTAAGAATTAAATTGCCATCAGGCATGTGATCTATGTAGCATACCTTCAGAGATATTACAGTGTGTTTATTTGTCAGCTTACGAAAATTATATTATTCACATTTATATCCATATCGCATGACTCAGCTTTGGTGAGAACACAATTCAGTAGTTCCAAAGCTACCTCAGGTACCAAACTTTCCAGGTCTACTTTACAGGTGTACTGCAATAACTCTATCTCCACTATTGACACTTAACACAGGTGTATCTCAAGGACTGGTAATAAGGCCACTTCTGTTCTCACGCCTTGTAAATGATTCTCCTCCTGAATTACCAAATCTTAACTTGGTGATGTACGTCGATGGCATTCTGCTACTTTAATCTCGCTGAAACCATATTGACCTACGATTTAAATTACAAGACAACTTCAACCATTTACTTATCTGAGTCTCCTCCGGCAAACGGGTAATAAATCCAAGAAAAACAGTGTAATGCTCTTCATTACAAAGAAAAACACAAACTATTTGTCTTAAACATATCATACCTGAAATGGAACACAATTGCCAGTGTCACTGAACACAATATCTATATTTTACACTGCACCCTTCCTTATCCTTTACATGACAAACGGACACTGTTGTGAATAAAGTCCTAACACAGCCAAAGCTTTGTTGCAAAATTAGCTTCCTTCTGTCAACCACAGCCAGATTAGATATAGCCCAAAATAGACAAATTCCAAAAAATTTAATATGGACTCCCCTTTCTAGCTTTGCACTCACCTCATAACTGCAATAGAATTCAGATGGCAGAGAATAGTATCTGTAGATTCATTCTTGTAGCAGACCCCCTCAGATACCACTGCCAGCTACTAAAAAACACTAACTGGCTATCTGTAACCAACAAAGCAAGCTTTCTACTCTGTACCCTTATCTACGAGATACTAAATCAAGGTCACTGCCCATCTCTTAAAAGAAAACAGCACTGAGGAAAGCAGTTATGAGATTCCCAGGGCATCAGCTTTACCTTAATTTGACCTCTTTTTAAAACCACTATTGGAGAGAAAGGTTTCTCTAGACTGGGGCCAGCCACATGGAATCACTTGGCAACTAAGGTTAAAAATCTAGAAACTATTAAACAAGTTAGCAGTGCATTAAAATACAACCTTCAGACAAAATCTCAACACAATGGTTTCCATCACGTCTAATATACTCTTATTAAATAAATGCCCTGTAAATATTGTAACTAAATACATTTCAGTAATTATCTGTAGTACTATACTGTCCTCACTTTGTATTCTTTGCATGTTGTGAATGTACAGTAAACTATGTAATACTCATTTGCTGGAAATGTATGTGTATTGATGGTATGTACAAGTGCTGCATTTGCTGCTCATTGTGCTCAGGTCATAGCTGAAAAGGGTCAACAGACCAGTGCACTGACTTAGTTATCAAACAGCAAATTAATACACCTGTGTAAATAAACATGGTAGTATAACATATGACACTTTATTCTGTGTATGACATTGATGTAACTGCCAGCTGGTGGATGCCCTTTATATGCTACAGCTGTTGTGATATAAACTTTTGCTTTTTTTTCTGATTATGAGAAATATGATATTTTTCATAGTTCAATAAATAGCCCAGAAGCAAAGTACAATGCTGGCTGGAGCTTCATTTTGAAGTTAACATCCATTCAAGCAGATTACCTAAAAATATTGGGAATCTACATGGTATAGTTACAGAGATGATTAGAAGCTGTTTCCAGAAGAATGCGAAAATCCATAAATTCTGCTGTTATTATCAGTTACAAAATCAGATTTCAAAGTTGAAATGTCAACATTCCTACTGTTATGCATATTTATCCCTGGGAAACAGAAACATTGTTTATGTGACTGCTACTACAGAAATGCCTAGAGGTGTGATGCAGCTCAAAGAACACTATAAATCAAAAAAATGCCTAGAGGTCTGATGTAGCTCAAAGGAAATTTTAAATTCAAAAATAGGAATTTTTTGCCAAGGATGAACACAGGATAGCAGCAGATTTCTTCAGCTCCACCAACATAACTGCTCTGACAGGAAATAATTACTTTAAAAATCAACTAATGTAATAATTTTCTTTCTGAATATGTTTGGAATATCAGTATCTTGAATAATATCAAAAAAAGAAAGAAAATTTAAATAATTTTCCTGTCAGAAATCATCTTGGAAATTTCTCTTTCATCACCTCTCTTCAGAATGAGTTCCAGTAAGGCTAACAGTCAAGATATCAGCATCAAGAAAGAGCTTCAGTCTTTACTATTAACAATTCAACAACTAACAACTAAAATGGACAGACTGGATACTAAAATTGATAACTTTATAGAAAAAACTACAAAACAAATGGATTTGTTACATCAAGACTTGCAACATCAGAAAGCTCAGATTACAGGTGTAGAAGAGACTCTTAATGTTATGGACAACAGAATCCAGGAAGAAGAAAGTAACATTGAATTTTTACTGAAACAGAACACACAGCTACAATCCAAACTTGATGACCTGGAAAACAGATCCAGACGTAATAATATTAGGATTTTTGGACTGCCAGAAAATATAGAAGGTAACAACATTACTTCCTTTCTAAATACTTGGCTCCCTAAAACTTTAGATCTGTCAGAAGCATTTTCTTTTGGTATTGAAAGAGCCCATAGGTCTTTATCTAACTTTAACACTAATAAAAAGTTTCCTAGATCAGTTATTGTAAGATTTTTATCATCTTATGACAAGGAGATGGTATTAAAGGCTGCATGGGCTAAAGCACCTATAAAAATTAATGAGGCAACTGTGCGTTTTGACAATGACTATTCTTCCTTGGTAATAACTAAAAGAAAAGTTTTTTTGCCATTAATAAGAGAGCTTAAGAAAGCACAGTTCAAAACTTACCTTTTGTTTCCTGCCAAACTAAAAATCTTTTTACCTGATGGCCCTAGAATTTTTGAAGACTTGGACTCTGCTTTGCTGTATATAAAAAAAAATAAAATATTAGATAAAATAGAAGAAATGGAATGGGCTAGTCCTTCGCTAAAGAGGATGGCAACAGGAACTTCTTGGAAGACTTCGGAGAAGTAAAAAAGACTAAAAAACAAATGACATGTTCTATACTTTTTTTTCTTTTGAACTCTTCAATTACAGTTACTTCATTTTCGGGCGAAGCGGAGCGGGGAATACACCGCCAGGAGTTCACAGGGTCTTAAAGCCAGTAACAGTAAGTTTTTTAGTCTGTTCCTTAAGTAATTAATATAGCCAGAAAAAGATATAATTTTAATGGGAGTACTACGTGTTTTCCACTGTATAACTTTAAAGTTTGTTTAAAGGTACTGTCAAGTTACTGCCGGCTAGACGCAATTCCTGCCTAGTACATAGTAGTTAAAGCAGTAGTCTTTACCCTGAAACACTTTCAGTGGGTAGTTTAATTTTTTAAAGTTCGTGGGCTGTTCTGTGCGTTCGCACCAGATTGTAGTTCAGGAAGTAGCTTTGTGGGTCTAGGGAGCCACGCGGAGAAATCTGCTAGAGAGAGGGGCTGCCTGTGAGGAGATAAGGGAGGGAAACAGTTTGTTTAGAGTCAGAATAGGTATCCTACTTAGACATAGAGGCTACTATTAAGCACATTTCATGATTAATGCAGAGAACTGATAACACAGGTTGTTCAGTATTAGGCAGAGGGTTTTATAATTCACAGTACAGCTGCCATTAATCTATTGTGCGGAGTAATCAGTATAAGACATGCTATAACAGTACAGAGTTTGGCTCCCAATAAATCTGAATAGCATAAAATAATCAGGCCAGTAGTGAGAAGTAGTTTCCCGCCAAGCCCAGTTTTACCAAGGTATCATAGGTTTAGATAAATTGCGTTAATACAGTTTACAATTCCCCAGTTCAGTTAAATATAGGCAATGAGGTAATAAAGTTAAAAACCACAAAACAGGAGCTATAGATATGTACAAAAACCAGTCGCTAATTAGGCAGCAGAAAAGGACGCCAATGTAGCTTCAACAACTCGTGCAATCACTTGCCATACTACTACCACATTCAAAAAACAAGCAAACACGCTATCTGCGACATGACATTCCGTAGTTAAAACATATTCCAGCAGAATTAGTTCGACTGTACAATAAAGGAACAGTAGTGGTCAATTTCAAACATCAACAGCTTTAGTAGGTTATGTATTACCTTGATGCACGGACAGCGGCCAGGCAGGAGGACAGGACAGTACCTATTACAGACTGTTTGAAACTGGCGGTGAACAGATGGGGTATATGAAAACTCGCTGACATCAGGAGCGGGGAATACACCGCCAGGAGTTCACAGGGTCTTAAAGCCAGTAACAGTAAGTTTTTTAGTCTGTTCCTTAAGTAATTAATATAGCCAGAAAAAGATATAATTTTAATGGGAGTACTACGTGTTTTCCACTGTATAACTTTAAAGTTTGTTTAAAGGTACTGTCAAGTTACTGCCGGCTAGACGCAATTCCTGCCTAGTACATAGTAGTTAAAGCAGTAGTCTTTACCCTGAAACACTTTCAGTGGGTAGTTTAATTTTTTAAAGTTCGTGGGCTGTTATTGTAGTTCAGGAAGTAGCTTTGTGGGTCTAGGGAGCCACGCGGAGAAATCTGCTAGAGAGAGGGGCTGCCCTGAAACACTTTCAGTGGGTAGTTTAATTTTTTAAAGTTCGTGGGCTGTTCTGTGCGTTCGCACCAGATTGTAGTTCAGGAAGTAGCTTTGTGGGTCTAGGGAGCCACGCAGAGAAATCTGCTAGAGAGAGGGGCTGCCCTGAAACACTTTCAGTGGGTAGTTTAATTTTTTAAAGTTCGTGGGCTGTTCTGTGCGTTCGCACCAGATTGTAGTTCAGGAAGTAGCTTTGTGGGTCTAGGGAGCCACGCGGAGAAATCTGCTAGAGAGGGGCTGCCCTGAAACACTTTCAGTGGGTAGTTTAATTTTTAAAGTTCATGGGCTGTTCTGTGCTCGCACCAGATTGTAGTTCAGGAAGTAGCTTTGTGGGTCTAGGGAGCCACGCGGAGAAATCTGCTAGAGAGGGGCTGCCCTGAAACACTTTCAGTGGGTAGTTTAATTTTTTAAAGTTCATGGGCTGTTCTGTGCGTTCGCACCAGATTGTAGTTCAGGAAGTAGCTTTGTGGGTCTAGGGAGCCACGCGGAGAAATCTGCTAGAGAGAGGGGCTGCCTTGATGCACGGACAGCAGCCAGGCAGGAGGACAGGACAGTACCTATTACAGACTGTTTCATGTAAAAAGCTTTACTGATACAAAGAAATGTTAGGGGCTGCCGTTGCTATTATAAGGCGACATATGCAACATGCTGAGGGTGGTGACAATGCAAATGCTGCTGGACAACCCACAGTGAGGAGACGGAGAAGAGTGTACAGGCCCAGAGTAACCTACCAGGGGCTACATGAGCTGGAGATAGTGGAGTGCTATAGAGTGGACAGAGACCTCTTGCAGCAAATTGTTGAGCTGTGCAGGCCATGCCTCACACACAGAACCAACAGAGGGGAACCCATCCCAGTGGAAACCAAGGTATGTGTTGGCCTAAGAATATTAGCAACAGGTACCTTCCAGAGACCAACTGGTGATATGATGGGGATATCACAGGCATCAGCATCCAGGGTACTGCACCAGTTCCTGGATGCCATGTCAGCACATGTCAGTGATCATGTATATTTCCCCAATTCCCGTGAGGTATTGGCCAGCAATATGCATCTCTTCCAGCAAATAGCGGAATACCCTGAGGTAGTGGGTGCAATAGACTGCACGCACATACGCATCAAAGCACCAGCCAGTGAGCGGGGTAGGGTCTACTACAACTGCAAGTGCTTCCCCTCCGTCAACTGCCAGGTCGTGTGTGATGTCCAGGGCATAATACTGAATGTGTGTGCTGGCTGACCTGAAAGCTACCATGATTCCCATACCTGGCATTTGATGCAGCTGTACCAGACATTTGCCAATGGGGACATCCCACATGGTCATCTAGTGGGGGATGCTGGCTATGCACTGGAGCCGTGGCTGATGACACTCATCAGAAATGCACACACACTGAACAGAAACGCCATAATGAGGCACACGCACAAACACGAAATGTAATCGAGCATGTGTTTGGCCTGCTCAAGTCATGGTTCTGGTGCCTGGACACATCTGGTGGAGCCTTGCAGTACTTACCAACTACATGTACCCAAATTGTCATGGTATGTGCTATGCTACATAATATGATCCTGTGAAAACAGCTGCAGCAGGACTAGCATAGGCCCAGGCCAAACAGCCCCCCTCCATTGCCAAGACCATCACAGGCACAGCGTGACTCGCATGAGGAACAACCTGAGCCTGGCCCAGTAGGCAGAAGGAGGCATGCCCAGTATGCTTTGGCCTTGGCAAAGAGGCAACGCATAGCACATACACTGGCTCAGTAGGAGCTCTGGAAATGATATCTCTCTGACTCGCACATATAGTAAAAGGGATGCCTAACTTGACACTACCTGTTTTCAAACATGAATAGGGAGTGTAGTATGTGCATCCGACATAGGCAGCCCTGCAGCACCACCTGAGGTATGATTGCCATGTGTTAAGCAATATAAAACAGTGCTAAACAGCATTTACCACCATGTAGTATATGTAAACAAAATCGAACACACCAACTAGCACAACTGTGGTCAGTGTTGAGTAATATTGGGCAACGTCCAGTAATGTTGGTTAATATTGAGCAATGTCAGACAACCTTGGTGTAAGTAGGGCATAGCTGAACAAAAGCCAACATGCTCATATATGCTCTACTGGCCCTTAAGCAGTCTGGTCTGCTCAGTATGAAAAGATAAAGCAGTGATGGGCCTTGAACCCAGGATACTGTGCACTATAGTCATAGCAGTGAACCACTAAACTATGACAGTATTGCAGTGGTTAGCCTGTATGAAGAAATATTGATAAGTCTATGCAAAGTATCTCATGGAAACCCTGCAGGCACAGCATAATCCCTGTCGAGTTATGACACAAAGGTGAGTCCTGCAGTAAGAATAGAACCTGACTTTCAACACACACAGTATAAATGTTAATATTGGTCATGTTCACACACATCAACAAATGTAGTGGCTCTCAGACAGCAACATACTGAAAGGTCACAATGGGCATGCTCACACACTTGAATGAGACAAATGTCAGGTAACAAAACACTGAAAGGCTGAACTGGGCATGCTCACACAGGCTATGTCTGAGTACAGCAGTGGGCCACACATATCCGGCAGTAACATGTGTTAACCCAGGAACCTCTCACTATTCAGCAATCCCCCCTGTGCACACAGTTATATGACAACAGACACATATATAATATAGTGGAACCCTGTAATAATCAAATATGTTCTGCAGATACCGAAGTTGTTCATAGAAAGTGGGAAAGCAAAGACGATAAAAACCTGCAATCAATATCATCACTAAACATTGTGCATCCGAAACATTATCATAGGTTCAGAGGTTGATACTAGGCTATCTGCCCTAGGGCATGTACAAGCCTAGCCAGAGTGTGTTTGGCTTTCGCAACACTGTCAGATTAGTACACTGTGCCTGTGAATAGTAGGTCACACAAGATAGCCCATTTATGTTTAGTCTATTGTGCCTCTGTCTAGCAGGGACACAGAAGATATCCCAGGGGTAAACATAAAATCACCCATCCACTTGTCAAGATGTCTACTGTAGGTGGTCAATGGGTGGCTCTGCCTATGCGAAACCGGGATTACATTCCGGAGTGAGTGGAGCCTCTGGGATAAGAATCTGTCCCTCCAGCATGTCCTATTAACATCTGTGCTGAGGTTTATGTCCCTGGAGTGTGTAGCTCCAAGGGATTCGGACATCCTGAAGTGGAGCATGTCCATTAATTCTGGGTTGGACATTTCATTAAACAACAGGCACACATCACATCTGAGTAGGCGGTAAGCGACTGAGTAGAGCTGGAGTTACTGTATCCGAACTGCGCAGGGCATCTGTGTGAGTCCCTAGATCGGCTTGTTTTGGAACTTTTGTGGCCATTACAGTTGCTGCAGGTGTCAGGTAAGGTACATCCCAAATGGGGCACTGCAACCAAGCATGGTTGTGATGAGTATAGGGGCACAATGACCTCACTTGATCTAGATGTGAAAACCATATGGGATAAGGTGGGCTATATAGAAGGTCTGTTTAACCACATTGGCAATGTGATTGTCAAAGGCGAGAGTACGAACAAGTCGTGTCCCCAAACCCCTAACAACCCCTACTGTACGTATTGGATTACCACCTATGTGGTAATGTGTGGTTATGTTGTTATTCCCAAAGGGGATGACTATGCATCTAATGGCATTTAGCTGTAGGCCATGGCTCTAGCACCAGTCATCCATCTCTGTGAGACCCTGTTTGAGTATGCATGTGCCAGCTGGAGAGTTGATTATGGTACCCAGTATGCAGTCATCTGCAAACATGGTCAGCCATATTCCTCCTGTGTTAGCCTGTATGTCAGAGAAATATATACTGAACAAGAGAGGTCCCAGGACTGAGCCTTCTGGGATACCACATGTAACTGGTGTATAGTCAGACATGGCACCTGCAATACTGATCATGTGGGTGCTATCCCTGATCCAGTTTGCAATCCATCCTGTGAGATATGTGTCGATATTGACACTGGTGAGCCTATGTATAATGGCCGAGTGGGGTATTGTGTTGAAGGGTTTTTCAAGGTCCAGGTAGGCTGTATGGACAACCTTCCCTACGTCTATGGACCTGGTAACTGTTTAAAGAATACAAACAGGTTCAAGAGGCAAGATCTGCCCACAACAAAGCTGAAATGTGTAGGACCCAGTGTCTGTAGGTTCCTGATGTCTATGTGTATGAGTTTCATGACAATATGCTCCATAGTTTTGCAGAACAGACTAGTTAGGCTTATAGGGCGATATTCTCTGGGGTCCGTTGTGGCACCACCCCTGTGGAGTGGGACCACTGTCGCTGTACGCTATTCCTTAGGTACATATCCTGTAGTAACTCTGATATTAAACAGTGACTTAATGTGAGGGTTACGTTCGTCATGAAGCTTGCGTAAGACGCAGGCTGGGACACCGTCTGGTCCCATTGATGCTGTGTTGTCTGCTTTGGGGAGGGCAGCACTCACCTGTTCATTTGTGATGTCAGGGAGGTTACACTCTGTTGGGATGGACAGTTGCTCCTTAGGGAGGATGGGGGGGAGACATCTGCACTGAACCTGTTTGACAGGATGTTGGCAATGTCTGTGGGTTCAGGGTATGTTTAGTCCATATGCAGTAATTCACAGCATATCAGTGAGTGTCCACCCAGGTTCCTGACATAACTAAAGAAAGCCTTGTAATTGTCCTAAGTGTCTGGTGCAATAGTCCGTTAGAAGCGGGCCTTAGATGAATACATGAGTGATTGTAGCTTTCTGCTAGTACAGATCACAGATGCCTTCCCTGTCTGGGATTGTGCTCTATCATGTAGTAGCCTCCTCCTTTCATTGTATAGCTTATTAATGGCCGGGGTCCACCAGACAGGTCCCCTGCCATTGGAGGAGTGAGTCTTGTTGTTATTTGGGATAGCACGATTCATGCAGTCCAGTAGATGTCCATAGAATGCGTTTGTAAAGGATTCAGTGGTCTGAGCCATATTTACCACTGTCCCAGGGTCTTTGAAGGATACCACCTTGGTTTGGAGAAGTGTGCCGTTTGCTTTTGAGAAGTTCACCAAGATTACCTATGATGGGTGTGGGGATGGGAAATGGATGTCCAGTGAGATAAATGTATGGTCTGACCTTAACAATGAGGGGTATACCTCTGGTGTGGAACATAGAGTCCCCATGTTGGTGATGATCAGGTCCAATATGTTTTCCCCTCTTGTGGGTGTGGTGACTGGTTGTGCCATAGCATTTCAGCTTACAAATAGTAGCAACTGTTGGGTGAGGTTGTTGGGGCTTCAGTAGTATCCCCAGTCAATGTTTGGGTATTTGAAGTCACCCAATATAATGGTGTTTGGGGAGACCTTCATATTCTCCAGTGTTCCCAGGAAAGCCGAGTGTGGTTCCTGAGTTTGGGAGGGTGGTCTGTAGCAGGCTATGAACTTTAATTCAGTTTTGCACACTGTTAGTTGCACATGTATGATCTGCAATGCTTCGTGCAGTGCTACTAACCCGGAGGTGTGTATATCTGTGATGTATATGGATACTCCCCCTATTTGTGTTGGCTGTTCTGAGTCTTGTGGTCAGAAAGCATGGTATGAAGTATAACCTGGTAGTACTGGTGTGCATTTGGGACCTGAACCACGTGTCTGTTACTGCACAGATATCAATATTCTCCATACTGAGGAGAGTCCTGAGTGGGCGCATTTTGAGGGTAACACATCTGGTGTTGAGCAGCATTACCCTTAGTTTCTTCTACCCTGTAATGTCTATGGAGGGGGGTTTGTCTTTTGAACCTCGCTTAAAAAAGGCACTATGGGAGTGGCAAGAGCCTTAGCCAGTATTCAAAAGTCCTAGGGTGACAGGTGCAAGCTGTCCATAGCGAAGCTACGTGGCATGTCGAGCATGTCACCCCAGGCTGACAGACACTGGATCCCCTTTGAATGACACCAATATGTTAGCCAACTGTTAAAAGTGATAATTTTGTCTGTATACTGTGACATAATTCTTGGTGAGTGTAAGATGCTACACAAGGTTAGGGTCATACTGGCCTGGGCTACCTGATCAGAGAGTTCCTCTATGTATCATGTCATGTGATCCAGGTAGGAACGTCTGAGGTTATTCGCACCAGCATGGACAATGATGGAGCCATTTCTGTACTTGCTTTGGAGTGACCTGAGTGCATGTATTATGTGGCGGATCCTGGCACCCGACAGACAGCTCAAAGTGACCATCCCCTTCTTTGGCCTGGTGAGTGGGATGTCACTGTGTCTGACAATAAGTGTCACCTATTACAAGTGTATTAGGTGTGCTGTGTAGCCTTAAGGGCAGTGACAGTGTGTTACACTGACTTTGTGAACTATGTGATATGTGGGTATTGTAGTGGGGTAGCAGTTGTTTGTGTGTCTGCTTTGGAGGTCTCTGCTGCTTAGGCAGAGTTTATTTAGAGCCTTCGAGTATGTTTATGCGTGATAATGTAGTTTGATTGCTGTCGCTATAGGTCTATGTGAGATTGGATTTGTGGTGTGTGTGGTTACCTTCACCACCTGATACACTGTGCTAGTCACAGGTCGAGAGAGCTCAGCCTCCTGTATGTCTGTATAGTTACATCTCTCACATATATCTGAGTTTGTTGGGAGGAGGAGAGGGTTGTCGGTGTACATAAGGCAGTTGTGACATTGTGTCAAAATTCCAATATTCACCAGCTGGACTGGAGAGTACACATGAAACCGACCCCTGGACATGCCAGGATATTATGATGACATACTCTGTTGACTGATCACAACAGATCAGTAGGGTGTTAAGTGTGTGAAAGAGTATAACAGGGGTTTAGTGCTCAGGTTCATCGGTGTTTTGTAAAGAGTAACTGCGAAGGAGTCCAGACTGAAACATGACACCTCCTTCAGCTATGTCATAAAGAGCAATGTACACTCATATATGTCCTGAGTCAGGGCCAACTGTACCTGACTGACAAAGCCGACATCCTGTCAGACAGGCCCATATATACATACCCACCTCCCACTGACGAAAGGCTCCATCATCATACCAGGAGATTTCACATGTAGAATGGGTAAACAGCTCCCCCCAAAGCCAAAAGCATGGCAGCAATTGGATTACATTGTTTCCCTATATGTGTCATGAGTGAACTACAGAACAAACAGACCCTGCACCTGAACAGTCTGTTCAGACTCAGCCTCACCACAGGATGTGAAACTGTTGAATGTGTTACAGCAACATATGGCACTCTCCACAAGTGTTGGTGCACAACACACCATGGGAAGTATAGTCCAATAAGCCTATGAAGTGTGATCTGCAAGGCCATGGAGACCATCATGATTGAAGTCATAAACAGAGTTATTGGAAGCTGTCAAACACACAACCCTACCAACTGTGGAATGTTCATGGGCGGATCATGGTTCCCAAACATGCTAGACTGTTTGCAAGGCAGCCACCCAGGACATACATCACTGAACGGAGCTACACATGTCCCACATAGACTTTGAATAGCTCTTTATCAACATCCCAGACACATGTCGTATCCACAAAATCAACAATCTGTGCATAAATATGTGTTGTCATATGAAGGAATGGCAATTTGTCCACAGATAGATCACACAAGCTAAGAATTGTGGGGTCCTGTACAAGCTGTTAACACCTGCTGACCCACATGGTTCATTCCTGGGATTGCATAAAACAAAGTGTACACACATTACCATGTCCAGTCTGATGATGTCAGCATCCTACAAATATAGCAGGAGAAAAGAAACCACCCAGTAAAACATATAGTATGTTGTGTTAATGCGTATTTCTCTAGTATCATAACATAGTTAGGTAGGGGTTCGAAACCTGCAATCGCTGACTGTGTGTGGGGGGGTGGGGGGTGGGGGGGTGTGTATGTGTGTGTTTCCTTTGAAAGGAGTGCCCTTTTTGGAGACTAGGAAAACACATTAAAAGAGGTACAGCCCTCTTTGGAATGTATGATGATGTCAGCATCCTACAAATATAGCAGGATAATAAAAAACACCCAGTAAAGCATATAGAGCATCGTGTTAATGCGTATCGCTCTAGTATCATAACCATAACTAGGTAGGGGTTTGAATCCTGCAATTGCTGACTGTGTGTATGTGGGGGGATGTGTGTGATTGTCTTTGAGAGGAGTGTTCTTTTTGGAGACTGGGAAAACACATCAAGAGAGGTACATTCCTCTTTGGAAAGTGTGCTGATGTCAGTATCCTACAAATATAGCAGGAGAAAACAAAACACCCACTAAAGTATAAAACGCATCATGTTAATGCGTATCTCTCTAGTATCATAACATAACTAGGTAGTGGTTTGAATCCTGCAATTGCTGACTATGTGGGGGGGGGGGTGTATGTGTGTGATTGCCTTTGAGAGGAGTGCTCTTTTTGGTGACTGGGAAAACACATCAAAAGAGGTACATTCCTCTTTGGAAAGTGTGCTGATGTCAGCATCCTACAAATATAGCAGGAGAAAACAAAATACCCAGTAAAGCATATAGTGTGTCGTGTTAATGCGAATCTCTCTAGCATCATAACATAGCTAGGTAGGGGTTTGAATCCTGCAATTGCTGACTGTGTATGTGGGGGGTGTATGTGTGTGATTACCTTTGAGAGGAGTGCTCTTTTTGGAGACTGGGAAAACACATCAAAAGAGGTACATTCCTCTTTGGAAAGTGTGCTGATGTCAGTATCCTACAAATATAGCAGGAGAAAACAAAACACCCACTAAAGCATAAAACGCATCATGTTAATGCGTATCTCTCTAGTATCATAACATAACTAGGTAGTGGTTTGAATCCTGCAATTGCTGACTATGTGGGGGGGTGTGTATGTGTGTGATTGCCTTTGAGAGGAGTGCTCTTTTTGGTGACTGGGAAAACACATCAAAAGAGGTACATTCCTCTTTGGAAAGTGTGCTGATGTCAGCATCCTACAAATATAGCAGGAGAAAACAAAACACCCAGTAAAGCATATAGCGTGTCGTGTTAATGCGTATCTCTGTAGTATCATAACATAGTTAGGTAGGGATTTGAATCCAGCAAATGCTGAGTGGGTGTGTGTGTGTGACACTGTAGGTCAATGCGGTGTGGGTTTTGCTTTTACTATGGTATGACATATCAGGATTAAAATGGTATGTGCATTGCACACATCAGGTATCTGTGTGGCAAATAAATATATGTACATGTGACCTCAATTAGTACACAGGTGTGAAGCTTGCATACTACTTGAATGCATTTGTTTCCTTTGACAGATTGTGCCGCTGCTTCTCAGATCGTAGGTCACATATGTATGTATGTGAGAAGGCCGGCCACTGTAGTGATCTGTGGCCAAGGTCATCTGTGTCACACACACCCATGACAGTTACTATAGAGTAGTGTGAGTGAGGGTACATGCCTGGGATATATGTCAGACATGTTCATACACAACATCTGGCAATAATGGACAGTCATTATAGGTGTACAACAGCCTTGTGGATATGCATACAGGCCCCTAATGTCTTATGTGATACACAGAGGGACTCCACAATACCTCTGGATATGTGGATACCAAGGGACAGATGACCTAACACTTGGCTGTATGTACACTTTGCTACCCAACATACATGTTGGGGACTACCACCTATGTGGTACTGTCGGGATAGTATGTATAGTAAATGTGGATGACTATGCTATAGTTGGCTTAGAGCTATACAGCATGTGTTGAACAACAGGTATCTGTCTGTATGATACCCTTGTGTAGGATATGTGTCCCATCCAGAGAATGCATTGGAGGCCAATGCATGCATTTACAGATGTGGATGGACATATCCCTAGTGTGTTTGCATGTACCTAAGAGGGCTATATGCCAAACAGGTGTGGTCCCAGGAACGGGTGGCGGTCAATACCACTGGTTACTGTTATAGTATAGTACTGGAAGGATCCAACTGTTACTGAGTTCCCCACATCTGTGTGTCAGTTGTCAGGACATCATCTAATGATTGGTTATGGTCAAGCTGTTGAGGTTGTGTATACTACCAGAATGCAAAACATTGACAGATATTAACAGTATCACCCACAGCATAGTGTCAAACCATGTCATACACACACATGTACCCATGTTAGAACATATCTGTAGTAGAATGCATACTGGCCATCGAGAGATACTATGAGATGTTAACAATGTGTAACACAGGGTATGTCACATGTCCCATGTGTCCACTATGCACGTACATGCAGACAGTGTGCACCCACCATGTTCACAAATGTACATCTGCTAATCTGTACTGCACACATCACACACGTACTGTCCACGCACTGACACATGCTGGCAACACTATACACTTCAGCCACGTGGCACATGGGTGGACAGTACATACTCAGACTTAACACTGGTGTAAAAAATGCTACATTCATAGTCATAGCTTTGATGCATCATGCCTGCTCAGATATACCTACAAGGATATCATTACACTGTCCTGTTGACAACATGCCAATAGTGCTACACTGATATCATGTCACCCTGTGCATCAGTGCTATATTAACCTGTTCCTGCATCAATGTTACAGATGACAGGAGGTGGCACATGTGTCATCATATGCACAGGGTGTGTTGTTGGTTTGCCAGAGCCCGACACTGACCCATCCAATCAACATGTATGTGTTTGTGTGTGTGTGTGTGTGCGTGTGTGTGTGCGTGTGTGTGTGTGTGCGTGTGTGAGGGACAACAGTACAGCATGGGCCAATGTTGATGTAATGTGTGTGTGTATATGTGAGCCCTAGTTGATTGGTTAATATGTGTGTGTCTGCATGCACACAGCTCCACCATGTGGCTGTCATATACGGGAGGTTGTGGGACAGTCACAGACTGTACCTGTCAGGCTGTACAGATCATTGTCTCTGGCCACGGACATGGTACCTGTGCCTGGCAGGGGTGCTACGGACAGTATCGGATACCAACCCTGAATGGGTACTATCATCAGAGGCAGAGGTATGTCGAGTGGACCCATGTCCCTGCTGGGACTGGCCAAAGCCACAAGCACATGGTCTACTAGGATGGTCAATCGACAGGCCACCCCCAGCATTGCTGGGGCTGTTACTGCCACTACGGGAGCGGCTGTGATCTGTGGGCCGTCCGCGATGACTGCCAGCCATTGATGTTGCAGGCATACGTCCGCGTCAACATCTCAGCCATCCCGCACGGTCCTGGCTCATGGAAAACACATTGTGGAGGGCATCTAATGTCTCCCCTCAACGTCTATCAATGAACTCAGTGTAATTCCGGATGGCACCAGCAAGGTCACGGATGCTGTCATTGATAGCGGTGTAATGGGCCCTCTGCGCCCTTAGTCCCTGTCTGGTGTACCATTCCATACATGCCTGTATTACAGCCCGGAACATACTTGAGGTCGTAAGACCTGTGGGGGCACGTCTGCCAGGGGCATTATGAACAGCGGCGCTCCCATGAGAACCCCTGGACATCCACCTATGTGGTACTGTTCCAGTAATCTGGGTATGGCTGCTGTGAGGGGATACAAGTGCCATGGATACCACACTATCCTGGTCAATGCCAACTGTATGCTGTCCCTCAGCTAAGGCCATTGGTGATGAGGGATACATTGGCAGTATGAGCCTGCGCATAGATGGGGTGGAAAGCTGTGTACTGTCAATTGCTGGACCAACGACAGACCCTGTCAAACCTACTTGTGCCACAATACATGTCTCATCATTTGTGGCAGTGACTTCAGGTTTCCTGCCGCATTCACATTCAGCCAACCCAACCTCAGCACCTGTGAGAGGAAGACAGGAAACACACTTTACAATCTGTACATGATGTTAGCACACATGAACACGTGTACACATGCACACATTCACACATGAACACATGCGCACATGCAAACATGCACACATGAACACATGAACACATGCACATATGCACACATGCACTACTCAGTCAAATTGAGACACACACACACACACACACACACACACACACACACACACACACACACACACCAGCAGCAATATGGAACATATCCATTAGTGATTGATGGTGCAGTACAGTATCACAAGCCAAAAAGTCCTATCACACGTGTCAGCATGCAGGATGTGTGTTGCTCAACAGCATGCAGTGCGAGTGTGGAGAGTCCTTGTTAATAACAGTATACATGTCTTTGATGCATGTGTGTTGTTCAATGATTGGCCTCACCCTGGAACACAACATGTACATGGACACAACACTGCTGTGCAAGTCTGGAACGCGTTCCAATGTCCTGTGCACCACCACTCATCAGTATACATACCATGGCCGGATGCACACAACTGTCAGGTGTATAGCAATGAATGCTATGTGTAGTACTGTAGTTACTGTAACTGGATGTAGTGTAGTGCCATGAGCCATCATCCGGCAGCATCATGTGGTCAACCAAGGCCACTAATGTGTCACACTGGCAACTATCTTGCTGTATCTGACCTGCACCACTTTGGCTACATTAACCATTTCACAGACAGTTGTTACATGGGTATGTAAGGTGTTCAATAGGGAGCATTACCTCACATGAATGTGTTGTGTGTTGAAGCGTGTCACACCACCTCATGATAGTCCTCTACCCTCAGGTATAGTATGTGTGCTGTGTTGTTGACATTTGGGATACTGGAGTATGACCTTACAGCAGGTGTCTACATACACCATGTGTATCAAATTACCACTAACTGCATATGACAAAGTGGTGTATGTTGTGTGCATGTGTATTGACTCTGCCTATACAATGTCCACTACAGTGTACCACAATTGGTTGGGATGCTCTGTGTATTGTATGTGTTTGAGGCGGATACTCGTGTTACTGGGATGTGGATAGTCCCACAGAGAACATGCAGAGCATGCATTATGTGTAGGTGTTTTACATGTGTATATGGCCTACAGGTCTCCTATGACATGCACATGTTATATGCTATATTAAATGTAGAATAATCACCAGCATGGGTGTGGTGTCCTGCTATCACACCAGAGGGACCTACAAGGATATGAGACAGTTTGTCAGTGGCAACAACTATGGTATTGCTGCTGTGTGTTTGCAATTCCACAGTAGTACAAGAGGTGACAGTCACAGGCATACAAATTATGTTCCAAATTATCAGTATTGCATGACACCAGGCTCCGCATCTTCTGAATACACAGTACACAGCTGGTAAATGCATGTTTTAACAATTGATCTAACAGTAGTCTACAGATATGTCATGTTACCTGCATGCTCTATATCTACGTGCTGGTTGACTCCGCCTCCATGATGATGCATGTCTGTTGTACTGTTTGTCCAGGAGCCACCACGCTGAGGAGCAGCTCTTCCACTCTGGTGAGGGAGGGATGTGTTGATGCACCACAACCTGTGGCAAGCTGTTGTCTGTGGACATCGGAGGCATGCTGCCGGACATGTCTGATTAAATCACTGCAGTGATGACGTACCTGCTCATACGTCTGGTTATGCATGCCTACGTCATTCACCCGATGGACAACATCCTGCTACACTGCAGTGCATCCATGCTGCTCCTGGCTAGATCTGGAAAACAGCAAGTTGTAATGCCATACAAGGCATCATAGATGACCTCCTTGGGGGAGTAGGTGGGCTTCCTGTTGTGAGACGTATTCCTGTAAGACATTAAAACAGTCATTGTGAGCATGTCATGTGGCACACTTAACATGCTAAAGTACAGACATCAATGAAATGCCATATAAAGCAACCTATTGGCTGTCAGTAGACACACACCAGTCATACCACAAAGGACTGCTCAGCCCACAATTGCCTGACAGTGCCTGGTGCATACTATATTCCAAAACATGTTCTGCACAGCAACAAAGTGGAACCAGTATGTAAGACTATACAACAGTACATGGCACACTCTATGTGACACAATGCACCACCTAGCCACAGGGGGTGTGTATGAAGCTAATGCATGCAGACATTTGTCATCCATTGAAATGAATGTTAAGTACAATTTAAGTACTATCAGTACACCACACTACTTGTTGATAGCAGACCCCTTATTAACAAATGTGCACATTCATCACTATAGGTGGCATACTGCTGTAATACACTACACATGTTGCTAGATATGCACATATATCCTGTGACACACATACCATCAAGGCCATGTTACAGGCATACCCACACACACATCTGACATACCTACAGGACACATAGGTATGGCAACCCAGATCAGTTTTACCTGTGTAACATACAGTACTGTGTGTCAGCACCTACAAAACCTCATGCCTGAGGTTTGTAATGTGTGAGGACTACAGGTAACTAACAAAACAGTGTGTCCAAGCAATGTGGCTGTAAACCATACTATGCTGTTTAGGCCTACAGCTTCAGGTAGTACTACTGTTCATACAGGATTTGTATTCACTAGTGTTACTAATCAATAAGCATACATGTACTGCTTAAGCCTACAATGGCACACTCCGGTCAACACCATGGGACTACGTCACACCATATGCCTTACTGCTTTTCCTGCCTAGCAATAGCATATGTGTCCTTTGCTGGGATCTGAGCTACAACACTACATACCATGATATACACAGTTTCACACTAGGCTATCACACATATATACAACTTTGACACATTCACCTACACACTCACCATCACACCCAGTCAACCTCACATAGCCAGTCATGGAACAAGTACATGCGTGTGTGTGTATCGGGTCCTAGGTAGCTAAAAGGCTATTATCCGTAAGCCCTATGGAAGCATAGCCATATGGTACCCTGCCCTTCCACACCCATGTAATGTAGGTTCATGTGCCCCTGTCATGCAGAGCCACATTGGTAACTCCCGGGTTGTGTTTCCTATCTCACACCCACTCATCATGATTATTCATGACAACTGCTAATGAGGACCTTCATTTGCTATTGATAGGTGGTTAGTTCCAGAGTATGGTATGTGTCTGAGATGATAATGTACCACTCCAGCATGTTCTGCTTTTTCACATTACAGGGTTTAGATCAGTACAGTGTGTAGCTTGTATGGAGAGTAATCAGTATATATGGAGCATGTCCAACACCTGTGGGTTTGCCATAGCTTTGTATGTTAGGCAGAGGATGCCTCTGGGTAGGCGATATGTGACACAGTGTAGCTGTGGTTTTGTAGGACAGTCTGCATAGGGCATCTGATTGAGTCTGGTAATACTCTTTGTGAGGTATGTGTCTGGCGTCTACTGTCGCTGTGGATGTCTTCTGAGGTACATACCGACAGGGCCAATGTACTCTATGATGGGTGTTATGACTGATGAGTACAGTGGAACACTGACCTCTTATTCTATGGATACACCTTTTCTGTTGACATGTGGACCTTACTCAGTTTACATGGCTAGTGTGGCACTGTGATTATCAATAGGGACACTACTGTCCACCTTTGTCCCATAGTCTCTCATCACACTTTCGGTGTTGAGTAGACTACCACCTACATGGTAGGTCATGGGTACAGGGTTATTAACATGAGGGATGGCAATACGTTTACAACATTGAGCTTGGGCGTACATATGAACATCCATTGGTGTACATATAGATATACATATAGGCACATATACAGTCCACCTTTCATGGTGGGAATACCAATTATGCAAAGGTTGAGAGGGATGCAGTTATGTAATGATATTGCACAGTCTTGTGCAGAATGCATGGAAGGTAGTCTCAGCCCATGTACCTTTAGCAGGACCCCCTATCTGGAAGACTACAATCTGAGGAATAATACCACAGCGTTTAAACGCCACATGTCATATGCCAGCACAGTATGCTTTCTTGTTTGCCACACACTACCACCTACATATAAACATGCACATAACAACCTGCAACAACATATAATTGTCCACCCTTCACAAACAGTTGCAGTATGTCCCTTGCTCTATGCACATGTTCAGATTCTAATTTATCAGACACATACATATCTCTCCATATGTGCGTGCCATACACACACAGGGTCCACACTGTTGTAAGTCTGTACACCTCACGAATGACCTGTTGGGCCTTGATACAACATGAACGCTTGTCACATGTGTGCATACAGTAATAGTACAGGGAGTATATATAGCTGCAAATGATAACACTACTATACCAGCCTGGTACAGCAGTTGCCAATACTGAGCTACAAATTATGTTACTATCATGCATGTCTTACTCTGTGACATCCAAGTTTGTATAGGTGTTTGCACTACTCCCCCAAACTGCTATTATAAGCAGTACTGTACAGACCATAGATAACATGTTCAGATGTTCGACATATAATGCTGAGATACATATGTCACAGTTATGTCCCACTGCACACAGCTACACACTAATTTGTCCATGGCAGTAGTTATGCATGGCATCACTGCATACATACCTACTGCTGCTACTTATGCATGTTTCTGAGTATGTACAGTACTATTCATAATCATCTACTACTTGCCGGTAACTACAACTCTGTTACATACCTGTTACTCACTGTCAGGTCCATCTGTGTCTGCTTTACAAGGTTTTTTTTTTAAGTAAAGTTTTTTACTTATTAGTTGTTATCGGTTATTAATTAAGTTTTTTTTTCTTAATTAATATATTTAGTTTTTCAGAAAGTAAATATAATATTTACTGAAGTAAGGCTACTGTATTCAGTAATAGAGTTTGTCAGTATTTGCTGACACGTGCAATGTAATGATTGCATGTGGGGATAGCAAGTACAATCTGCTTTTATAGTTATCTGGGCATGTGCATGTGATGCCTTCTGCATCAATTGGTGCCCAGCATTTGGTAAATGCATACAGCCTGCTGTGTGGTAATTGCAGTACTCACTGTCATAGCAACCCAATGTTATAAATTGCTTAGGTATGTAGGCGTAGCCCTTTCAGATTTCCAGAGTGGGGCCCATGCTTGTTTGCTGTGGACACTGTTGTGTAAGTCAGAAGGTTGGTATAATTCCTATATCTGAAGCTAGAGGTGTTGACAGAGATGTACATGTTGTACTCAGGCCAGACTGTTGCCACTTGCAGTACAGAGCTATCAGTGTAGAGTTTAACTCACCCTTACAAATGCTTATACAACATTTCTGTGACTATGTAGTTTTTTTTCCACTCATATAAGTAACTACCATACAAACATAGATATTGAGAAGTATTCTTTTGGCACATGAACTGTTTGTGAACTGTTATACTGTGCATATTAATGTAGGCACTTCTGCAGGGTTTGTGGTTTTATTGTTGACATTAGCACAAGGTTCACAGGACAACTAGACAATTCCAGTACTGTGTATGCCTACCTACATCCTTGGTAGAACCTAAACACACAAGTGCATTTACAGTGTGGGGGGGAATTGTTGACATACAGAGAGCATTATGTATTATTGTGTGAATATTATCTTACTGGACTTTAAGGATTGGTGTGTGCCTGTTGGTTTATCAAGGCAGGTGGTCTGTCTGCATAGTTCAAAACTGTGAGCATATCCAGATGGTAGTCAAATTTTACACTATTATTCGTTGTCTGTGCAACCCACAGGTGTTTTCATCACTAGTACAATGGCATTGTTAAAGTCAGTTGCTACCATCCTTTGGTATTTCTGTGTTGTACTCCTACATAAGGGTATGCTTGTGGAAGTCCTAACACAGCTATTTGCAGTGTGTGTAACAGCAGGATAGCCGCTATGCCTGTGTGTTTGTGCCTCTGCCAGGCCTATGAAACACTCAGATACATCTTTGCATGGAGTCAGGGATAGGTAGTTAAATGTGAAGTACACCTTACACAGCATAGAGACAGTAAAAGTCTAGACTTGTGTGAAGAAGTGCATATGGATACGTACTCCTTTTATGATGTACAAGCAGTGTCTACTGTTATTATTGTCAGTATTCATTGTGTAATACCCCACCTTTCTGACTGACGTCAGTACTTTTCAGAAGGATTCAGAAGGACACAGCTTCAATATGTTTCACAATCAGAGACATCCCTGTTAAGTAGTAACAGTTGGGTAGTATGGCCTCTGCCCTAATCAGATTTGCCACTGTTTGTCCTGCTATGATACTGTGTGGGAGTTGTAAAGTGCCTCTGTAAGTTTATTTTCTGCTAGAATGACTGCTTCTCATATCACACTCATGCAATGCATTTCACAACAATTGCTGGTAAAGATCCACAAAACAAGCTTTGTGTTGTGGCCTTCCTATTTATCCTTTACATTCAGTCATTGAAATGAATGATATATTTATTTGAGCACCAGGTTATTGTATATCTGCTGTGGCTTAGTGGTAATTCATGCAGTCTATTGTGTCAATGGTCTGGGGTTCGAGACTGGCAGAGGTATTTTATTTTGCTGCTGAGCAGAACAAGGGCCCTGACATAGAGTGACTAAGGCACTTTTAAGCAGTTGTAAGTGGGTTTGCGCAATGCTTAGCTAAGCGCACACATGCACACACTCGCTTAAACCTGCTAACTACTGCTTAAAAGTGCTTACTCCCGCTAACCCCCGTGCTAATTTCTTTGAAAGAAAAGAAAATGGGAAGATAGGAAAGTGGTGAAAAAGGGGGCACAAAGAGGGAAAAACAGTAGGGAAACAAGCTCAGGATGTGCAGGACAGGTGTAGGGAAGGTCCATAGCTGCCCATTTCTTTACCAGCAACAGCTGTGCATATGCAATAAATTTGGAGTGATATTTGAAACCTTCCACCCCTGGGAGAGGGGTGAGGACAACAAAGTATGTTGTACTGCCAATTATAATTATCAGTTTACATGTCCAGCGGACATGTGTGCGAAATGGGCAGCTATGTATGGGGCATAATTTTTTTGTGGGTACAGATTGCCCTTTTTTTAATTTTGTTTTTCAGGTGAGAGTGGAATGTGAGGTAAAGGAAGTAGATATATTTGGGGAGGTAGGTTGAGCAGGAGAACAGACAAGACAAACAAGGCGCATACAGGGGCAGTGTATGACACATGGGGTGGGTGAACACAATTGCCCGGGATGGGTGTTTGGAAATCGCAAGCCCATGAGCCCACAGATGGCAACAGTGGAACTGAGATCCCCACCCATGGGCAGTCACCACTGCGCCTTCACAGCCCCGAGGGTGGCTGTACTGGGGGCTGCGTAGGACAGTCAGGCTCATCCATGAGATGCGCCACTCACCTCGAGCTGGCGTAGGGGATCAGCGACTGAACGCTGGATCTCCCTACGCACCACAGCCTGGACCCTTCGAAGGGTGACAGGTGGCCCTTCTCTGCCCATGCTTGCACGGGGGGGACGAGCGCCATCCCCTGAAGTGCTTCCACCCGAAGGTGGCACAGGACCAATGGAGGAGGGGAGCCCGGGCTGGGCACCGGACCTGCTGGTGCCAGGTGCACTCGCCAGCTGAGGAGGGACATGTGGGTCTGCTGGGACCGGCCATTCCATACGTTCTGTGATTAGGTGTGTTTAATTACAACATAAACAACAGCATTCCAAATTAGTTGTAACAGCATGAAGTAATATTCCCATTAACCCAACACACCAAGGTTCCAACAGTTGAACAGCAAGCATAACACATGCATAAATTGAACAACAGTGGACATTCCAACAGCATGCAGGGATGATTGGTGGCAACAGGACACCATGATTGTGGTGTTTGAACAGTTCACATGCATCAAAGTGAATGCAGATATTTACAGAATAATAGGACATATGTCCCAACAAATGTTTTGAGATTACACATACCCACTGAGTTGTGGAATTGATTATTTATGCACATACAGTAGAATGTAGAAAGAAAACTCAATTAACATCTTATGAGTACTTTTAGTCTACACTACATTCCTATTGACTGCAAGTGTATATCCCCTCCATGTATTATTACACTTGGCAACATGGGTTAGGTTGTATAATGGGTTTGGCTAGTTCATTATATACCTGACCTATATCTGACATAATAACTGTCCAGGATGCAGATGTTACTGCTACATATTTATTGTTGTATTTATATTTCTTTATCTACATATCTGGATGTGTTCACATGACATTTTCAGTTCAATTTGTACAGAACCCTACATTTCTTGTAGCACACTCACATTTCTGGGGAACACATTAACAAGCTATTCGTCTGCCAGATTTACTTATGCATGCAGCCAGTAACTGACTGTTCAGGACTCTATATATGCTTCACAGCTACTAGCACTTCCATCACCCACTTTAGATGGGACTGCCCAACTGTGTGTTACCAGCACTTATTAAAACAATACTATTTGTATAATGCAAGGATAAAACAACATTTCACAGAAAGTGGCACAGACACACTCCAGGTTTTATACCTTTATTAATTACATTACACACTTTTCCACAGGCTCACTCCTTTATTTGATATTACAGTGCATATGGAAGACATATTCAAGACATATTATACCTTTATTAATAGGTTAGAACACTCTTTTTCAGGCTTGCTCACTTATTTTATATGACAGTACCTGCAGTGATATTATTCCGAACATATTTTACCTTTCTTAATGGGTTACTATGCTCTTTTTCTAGCTCTCTGACTTATTTCATATAACAGTACATGCAGAGGACTTATTCAGGGAATTTTATGGCTGTATTATTGGACTACAACACTTTCTTTCATGCTCTCTACCCTATTTTATATAACAATACATGCAGAATAATCACTAACCTGCCTGGTGGCGCAGCCTTAGCAGCCTATCGGCATAGGCTTGCGGATTCACAGCACGTAAACCTGCAGCTGTGAAATAAATGAAGGGATATTGAGACATACCTATCCATTATACAGAATCAATTATCATTTCTTACATACTGCATTCCATGGCTACCTACTCAGTTGTGGGGCATCTTGCATCCCATGGGCCTCCTGTATCCATTGGTTCAGTCGGTCCTGCTTCCGTCTCTTCAGGTCTGCATGGTGGTGACAGACCTGCTCACCAATCTAAGGAATGCCTGTGACACTGGTGAGGTCATGAGCTAACTGGTTCCAAGCCTCTGCCTTGTACTCCATCCCTTGGAACTGGCCCTGCAGGAGTCTTGACTCATGATGGTGGACAAGTAGCCAAACCAATTATTTTGACTCTTCAATGCCCCATCGTTGCACTCGGAAGTGTGTACCCTCTTCAGCACCAGCCATTCTAACTGCAGATGTGAGCTACAATCAGTTATGGTGAGTATTCCCGCCTATGGGGCTTAAATATGCCACATTTCCCGCACTTTTTTGTGATTGGCCATTTTTGAACATTCTCGGCTGACTGCTGACCTGCTTAGTAATGGTTAATCTACCATTTATTAGTATATGTATGTTAACAGTGGCTGTTTATCCTAAGCTGTTATGGCTTAGTGGTGCAGTACTTTGATTATGGTGCACAGAGGCCTGGGTTTGAACCTTGTCATTCATTTTATTTTAATACTGTCCAGACAGGCTAGGGGTGTGGCTGTGTTTAAGCAGCTTTGCTCTACGTTGCTCCACGTTGCCCTACGGTGTGCTGGTTGGTGCGGCGCACACCTCTGCGCAAACCGATTGTGCTGCGTAAAGCACTATTTAGCTATGGGCAATTACATTGCGCTGGGTAAAGCACTATTTAGCTATGGGCAACTACATTGCACTGGGTAAAGTGCTATTTAGCTATAGGCAACTACATTGCACTGGGTAAAGTGCTATTTAGCTAGGGGCAACTACATTGCACTGGGTAAAGCTCTATTTAGCTATGGGCAACTACATTGTGCTGGGTAAAGCGCTGCTTAACTGCGGGCAATTATATATCAGGATCTTTTATAAATATATATTTTGTTCACTGATACATAGGCCATTTTGCTGCTTTTTAGTAAAATTGTCATCATATATGTCGGGTATTGTTTCATATAACTGATTTAAAATATAAATAGGAAGGGGAGAGGTGGGACTTGAACCATGAATGCCTCCTCTTTGTGCGAACGCTCTACCATTATGCTATTGCTATTTGGCGTAATTTGCATAAACATTCCTTCTTATGCTCTTCCATGACGGGATTGCTAACTGTAGCTAAGCAATGGGCACACCCGCGCACACACGCTCAAATACGGGCAGCTATTTTGGGAATATAAAAAAATATAATATTAATGTTTTACATTTCATAACTGTGATGGGGGTTTATAATGTCAGGGAGTGTGTTGTTGGGTGCATGGACATTTGAGCGGACTCGCACTTCTGTGTTTACATTTTTATTTTCGAACCCTTGCAGGGGCGTGGACATTTAGACTGCTCAGCAGTCGGACACGCCCCCTGCTTTCCTACACGGTCCGTGTTAGACTTGCGGTTGAGTCAGCATGCCCTCATGAATATTCATGGCACGCTGACTTCATACCGTTCAACTGCAGCCTCCGAGTAAGACTTACTTAGGTCTTACACGGAGGATTTGTGAATCTGGGGGGTTATGTAACATATGTTACACTATATGCTGTGTTGTCCTGTAAGGAAGGCTTACATTTCTCATCTGGGCAGTACACTATGTGATTTCTTTGAGTACTAAATGTTTGTCTGATGAGGGGCAGTGAAACAGCAGGTGTGTCTTCCAGCATGGGAAAAGGGGTTGGGGGGGGTTGTCATCTATGCATCTAATAAGCATACATGCATGTAGTGGACATCGTTCTCCACATCCCTCTATGGTGTGATGGCTTGCCTACTGTACCTTTTATAATCACCTCCTGTTATGGAATACAGGTGTGTGTGTGGGGGGGTGCTTTTGCTATACTGGCTTTGCAGCAAACACACTATCTTGCCTGCTTCAAGGATTAATTTAGAGGAGGCTTTCACTAAGACCTCTGTAGCATATGTGGGCATCCTCTCCCTAAATGTATTCCAGGGTGCTGTGTGTCTGGATTATGAGTGTTGTGTGATGGGCCTCCTACACATACACATGCAAAAGGATATATGTGAATAGTACTAGGGGATTGCACACATATGCAGAGGAATGCTCTGGCATAAGTCTCTGCCTAATTTTGCCTGCACACACAGAGCACTACTTTCAGGGGCCTTATACCACTTGAGTACACTGTAGAAACTGACATATTATGCTTGACATTCACTGCGTATGTCATTGTCAGTGAGATTGTCAAACTATGTCAGAAAGCTCTACTGCTGCCTTCAACAGTTCAGAGGAATAACAGTCAACAATTTGGATAGAGGCTGTTTGTCTGTCAACCTGACCTATAGACACATGAGCTGTCCCTGGTATATCTGTATTACTGCATGATGTCCTATGCAGGGTAATTTGGCCCTTTTCCAGCAGCACGCAAAAGCTCCCCATACCCACTGCCACTGCACAGATGGCAGTTGTAGATATGGTCTGTCCCACGTCATAGGCGGCATTTACAATAGCGTATGTCAACACTGCAAATTTTCAGTGTAAGCAAGGTAGGGTTATAATATATGCAACATGCCACCAGATTATATGGATAAGTCTTTGATATTTCAGATTTTCATGCCTGAAACTGAATTGTCACTACAATGGAAAAATCTTCCAGGCAGATAAAGACATCCTGCTGTAGGACATCTGTGACCATGGTCAGCAGGTGCTCTGAAATGAAAGGCTTGACCAGGCCTTTCATATGAGCACCTGGCAAGATTTTTACAAGAGATCATTTCTTTCATTGGTAAAAATAGGACATATACTAACAAGTCCATAGGAGGGTCACCAACGTGATTGCATATGCATGCACCAAGGCAACCTGTCTGACATAGAAGCAGAGGGCCACTGGTAAGGTTCCATTCAACGAGTCTTCAAAGACAGAGATGGAAGAGCTTGTGGCATCTTTGTGGGTCTAGACAGTACAGGTATCCACATTGGGAGTTCTAGATCTAGGTAGTGAACTGCACAGACCAACTCAAATATCATTTGGGATACCCCAAGTGGATAAGTTGTAACATGTTGTACTTTCAATAGCACAAGTTTGTCTCTGGCTGGTACAATTAATGAGCATAGCTTCTCTGGTCCTACAGGAACATCAGGAACACATATATAAGATTACTCTGCCTAAGATTTGTTAACCACAGATTTTCCACAGCACTTTGTTATATAGGATTGCCTTTACTGGATTGTGAATGTTGGTGATGGATTTATTCATATATTTGGTTATGTATTTTTACAGGTGCTATGTTGTTAGGTTCCTCCACTGTGGATATATGCATGCTTAATGTCGGGAAATTTTCTTGGCATGACAATAATGGCATCCAGATCCCAGGCAAGTCAGGGGTCACAGATGCAGTAGAAGGTATGGGAAGGTAATGGCCATATCCTCTCCCTTTTCCATAGGCACAGCTCCTGTGCCGTGTAACCCATCCTTAGACCTAGGAAACCACACTAAAATATGATTTGGCTAACATATCAACACAGGGTGGAAATGAAAAAATACTTCACAAACTGAATAAACATAAAAAAGCAACCGATGTAAGAACACCACAAACTCTATTAAGCGCGTTTCGTCTGGCACAGTGGCTGAACTTCTTCAGATAAAAGAATCAACTTCATAGACACTCCTAAATGTTTCAACAATCCAGTCATGTGACCAATGTCTCAAATAAACCTCTTAACAATGTTCAATTAACACATCACTTGATAAAAGTTCTACCATAGTTAAAAATACAGAGTCGGTTGCTTTTTTATTTATATGAACACAGGGTGTTTTTTCATCCCAAGCAGCAGTCTACCATGGTTACTTCCAGCTCCATTGAAGAGGACCTCAGGGATCATGTACTGGTGGCCCACTACACCATAAGTTCCAACCCCATCCTGCTCTAAATGTCTGTATGGACACTGTTCAGTATGTATGCAGGGCCATTACACAGTGATAAGCAAAGGACAATGTAGCTATAACTGAGCTAGTCAGGATTGTATGTGGTCTGTGTGATGGCTTGGGGGGAGTGCCTATGCCATATTTTGCTGCTTTATGAAGAGATTGTATGGGGAGTCTGTATGCTGCATATAGCCCTGTGCAGCCACCCATCAAAGCCACTAGTAATTCCATGACCATCCTACCCTCCAGGTCTGGGGGGAAACTGATCCACCCCCACCTCTGTTGGGAAAGCCCCACCATGGAAAGGGGAGGACACGGTCTAGTTCCTTAGTACTACCACTCTTATACCATCATCCAGGGTTGAGGGCACTGTGGAATGCAGTGGCCACAGACACAAACATACCCAGCATTCCCACTCATAAGCACTCCACCCTCTGTGCATATTGTGGATCACAAGTGTGACCTTCCCAAGACAGAGAACCTACCATGAATGTGGATTTACACAGTTAGTGCACAGATCTCCTGTGGATGCCCTAGACCTCTCCACTGGAACCTTACTCAGTGCTGCATCACCTTCTACAGCTGTGTCCATGCACACGCAGGTACAAACATCAGCACTGTCATTGTCAGTCCAGTAATACCATACTGGAGATACCACCCCTCCCTGCCCAGTCTCCATGGCTCCCAACAGTTACCATCCCATGACTTAGATAGCCACAGACAGCATTAACCAACATATCATCTCCACACAAACACTACCCATTGTTTACATCTGTCACTGTGACCCTCCCCACATGTGCATATGATTACTGCTGAAAGTATTCTGTTACCTGGATAGAGTGTGTCTGTTGCACAATGTGGCCATTTTGTGTGTGGTATAGCACAGTCTGAATGCATTATGAATATATAGTTATGAACCAGATGTTGCCTCTTAGCCAGTACCATAGCATACTGTGCTACTTCTACCTCACACACCCCACCCCCTGCAGCCAGCTCTTCTACAGGTTCCTTATCAGGCATCTCATCCTTCACCAGCTCCTGTCCTGCAGCCAGCTCTTCCACAGGTTGCTTATCAGGCACCTCCTCCTTCACAGGCTCCTGCCCTGAAGCCTGCTCAAACACAGGTTCATTCTCAGGCACCTTCTCCTTCACTGCAGCCAGGCCAGCTCTTCCACGGGTTCATTATCAGACACTTTCACCTTCACAGGCTGCTACCCTGCAGCCAGCTCTTCCACAAGTTCCTTATCAGGCACCTTCTCCTTCACAGGCTCCTACTCTGCAGCCAGCTCTATCACAGGTTCCTTATCAGGCACCTCCTCCTTCACAGGCTTCTGCCCTGCAACCAGCTCTTCCACAGGTTCCTTATCAAGCACCTCCTCCTTCACAGGCCCCTGCCCTGTAGCCAGCTCTTCCACAGGTCCCTTATCAGGCACCTCCTCCTTCACAGGCTCCTGCCCTGAAGCCAGCTCTTCCACAGGTCCCTTATCAGTCACCTCTTCCTTCACAGGCTCTTGCTATGAAGACAGCTCTAACACAGGTTTGTTATCAGGCACCTCCTCCCTCACAGGTTCCTGCTCTGCAGCCAGCTCTTCCACAGGTTCCTTATCAGGCACCTTCTCCTTCACAGGCTCCTGCCCTGCAGCCAGCTCTTCCACAGATCCCATATCAAGCACCTCCTCCTTCACAGGTTCCTGCCCTGAAGCCAGCTCTAACATAGATTTCTTATCAGGCACATCCTCCTTTCACAGGTTTCTGCCCTGCAGACAGCTCTAACACAGGCTCATTATCAGGCACCTTCTCCTTTACAGTTCTTGCCCTGCAGCCAGAGCAGCTCTTCCACAGGTTAATTACCAAGCACCTCCTCCTTCACAGGTTCCTGTCCTGCAGCCAGCTCTTCCAAAGTTTCCTTATCAGGCACCTCATCCTTTACAGCTCCTGCTCTGCAGCCAACTCTTCCACAGATTCTTTATCAGGCACCCCCTCCTTCACAGGCTCCTGCCCTGCAGCCAGCTCTTCCAAAGGTTTGTTATCAGGCACCTCCTCCTTCACAGGCTCCTGCCCTGCAGCCAGCTGTTCCACAGGTTCCTTATCAGGCACCTCCTCCTCCTTCACGGGTTCCTTCCCTGCAGCCAGCTCTTCCAAAGGTTCATTATCAGGCACCTACTCCCTCACAGTTCCTGCCCTGCAGCCAGTCTGACTCTTCCACAGGTTCTGTCAGGCACCTCCTCCTTCACAGGTTCCTACTCTCCAACCAGCTCTAACACAGGTTCGTTATCAGGTACCTTCTCCTTCACATTTCCTGACCTGCAGCCAGGCCAGCTCTTCCACAGGTTTATTATCAGGCATCTTATCCTTCACAGGCTCCTGCTCTGCAGCCAGCTGTTCCACAGGTTCCTTGTCAGGCACCTCCTCCTTCCTGGGTTCCTTCCCTGCAGCCAGCTCTTCCAAAGGTTCATTATCAGGCACCTACTCCCTCACAGTTCCTGCCCTGCAGCCAGTCTAACTCTTCCACAGGTTCTGTCAGGCACCTCCTCCTTCACAGGTTCCTACTCTCCAACCAGCTCTAACACAGGTTAGTTATCAGGTACCTTCTCCTTCACATTTCCTGACCTGCAACCAGGCCAGCTCTTCCACAGGTTTATTATCAGGCATCTTATCCTTCACAGGCTGCTATCCTGCAGCCAGCTCTTCCATGGGTTCTTTATCAAGCACCTTCTCCTTCACAGCTCCTACTCTGCAGCCAGCTCTTCCACAGGTTTGTCATCAGGCACCTCCTCCTTTACAGTTCCTGCTGTGAAGCCATCTCTTCACCAGGTTCCTTATCAGGCACTTCCTCCTTCACAGGCTTCTGACCTGCAGCCAGCTCTTCCACAGGTTCCTTATCAGGCACATGCTCCTTCACAGCTTCCTTCCCTGCAGCCAGCTCTTCCAAAGGTTCATTATCAGGCACCTCCTCCCTCACAGTTCCTGCCCTGCAGCCAGGCCAGCTCTTCCACAGGTTCATT
This sequence comes from Protopterus annectens, assembly GCF_019279795.1. Classification (NCBI taxonomy): domain Eukaryota; kingdom Metazoa; phylum Chordata; order Ceratodontiformes; family Protopteridae; genus Protopterus; species Protopterus annectens. Next base: position 257,523,257 of record NC_056729.1, read on the forward strand.
ATCAGGCACCTTCTCCTTCACAAGCTCCTATCCTGCAGCCAGCTCTTCCACAGGTTTGTTATCAGGCATCTTCTCCTTTACATGCTGCTATCCTGCAGCCAGTCTTCCACGGGTTGCTTATCAGGCACCTTCTCCTTCACAGCTCCTACCCTGCAGCCAGCTTTTCCACAGGTTCATCATCAGGCACCTCCTCCTTCACAGTTCCTGCCCCGCAGCCAACTCTTCACCAGGTTCCTCATAAGGCACTTCCTCCTTCACAGGCTTCTGACCTGCAGCCAGCTCTTCCACAGGTTCCTTATCAGGCACCTTCTCCTTCAAAGCTCCTACCCTGCAGCCAGCTCTTCCATAGGTTCCTTATCAGACACCTTCTCCTTCAAAGCTCCTACCCTGTAGCCATCTCTTCCACAGGTTTGTTATCAGGCACCTTCTCCTTCAGAGTTCCTGCCCTGCAGCTAGGCCAGCTCTTCCACAGGTCCCTTATCAAGCACCTCCTCCTTCACAGGCTCCTGCCCTGTAGCCAGCTCTTCCACAGGTCCCTTATCAAGCACATTCTCCTTTACAGGCTCTTGAACTGAAGACAGCTCTAACACAGGTTAGTTATCAGTCACCTTCTCCTTCACAGTTCCTGCCCTGCAGCCAGACCAACTTTTCCACAGGTCCCTTATCAGGCACCTCCTCCTTCACAGGTTCCTGCCTGCAGCCAGCTCTTCCACAGGTTCCTTATCAAGCACCTTCTCCTTCACAGGCTCCTACCCTGCAGCCAGCTCTAACACAGTTTCCTTATCAGGCTTCTCCTCCTTCACAGGATCCTGCCCTGCAGCCAGCTCTTCCACAGGTTCCTTATCAAGCACCTCCTCCTTCACAGGCTTCTGCCCTGCAGCCAGCTCTTCCACAGGTCCCTTATCAGGCACCTCCTCCTTCACAGGCTCCTGCCCTGAAGCCAGGCCCACTCTTCCACAAGTTCATTATCAGGCACCTTCTCCTTCACAAGCTCCTATCCTGCAGCCAGCTGTTCCACATATTTGTTATCAGGCAACTCCTCCTTCACAGGTTCCTGCCCTGCAACCAGCTCTAACACAGGTTCATTATTAGGCACCTCCTCCTTCACAGGCTGCTACCCTGCATCCAGCTCTTCCACAGGTTCCTTATTAGGCACATTCTCCTTCACCAGCTCCTACCCTGCAGCCAGCTCTTCCACAGGTTCCTTATCAGACACTTTCTCCTTCACAGCTCCTACCCTGTAGCCAGCTCTTCCACATGTTTGTTATCAGGCACCTCCTCCTTCACAGTTCCTGCCCTGCAGCCATCTCTTCCACAGGTTCCTCATCAGGCACCTCCTCTGCTGATGAATCCAGCACATGCAAATTCAGCTACTATGGCATGCAAAATGGTTTTGAATCTCAATGTGTGTGTGTGTGTACTGAACTTCAAGTTTTTCTTTTATATATTTTGCACGGCTATTATTGGTCAAGAGTTATGAACATGTCTTTGAATTATATTTTCAGAAATTCAGATGCTGGAAAGTAATTTAGAATGCACCATGGGGGGGGGGGGGAAGAGAAGGAAAGTATGCAAAAATAATAATAATTTTGAGAGGGTAACCTGAGTGGACTTTCTTTATAAGGCGCGGAAACTGAACTTACAAAATGACCTGGTGATGTAAACAGGAGGGCTTGAACTGCATGCAGTTATAAAAGAGGACTGGTATAAATGGGGCTATGGCCTATGGAAAAATCAATACAACAGTCTATGTAGGATGCTCTTTGGTTGTTCTGTATAGAAAATGTGGGTGCAAGGTAATAAAAAAGTATAATGCAGCTGAGAGGCAGGTATTTTTAAAGGGTAAATGTGAATGACTGGATGAAATCACAGTGACTGGGTTAAAGGATTATAGGTCTGACTGAGTTAAAGATGACATCAGAAATGGTTGCATCACAACTGGCCAGAATTTCAGAGAATGTCTACGTTTTGCCTTATATTTTAGTCTTTTCTTCATAAAAATTGTTTTTTTTCTGGCAAGTTATTGAGGAGTACACTCAATAACAGACATCTGAAATTCAGACTTCATATCTTTGAGAAAATGCATGCTAATGTAAACCTGTTTCTCTAGCAACTTTATTTGTTTATTTATATATTTAATTGTTTGCTTGCTTGTTTATTTTCATTTGTTTACCCTAAATAATCAGTCCATTTTCAGCTGAGAGAGAAAGAGAGAAAAACACCACAGTTATGTAACAGAGGTAAAATATTTAAAATCTGTCACTAATTTTGTCTGTTTCCCACATTATTTTTGGCTTTGTCCAAAATTCTTGAGCAATGATGTTGAGTGGCATGAACAAATCCCTTATAGTACAATCAACATGACATATCTTCAAGCATTTCTTAAGCAGCATGTAGGGAGTCAAAGGAGTTTGCGTTGTCTACAAAATTCAGGTGAATGTACAGTTTATTCCATTAGGCAAAAAAAAAACAATATGTATAAGTCAATAGACCATGCCATTAATGCAAAAAAAAAAAGAAAACAAGGACAGAAAATGCATGTTTATCTCCTAATGAAATAATCTTTTAGAATAGTGTAGTTAGACAGATGATAGATGAGAATGTTTCTAAATAATGTGTACTGTTTAGTTTACCATTTTTTGTTTGTTTTGCAAATGCTTTAATCAATGTTTTTGGACTATTGTTTTTATTTATTTATTTTAATTTTTACAACTTTCATACTGTATGTCTGAAGTATTGAAGTATTTATAAAAGAATTTCCCTTATTCTCTGTGGCAAGTTTCCATCAATTACTGTGTCACATGACATCTTTTTTAAAACAAGTTTATTGTTTTTAACATGCAAAATAAATATCATAACAATTTTATACAAGTAATTAAAATAGAAATTGTTATAACATTCAATAAAATAACCAAAGTATTTACAAAGACATCCACTACAATCAAATCAATTAATTAAACTAAAATACCATGCTATTGAAGCTAAGATTTTTTTAACAGATTTTGTAAAGTATCCCATATAATATAGTAAGATGTTTTTCTAGTAGTTCTTGATTTTATTGTCATCAATTCCATATGGCACACTACAGTCATAACATTTTTAAATTCATTAAACGAAGGAGGAGTATCTGAAATCCAATTTCTAGTTATTATTTTTCTAGCCACTGCTAGAATAGACCATAACAAGGGAAGCTTAACCTTTTTAACACTTTGAGGAACAGGAGTGTTGAATAATATAAGTGATTTAGAAATAATGAAATTGTCTGTGAAAAGAGCCTGCAAAAAATCATTGATTGACTTCCAATATTCTTTCAATTTTATACAGTCATAAAACATATGTGCCCAATCAGCATTAATTTCTACATTACATCTTTTACATAGATTGTCTTTATTATTTATTTTATTCATCATCAAAGGTGTATAAAAGGATCTATGTAAAAATTTCCAAGTAAAAAGTCTCCAAATAATGGAAGAAGTAGTTTTATAAGCAGATTCCAATATATATTGTTTGTCTTGTTGATTTGGTGGTTCACCATTAATGGAAGTGAAATAATTCCAATAGGTATCTACACTATAATAAGTTTCTTCTCTGATAATTTTATGTATGTATGAAAGCTTACCTTTATCAGAAACTTTATGTTGTAAATTTAATATCAAGTAATCTACCAGTACTGGAATAGATTCTTTAACTGTTATAGATATTAAATCAATTTTATTAATAAGATGTTGTCTAAAGGTCTGAACTTCTAACCAACATGTTTCTCTCAGATCAAATTCTTGTTTTAAGAAGTCTAAATTTTTAACTTTATTATCAGATAGCAACTGATACCAGTACTTGAGATCATTTTCTGTGACTAAAAGAGTTCTTTCTGAAGTGGATGACAAAAGCATACCTTGTGTATACATTATAGGGAATAGAATAAAATTCCATTCCTTGTACTTAGGATGCATGAATATAAAATTACGATAACTAATAATAATGTTTAAAGGATAACTAACTATATATTTTGGTGTAATAGGTGAAGTACAAAATTCTTTTAGTAACCATAACATGGAGTTATTTACAATCATATTTTTATGTGTTAAAGAGATTTTCATGAAGTGAATACTAATTAGTTCCCAATAATCTTTCCATTTTGCAACATATGACTGATCTATTAACAAGGTAATAACTTTTATAATAGAAGAGATAGTATATAAGTTAAAGTCTGGAAAAGAAATGCCCCCTTGAGACCAGCTATTAGTTTGTTTCTTTAATGCAATCCTAGGTCTATTAGGTGCCCATAAGAAATTTAACATTAGTGTATTCAATTTCTTAATAATTATTTTTGTAGGTGGGAGTATTATTGATTGTATTAAATATAATATCTTAGGGAATATTATCATTTTAATAATTGTAAGCCTCTCTTCCATAGTAAAAAACATATTATTCCAGCTATTGAAAAGATTTTGTATACTAAGAAGACAGGTACTATAATTATTATGTATAATAGATTTGATATCCTTAGTTAATATTATACCTAAGTATGTTATCTGACCTGAATTGGGTATATATTTACTAAAATCACTAATGAGGATGTTTTTTCGTGTATATATATATAGGTAATATTTTAGTTTTTTCTTCATTAAATATTAAACCAGAAATATTTTTAAAATTCATCATTTTATCAAATAGGGACTGCAAAGAAGAATTAGATCCTGCTGATGTAATTAGAACATCATCTGCAAAAAGTTGAATTTTAGATGTTGTATTTTCATCTATATCAAATCCTTCTATATCAGTACTGTTTCTGATCAGATTAGCCCAAGGCTCCATTATTAAAGTAAATAATAATGGAGAGCGGACACCCTTGTTTTGTACCTTTTAAAATGGGTATTTTTTGTGAGACATATGTTCCTATCTTAATGTAAGCCAGTGCTCCTTTATATAAATGTTCAATTAGATTTACAAATGCATCTGAAAAGTTTGTGCACTTCAGTAAGATAAACAAGTAGTCCCAACTTACTGAATCAAATGCTGAACTTATGTCGAGACTAATAAATGTTAAATCTTTCTTTCTCCTATTTGCAAAATCAATTAATGTTAGAGTTCTCCTTATATTATCAAAAGTATTTCTATTTACAATGAAGCCTGTCTGATCTATATCTATAATGCCTGGGATGATTGTCTTCAATCTATCAGCAAAAATACTCATAAACATTTTATAATCATCATTAAGTAATGAAATAGGTCTATATGAAGTGCATCTAGTTGGATCTTTATTGGGTTTTAAAATTGGCGAAATAAATGTGTATTGCCAAGATGGGGGAGTTATTAACTCATTTTGGGCCAAAATAAAACCTTATGTATTAATGAGTATGTACTTTTAGAAAGAATTTTATATATCTCTGGTATAATACCATCATTACCTGGTGCTTTGTTTGATTTAAGCTTGTTTATTTGTGTAACAACCTCTGTATATGAAATATTTGTATCCAATAGTTTAGTCTGTTGTTTATTAAGTTTTTTATTCATGTTTGTAGTTATAAATTTCTTTATTTTATCTTTAGGTTCCATGTTAATGTTATTATGATTAATTTTGTGAAAGTGATTTCTAAATTCATCTAATATTTCTGGTAGACTAGAAACATTCTTCTTTTTCCTTAGAGAGAAAATTTCTTTGATATGATTTTGCTTATTCAACCTTTTTGTTTTATTTTTAAGTCTATGTAAGTATTTGGGACTTATTGAGTAAGACAAAAACTTGTATTTCTCTAAAGTTATTTTAACTTTATGAGTTAAAATTTCTTTGTATTTCTCATTTAATTTGTTTATTTCTTCAATGACTTTTTTGTCTATAATATTTTCTTTATTATTATGCTTATAAGAGTCTAATTTACTTTGAATATCTAATAATTCCTTATCCCAAGATTTCCTTTTATTATTATACCATCTGATACTTTGCCCATATAGATATGATTTTAAAGCATCCCAAACATAAACAATGGAGACTTCAGGAGTATTATTTATGTCTAAAAAATGTTGCACTTCTGAAAATATATAATCTTTATAGTCTTTTAATTGAGTTAAGTATGCTGGTATCCTTTTGATCTGAACATTGTAAGTACTTTTTATCATGAACTCAAAGACAATTGAATTATGATCTGATATAGGACACGAAATGATTTTAGAATTAATTAATTCTGTTACCATCTGGTTAGAAATAAAGACTCTATCTATTTTTGAATAAGTTTTATATCTGTTAGAAAAAAATGTGTATGGTAATGATTTTGAGTCTATCTAATTATTAATATCATTCAAATGAAATGAATTAACAAAATCCTTTAAATGTTTTGCATTAGATATAATTTTCCTTTTTCCTATAGTAGTAGTATCTTTTTCATGTAGGATACAATTAAAGTCACCTGCTAAAATAATATCTCCTATAGAAAATGATATGATCTTATTAAGATGGTATTTCACTGTATTAATACCAATTCCTGGTATCCAATATACATTGATTAATGTATATGTCTTTCCATTAATTTGTATTGTAACCATACAAAACATTCCTTTATCATCTTCATAAGACTTAATAGTTTTAGGTATGGGCATACTTTTATTCCATAAAATAGCCACTCCTCTTTTTTTCTGAGTGTGCTCTGAACTAACTAATACTGTATATTTATTAGTGGCTAATTTATCAATATCCTTTTTCAGGAGATGTGTTTCTTGAAGGAATACTAAGTTGGCCTTATGTAAATTAATGTATCTCATTAAGCTTGCCCTTTTACATGGATTATTCAGTCCATTAATGTTTAAAGAAATTCCTTTTAGAGAAGTCATTTGGCATTATTTAAACATATAAAACATATAATCAGAATAACAATTAACAAAATAAGTAATGTTATACCTCCTCCTTTAGGTGTACCTTTAAATATAGCTGTATTTATTGAAACTCTTATGGGATTTTGTATAAGCTTCATTTTTGCTTGTAGTGACAATAAGTTTATAAAATGTATTGTGGATGTCAGAACTATATACAAACAACAGTAAACAGAAGAAAATAATATAAGGATTAAACCTTGCACCCAGCCTGGAGTTAAAAACTCCAACTTTGAGTAGCACATACCATTCAAGTTAACCCCCTACCCAAAGCAGTAGTACCTCAGCTGCCACCTTATCAATTTAATACTGGTTATTATTAACTAAAGTTAACCTCTTTCTATTAGATTATCTGGTAAGACAAAGCTAAACATTTGATAAATCAGCATCATATAAACAAATAGGAACTTTTAGAAACAATTCATACTACTATGTACATCTATTTAGTATAATACATTTATAATCAAATAGCATTAAAATGAACTTGATAATGGGAACTGAGAAGAGAGAGAGAGAGAGAGAAAAAAAAAGGGGCATATCTACATATTAATTTATTCAAAGTTTGTAAAAATAAGTTCTTATGTTCATTTAGAGTCAATAACTTAAGCTATTATGGTTCAGACATTACATATATTAGGATATTCCTATTTTCTGTCATAGAAATGCAGTTAACAGCTTCTAAAAGACTTTAAATTACTTACATCAAAGCTTTCTTCTCATACTTATTATAGCCAGTTAAATAAAATATTTATGTTCATAAATATGATTACAAATCATACTACATAGCTATGTAAATTCCCAGATATACTTAAATCATTGTGAAGAAAGCATCTGCATTTTATATATCTGAACTGCTGCTTTAAAATATGTCACATGACAACTTCTTCTAAGATAAAATCATAATGATATTTATGCTTGTCAGTTAGATAAATCAAATGAATTGTAGTATTATATATATTTAAATCATAAGTATTTACATACATTACTATGTTGCAGTCATGTAAACTTTCAAAAACATATGTATATATGTTTTACTTTCTATGCCTTCTAAAATATCACACTTGCTTACTATGGCATACTGAATCATTTAAAATCATTATAACTTTTATATTTTATAAATTATAACATAAATAAGTAAGTAGTCATAAAAAATAACTCACATTTAAATGTTATAGAGTTCATTTTTCATCGCAGAGTCGCATTTTGCAGCAGTTCTACTTCCTGGTAGAGTGTTCTTCTTGAATCTGCGGAGTCAGTGTGAATTCAGGGGTCAAAGTTCAAAATGACTGCATTCAGCTTCTCTGCGTGTATTCTGAGTGTTGAAGCTTTTAAAACAACTCGAGGACACTATTCACGAGGTAACCCACATCCCAAATTGTCTCCCTTAACATTCTGGCGGGAATTTTAATAAATGCAAGTGACTGACATTCATTTAGCAATACAAATGAAACTAAACAGAGTAAAACCTTTGCGAAGTATTTTACAAGTTATTACAGTCCCTATGACAGTGAAACTAAGCCCACAGTTATTAATATATAATACAACTAATTTTTTATGCCCCAGTTCAATTTTTTATACAAATCTTATTTTATACATGTATCAGTATTATCTAAAGCATGTAAATGTACTTATATGAAAGAAAAAGAGAGAGAGAGAAAAGAAAAGAAAGAGAGTAGAAAATATAAGAGAGTGTGAGAAGAAAGAGAAAAGATAAAAAAGGAAGCTATAAAAAGTATCTACAGTGAAATATTACTTGCTGTTTATATTAATAAAGATAGATATGAAACATATTATTTACTACTATTTTAGTTCTAATTATTAGTAATTAAATCATGACAGATTATTTGTAAACATGTATAAGCAATGGAATCATGGCAAAATAATTAGCAACAGTATTTAAACAGCATATATACTTTAAAAAAAACTAATAAGTTATTATTCCACTTATCATATTTTCATCATATTTCTCTCTCTGCCCTCCCCCACCCCTTACTGAATGCAAAGTTTAAAAAGAATGTCATTATTTAAAACAAGAAGAGACAGGAAAAAAAATGTATCAAATTACTAACCTTGGGTCTCTTTATCACAAAGAGAAACAAGTTGATTGATATCTTGTTATTTGTTCCTCAGATATTTTGACTATTTATGAAACAAAATCAGTTCTTTGTACACAGAAAATAACTTTGATTAAATCATTTTTAGAATATTTGTGGCTTTCTGGAGATGTAGTAACTGTATTTGAAGAGATTAATAATGAAGAAAAAAGAGAGAGAGAAAAAAAAAGAAAAGACATAGAAGAAGTCATTTGTTTTTTAGTCTTTTTTTCTTTTCTGAAGTCTTCCAAGAAGCTTCTGTTGCCAACCTCTTTAAAGAAGGACTAGCCCATTCCATTTCCTCTATTTTATCCAAAATCTTATTTTTTTTATATATATACAGCAATGCAGAGTCTAAGTCTTCAAAAATTCTAGGGCCATCAGGTAGAAAGATTTTTAGTTTGGCAGGAAACAGAATGTAGGTTTTAAACTGTGCTTTCTTAAGCTCTCTTATTAATGGCAGAAAAACTTTTCTTTTAGTTATTACCAAGGAAGAATAGTCATTGTCAAAATGCACAGTTGCCTCATTAATTTTAACAGGTGCTTTAGCCCATGCAGATTTAAGTACCATCTCCTTGTCATAGGATGATAGAAATCTAACTATAACTGATCTAGGATACTTTTTGTTAGAGTTAAAATTAGATATGGATCTATGGGCTCTTTCAATACCAAAAGAAAATGCTTCTGGCAAGTCTAAAGTTTTGGGAAGCCGAGTATTTAAAAAAGAAGTAATATTGTTACCTTCTATATTTTCTGGCAGTCCAAAAATCCTAATATTATTGCGCCTAGATCTATTTTCCAGGTCATCAAGTTTAGTTTGTAGATGTGTGTTCTGCTTCAGCAAAAACTCAATGTTAATTTCTTCTTCCTGGATTCTATTCTCCATGTCATTAACAGTCTCTTCTATGCCTGTAATCTGAGTCTTCTGTTGTTGCAAGTCTAGATGTAACAAGTCTATTTGTTTTGTAGTTTTTTCTACAAAGTTATCAATTTTAGTATCCAGTTTGTCCATTTTGGTAGTAAGTTGCTGAATTGTAGATATCAGAGACTGAAGCTCTTTCTTAATGCTGGAATCCTGAGAATTTGTCTTACTGGAACTCATTTCAAACAGAGGAGCTGACAGAGAAATTTCCAAAGTGTTTTCTGACAGGGATATTATTGAAATTTTCTTTCTTTTTTAGATATTATTCAAGAAACTCATATTCCAAACGTATTTAGAAAGAAAATTATTTCATAAATTAATTTTTAAAGTAGTTATTTCCTGTCAGTGCTGTGAAATTGGTGGAGCTGAAGAAATCTGCTGCTATCCTGTGTTCATCCTTGGCCACGCCCCCTGTCACATGACATCTGATGTCTAACGGAATGACTATACAGCCTGATCTTGTTAGCTTGACTAGGAAGTCAAAAGGGTAGTGAATGGATAAAAAGAAACAGCATCACATTTAAGAAAAGCATTGAGTGGTGTGAAGAAAGGAGTAGTATCCAAAAGTGAAGTAAGACGGCTATAGTATGGAGATGAAATGGTCTCCAGCCAAAGTATTAAAAGGCTCAGGATGGAATTTTTGGAAAAAGTATGGCTCAGATCCAGAGATGAGGAGAAGAGGGTCCTAAATATTCAAGTGTGGATATAAAACTGATGGCAGAAGAAATTGTGCCCAGGATTAATGCTGTTCTATTGTAACCCATGGAAGACATGGGCACCCTCCCTTGACAGATATTTTTTTTCTTTATGCATTAGTTAAGAAGTCAATAGGATTTTCAGCCAATATTTATTTGTTTTCATACATGTGCAAGGAGATGTTATCTTTTAAAACTGTGTTTAATTAAAAAGCTTCTTAGGGAAGGTTGATAAAATACAGGATAAAAATGTAATCTAGATTAATGTTCATAACCCTGACAAAAACAGGTGTAAATTATATGACACTGCTGAGTAGAAACAAAGGTATAAAGATTACTACTCATTCTCCCAGGCCACAGAGATACAAAGAGTGCCACAATTTGTCAAACTTTAATCCAAATACCTTTAACAGACTCCTCTCCAAAATAAATTGGACTTCTCTGTTTCACCTCTCTCTAGATAATGCAGTTAACTCTTTCAACACTACTTTCCTAAATATACTTAACTCACTAGCACCTCTGCATACAGTTCGTGTCAAAGAGAAAATATATACCCCTGGTTAACTAATGACACTCACTCCCCAATGAAAGCGAGCAACAGAATGTGAAAACCTGTGTACAAACCTACCTCCCCTTTCACCATCAAAAATATAAAGAACTTAAGACACCTCACTAAAAAGTGAGTTAATAAAGACAAAAAGGACTTCTATAATAACCCATCCAGCTCCCATATATCTAATCCTAAGAAATTCTGGCATGCTATAAATCAAATACTCCACCCCGGCAACTCCTCATCTCCTGACCCATGCCCTACAAATACACCCCTTGAAACTGCATTGAACTTCAACTCTTAATTCATAGAATCCATCAGTAAACTGTTAACTCCTATCCACCCAGATTCTAAGACTAACACCCCCTCTGAGCCCCCCTCTAGCCAAAATTCTACTAACACCTTCTGCCTTAAGACAATACGTACTTGCTATATTAAATCTTTACTTCCCAAACTAAAACCATGTTTTGTATCTGCAGACAATCTACCTCCCCACTTTCTCCAACAAGCCACAGACTCTATAGCCTTCTCAGTCTCTATACTAATTAACCGGTCTATCACAGAATCTAAGTTTCTCTCTACCTGGAAAAAATTGTATACCTTACCAATTCATAAAGGAGGTAATTCCATTTAAATCGCCATCTTCTGGCCCATTGCCATTCTCTTACCTCTCTCAAAAATACTTGAAAAATGCATACAAATACAAGTCATGGAACACTTACTTCAAGAAAATCTGCTTACTCCTACACAACATGGCTTTTATCCTAAGGATAGCACCACAACTGCCCTACTATCCTTCATTAATACTATCTCTCAGGCTAGAGGCAACAATAAGCTGGTATCATGCTTATTTCTAGATCTCTCTAAACTGCAGTGATACCAAACTTTGTGTGCCAGCAGCTTTTGAAATGCCAAACCCAAAATAATTCAGTGCACTTCACATGAGCAATGAATGCAAAAGCAGTGTCTTTGGTAGCTCTGGTGTTGGCGATCATTGACATGTCACTTAAAACATCGTGGCATGTGCGATCTTTGACAAGTGTGTCATAGGTTCACCATCACTCCTTTCTTCTGGACAAACTCTCTAACCTCAACTTCTCCTCCTCTACTACTGCCTGGTTTTCCAGCTACCTCTCTGACTGGCTACAGTCAGTAAAATGGGTCTCAGCACTCTCCCCTTTACTCCCTATCAAAATGGGTGTTCCCCAAGTATCTATTCTTGGACCACTACTCTTTAATATCTTTACTAATCTACTCTCTGCCTCCTGCCCTCAGTCTACTCTCATCCGATATGCTGATGATTCTACTGTCATCACTATTGCTGATACCGCAGCTGACTTACACTCCATGACTCCCCAAAAGCCTGCATAGACTCACATCCTCTTTTACTATCCAGTCTCTAGATAATACTTCCATCTTAGTCAAACCCCACACAAAACTACTAGGAGTTACAATGGAGGACCAACTGAAATTTAATCTGCATGTTAACAGTTCTAATAAAAAAAAAACATCAAAAGCTTGGCCTCTTATAGAGAAATAAAAAGTTCTTGTCCAAGAAGGCTAAAATTACCTTGTCTCATGCCTATCTCCTACCAAGCCTACTGTACAGCTCTCAGATCCTCTCTAACCTCCGAACCACCCTCCTAACTAAAGTAGAAAATACCTATAACAAAGTGGCCAGATTTGCTGCTAATCAGAGTTACAGATCTCATCACTGTCTCTCTTTAACGCACTTAAACTGGCTGGAACTACCCCACTTGCTTCTCCTCTCCCAGTTTCAGATAATTCACTCTATCCTAAACCAACCATCTTTCTGCCCTAGCTTGACTCCTCCCATCTCTTCAAATATCCACTCTAGGTCTCCCTGAAGCTCGGACCAAAGCTTTCTACACATCTATAAACCTATGAGCAAAATTAGTCAAAACCTCTATAGCTATCACCCTTCTATCTCCTGGAAAAAACTCCCATTGGAAATTCAGTCCCTTAAAGAACCAAATGTATTCAAATCAACTGCCAAAGACTACCTAAAAAGCCAATGGATATGTCACTGTTCTCACCCCCTTGAACTGGCATCCTTTCCAACTGTCACTACCCTGTTAGCCTCTTACTGGCTCCAGACACTTTTAGAGACATCTATCTTCCTTCTCTTAACTGGTATACTACTTCTTAACCCCTCTTAAAATACCCTAACTTGTTTACCACCTGCACACTTTCTCTTACTTCGACCTTCTGGCTGTACCTACAACCTTTCCCCTTTTTTCATTGTTTATATATTATACATGTAATGAAAACCTACTCACCCTTCATATTTTTTGACTGTACTTTGATCAACTTAAAATTTTGCATTTCCATTGTATATTTTCAACTTAAGTTCTGTCTTAGTCTTAATGTGTATACTTTCTTGTCTACTGTTAAATCTTAAATATAATATTGTGGAGCTTTTCTCCCTGGGTCTCTGCTGTAAAAGGTCTTTCAGCTCAGCTGGACTAACCCAGTCAACAAATGTAAAATAAATAAAATAAATTAGTACATTGACAAACTTTCTGGCATAAGTAAGTGAAGTACATAAGTGTAAACACGGTGAAAGATAAGTGGGGATTTGGCATGGTAGATGGCCTGTGAAATAAAGCAAAGAATGCAGGGAATAAGGAAATATAGTGCCTGCCCATTGTGATGGCACTCACTGAAGTTATCTTTGGGAAGTCAGTTTCAATCTTAAACAGTTTGGCACCCTTCGGCCTCTGGTTCACTGCAGTCATGGATGTGTATTTGCAGAACATGCCGGGGGGGGGGGGGGTTGTGGTGAGTCCAAATGCAAGTATTCAAAACTAACAATAGCGGCTCCTACCAGGAAATGCAGAAACATCCTGGACTCATTGGTGATCGTTCAATTATTTAGGCATTATGGAGGTCCAAATAGCACATCCAGTCTCCTTCAAATATACATACAAGGATGGAGTGTACCAGAAACCATACCAGAGGACTGTCTTGGAATGACCTGGTGTAGGTCACTCAGATAAAATTCAGACCTGAAGTCCTTACTCTTCTTTAGAGCTAAAAAGAGCCTTGAGTAGTAGCCTAATCCTTTCTGGTCTTGGATGGCTCATTTTTGTAAGTTTGACATGACTTTCTTTAGTGCACTCTGTTATAAGGGAGGAATTTCTGGCATAAGAAGAGAGTAGGGTTAGGGAGAGGTGTGGAACCAAATTATGGATCCTCAGAAAATTAGTGCCCTGACACACTTGTCCTACAGGATGACCACCTGTACTGCCAAATGGAGAAAAATGTGTCCCCTGATTGCTTTCAGAGTGGGACAGTGATGCAAGGCCTCAAGGATAAGACTGCAACCCCCTTAACGGGGGCACTATATCTCACTGGTTATTTCGCTAGCTATTACTATCTATGAACTGGAGATTGTTCTGGAAGTTGACACTGTCTCACTGACACCTCGCAGAACCTTTGTTATTGCTTTGCTGTTGTTGCCATAAAGCCAAAGCTGGCATGGAGTCCAGAGTGTACATGAGAATAAGAACTAGAACGTTTCAAATTTGACATTTACAGCTCAATGTGTCTTACCGTACTGTTCCATTTTCTCTACTGATGGGCCAAAAAGAACAAACCCATGAAAAGCTGCATTCAGAAAGGTTGCCTTTGTATCACCAACAAAATCTGCAAGCCATAGCCAGGCATTGTGGTAAATGGCTAGTCTGAATCCTGTTGCTTTTGTTGCACCATCTGCAGTTTTATAAGCCAGATGCATGGTGAGCTAGCTATTAATGATATGATTGACATATGGGACTGTAATGTCAACCCTTCCTGTTTCTGGTTTGTTTCACTGGTCAACTCACTTTGAAAACAAAGCATGTGTGATAAATAGTTTATTTATAACCTCAAGGAAAAAGTAGCAGGCATGTAAGCATGCTTCCATGTCTATCCAGTGCATACAGCTCCTTATACAGTTGATAAATAGCTGGATTCTGCAGTGTTGGAGCCTTCTTAAAGGAAGTAGCTACAGTAACAGAATCTGCCTAGGGACTCTGCCACCAGCTGGTCCTATCTTTAGGAGAGCATCAGATATTGTCAACATTTTTGGCATAGGTGTCACACTCATCAGTGTTTTCCCATGTTGTCCAGATTACCAACTGTAACATTCTACAGACTAGGGTAAACACCCAGGTAGAAGGTTGGAGAAATCATAAGGCCTCAGTGGGTCATATCCCCTTTTGCTTCACAATTTCCAAAACTTTTGAAAACTTAGGATCATCTGGGGGATTATAGAGGATCAACTCCCATGTCCTCATCAATATCCTGAGTGGGGGGAGTCCACATGCTTCTTCTGGAATTTTTACTTTTTACCCTTCCTTGGAGGGATGGAGTCTGGGGGCTTCCTGTACTGGCTGTCCAATGCTTTTGTCCTGGTCAGAGAGAGATGCTGAATGACTGAAGTTCCAAAGAAATGCATACCTCTTGATGAGATCAAAGTGAGAACATATGCCAAGGGGAAAAATGCACCACAGCCTGCACCACTAGCATTGAAGTCAACACCAGTCACACGTAATGAAAGTGTGAATCAGAAACACTCGTTCTTTTTAAATTATTGAATAAAAGTTACATTTAAAAAAATCTCTATTGCTGACCTAAGAGTGCATTTTCAACATCACAGCTATTGACTGATCCAAAAGAATTGACCCCAAGTGAATACATAAATTATGACAACACCAGGAAAAACAGCCTCAGAGTCACCCCACAGCCCAACCCTAAATATTAAGGTTGAGAAAATGGTTCTTTCCAAGGTCAATACCAAGGGCATCAATGCAAAACACTAGATGGCTGATCCTGGCAATGATAGGGTTAGCACTGCTGCCAGAGGGTCAAGCTTAAAGTCCAGAGCCTGATCTCTGTGTCACTGCTGCCAAAGACACCAATGAGAGTGACAAAGTCAATGCCGCTAGAGTTGATGTCAATGTCAATGGTCCTACCACTGAGGCTACAGTTGATGCTAAAACCTTGATTGACACTGACATTGATGCCTGCAAATACACCATAGGCCTCACAAGAGTCAGAGCCTGTAGGCCAAATAAGGCATGCGCAAACAGTGGCACAGAGAAATTTGGCAAAGAAGAAGGCCTTTAGATGCCTCAGAATCAATAGAGGAGAACCCTGAGACATCAAAGGGTTTGAGGGTTGGTATTATGGTTAAGATATTTACCTCATGGGCACAAGTTAAAGGGTTTGAGTCTCAACTTTGAAAATGGAAATTGGATAGACTTAAAATTACTCACAAGAGCAACTAACAGGAAAAACACCAAACCAGCACTAATAATCCAAAAAGCAGGGCAAAAGAAGGCTTCCACACTCCAAAATGCTTTAATTCCACGTAGTACAGCTAAAAACTGCTTCAGCCAAATGCAGTACATGAAATAGCCTGACAAAACTAAGCACAGTAAAAAAGATATATTATTGGTAGTCCTGGGCATGTTTTCAAATTTGTTGTTTAACGTAAAGTTTCCTGTCTCCTTTTACTTGAGAAAGCAGAATTGCTTTGGCAGCTTCGTTTAAATGCACAATTTTGGCCAGGGTTAAATGATGCAGAGAATATAAAAATGTCTGCTTAAATTAAGAGGTTTAAATAGAATGTATCTTTTTTCTCTTTAGCTGAATTTTAGCCTTAAAATGTTACTATTGTGAATAACATTGTTACATTCCTTTTATGAATGAAAAGAAAAGGGGGTGGTGTTCCTTTTACTATGCTTTCTTTTACTATGCCTTTTTTACTATGCTTGGTTTGCCAGGCTATTTCATGCAATAAAGGTGTGTTCTGAATTTTAGCTGCGATTGGTTTAAGAGTATTTAAGAAGCCTAATGGCAGTTTGTTCATTTATCTGATGACGTTCCTTTTTATATGTCAGTGGAACGAAAGCCCTTATCGTTTTGGATTATTTTTAACTGCTGTGTTGCTTTTTTATGTACTGCATTTGGCTGAAGCAGTTTTTAGCTATACTACGTGGAATTAAAGCATTTTGGAGTGTGGAAGCCTTCTTTTGCCCTGCTTTTTGGATCACAACAGCGGCTAGCCTAGTGCTTACATATGAACCTTTGAACTTTTCTGTAGTCCATTTGAACAGAAATACTATGAGGGGGCCTGATAAACCTGTAAGAAGGAAGTTTAGAAGATACAAATATTTTCCTGACTTCCATGTTAGACATAGAAGACACACTATTAGTCCTTAAGTGTTTAAATACAGAATTTTCTGTACCTCAGATACTCCAGAAAAGGAACACATTAAGGGAGTATCTTCATACATTGCCTTCTTAAAAAATAATAGACCTGGAGAGGGATCCTTTGCACGATCGGAATCAGACTTATAATTTCTTTTTTCCTTGGCATTGGGCATATCAACCATGGATTTAGCATTCATGCCAGAAAGAGATTATGTAGAGAGGGAGCTTGAGGTCTAATCTTCACTGGAAATGAGCATGGAACTAGATTTTCATTTGATAAGGTATATTCATTTTTTCTTCTTTAATAGCAGCAGGTTTGAAAGAGTCACAGTAGTTGCACTTCTCCTGAACCTAGATAAAAAATGTAAAGAGCACACTTGCCCTGAGATGAAATTTTCTTCCACATCTTCAATTTAAAACTTCTTTCTCTTAATAATAATAATAATAATAACAGCAAGAACAACAACAAGAGTACCAAAAATGTAGTTCAAAGTAGAAGTCCACAATAATGAATAAATACAACCTTCACCTTGTAAAGGAAGGTGCACAACTTAAATGCAACCCGGCAAAGCCACAAAACCAGAGTTAGAAAACACAAAACATTTTTTATTTTAAACAATAACAATTAATAAGGCTTGAATGGGTAATAACAAATGCTAGCAAAAGGGAAAACATCACAAAAAAATGAAAACAGAAGGTGATAGAGAAAGACAAAAATGCCCAGAGAGTAGGAGGGGTAGTCAGTTAAGCACTCAGAATTCTATGAAAACATAAAACAGACTGACCTGAAATGTACAAAATGGAAAGCAGACACAATACTCATTAACAGCAAAGCACATGCAAACTCCTTCTTACAAAATGTGTAGAAATTTATTTTCCAAAGTAGCCTATGGCTATTTCAGAGAGGCTGTCACTTAGTGCACTGCAAAGGAGATCAGGAAAGAGAGGCCCGTAATCTAAGAAACTTTTAGATGCCAGGCCATCTAATTCCTGCCACCCTTATTTCTGTTGGTTGGTAAAGATGGAAATCTTCATCTTAGATCTAATCATATGAACTACTGTGCATTAAAATAATAATTACATCCCTTCCACATTTTCTGACCATCTCTCTAATAGTTACAGATTTGTAAAATGTTAGGTCTAATCTGAATCTTCAGTAAAGTGGCACATGTAAACTTTAACACAGTTTTGAAGACCATCTTTTGTCACTGTTTTCACAAAGGAAACAATAACAAATTTATAAACTTTAACAGCTATTCATAGTAAAATAAAAGTTAGCTGTATTAAAAAAGCTGTACTAAAAAGTACAGAAATGAGAGGGCTACGTGTGCTTTACATGACTTCAGAAGAAAAAAAAAATTCTCAGTTTATCTACTTTAGATAGAAGTAATGTGCAGTTTAGAAAGTATGCAAAACTTTTATATGAGTCATGGTATGATTAAGAACATAGTAGTTTCCACAACCATCACAACAGCTCCTCCTAATATACAAATTTGTCTTTTCATATATATTATATGTATTCAGCTTTCTGCTTTAACTTCATAGAAAATATTAGATCCTTACAAAAATTCAGCATTTTAAAAAGCAGATGTTTATTTAGCAAACTCATTCATAAGGAACTGATTATATGCAAGTGGACCCATTCATGTTCATGCCGGCTGGCTCAAGTGTAAATACCGTCGCTGTAACAATGGTGATTCTAATAGCCATGCTCCACAGAAGCACAGTGGCCTCTGTTGTATTAGTGAACTTGGATAACTAGCTAACTTTATGGCGCAGATAGCCCTAATTATAGTCATGGTGACTTAGGTTTCTCACATTTTAATTTCTCCATATCTTTTTGGTTTCTAATACCATGATGGAAATGGACTCCATTCTTAAGTCAGGGTAGAATTAAAATTCATGAAATTAGTACTGTTTCAATCTTAGATGATAGCGAAAAGTGTTCTTTGCAGCACCCACAATGTGGCCAGAATTGACTCCTTATGCAATTTATGTGACGTTACATGTATTGGTAGCATATCTAAATATGACTGTTAATTATTTATTAGGCCCATTGATCCTACTACTATTGGAACTGTCTGGGTATTTTTCTTTCACAATTCTCTCATCTCTAACTGCAAATCCTGATATTGTTATGACTTTGTGTCTCTGTACATGTGACATTGTAATCACTGCAACAGCACAGGCTAACACTAAAACCATCCTTTCTGGCACCCTATCTCCTTTTCTGCACTCATCAATCACAACTTCATCCCACACTGCTCTCCTAACGTTTCCTATAATCATACTTACCTGTATCTTACCCTTGCTGTACCTAATTACAGCTGTAAAATGTAACATCAACTTTTGTTGAAACAATAATTCCTGTATCTTATCCTTGCTGTACTTAATGACAGCTGTAAAATGTCACATCAACGTTCTGTTGAAATTAAGATTTTTAACTATATTACACTAATCCTATTTGTCATAAATGCACTGTAATGTGAACCTAAATTGTCAACTATTATTGTTTGTATAAATGTTATTTGTGGAGCTTTTCTCCCTGGCCTCTGCTGAAAAAGGACCCATGTCCAGTCAGACTTTCCTGGTAACCAAATGTAAAATAAAAAAATAAATGATAAATAAATAAATAATAGGTATAGCAATTTCAATGATCAATGCTATTTTTCTCTGTTTTCATTGACTACTATATATTTTTTTTTTGCATCTGTTTCTTGAATTGTTGGTAAAGGGGGTGATCATACATGATACACACCATCATTCTCTATAATGCTTTGTGGTTCATGTTTCCTATGCTTCTCAGCTACTTCACTATTGTGGTATTTGCACCATCCCTGATGCAACAATCTTACCACATTATTGTGCCTTTAAGCGTAAAGGGCCTCCACCATGAGTGTATCGCACCCAGCAACAAGGCATGCAACTGTTTCCTATTCTTTTTTAGAGAACCTACATTTGTCTGTTTCTCCTACATGTTCAATGGACTCTGTAAACCAACAACCAACAATTTCTATCTCTTTCATTTCCCTGTTATAAAACCCACATTTGCAAGGTTTTTGTGCTAGTATACAGCTCAGCAAGCTCCTGTCTGGTGCACTGCAAAGTTCTACAGCAGCAGAGAGACAAAAGAGAGACTTTGTAGGGATTAAGTATTATTTTTCTGCATTTTCTTGCTGCCTTTAGCTAATTCTACCTAAAACGTTGATTTTCTACAGTTTCTGTGATTTAAAAAGCTTGTTTCAGCTAAATATTGTACTTATTTTACTGCCTGCACTTTAACAAAATTGTTTTCTGTTTAAATTACCTGTTTAACTGTTGTAGGCTACACACTCAAGTGTAATGGCCATTTCTGTGCATTTAAAGTGTTTTTTGATTGTATCTGCTTTATTTTCTGAAAAAAAATACTTGTTTTCCCGCCTTTCTAAGCTAGTATAGTCCAGTTTTCAGGTTAGTGCTGAATTTAGGGCTGTTACAAGTTTCTGTGTTTGCCCATACCTTACTTGGATAGAAGGAAGTTTCTCTGTTCACTGTGAGAGAGAGAGAGCTTTGAGCAGCCTATCTGTCCCTGGAGGAGTGGTTTCAGCCCAGAAATTAGTAGTTTATTGGCCATTTTGGGCTAATTTCTATCTCTTTCATTTCCCTGCTATAAAACTCGCATTTGCAAGGTGTTTGTGTTAGTATACAGCTCAGCAAGCTCCTGTCTGATGCCCTGCATAGTTCTAAAGCAGCAGAGAGACAAAAGAGAGACTGGAGTGATTAAGTATCATTTTTCTGCATTTCCTAGCTACTTTTAGCAAATTCTGCCTAAAATGTCAATTTACTAGAGTTTCTCTGATTAAAAAGCTTGTTTCAGCTATATATTGTACTTATTTTACTGCCTGCACTTTAACAAAGTCGTGTTTGTGTTTAAATTACCTGTTTAACTGTTGTATGGGAGGGTGGCCTAATGGTTAAAGTGTTTGCCTTACAAACACAAGGTGCAAGGTTTGAATTTCATGAGAGATAATTGGCTAGGCTTAAAATAGCTCGCAAGGGCAACTAGCCTAGTACTAATCTATGAACCTATGTATGCTACACACTCAAGTGTGATAGCCATTTCTTTGCATTTAAAGTGTTTTTTTTTATTGTATCTGCTTTATTTTCTGAAAAAAACAAAACAACAAAAAATACTTGTTTTCCCACCTTTCTAAGCTAGTATAGTCCAGTTTTCAGGTTAGTGCTGAATTCAAAGCTGTGTTACAAGTTTCTGTGTTTGCCCATACCTTACTTGGATAGAAGAAAGTTTCTCTGTTCACTGTGAGAGAGGGAGCTTTGAGCAGCCTATCTGTCCCTGGAGGAGTGGTTTCAGCCCAGACGTTAGTAGTTTATTGGCCATTTTGGGCTAATTTCTATCTCTTTCATTTCTCTGATATAAAACCTGCATTTGCAAGGTTTTTGTGCTAGTATACAGCTCAGCAAGCTCCTGCCTGGTGCCCTGCAGATTTCTACAGCAGCAGAGAGACAAAAGAGAGACTTTGGAGTGATTAAGTATAATTTTTCTGCATTTTATTGCTGCCTTTAGCTAATTCTGCCTAAAATACCAATTTCCTACAGTTTCAGTGATTTAAAACGCTTGTTTCAGCTACATATTGTACTTATTTTACTGCCTGCACTATAACAAAGTCATTTTTGTGTTTAAATTACCTGTTTAACTGTTGTAGGCTATACACTCAAGTGTGATAGCCATCTCTGTGTATTTAAAGTGTTTTTTGATTGTATCTGCTTTATTTTCTGAAAAAAATAAAAAAACAAAAACATATACTTGTTTTCCCAGCTTTCTAAGCTAGTATAGTCCAGTTTTCAGGTTAGTGCTGAATTCAGGGCTGTGTTACAAGTTTCTGTGTTTGACCATACCTTACTTGGATAGAAGGAAGTTTCTCTGTTCACTGTGGGAGAGGGAGCTTTGAGCAGCCTATCTGTCCCTGGAGGAGTGGTTTCAGCCCAGAAATTAGTAGTTTATTGGCCATTTTGGGCTAATTTCTATTTCTTTCATTTCCCTGCTATAAAACCTGCATTTGCAAGATTTTTGTGCTGGTATACAGCTCAACAAGCTCCTGCCTGGTGCCCTGCAGAGTTCTACAGCAGCAGAGAGACAAAAGAGAGACTTTGGAGTGATTAAGTATCATTTTCTTGCTGCCTTTAGCTAATTCCACCTAAAACGCTGATTTTCTAGAGCTTCTGTGATCTAAAAAGCTTGTTTCAGCTACATATTGTACTTATTTTACTGCCTGCACTTTAACAAAGTCGTTTTCTGTTTAAATTACCTGTTTAACTGTTGTAGGCTACATACTCAAGTGTGATAGCCATTTCTGTGCATTTAAAGTGTTTTTTTGATTGTATCTGCTTTATTTTCTGAAAAAAAAACAAAAACAAAAAAAATACTTGTTTTCCTGCCTTTCTAAGCTAGTATAGTCCAGTTTTCAGGTTAGGAGGAGTGGTTTCAGCCCAGAACTTAGTAGTGTATTGGCCATTTTGAGCTAATTTCTATCTCTTTCATTTCCCTGCTATAAAATCCTCATATGCACTGTTTTGCACACTGGGCAGCACCGGTTAGCTAGGGTATAACTATTCCCGGCTCCACAAAGTCTACTCTTCAATTTTTCCTTTGGAACTACACAAACTTTCAACTTAAGCACTCAAACCATTCACTTCCCATACCGGCACTTTCTTAAAACTCATAGCAAGCACTAATAAACCTTAGCACTAGACCCACCCCATACTGTAGAGAAGGGCAATGTTCTCTATTCGACCTTAGCAGCCAATAAGTAAAACAGGTCACTGTACCTATCCAAGCATGTCCAAAGGGCAGTTTCAGGTGTACTCTCTGGTCCAACTGGTGAATCTGGGCATTTTGAGGCAATGTTACAATTGCCTCATGTACACAGACAACCCTCTCCTCCTTCGACCAAACACTAATACATGCGAGAGTTGCAATTATACAGCCAAACAGTAGGCTAAGCTCTCTCAAACCAAGACTGGACCAGGCAGTCAAGAGGAGAAGGGAATTACTTGCATCACACCACCAATCTCACATAGACCTATGAAACCAGCACCAGCAAAAAACATACATAAATACATGAAAACATACTCGGAGGCTCTAAATAAAAATCTGCAGAAGCAACAGAGACCTCCAAAGCAGACATCCAAGCAACCTCCACCCCCCAACACAAACCTTAAAACACATACTTCACAAAACCAGTGTGCCACACAATCAAAGCCCTTAAGGCAAAATAACATACCCAACACACTAGTAATAGGTGACTCTATAGTCAGGCACACTAATGTCCCACTCACTAGGCTGAACAAGGAGAAGGTTACTGTTAGGTGTCTGTTGGGTGCCAAGGCCCACCATATAACACAAGCACTCAGGTCACTTCAGAACAAGTACAGATATGACTCTGTCATTGTCCATGTTGGTGTGAATGACCTGAGCCGTACCTCCCTGGACTACATGAAAAGAGATATGGAGGAGCTCTCTGATCACATAGCCCAGGCCAGTATGACCCTGACCCTGAGTAGCATCTTGCCCTCACCAAGAACGATACCACAGTGTAAAGAAAAAAATGATCAATTTCAACAATTGGCTAAGCTTCTGGTGTCATTCAAAGGGGATCCAGTGTCTGTCAGCCTGGTATGACATGCTCGACAAGCCACGCTGCTTCACTAGAGACGGCTTGCACCTGTCACCCTTAGGCTTTCGAATACTGGCCAAGGCTCTTGCCACCCCCATAGTGCCTTTTTTAGGCAAGGCTCAAAAGACAAACCCACTGCCATAAATAGCACAAGTAACAAAAAATTGAGGGTAATGTTACTCAATGCCAGAAGTCTAAACCTGAAAATGCATGCACTTGAGGTACTCCTCAGTATGGAGAAAATCAATATATGTGCAGGAACAGAATCCTGGTTTACTCCAGAGAGCACCCCAGCATTAACAGGCTACAACTCATACCATACATTTCTGCCACAAAACCCGGACCGAAATACAAAAGGTGGGGGAGTATCCATATTCATCAAGGATATCCACACCTCCAGGTTAGTGGCACAGCACAATGCTTCAGAGATCATCCACATGCAACTAACAATGCTCAAAACTGCTATTCAAATTATAGCTTGCTACAGATCACTCACCATGTCCCAGGACCCCCACTCCGCATTCCTGGAAACACTGGGAAACATAAAGGTCCTACCAAACACCCTGATATTGGGTGATTTCAATTTCCCAAACATTAACTGGGAGAACTACTCAAGTACAAACTACCTTGCCCAACATTTCCTAGAATTTATAAACTCAAACGCCCTGGATCATCTGGTCAACATCCCCACCAGAGGTGACAACATATTGGACCTGGTCATCACCAACATGGGCAACTGGTGTTCCACACTGGAGGTCAACCCCTCGCTGGTTAGCTCTGACCATAAACTAATCACTCTGGATAGCCACATTCCACCACCACCCCCAGTCAAAGAAACCACCATGAAAAACTTTTCAAAAGCAAACTTCAGGTTACTTAAGACAGAGTTGGGAAGTTTCAAAGCCCCCATGCTAAAGGATAACGCTGTCCAAGCTGCAAAATCCTTTACTAATGCACTCTACGGACACCTACAAGAATGCATGGATCATGCTATCCCAAACAAAAGACTCACTCCTCCAAGAAAAGGAAACCAGTCTTGTGGACCCCTGCCATAAACAAGCTATACAATAGGAGGAAACTAGTACAGAAAAGAGTAAAATCCCAAGAAGGGAAGACATCCCTGATCAGTATCAGCAAGAAACTATGTTCCCTCAAAAAATCATCCAAGGCTAGTTTTGAAAGAAAAATTGCCATGGACTCCAACGATAACCACAAGGCATTCTTTAGCTATGTCAAGAATCTAAATGGCAATTCTCAGATCTGCTCGGAGTTAGTGCAGAATGGCACAAAATAAACTGAACTGACTGATATAGCCAACATCCTGGCAGACAGGTTCAATGCAAACGTCACCCACCTCTCACCCCCAAAAGGGCCCATAACTATACCAGAAGAATGTAGTGCCCCTGAAATCACAGACACTCAGGTTAAAACAGCCCTCTGCAAAGCCAAAAACACAGCATCAATGGGACCAGACAGTGTCCCATGCTGTGTCCTACATGAGCTCAAAGATGAACTAACCCCTCACCTAAACACACTGTTTAAACTCAGCCTCTCCACAGACTACGTGCCCAAAGAGTGGCGCACAGCAAAGGTTATTCCACTCCACAAAGGTGGAGCCACAACGGACCCTGGGAACTATCACCCTATAAGCCTGACTAGCTTAGTCTGCAAAGCTATAGACCACATCATCATGGATCTCATCAACAGAGACATTGGAAACCTCCAAACACTGGAACCTACCCAGTTCGGCTTTGTTAAAGGCAGATCATGCCTCCTAAACTTGGTGGAGTTCTTTGAGACAGTTACCAAGGCTATAGATGAGGGAAAGGGGGGTCCACACAGCCTACCTAGACCTTGCAAAGGCCTTTGACACCATTCCCCACTCAGGTATTATAGACAAGCCAACCAGCCTGAACATAAACCCCTATGTCACAAGAAGGGTTGCCAACTGGCTCACGGACAGAACCCACATGGTAAGAGTTGTGGGAGCTAGGTCTGACTCTAAACCGGTTACAAGTGGCGTTCCCCAGGGCTCAGTCCTAGGACCCCTCCTGTTCAGCATATACTTCTCAGAGGTACAGGCAAGCACAGGAGGACTATGGCTGACCAAGTTCACAGACGACTGCAAACCAGGGGCTATAACTGACTCTCCAGCTGACACAGACATCCACCAAAAGGGTCTCACTGAGACAGATACTTGGTGTCAAAACCATGGACTCAAGCTAAATGCCAAAAAGTGCATAGTCATCCCCTTTGGAAAAAACAAAGTACCCACACACTACCACATAGGTGGTAGCCCCCTAAATATGGAAGACATAATAAGGGATCTGGGGACCCAAGTAGATAGTAACCTCTCCTTTGATAATCACATTGCCAGAGTGGTTAGAAAATCCTTCTATGTGGCCCACCTGATCACAAAAGGATTTGCATTCAGATCAAAAGAGGTCATTGGGTCCCTCTATGCATCACTCATCAGACCCATCATAGAGTACAATGCCCCATTTGGGATGTACTTTACAAGACACTTGCAACAACTGGAAAGACCACAAAAGTACCTCCCCAAGAGGGTCACTGGCCTCAAGCAGATGCCCTATGCAGCTCGAATGAAGAAACTCCAGCTGTACTTGGTTGCATACCGCCTACTCAGAGGTGATCACTGCCTGACATACAAGGCCATGTCCAACCCAGAATTGATGGACATTCTCCACCTAAAGAAAACCATATCCCCTTGAGCCACACACTCCAGTGATCTAAACCTCACAACAACAATAAATAGGACATGCTGGAGGGAAAGATTCCTGTCCCAGATACTTCCCATGCTCTGGAACAAGATTCCAATCTACATTAGGCAGAGCTCCTCGCTAACCCTCTTCAAGAGAAACTTTGACGAGTGGATGGGGAACAGAAGGTTTACCCCAGGGATCACTTCAATGGCTCTGCTGGACAGGGAACTAATCTAAGGGGGGGGTGAAAGCCAACACATTCTGGCTAGGCTTATAAATGCCTTCGGGCAGAGAGCCTAGTACCTACCTATGAACCTAAGTATGTAGTCCACTATCCTGAGCTGCCCTTAACAACCTTTCATCCTTTGGTTTCAACTCACCTCTTCTTAACCTTTCCTGCATCAAATCCTGCTCAACATGAGGTTGTTCAGGAGATCTCCATACTTTCCACTATATTTATAGCTTTTGCACATTCTTTTCATTCTTGCCTGATCCTTCTCCTTATATTCTTTTTTGTTGTTGTTGTTTTTTGATACATTTAGTTGCTGTCTAATTTTTGTTTTCTGGTTTTATTTCCATTCTTCATTCCCGCTTACCACGTGAATGATTCTGCTAATCTAAGTAGGGAGGTCATCTTAGATATCATCTCCTCATATTTTAAAACTTTCATTATGTTTGGATCTGATGAGGTCAGCAGATATATATGCAGTCCCATGACTCTTTCAGGTTGAGGAATATATAATCTTAATAGACACTGATTTCAATATATCATTTGATAAAGATGAAGCATATTTCTTGTTTTTCTCTTTAACTGATCCAATACCTTCTGGGGTCAGTCAGTCACATCAAAGCTGTAAGTTAAAACAGGGAGAGCAAATCGTTGTATACACTGGACTTCATTCTTGCATGTCAGGACTGTTTTCAATATTAGTTTTTCCATTCTGAAATATTCCTTGCTGAGTTTTATTTGCATTTGTTCATGTTTTATTGCCAGTCTTTCATCAATTCCCAAATATTTATACACTCCTTCCTGCTCAAGTTGATTTATATCCTAGACTGAGATTTTCTTGGTACTGCAACTTTCCTGTTTTAACATTGCTTTCACACATTTATTAAGAGCTTTGACATACAGATAATATCCCACTAAAATGCCACCAAATAATGTGGCATCTCCCACTATCCTGGGTCAGTAACTAAGGAGCTTTAATCCTCACTACTGACTCCAATGTGAGACTGTCACTTAAACAGGAGTAATATTTCACAATTTTCCCCTAACAGCACAACAGGAACATGCTCCATAGCATGGGACTGGACCGTAAACTTCTGTCCACCCCTGATGTAACTCCTTATTACACACTCCAGAGCAATGTGTCTCAGTTTAAGACCTCTGATACACTCACACTTAAATAAATTAAATCTGACACATCCAAACACTTCTGGGAAAGCCTGGTGTCCCTTCTCCAAAATAATACAGTAATTCTGCCACAATCAGAGTGTCTTCATGTCTTTCTAAATGGGTGTCCAATTATGAAAATTAAATCTTGAAACAAATAGTTGCAAATGACCTAAGCAGTCAGGCTTTTGGAGTGGCCTGGGAAGTTATCAATGCAAGTATAAGCACTCTCAAATCACCAAAAGAAAGCAGTGATTGTCCAGCCACAATGTAAGTTAATAAAATATTCAATACTGAGCACAATGATTAAAATATAAAACAGTAATTCCCAATAAACAAACAGAACTCAATCATCAAGAAAAGTAATCAATACTGTGGGCTAGAGATCCAACATTCAGAAAAAACTTTAACTGATCTAGCTAATTAGTTATAATTTCCTAACTAACTAAAGAACACTGCCCCTGAACTAAACTAAATTACTACAACAGAGCAAAGGCAGGCTTAAATGTCCTTGGTGGGTCCTTTTTGGGTACCCACTGCACAGTTCAACTGACAGCTGCAACTGACAACTGACTTCTGTCTTCAGCAGGCTCTTTTATAGACCAGTCTGTCAACTGTTCCAGTTCTAATTTTCATTTAATATTTTTAAATTCAACAAACAGCTGTTTTTGAAATGTTCCTTCTTGTCTTTCAGCTTCTGACAGCAACACATAGCAACTGTCAACATTTCAATGACATCATTTGCTTATCAGCTGAATCTGAGACAGTTTGCCTTTAGAATATCTCTTCACAAATATGCGCAGTTAGAAATGTAAAAGTAAAAGTCTTTAAAACATTCTGTTCAAACAGATCATAAATTAACATGTAAGAACTTATTTACAACATCATAGCTAGTTGTGCTGGCATACAATACACAGGACAGTTTGAAATTATATACAAAACTTCAGCCAGGCATGCCAGCACAGATGATAGTGTGTAATTTCTTCACAAGAGTAAATGTCATTCTTATATTATTTGAGCAAGTTTTAACCACTTGCAGTTGTGCTTTCAACTACTGCTCATCTGATGAACTATATAATTTAAGTCATCTACAAAAAGTAGATGAGAAATTTTTATGCAAGTTTGTTTTCTTACAGCAAAATTATTACCAAGACCTAACCTGTTAATTAAACAGCATAATGGGGACAAGACAAAATAACATTGACAAAGAGTCACCCAGGAATATCCCTTTTTGGATTTTATCCCTGGGATAATAATTTGCCGTTTGTCATGGTTTAATTGCAGGGCAGTTTGCCACTGTTCCATGATCACTGTAATATAATTGATCAGTGTAGCGTATATCTTAAAGAGAAGTCTAGTGTTGCTCATGTGAAGTCTGTTTTCAATGTACATTTTGTTTAGCAAATGGCCATCATCACTGTTTGTGCCATCAAATCTGAAAGCAGTCTTAGTAGAACAGCAGGTAGCATACTTCCCTTTGGTGCAGAAGGCTGTGGGTTCTACTCCCACCCCATGTTGATGGAGTACTGATATCGCAGTGCCCTTTAAGAAGTGGCGGAGGTGCTACACTCCTAAGTGTGTTTTCCTTTGTATGAGATGCCTAGTAACTATGAACCTATTGCCAGTTTGACAGCTATTCCCTATTGCAATATTACCAGGTTACCAACTTTTTTTAAAGCAACATGGGCAATATATTCTTCAAGGGCAATAGGCTTTAACCTTTGTACATAAAACACTGAAATGTAAAGTTGTTTGCCAGTAGCAACCTATTCATTGGTTATAGATATCTCTAATGTGGAATTACTCAGATGACTTTAACTTCTGCAGAGATTGTACATATTGAATGATATTGGTGGATTATAATGACAGATGTTTGAGTGGCCTTTTGTGGCTAAAATGTTCTGTAATAGGTAGTTTTGGTTCATATAGGTTCATAGGTTCATAGGTAGGTACTAGGCTATCGGCCCTAGGGCCCATACAAGCCTAGGCAAAAAATGTACCCTGGCTTTTGCCACCCAAGAAAACTATTTTCCTGTGCCCATGTCGAGCAGAGCCACAGAAGTGATCCCCTGGGTGAATTTCCCATCCAATCATCAAGATTTTTCTTGAAGAGTGCTAATGAGGAGCTCTGTTTGACATACATAGGTAGTCTGTTCCAGAGTATGGGAAGTCTCTGGGACAGGAATCTATCCCTCCAGCATGTTCAGTTTATTGTGGTGATATGTTTTGTTTCATTGCTTACTAGAAAAATGTTCAAACCTACGCATTTAAAACACACTCTAACAAGTGGTGCTGTATTATACAAGGAATATAATTGAATACAATCGGTATGGTGCATCAAAGATCACATGCATGTATGCATGGTCCAAAAAAGTGTGCAAGGAGCCTATGGTTTGAAAACAGCCGAAAGGTAAACTTAATCTGCCACTGGTCAGATGCATTTTCTTTGAATCGTGGTTTCTATGCTGTTTCAATTAATGTGAGTTTCAAGGCAAAGAAGCTTACTGTTCATGCTGTCTGTTTTCATTGTGAGACTGTATTGCTTTGTTTAGCAAATGGCTATCTGTGTTTATGCTATGACATTTGAAATAAAACCTTTAAATATCTCCAAACATTGTAGAAGTAAAGAATATCACTAATCATTGTAGGAATAAAGAAACTAGTGTGTGCACTGACAGGTATGAACAGTGTTTATGGTAACAGAGAAGAAATAGCCAAGTAATGGAACATAGGACTGGATGGGAGGGGTGCTGCCAGGGGGGGGGGGGGCTGACCCATTACCTTGCCTAGGGCCCCATTTGATCATTCTCCATCTCTAGTTAAGAACATCACAGCATTACAGTTCAAGTATGAGTTTAGTTGATTACCAGAAGTTTTTTAAGCTTTCTCTAATCAAGGTACTTCTGGTCTGACACCTAATTTTTATCTTTCAAATCATTAGCAAGAATGGATGCCCCTGTCAAAAATGTGAATACCGAGTAAGCAAAATCCAAACTATGAGATGCATTTGTACAGTTGCAGGGTATTCTTGCTTAACAATCTGAAGTAAACAGACACTCCTGACTGCTGTACAGAGACAGGCATACAGAGAAACAGAGAAATGAAGGGAAAGCTTAGCTTGCCTGGACTGCTCTTTCTCTAATTTTTGGATAGCCTGCAGATGCGACTTAAAACAAAAACAGTTATCAAGTTATTTGCTTAACTCCAGTAATGATTGTTTTCCATTTGCTCCAGGTAGTCTTAAATATTTTTACTATTTTTATCACACATCTTCTTCATTTAGACAGTCCAGTAATTTGCTGCCCCTTCTGTGAAATAATCCTTCCTCATGTCTAGCCTGAGCTGTCCAGCTTGTATATTCATATTGTGCCATCATCTTCCTACCAATCAGTCATTATTTTCAATACCTACTTTATCATGTTCAAGATCATAGAGGATCCAGAGCCTTATGCAGCAGCTAACAGGTGCAAAGCAGAAAGCCAGTCCTGGATAGGACATTAGTACATTTCTGGATATACATATGCACTCACACTACTCACACACACATATACACACACACACACACACACACATGTGGACACTTCTGGATGATCACCAGTTCACCTATCTACATATCTTTGGGTTGTGGGTGGAAACTGGGGATGCTAGTGAAAACCCATTTGGGCACAGCTAGGGCATGCAGACTCTGCAAAGAAAGCATCCCATCTGAGAAATAAACTGCAGTAACTGAGCAAAATGTAACAAGGTAACACCAGAATTAACCAAAAGTACCTGCCAATTAGCATTTCATGCCATGTGTCCCAATCAAAATTTCAGTTATATTAAAAGTCACATTCAGTTATTTTAAATTATTTCTCTATTTATTATATATAACAATGCTACCCGCGGTGGTGGTGCTGCTGTAGCGTTGTCATCTCACAGTAAGACGATGTCTGGTTCGATTCTCAGCTGGAGCGTCTTTTGCGTGGAGACATGCGTGAATGGGTGTACCTTTGTTGAAGGTTGTGCGTCAGGCCTGGCAAGCCGGTACGTAAAAATCAACTGCCAATCATTAGCAGACCGGAGTTCCGCTGTGGTGACCCCTAACCGGGAAAAGCCGAAAGACACAAACAAACATTATATATAACAATGCTGTTGACTAGTTAAGCTCCCTGCATTAACAGGTTAAGTCAGTAATTAATCTCTATATGTTACTAATTAGTCACCTGTGATTCATAAATTACATTCTTTTAAACACAACATGGATTATTTCCCAAATCACTGAGCACAAAATTCAAACTCACTGAATGTATTTATCCTTTACTAAAGGCTAAATAAATGCATATAACTCAGTATGATGTTGTCAAGCAGCATAATATTTTCTGCTCTCCTGCTGTGCAGCTCCATGTAACTGTACATCTGCCCCATGAATAGCAATATCACTAACTAAACAGTTAAAGTGAACTTAGTTTCAGCACTCATAGATATACTATTAAATCATGATCATACCAGGGAACCTTACCTGCAATGTAAGCTATTTCCGTGACATTCATTCATTTATTTATATTGGTTTACTGGGATAATCCACTAATCATATTGACCAATTTCAGGCTTAGCCCATTAAAATAAATTAACATCTCAGCCAATGTCCCTGTGTACTAAAAGATTATCCCTGGGATTCAATAAACTCCGTGTAGGCTATGCATGAAGCCTACACGGAGTTTTCGTGTATGCACAGTGAGTAACAGTGATAATTACATATTCATGCCGCACACCACATTTAAACATAAACAAGCACAGTTTCAATGCTGGCAATAGTGTTGCCAGTCAGGAAACCATGTAAAGCAACATGGATAGCAATCCTGTTTACCTCTGAGCAAACAAGTTAGGATTACATGGAATGCTACAATTATTACCAGGGTTTAAAATATAGTAATGTATATGGCCCAAACACAGTACAGGACAGTGTATGTAGTGCTGAGTATTGTGAAATCCCATTCTAGGCATTCTGTACAAAAGTTGTGTAATTTATCTGTAAGGGTACATGGACTACCATTTAAAACAAAGAGTCAAGGGAAGTGTGTGTACTGAATAGGGACACAGATGAATTGTAGGAATGAACACAGAAAGAGGACAGGTATAATATCCTAAGTAAAAAGCAAATGAGGGTATGTCAATGGAAGACAGTTGAAGCAGCTACACTAAACACATATCAGTACGGTACAGTATGGACTGCAGATTGAAAATGTATATTGTGTGATTGTCACACAAGGTGACATAACAATGGAGAAGCTGTCTTTGTGATATAAGCATCCAGACATGCACAATACAATGGATATCTATCAGGGATGTTATATACAATAGGGGTTAGGTGCGTATTGTGAAGCTGCGCAAAATGATTTGCCTTAATATGAATGTAATGGCAACAGAGGTCTCCAACAAGTGGGACACAGTTACAGGCTCATGGACAACAGTAAAAGAAGCATGCACAATCACAGGTAATATCAGAATAATGCCACCAGTGATCCCATGCCTCTGACACAATGTATGTGATTGTTACTGATCACAGATGGTTCTGCACCAACACATTTGTACATTATGACATGTCATCAATCTATGAGGGTAATCAAGCACACCGTCCTGACACTGTAACATCTGCTGGAGGTGTTAGGAGGGACACTGCTATACCTGTATGTGACATTAGGATCACTACAGGCTATATGTCTGGTGTGCATGGCAGATATATATGGCACAATCCAGACTGTCATGAATATAACCCATGCCATCAGTGTTATCAAACAGCTATATATGTACTGTCTGCATCACCAAAACAGGTATTACTCATGCATATGGTATAGCACCTTGATGGGTGTTCCACACCATCAGACAGTAATGTTTATGCAACAAAAATAATACTTAGGTATGGCCAACAGGATGTGTGACAGCTCACTGTGGCAAAGGTGGTACACTTCATTTAATTATAACTGGAAGATGTGCAGGGAGGTACATGAAGAGAGGTGTATTGTACTCAGTTATTGTTGGAATGAAAGATGTGAACTATGGAGGTACTATGGCCTTTGGCGTGGATGTCCTTCACATAGTACTTGTGCTACATACAAGGAATTAAAATCCACAATAAAAAGTGGCAGGACCCAGAAACGGGCAACGAATCCTACTTTATTCACTAAAACAACCACAATTAGAGCTTTCATCTGTAATAAACAAACTTCATCAGATGAGATTCATTTGAATAGTCCACCATATTTAAAACACACCCCATCATCATGTGACTTCCAATGTATCATATTTAAAGAGCCCACACACAATTATAAGCATTGTAAAATACATCACATAATACTAACAGAACCACTTAAAAACATACTTAAAGAAGATGAAAAAATGAAAAAATGACTAAACAGCCATTAAAATAATTATTAACATGTATATATATATATATATATATATATATATATATATATATATATATATATATATATATGTGTGTGTGTGTGTGTGTGTGTGTGTGTGCATGTGTGTGTGTGTAAAACCACTCATCTCTGAAAAGTTTTAAGCTTTAAAACTGGCTGAACACATATCAGCTCATTTAAGCCTGGACTCACACTTGCATTGCATTTCAATTTCTACAGCACTTCCTTTTTGTCCAAATGCAGCTCCAAAGGACCACCCCTTGGATTTTCAATCAGCTTCTCCAAAACAACAAATTCAAAACAATGTTTAGGATGCAACCTAGTGTGCCTAGTGAAAGCATTTGTTTCTTGTGCTTTAGAAATGGCATATACATGTTTCCTTATCCTATCTTTTAATGCCTTTCCATCCTGCCCACATAAAAGATGGTGCAAGACTCACATAAGGCTTCATACACCACTCTTTTTGTATTACAGTTATAATTACCTTGCATTTGATACATCTTCCCATTGGCAACAAATGCCTGGGTACATTTTATATAGGGCCAGGCTCTACAAAGCCCACATCATTTCATAGGTTCATAGATGTGTACTAGGCTAATGGCCCTGGAGCCTTTACAAGCCTAGCTCATAGGATTACCCTGGCATCGTGCCACCCGACCTTAGTTCCCAGTGCCTCTGTCGAGTAGAGCCTCTGAAGTGATCCCGGGGTGAATTTTCTATTTCCCATCCACTCAAGGTTTCTCTTGAAGATGGCCAGTGAGGTGCTCTGTTTCACATGTATGGGAAGTCTATTCCATAGCATGGGCAGTCTCTGGGTTATGAACCTGCCCCTCCAGCTTGTTCTGTTGATTGTGGTAATGAGGTTGAGGTCTCTGGAGCATGTGGTGTGGAGGGATTGGGGTTTCTTTAGATGTAGCATTTCTAACAGAGCTGGTTCATGGTAAAATCTTGACTGTCTGAGGAAGAAATAACAGGCATTTCCAGGAAATCTTTTAAATGTTTACCTCTCCTGAAAATTATTGTTGGCTTGTCTCCTAACCTGTTAGCCAACTCATGATCTTCTCTAATAATTACCCATTTTTTCATGATTATTCGTATAAGCTCTGCTTGGTCTAAAGAAAAAGTGGTGATAAAGGAACTCTTGTACTTATCTATCAGAGCCAAAACATTTCCACTTATATGAGTCATTACTTCAGTCCCCCCATTAAATGATGACCTCCCCCCGGCTACTTGAGTGTGTCAACTGTGGCTTTAAAATAGGCACATATACATCATTCTGTCTTTTAATCATGACTTCATCTACGGATGAATCAACAAAGGTTTCAGGATATCCACGTCCCAAAAACATGGATTTTAACAAAAAACATTCTTCCACAAAGTCTTCATATGATGATGTCGTCCGTGCTGTCTGAACTAACTGTCCTTTAAAAACTGCCTTTTTCTGCTGGAGAGGGTGATAACTTTCAAAATGTAAAAAAAATTGAATATGTGGGCTTCCTTTATATTTTAGACACCAAACACCCCTGGTGTCCTTTCTAAGTGCCATATCCAGACACGCAATGGTTTAGCCACTCACCTGAAATGAAAATTTTAGAAAGTTTTAGAAAACCAGTATAGCTGTTGATGTATTCCTAGAAACTCAAAAATGGTGCATTGTCCATAGAGAAAAATGTCATCCTGGTGCCTAGCGTACATGGTCCAGGATTCTTTGAAGCTACTGTTAAACAAAAATGTTGTAATAGATGACCCCACAAGCTGCACCCATGGCCACACCTTTTGTTTGAAAAAAAAATGATTTTCAGAAAAGATGTAGTTATTGTACAAAACCAGTTCCATAAGATCATAAAGCAAATTAATTTTATCTTGATCCAAAGCTGAATTAAAATGTAAAAATTCTGCAAACCATTCCAATCCCACATCATGTGGGATCACCAAATATAGATCTTTTGCATCAATGGTAACAAACAGGCCATGAGTAACTGTCCCCACATCATTACACATCTGTATAAAATGCCAAGAATATTTTATCCAGGTGCTGTACTGTTTGAACATATGGTTTCATCTTAAAATCCTCTACAATAACTAACATGATGGAATTCCTGGCGTCCACAATTGGACAAAATGGGGATAGTAGCCTCTTTTAAAAACAAATACTCATATTTTTCCTTCTGAATTTGACCCTGTACAAACATGTCAGACAGGGTAGAGTAAATTCTACTATAGGCCATGTGCACCTCATTTTTTGACACCTGGGAATATGAATCCTGGAACAATATGTCATACATTTTACTGCTGTAAACAACATTGTCCATCAAAACTATTCCTCTCCCTTTATCCGGTTTCATGAACAGGATGCCTTGAGATTTTAGACTTCTAATGGCCTATAATTCCTCCTCTTGGATGTTATGGAGGATCTCTTTGTCTTCTATAACCCAGGCCATATCTTAGGTCTAAGTCTCACATTCTCTCATAGATGTTCAAGAGTGGATGCGGGGGGGGGGGGTAAATATACTAGGCACTCTTAGGCAATTTGCCTGACACTCAGCTTGATTCCCATATTTCAGAGCCAGGTTCAATTTCCTAATAAACAGTCTTAAGCCCACCAAAGTTCATACAAGTTAGATCTTTTTGTGAAAACAAAAGACATGCCTTTTGATAATAGTTCTGCAAAATTCTCATTTACCACTTGACCACTGTAATTATACATCTTGAAATCCACTGTTGGGTTGGTTACCACCTGACATGAATGTTCTATTTCAGTCTCAAAAAACTGCTCATTCATACTCATATTTAATTCCATACTTGCTGGTGCCACTTGTTCTTCTTCCAGGGTCCGCACTTGTAGTTCTGCCATGACTGTCTCTGCTGTTGTTGCTGATTCTTCCCCTTGAGTCTCTCCAGTTTTTAACAAATCAACAAGTGGTAAGTGAGAAGTGGCATTGTGCAGAAGTAAACCACACCTCAGAAGAGATGTTCACTGTCGCATTGCATTGGTGCACGTTGCCCAACTCTGTGCAAACATAGAGGCCAAAAAGTGAAGAGCTCATTGCTTGTTTTTGGAACTTATATTTGTTGTGTGCAATTCTACTTTTTGACAAGATTATAGCTGTTAAAATGGGGTAGATAGGAAAGTGGTGAAATGGGGAGCAAGTGGGGGAAGAACAAAGGGAAATAAATACAGGAATGTGCAGGGGGTTGGAAGGAAAGAACCACAGCTGTCCATATCTTTAACAGTGTAAACTAAAAATATGTACAGAATATTAGCTGAATTTGGACTGTCACCTCCACACTGTGTTACTGCGGTGGTGGTGCTGCGGTAGCGTTGCCGCCTCACAGTAAGATGTTGTCCTGTTCGATTCTCAGCTAAAGTGTATTCTGTGTGGAGACATGCGTAAATGGGTGTACCTTCATTGAAGGTTGTACGTCAGGGCTGGCAACTCGGTACATAAAAATCTGCTGCCAATCATTAGCGGACCAGAGTTCCGCTGTGGCAACCCCTAACCAGGAAAAGCCAAAAGATACAACAACCTCCACAAAGTAGGGTGACAGCAAAGCTATCATGTTGGATAGCCAATTGGACCAAGTGTGTCAAGAAGACACATGTGCAAAATGGAGGGCCATGTATGTGAAGATTTTCTTTTGTGTGACAGGTGCCCATTTTTTTAATTCAGTAAGAGGTGAATGCTGGGTAAGGGATGTTGGTATTTCTGGGTCAGGTAAGTTGGGGAGGTAAGGAAGCAAATGCAAACAAACAAGACAAGAGACAGGGATGGTGAGGGACACAAAAGGTTGGGGACACCATGATTGGGGTAAGGGAGGGACAATACAAGCTCATGCCCACCAAACAAGGAGACAGTGAGAATCTAGTCTTCACCCACAGGACTATTATCATTTGTCACCTTACTCTGCTAGGTCTTTAACTGCTTGATGTCTTCTCCTCCTACATACCATGAGGAAGAGCAGCCTCTCCATCCAGTGTAAGCATACACCAGTGGTGCAGTGTACAACCCCATGCACCTATCCTGGCATCTCCTGGTGGGTGATGAAATCCTCACCTCCACCACTACTCCCAGAGGGTACCACAGCACCAGCTGCTGGGGCCATGCTACCTGAGGGAGCAGGTAGTGCAGGGGCAGCAGATGTTGGGTCCCAGAAGTGCTGAACATTGGTGCTGGAGCCAGTGGAGTGGGAGCAGGCTGACCCACTTGGACTGGCCTACCTCGCTGTGCTGTGAAGCATTAGTGATTTGTTACAGATGGATGACATGGAGACATTTTGACAATGCATAATAGAAAAAAAGAGATAACGGTTGGGGTGAGACAAACAAAAAAAAAGAGATAAAATTAGTACCATCATATGTGACATACAATGCACTATCACGATTATACAACTATTTTATCTGAACTATTATATTTAAGTATAAGTCCTAGCAACTACAAACTATAGTTATGAATTACTTAAAGTAATCCTTGCAATGTCCATATATTGCACATATGCTTGGTCCAAGTATACTGAATTCAGTTAACAGTAGGGCATGTATGCCACTTGTATAGAGTTTAATTTATGTAATATTATGAAGGAAATGCAGTAATGTATAATTGCTGCCCATGGTATTTGAACCCAAAACCTCTGACTGCAGTCTTACACTTGACTCCTAAAGTTGGTTTATCCTACAGACTTATGCATCCATACTTGTTTTTACAGTTAGGATATGCATGTTCACTTTGCTACTACTGTATGGAATACCAAAAAAATCTATACTTAACTTTGAAGCCTGCAATAATACTTCTGTTGTGCTGCATACATACCACTTGCTTCCCTCATTCTCCCCAGATGTTAACCATGAGCCTGACAATTCAATTCTACGCTGAGATTAGATGTGAAAAGCAAAGAAAAGAACAGAAGAGCATTATGCATACCAGTCTTGCCTATATTTAACTTTAGATGCATTAAAATCCTCTTTATTACCATACTTACACAACTCTAGGATGTCATCAGTTTGAAATTCAGACAACCATTGCTTGAGGGTATCCCTGTTGCTCCTATGTAGGTCATTGAAGTGGTGCCTACACTCTTCTCCAGTGTGTGTGGGATGCCAGTTGCGCTGGATACAACCTTGGCCAAACTACTCCAAGCCTCAGACTTGTACTGGAAGCCAGAATAGCCCCCTGTAGAAGCCTTTGGCTGTGGTGCTTTACCAGAAGTCCTATAAATATCCTGGACTGCTGAACACCCACCTCTGCAACCTAAACTTGGCACCTTCCTCTCTCCCACCAGACATGTCTAATACCATACATGGAGCAATGGCAACCATACCTCTCAACCTAGAAACATAAAAAATCTGGACAAAGGCCCATGAAAATTAGGTACAACTGACCAAAAATCTGTACACTGATTAACATAAAATTTGCATACATAATTATGCAACCCTGCCCACTCCAGTGGAATTGGGAGATATCAACATTCACACGCAAATTGAAGAACAGACAAAACATTAAATATAAAATATAACCAGACCAATAGTTTTATTTCTATTAACATCTGAACTTGTATCAAACTTTGAACTTGTGTAAAATTAAAATATAAATTTCTTTTATAAAAATAAAATGAACTGCTTCTACACTAACAACTATATATCCCCTAGGCTGAATAATGGCTAGTAAGTAACAAATCTTTCTGGACTTGTCAAATGAATTTTTAATCTGACAGATCATACTTTGTTAATAAACCATCTAAGTGAAGTCAATTTCAATAAGAATGTTTTTACGTTATTGAAGATTATATATCATATAGAACAAAAGAAATATGAATGGCAAACATTTCCTTGTTGTATGTTACAACGCTCAATGTTTCATGAAGGATAAGAACTGGGGCCTGTATATATTCTCAGTCATTCACAACCTACAGGCTGAAACAATACATAAATGACTCCACCCTACTATACAGTGCAAACGAAATGAAGTTACTGAGGCAAATATTGTAATCAAGCCACACACCTCTTTTACTACTGGTAGAATGAAAGCAGGTTACTCCTTAATGAAAAAAGACAAGGATAATGTATTTAGGTAAGCCAAATAACACTGGCAACAATAAAATAACAACATGAGCTGTGTTCATATTGAGATGATATAACGTGATAGTCCCCAAACAGGAATATCTGCGACTGTACAGAGATAAAAAGTTTACATTTCACAGTCACACAGGCAACATCATTAAGCAGGTACAGCAAAAGCTAGGTGCCCTTTAAGAATAAAATGACAGCTGTCAGCTAAAGTTAGAAGGACTTCTACCACTAAGCAAGATATAGTAAAATGTAAGCTACAGTGTGTGGATCTCCTGCAAGGAGTAATCTTCCCAAAAGATGTGTACAAAAATCTTGATAATAAATCAAGTGAAAATTGCAGCAAATGTTCCACTAGCTACTCAGCAGTGAAATGCAAAAAATTAACTGGGCCGCATGAACCTAACTATTAAAATCACATATTCTCAAATGAAACTTGCTCAAAGACCAATGCAGAAGCAGCCTTGCCCTGCTTTTTCAAATATGCTTTTCTGGTATTTGCCAAAGGAATGGCTTATGCTTACAGTACTCTCTCAACTTGTAACTCCAAAGACGTCTACAAAAACTGGTTGTTGGCTGCCTCATCATCATTTTGTAGTAGTTTTAGAACCATCTTTAAAGTTAAGTACACTATAAAAGTTTTTAAGCAGTTAAATGCAAATTAGAAGTACAGATTTGACAAATCATTCCTCAATTGTGAAACATCAGAATGACATAG
Source organism: Protopterus annectens (assembly GCF_019279795.1). Classification (NCBI taxonomy): domain Eukaryota; kingdom Metazoa; phylum Chordata; order Ceratodontiformes; family Protopteridae; genus Protopterus; species Protopterus annectens. The sequence continues at coordinate 257,564,579 of NC_056729.1, forward strand.
GACCATTACAGATAAATCTTAAAGACCTCCATTAAAAAATACTCCCTGAATATTAAGTAAGATCCTACTAATACCTATAAAATGATCTCTAAAGAGAAGAAAATCTGACCACCCAGTACCCACATCAGTGGGCAGAATTGTGAGCATGCATCTCACACAGTGTATATTTTATAGAATCTGATGCCTGCAGCCTAACTCAACACACACACACACACACACACACACACACACACACACACACACACACACACACACACACACACACGCATAAACCATGGACAGTCAGACAAGTTTTTATAAATATTACTCTAATCTCTAGAGTCTAATTTGTTTAAAATATTAACACAACAACAACCAGAAATTTTAGGCTCAACATGCCAGGCCCATACATGAAGAATGAAACTCTTTAATTACCATTCTTGACTGGCAATGTATAATCCATTTACCAGAATATCAAAAACATTTTATTATGAGGGAGTCTGGAACAAGGCAAAAAAGTGAAGGAAAATGAGAGACAGATATTTCAGATGTTCATTTACATAATAGTTATGTGAACAAGAAGCAGATGTCAAAAATGCAATGTAGCAGAAAGAATGCAAGCAGAGGTAGAAACAGTTTCTATATGGCATGGCAATAAGGAACATTTTTTTTAATTCTTTTTTACTTACCTGGAGCCAATGATGGTCGAGTGACTGGAGAAAGTACATTTTCTCATCCTGGGCTGGCAGGGAGTGTTTGCGGAACACGGGTGAGCACTGGGTGGACAGGACAGACTCTCTTCCTGCACTGCAGTCTGGCTCTGCAGAACTAAAGTACTTGCTGGGTAAGTCTGCATGGCAGTCAGTGACTCAGTAGAATTTCAGTGAAGTTAAATTGTAAACAGCTAACACCACGAATCTAAAACCAAGACCACAGTACAACTCCAAAGGCTAAGGAACGTCAAGCTGGAGCAAAAACCATAAAATAATGTTTTGATAACTTTAGTAAATGTAAATGAAAACGAAAGTAACCAATAAATCACTTTAATAAGCGTAAAATAAGAACAAAAATAGACAATAAATCAAGCGCTTTCGCCTGGTTCATACCAGGCTTTATCAAGATAAAGATAATTAAAACAGGTGCGTTTATATAACATTAATACAAGTCACATGATTCTTAATTAAAAAAATATATACCAAATCCAATTGAATAAAATTTTGCACAACATATAACTTATTAATAAAATGGTATAAAAATATGTAATAGTATAAAAATACTTTAAAAACCTCTAATTGCTCGAGTGATATATAAAAAAACTCTGTAACCACCAAAATTTTTGATACTACACAAAAATGCATATCTGTGCATGTGTCTATACCTACAACCAAATATCCACCCAAAAATACAAATTAGCCTAAAAAAATGAAATATCAAACTTTAATATATGACCAGTTTTATAATCTTGCTCTTCTCAGCTTAAGAATACTGGCGATACTAATATTGTCATTAAGCCCAGGAAATCTGGAGGCATCTAATTTTAATTGCCACAAAAGTTCTCTATACTCGAGAAGCGTTTCCCAATCACCCCCTCTTTGATCTTGTACAACTTGTTCCAGGACCAAAAACTTTAACTGCATATCGGGACATTGTATTTGATGTTTATAGAAAGCATTAGTGTCTTTCTTTTTGTAAACATCATATAGATGTTCATATATTCTTCGTCTTAAAGGTCTTTCGGTTTTTCCTATATAGAAACTGCAACATTGTGTACAAAATCCTAAATATACAACCCCTCTAACCCCACAATTGTAGTGACCACTTGCATTGAACTTAAAGTTCCTTGAGGGAATATATAAACTACTATCATTAATAATAAAAGAACACTGGTTACAGGCACCACATTTGTACGTACCTAACTTAACGGTAGAAGGGGTCTGCTTCGTACCATAGTTTTTACTTTCAAATAAACCCTTCAAATTTGTGTCCCTCCTATTTACAAAACTGGGCTTTACAGGAACTACATTGTGCATATCTTCTTGGAGGGTCAAAACTGGCCAATATTTCAGCACAGTTAATTCTACCTGTTCAGAGTCTTTGGTAAATGTGTGAATAAAAGTACTGTGCGACCCATATTTTTCTTCATGCTCTCTTTGTTCAACCATCTGCTGACCAACACCCAATAATGGGAAATACTTAAGTTCCCTGTTGATAATCACTTCATGGGCTAGTTTGTTAACCAAGCTTATTGGATAACCCCTTTCCAAGAAAAGTTCCTTCAACAAATTAACCTCATTAAGAAATTAATTATCATTTTTGTTCTTATTTTATGCTTATTAAAGTGATTTATTGGTTACTTTCATTTTCATTTACATTTACTAAAATTATCAAAACATTAAATTGTAAACAGTTCAGACTGCAACTCCACTCGCTGCTGTGCTGCTGCTGCTGATCCTCCTCCAACCAATCCAAATTTCTAAACAGGCGGGTCAAGACTCACTCGCATGGTAAACAACACAGTCCACGTCTAAGACAGGCTGGCAGTCTGCCTCATGAAGCTGATGTCATCACTCACTCCCCTGCATGTTGAAGACATTGCGGGATACGTTGGAGATGAGTGATGATGTCAGCCAAAACTTCAAATTGTAATTAAAAAAAAATTGGGAATTGAAGGGGCCTCTTGGGAATTCATGGCACCCCATTATTTTGCCACAAAACCAGTAAATACTGAGGAATTCAGTACGGTTGAGAGGTATGGTGGCAACTAATGATTTACAACCAATTTCTGTTTTCACATTTACTGGTAGTGTGCAAACCTGAGATATGATGCCAACCACATTTGCGTGATGTTAAACAGAGAGCAACAGTGCCAAGCAAGGAGGAAAGCAGTTTTTGAAACTGGAAAGTTAATCTGACACTTTAAATTAGTTTGAAAGGTGTTTGCCACTGCTGTAGGCTGGAAATATATTTTTTTTAATTTTAAGTAACTGTTAGGTGAGTTACCTCTGCAGGGGTCTACTTCATATGACTGAAATTTCATTGACTGAAATTCATTTGACTGTGACCAAAATACTGACAGTTCAAAAGACTGAAAACTCATTTGACTGAAATTCATAACACTGATACATTAAAGTAAAAGGTATATATGCCCTTTTCTCCACTGTAGTGCGATCCAGGAGTTAGTATATATAGTTAGGGGGTGTGGGGGCAAAGTCCCCCACATAGTTTAAGTAAATATTGTTTTCTGCAAAGAGTTATTCATATTCATTGTAGTTATAAATATCCATGTGTATGGTTTAAAATGTATAAAGTATGTGGGCCCACACCCCCCAACTATATATACTAACTCCAGGATCACACTACAGTGGGGAAAAGGGCATATACCCTATACTTTAAAGTGTCAGTGTTATGAGTTTCATTTAAATGAGTTTTCAGTCTTTTAAACTGTCAGTGTTTTGGTCTCAGTCAAATGAATTTCAGTCAAATGAAATTTAGGTCATATGAAGTAGACTCCTCTGCAGACATGCACTTGGAGCATAATTTTCATGACCTGACACAATTTTGTTTTGGCTTTATACACTGATAAAATTGATTTTTAAACTGTGGGATTCAAATCTATGCATAAAAGACAAAATATTTTCTTCCACAGTAGTGACATTCCCTCTTTGCCACAGAAGAAGTGCTGCTCAGACTTAGTCATGAATCATTCATAAATATAGCTGACAGTATGAGGTGTTAACCCAGTATGTGTGTGATGTGACAAGATGCTTGCATACAGATTCATTTGTGTATCTGTCTTATTTAAGCGTCAAGGCCATTCAAGTCCAGTTAGCAGAATAATACTTATAGCAATATAGCAGACAGTATACCCTGAGTCATACATCTGAAATCACAATAAGGGCATCTTATCCCTCATACATATAATTCATATAAGCTCCACTACCTAAAGTGTTATAAGTGGGTTTGAATATAATGTGAAATGGATCTACAGCAAAAATGTCTGGAATGTCCTGTATTAGAACCAAGGACCATGTGTATGGCAACCCAAAGCTTACACCTGTTGTTGCTAGAATGTTGAACTAACACTTGTATATTTTTCTGGTCATTGTTATAAACTGGATTGTCACAACAGTAAACATATGATGCACTTCCTGTATTTGAACCCAGGTCCATCTGTATTACAACTCTACACTTATACCTGCTGCCACAGGAATAGTTAAATGACAGTTGCATAATTCCCTATTCATTCTTAAGTTTTGTGTGTTAACCTCCGAGCAACACCGCTTAGTGTCTTTGCGCAGTGCCAAGCAGAATTAATAGAATGTATCTGTTTTCAGTTATTGACTGTCTGCATCCTGTCTGCAGGTGTTCAATGGCTGCAGGTGTTGGGGAACCTTGCTAACCACTGCTCAATGTCACTTAGCAATGTTGTGTGATAGAAAGCAAAAACTGTAACAACATATCCTTTTTGACCTTTACACTGTCCATACCCTGTCTGCAAGTGTTCTGTCTGCTTCCTGTCTGCAAGTGTTCTGTCTGCTTCCTGTGTGGGCCACTGTTAAGCTTTGTGCAAATGAGATAAGCACAGCTAAACCTGACATTCATCATGTTTCTCCATTTCCCTTGTTTGTGCTAAGCCACTCACAGTGCAAACACTAGCATAAAAAAATAAATAAAAAGGGAAAATTAGTTAAAATGAAAAAAGTGATCTATGAAATAAACACTACAAAATTTTTGTTCGTACACATGAAATATTTTTACACAGGTCTGGATTTGAACTCTCATTCCAAAGAAAATTCAGAACAGAGTAAACGTGCCTTATCCCTCTTTGTCACACAAACAGCTTTGCAGCAGGGAAGCAAAATCGTTCTGCATGCAACCAACTGCAACATCATCCACATCATTAACAAAACATATGACAGTTTGTACATGTATTAATTTCTAATATAGTGCACTGAGTGATCACACAACCATTTATGACTATTGCTTGCAAAACTGTAGCTCTGTCTTATCTCTCTGTGTTTGTTCCCTATTCTTGTCTTATCTGAGCAGTAATCTGAGACATGCAGTCGCTAAGGCATTCTGTATCCTTGCCCTTAAAATGTGTGAGGATATTAAATGGCAATAATATGCAGTTGTCAAGAAGTGAAGGGGAGGTTAGATGTTACTGAACAGAAATTGTGAAATGTGTACTGCTTACTTACATTTAAAACATTGCTATAATTACTTCTACACTTTGTAGGTCTAACCTGGCTGACACACCCACTGGAGGTAGGGCTGTCTGAATTGCTGTTGTGTTTTCCTTCTCCCTACCAGTAATCCTTCATAGTTGCAATCCATTAGCAGCAAACACTGAGGGATTGCCTGCACTATGTTTACATCAGGTACACGGAGCCAAGTAATTGGGATTCAGCAATTCTAATGAGTTCACACCTCATTTGCATATTCACAGTGCTCTCTGCCCTGAATCTACAACATAAAAAGGGAACCATGTAGCTAGTGAACCTGAAGTTGAGGAGACTTGTTTATGTAGATAACACAGAGGAGGGTATTACTTTGGGATATATGTGCACTAAAGACTACTGACCTTGAGATGGTATGCTTGCATTTTTCAGCTATATACTACATATGCTGAAATGTCATTAAGAAAAATCTGTTAATATATATTTACATTAGCAAATGCTACTATATGCAGTTCTTAGAAGTGTACTGATGGCATGGGCATGTTTGTCAGAGCATTTCACTTTCTCATATGCACAGCCTTACTAACTCTCATCACAACTGCTAATGTTACAACTGTTTTTCTGTGTACATTCTTCTATTGTTATTTCTGTGAAATGGTAAATGTCCCTTTGTCCTCAATGACACAGGGGGTGTTAGCCTTCTACGATGGACCATACACACCTCTAGGAGAGTGTTGGCCACAGATTCACATGATTGCCAATAGCTTCAAATGGAATGTTCAGTGTTAAATCTTTAGACATGTTTTAGGGACAGTTCATTTGATAGCACTTTTAAAAGTTCACTGATGGTTTGTCAGCAAAATGTGTCATTTGCCTGTTCTTTTGGGGTGGGAGATCAAAGTTGCATTTCTGCTTTGGCACAACAAGGATATGTTGCTATTGTTACTCTTCTTGTTTTGCATCCAACCTGGCTTTGGATGTGAATGTAATATGTTACAACCACACAATTCATTTTTTTATATTTGAATTTTGACTGCTTTATGTTTCTCCAATGGATAATAGTGAAATGCTAGCTTTTATGTGTTATCTGGAAACAGGGCTTTTAGTTATGTGATACTTATGTGCATTATCCTTCTGTTGTGTTTTAGGTCATCTTGGAGTGTGGCACTAAGGCATTCCAATCCCCGAAAACCACCCTTCAGTGATCCTGTGAATCAGGTCATTGTGGAAGCTTTTAGGCAACATGGGACCTTTCTGCTTGAGAGGGAATGTCTGCATCTACATGGAGGAGAGCAGCTGCAGTGCCCCATTATTGGATGGGTACTGGGGGGCCTGCTACACAGCCACCACTAACAGCAAATGAAGAGTTCCTGCTACTGTCAGGGATCCAGACAGCTCCTAGGAATGTACAGAACAGCATGTCCTTGACAGTGGTGCTACTGTTTCAGAGAGAAAAGTATACCCCAGGGTGAGCTTCCATGTAGACTTATGTATTTCACTTGTTAAATACTCTTGTATAGTAACATATTGACAGCAATATGTAAGTTCTAACAATAAATTTGTTTGGGGGACAGTTGTATATTGCTACAGTTAACAACACATTTTGATTGATTACACATGGGCTTAGGTTAGATTTGTCATCCACATTCTTGTTAAAAGTATCATTAATGGACATATAAAGGGCAAACCATTTTAACCCCCTCTGTTATTGTTAATTGTGTTGATGTTGTCCTTACCTTTTGCTTAACTTCTTCCAGGACCGTCATCCATGAGAAGCATAACATCAACTGCACATGATAAATCAAATATCATTTCTGTCAGTAGTGATGATCAGTTCAAAGAATTTATATATTTTATTCATATGTGTGATGTGGGTGTCAGGACTGTTATGTAAAAACTGGTGTAATTGTGGCACTACTGTTAGTTTATTAACATACATTTGACTATAGTACTGTAGTTATTAATTTCTTTCCTGTGTTTTTGCTTATTATCACATGTGCTCCTGACAGTGGAAGTGTAGGACTCTTACCACCTGATGTCAGAGTATCAGCAGACTCTGATGATGATGGTGGAGAAACAGAGGCACAGCCAGGGGGTGCAAAGGTTGAATCTGACACTGAGTTTGACATTCAGCCATTCCTTGTAAATCCATTGCAAGCGGTCAATAGGCCTAGCCTACCCATCCCAGTGAGCCCTCAGATTTTGGACAGGTGGAGGGTGAGACACTCAAAAAAGGAAGTGTGGTTACTGCAGATTCAGTATCTGTTGACTCTGGCCATAGCCAAAGTATGGGCAAGGTGCCACACAGGAGGTTTGTTAGGATTCCTCGGAGGAGGCCTGCCGTCCATCCTCCACCTAATCCAGGTGTGTCTTCCCATGCCACTTGAAGTATGTTTAGGGCCACCATGGAGGTGAAAGCACATTCCCATAGGTCCTTCAGAGAAATGTTTAGGGTTGTAGATGTGCCACAGGCTGACATGAGTGACTGCCTCCACCATGTTGCAGATTCAGTGGATCGGATGAATGACACATTGGAATGGGCACTGTCTGTGATTAAACATCTGCTGGGAGGGGGCCAGCATCCAAATGAGTGTAGGTCAGCCACATCATCTGTGTTAGCTTATGTGGCCATGCCAGATCACACACCCATAGTGGCAGCATTTCCACTTCTCCATCAGTAGTTGAGGTGTCCACACCCAGAAGTGGCTGGCCATGGGGTCATTGTCCTGGGCATCCTGTTGAGGGGAGCTCATACAGCAGACATTAGTCATGTTCATGTAGCAGCAGTGCATCTGCATCTGACCATGGTCGTGGATGTGCCAGTGTAACTCCTGGCAGAATGAGTTATCATGGTCAGGTACGACAACAGTGAATTGTCACCTCTACCATGCATGGCTCACACCTGTCCAACATACCAAGTCTTAAAGCTACCACGGAGCTTAGCTGTGTTCATGCAGACACTCACACACCAGTTTCTCCTAGAAAACTCATATAGGCTCACACACAACAGTTATATGGTTCAGCCATGGAGCGTAAAGCTCATTTTGTCTCACTGGACATTTGTTACTTTATCCAAATGTCTGCCTGGTTCTCTTTCTTACTCACATGCACTCACCAACCTTTTATGTCAGCCTAAGCCTCCTGCCCCCTCCCCAACACCCTGTGCAAGTGATGATAACTGTGCCATATCCTTGTTTTCTATACTTTGGATTCAGGAATACATAACATTTGTGTCTGATGCTCAGAGTGCATAGATGACTTAGTGCTTAGTACATTTGTGATTGTGATGTTGTTTTGCTAACTGTACCTTTGACATATTCTGGCCTTAGAAAGTTAGACAGTTAATAGAATCAAACATTTTTTGCATCAATGTTGTTAATGATCTTGTGAGGTTTGTGAAGTCTGAAACTGAAATGTGTCTCATTACTTTCTAACTCACTTCTCTCTTTAATGATTTCCAGTCCAAAAGTATGATGCTAAACTGAGCACATTCGGTGATCATCAGTACTTTTGAAAGGTATGACTGTGTGAATCGTTGATGCCTGAGGACACAAGTAGTCACATCAGTCTCTGCCGTCACATGTTAAAGTATTTTCTGTACAAATCACCAATCTTTTACTTGCTTACATTACCAAGTAACAAAGAGACATAGTGTAAGTGGTGGTAACATTTGATGAGAGACTACCGGAGTTGAACATGTTTTGCCTTTGAATAAATGAGAATAAATACATATTTTCTGAATCAGAATGTAACAAATAAATAAAATAAAATAAATGTATTTCTTGGAACAACAGCACCTAAGACAAACATTGAAAGTGATTATTTTTGTTTCCTCTATGCAATTTCATATTTCCTTTGTGCAATTTCATATCGCTCTTCAAATTTAAATGTTACATGTACTGCTTATTTAGTTCTGCCTTAAACAGAGTATTTTTATTTATTCACTTATGTTTAGAAGGTTTCTGGTTATTCATATATTTACTTATTTATAGGTTGATGGGAGGGTATTTATTGCTAAATGGACTAAGGCTGCTGTCCTCTAGCTGTAGTTGGCTTTAATACTTTGCCACACATTATCATTTGTTTTATAATTATTTGGCTTATTAACAAGAGTAAAACAGTAACTTTCATATCCCAAACAGGTAATCTAGGGTGAAGACAGTTTACTACTTTGGACCAGGACAGAAGGCTGTATTAAAGAATATTATCAGCCTTTCCTGAGAATTAATGTGAGTATGTGTGTGAATGTAAGAGTTAATTCAAAATGCAGTTATTGTGGGCAAGTGAACACTTGACAGCACTGAAACCCAAAGAGAGTTGTGTGAAAGGGGTATGAGGAATTAGGCCAAATACTATGCTATGCTTGATAAGATGTTCAGTGTCAATCCTATGCATAGATGTAGATAATGTAGGTCAGAAACTCGAACAAAAGTGCATAATTCTTGCATGTTGTTACACCTTGGGTGCCCTTAGAAAATTGTTTATGTAATACTTCATATTTGCATGTCTTTTTTATACTTCAGTCTGTTTGGTGTTAGTTGTGTGACTTGAAAGACCATACTGTTGGTAGCAATCAGACTTAAGCTTTTAAATAAAGGTAACTTTATTAGTGGGCAATGAAGTGGATCATACAACTGTAGCACTTGCACATAGTATTTTTACAGTGGTTAGGTGGTTCTTTAGTTGTTACAAATATTTACTGCTTTAATGAATGCATTTTTCAAGTCTTTTGCCTCAGCAGGGATATGGTGTGAGTACTTCTTGTCTGACAACTAGTATTTTTCTATTATATATTACTTATTGTTGAGTACAGAAGACATATCCTGCAGTGGCTTTCATATATCATTCTAGCTTCATTGGCTAGCTCTTTTTTCTACCATATAAATGTTTAAAGTATATTTTGTTTTACTTTTTCATTTAAACATAAAATAACTATCAATGTATCCCCCATATAATCTGTCATATGACCATTATTAAATTTTATGACTGTAATGATGGTACTTGAACTACAAGACAATGGGTATAGTTTGTAAAAGGGGGAGTGGTTATAAAAACAGAGACAGGTTTACTATTCATAAAGGGTGTTGGGTGCTGCTTGTGTCAGGAAGCAAATGATAGATAAATGTGGCAGCTATGTTTAAGGAAGTATCTTTGATCGCATGAAACCTTGTCCGTTTTACATTCAATGACAGGTAGTTAAGCCAAATTTGAAAGATAGAAGAAAAGTAATCTCAAAGGGAGCATTTAACTTTTTCAAAACAATATTTAGGTCTCGTCCAGAAAGAATATGTCTCTTACATGGATCAGTGTGAAGAGCATTAAGAAAAGTCTTTATCATTAGCCAATGTAGCAGCCAGTGGATGTCACACTGATAATACTGAGTAATGTCTATTAATAGAAGAAAAAGACACAATTTTGCTCAAGGCATAGGAAAATAGCACTGAATATTCAGAAGCTAAACTTTAAATAAACAACTTCTACTCTAACAAATTGCTTTTGGGTTCTCTAGCCTCTTATTGAATTTTAAGTATTTCAGAAGAGAAATGCATATGCATGGGGCCAAAACCCAAGCATCCATGCTATTGGATGCACAGTGCTGAGGCCTGGGTAAGTGCTATTTCCCTTCTAATAATACGAAAGTACTCCCTGAGCCATGCACTTGTGCTTTTTGCTTTTTTTGTTGCATCAGTTTAGAATCATTTAATCAGATCTCTTCTCCAGTCTTGTGAAAGTACATCAGAATTCCTTGAGTAGAGTGTCTATAAATGAGCACTGATGTATGATGCACAGCTCCAGATCCAGAGCTCATTAAGTGGATTTTGTTTCTTGAAGCTCCACTGGATTCAGCTGCCACTTGTGGTCCACATGTATGGTTCAACTTATTGGCATAATATTGCTTTACTTGTAAATGCACTTATACCAAACTAAGTCCCCTGGTCAACAAACTTCACAGAGCTGCACTGTCAGCTTGCAAACCTAGTAAGACCTCATGCCTCCTTCTTTTTTTATATAACACACTATTTTTGCATTCTCCATCACCACCTGAAGAAGACCTGACAAAAGGCTATTCTGAGAGATTGTTTATACTTTTTCCCACCTTCTTTTTCCCTGTAATTGCTGACTTTATGTGGACCTACTGCTATGGCAGTGCCCATTCATCATCAATGGGATGAGAATAAGATAGCTACACACTGGCCAAAATCCAGGCAGCTATGAGGTATCTTCCTGTCTTCCATGCTCTAACCCCCACCCCCCACAACTGATGTACATATTAACAGCCATGAGGCCTGATATGCCTTCCCCTGAAAATATGAATGTTTTAGGTTCATAGGTTCATAGGTTTATACTAGGCTATCTGCCCGAGGGCATTTACAAGCCTAGCCCATAGTTTTGTGGCTTTAGTATGGGGAACTATACCCATTATTTTGCTGTGCCTCTGTCGAGCAGTGACACTGAGGTAATCCCTGGGGTATATCTGCGATCTCCCATCCATTGGTCAAGATTTCTCTTGAACAAGGCCAGCGAGGTGCTCTGCCTCACATATACCGGGATTTTATTCCACAGCATAGGGAGTCTTTGGGTGATGAATCTATCCCTCCAGCACGTCCTATTAATAGCCGTGTCGAGGTTTAAGTCTCTCGCCCTTGTGGCTCTGATGGATCTAGATTTTTTGAGGTGAAGCATATTCATCAAATCTGGGTTTGACATGGCCTTGTATGTTAGGCAAAGGTCACCTCTGAGCAAGCGGTGCGACTGAATAGAGCTGGAGTTCTTTCAGTCGGGCAGCATAGGACAGATGTTTGAGACCCTTTATCCTTTTGGTGAGGAACTTTTGTGGCCTCTCCAGCTGCTGCAAGTGTCGGGTCAGATACATTCCGAATGGGGCATTGTACTCAATCATTGGTCTGATGAGTGATGAGTATAGGGAGACTATGACCTCCCTTGATCTAGATGAGAATCCTTTCATGATAAGGTGGGCAATGTAGAAGGTCTTCCTAACTACTTTAGCTACATGGGTGTCGAATGACAGACTACTATCAACCTGGGTCCCCAGGTCCCTGATAACTTCTTCTGTGCTCAGTGGATTGCCACCTATTTGGTAGCTAGGGGTAACCTTGTTTTCCCGAAGGGTATGACTATGCATTTTTTGGCATTTAACTTTAGGCCATGGCTCTGGCACCAGTTATCCATTTCTGTGAGACCCTTCTAAAGGATATCTGTGTCAGATGTGTTTTCTACTATGGCGCCCAGTTTGCAGTCATCTGCAAACTTTGTCAGCCATAACCCTCCTGTGTTTGCTTGTACTTCGGAAAAGTAGATGGCAAACAAGAGTGGGCCCAGGACTGAGCCCTGTGGTACACCACTTGTGACAGGCTTTGAGTCTGACATGGCGCCAGCAACTCTGACCCTGTGGGTTCTGTCACTCAGCCAGTTTGCAACCCATCTTGTGATGTATGGGTTAACATTTAAGCTGATGAGTTTTTCAATGATACCCGAGTGGGGTATTGTATCGAAGGCCTTCGCCAGATCGAGGTAGGCTGTATGGACTGCCTTTCCCTCATCAATGGCTTTGGTGACTGTTTCAAAAGTCAACTAAGTTTAGAAGGCATGATCTGCCTTTGACAAAGCCAAACTGGGATGGATCCAAAGTCTGCAAATTTCCTATGTCTTTATTTATGAGGTCCATTATGATCCTCTCCATGGCTTTGCAGATAAGGCTTGTCAAGCTAATGGGCGGTAATTTCCAGGGTCGGTGGAGGCACCGCCTTTGTGAAGTGGGACCACAGTTGCAGTGCGCCACTCCCTGGGTACGTATCCAGAGGTAAGACTATGATTAAACAGCTGTCCTAGCTGTGGGTTTAATTCCTCGTTGAGTTCGTGGAGCACACAGCCGGGGACACCATCAGGTCCCATGGATGCTGTGTTTTTTGCTTTGGCGAGAGCAGTTCTCACTTGGGCGTTGGAGATGTTTGGGGGGCTGCAATCGCTTGGTATAGATATCTCTCCTTTTGGGGGGGGGGGGAGAAGTTTGCACTGAACCTGTCAGCCAGTATGTTGGCAATGTCTGTAGGATCAGTAATCTTCACATCATTTGAATGTTCTAGTACATGTATAATGAAGGGTACCGCATGAAGTAAAATTTTCCACCATATGAACTGTGTACATAAGTACTTGCTTCTCTCTGTTAGCTGCCAGCACTGTAGAACTTCAGGCTGCTTCACTTCTGGTGCCAGAATGGATATGCCAGTATCAGGCACGTACTTCTGTCCTACCTCACTGGCTTCTCCATTGCCTATTGTCACTACCTGATACTGGATCACAGTCAAGCTTTTATTTCTCTGCTTCATGAAGCAGTCCATTTTGAAGGATCTGACCACCACAAGTTGTTCTGAAATCTCTTTCAAATGATCAGCAGGATAAGTGAGCAAGGGACCACATTTAATAAACTTTCCAAGAGTCAGAATAAGATCTGCAGCCCATATCTAAGGCATTAGTAATCAAAGTTTTGATAATTGGAGATTCAGAAAGCATCTTCCCTGAGAAAGATTATCAAAATGTACAGTTGCCACATTTTAACATAAAAATGACTCAGTGGAAGTTGCATGCCTAAAGGTGTCAAGCCCTGATCCTTAAGGTTTCTGGCATAATGTTGGATCTTTCTCATGTGCAGCATGGTATATTGTAGCATCACAATACTGTTCAATATGTCTACCAAAACTGATAGAAGCATTCTCAATGACCAGAAATGTAATGATAGTACCTGGTGAGAAAGGCTCACAGTTATGGATATCTTCTTTTATGTAACAATATTGTCCACTGAATGGTGCCTATTACTACTCCCAGAAACACTTTTGTCTGAGCTAGGGTCATATACAAATTTCTATGAGTGGCTATAAAAAACAGAGGATTTTGAAACTGAGTTACTACTACTTTATGGAAACTCTTCTGAAACTGGATCAGACAGTTGTCCAGTTGTGGAAAAATATGGAAGCCATTAAATATGTCTAACATAACAGTCACACTTAGGCACTTGGAGAACACTCTGAGAGATGTGTCAAGACTAGGGGTGAAAACTGTGAAACATGAATATTGTTTATCTGCCAAGAAATAGAGAAATCTCCTGAGAGGCTTGTATACTGGCACATGCTAAAATGCATAATTAGGTCTATCAAAGTTAAACAATGATACGAAGGTTCACTATACCAAATTTTGTAACACTTAGGAATTTGCCAAGGTTAGGTAAATCTAAAATTGGCTTCCAGAGATCATTCCTCTTGGTTACTGGTAAGAACTTAGAGTACAGAACCATCATTACACACACACATGCACACGCACACGCACACACACACACACACACACACACACACACACACACACACACACACACACACACACACACACAAACTCTCTCTGGGCAAGATTCAGAAAATGTTGCCAAATTACATTAAGTGATTTTGTGTAATGAGAGGCCATGAGCAGGTTGTATGCAATTTAGGAAACTACCATCACCAGAAGTACCCAGCACATCTAAGCCCCAGCCTGCCATAGTTGCCTTGCACATCTCTTGCCCTACCAGTACCACCCACTTCAGAAAACCATGCACCAGATGCTGGTAAAATTGTACTTGCTGGTAGAACGGTAAGTGGTTTGTCACCTAATGGCAGCTGACAGAGATTGTAGAGGATATTATAGACAGGACGTTGGATGCATGAAGTGGCCAAATGGAGAACTTTCTCTGGAGACTTAGGTTCATAGGTTCATAGGTTCATACTAGGCTATCTGCCCTAGGGCATTTATAAGCCTAGCCAGAATGTGTTTGGCTTTCGCCACCCATTTTAAATTTATTTTGCTATGCCCTTTTTCGAGGTTAGTATACTGTGCCTCTGTCTAACAGTGACACAGAAGTGATACCCGGGGTAAACCTACGATCTCCCATCCACTCATCAAGATTCCTCTTGAAGACAGTCAATGAGGGACTCTGCCTAACCTGGACTGGGATTTTATTCCAGAGTGAAGGGAGCCTCTGGGTTATGAATCTGTCCCTCCAGCATGTCCTATTTATTTCAGTGCTGAGGTTCAAGTCTCGAGCGTGGCTCGATGGGATTTGGATTTTCTGAGGTGCAGCATGTCCATTAATTCCGGGTTGGACATGGCTTTATACGTCAGGCACAGATCGCCTCTGAACAGGCAGTATGCCACTGAGTAGAGCTGGATTTTTTTTAACCGGGCAGCATATGGCATCTGTTTGAGCCCTTTGATCCTCTTGGTGAGGTACTTTTGGGGTCTTTCCAGTTGCTGCAGGTGTCTGGTAAGGTACATCCCAAAAGGGGCATTGTACTCAATTATGGGCCTGATGAGGGATGAGTAAAGAGGCACGATGACCTCCCCTGATCTAGATGTGAATCCCTTCATGATTAGGTGGGCTATATAAAATGTTTTTCTAACCACTTTGGCCACGTGGTTGTCAAATGAGAGATTGCTATCAACTTGGGTCCCCAGGTCCCTAATTACTTCTTCTGTACTTAATGGATTACCACCTATGTGGTAATTTGTGGGCACTTTGTTTTTGCCAAAGGGGATGACTATACACGTTTTGGCATTTAGCTTGAGACCATGGCTCTGGCACCAGTTGTCTGTTTCTATGAGGCCCTTTTGAAGGATGCTTGTGTCGGCTGGAGAGTCGATTATGGTGCCCAGTTTGCAGTCATCTGCGAACTTGGTCAGCCACAGTCCTTCCGTGTTGGCCTGTACCTCCGAGAAATATATACCGAACAAGAGAGGTCCCAGGACTGAGCCTTGTGGGACACCACTTGTAACTGGTTTGGAGTCTGACATGGCTCCAGCAATTCTAACCATGTGGGTTCTGTCCTTGAGCCAGTTTGTAATCCATCTAGTGACATAGGGGTTTATATTTAAGCTGGTGAGCTTATCTATAATACCCAAGTGGGGTATTGTATCGAAGGCTTTTGCAAGGTCCAGGTAGGCTGTGTGGACCACCTTCCCCTCGTCAATGGCCTTGGTGACTGTTTCAAAGAAATCAACCAGGTTTAAGAGGCAGGATCTGCCCTTAACAAAGCCAAACTGGGTAGGATCCAGTGTCTGTAGGTCCCCAATATCTTTATTTATGAGGTCCATGATGATCCTTTCCATAGCTTTCCAGACCAAGCTAGTCAGGCTTATGGGGCGATAGTTTCCAGGATCCGTTGAGGCACCACCTTTATGGAGAGGGACCACTGTTGCTGTACACCACTCTTTGGGCACATATCCTGTAGTAAGGTTGAGATTGAACAGTAGTTTTATTTTTGGGTTTAGCTCTTCTTGGAGTTCATGTAGGATGCAGCCGGGACACCATCTGGTCCCATTGATGCTGTGTTTTTTGCTTTGGAGAGGGCAGCTCTTACCTGAGCATCTGAGATGTCAGGGGGGTAGCACTCTGCTGGGATAGATATTTGCCCTTTTGGTGGGGGGGGGGAGTTTGTGCTGAACCTGTCAGCTAGGATGTTGGCAATGTCTGTGGGTTCAGTGTATTTTTTGTCATTTTGGACTAATTCTTTGCATATCTGGGAATTACCACCCAGGTTCCTAACATAACTAAAGAAAGCCTTGTGATTATCCTTAGTGTCCTCTGCAATTTTTCTCTCGAAGCTGGCCTTAGACAATTTTATGAGTGCCCATAGTTTTTTGCTAATACTGATCAGTGATGCCTTCCCTTTTTGGGATTTTGCTCTATCATTTAGTAGCTTCCTCCTTCTATTGTATAGTTTGTTTATGGCTGGGGTCCACCAGACAGGACGTCTGCCTTTGGAGGATTGGGTCTTGGTTTTATTTGGGATCGCATGATCCATGCATTCCTGAAGGTGTTCATAGAATGCGTTTATAAAGGATTCTGTGGTCTGGGCCGTATTTTCCACAGGCCTGGGGGCTTTGAACGATTCCACTTCGGTTTTGAGGAGTGTGAAATTTGCGGTTTTCTGAGCAGGAGGTGGGGTCGGGATGTGAATATCCAGTGAGATTAGTTTATGGTCTGATCTTACCAGTGAGGGATACACTTCTGGTCTGGAGCATAGAGTCCCCATGTTGGTGATGATCAGGTCCAGTATGTGTGCCCCTCTTGTGGGAGTGGTAACAAGTTGTTCCATAGCATTTGAGTTTATAAATTCTAGGAACCTTTGGGCTAGGGTGTTGGAGCTAGAGTAATGCTCCCAGTCTGTTTGGGTAGTTGAAGTTAAATAGCATCCCTGTCCAGCAATGGCTCCACCATCTTGAGCCAGTTCTCAATAGTGATAGAGTACCTAGGAGTCTCAGCTGGCAAAGACTGGAGCTAAAAAAATGAAAACACCCCATCCCATCACCCAAATGGGTGTTCCTCTCCCCTTTGTGTCCATGCCCACTCCCTGTTGCGTGGTCAATTCTCTCCTCACCATTGCCTTCTCTCTGTTTGTCTGATGTCTCTTTCACCATTGTGGTCTCCTTTCCTCATTGTGTTACCATACAACCTTTTAGTCAAGTCTGCCTTCTCCTGCTAACTACCCTAACCCTCTTACATTCCTCTTACTTCCCTTGCTTCCTTCTTTCTCCAGCTTACCCTTACCTTCATAAATAAAATATGTGCATTTGTATCACCAAAAAAAGTATTTCCCTCCTACTGCACCTTCATCCTGCTCATTTCTTATTTGCTCACCTTCTGTTCTAACATTTGCTTGTTTCCCCTCTTCATCTCTTTCCTATACTCCAATTTCCAACCTTTAATCTGATCAAAAAATAAACACACCACACATATGCCCATATAGGAATTCTAAACCACTTATCATTTTGTAATTGTACTGTCTGCAGTGGGTCACAAGAAGCACCAATAATGCTCATGTACAACCAATAAGAAATGGCACTGCTTGTGCAGCAACGATTAAGTCCAGTCAATGTTATCTGCTATATAAATTTGCCTGACTGCCATTGGTCATGCAAATGAGTTGTTCACCATTTTACAGCACTGTGAAAATACAAAACTAAGTACAGCTCATACCCTCACTGACTGCTTCCGTGGCTCAGCTTGTAAATGAGGTGATTTATAGAGTACAAATGAAGAGGGCAGAGGGTCCAAACCCCCTTAGGATTGTTTACTTTCCCTTTCTTTCATGCTTCCATTTTGCAAATGTGTAACAATCACCTGCTATGTGTTTGACTGACACCTTCACTGTGATTGCTTTCATGGCTCAGCTTGTAAATAAAGTAATTTATATAATATCAGTGAAAAGATATGAGGGTTCAAATCCCTCTTAGGGTTGAATGGGTGTTTTTTCATGACAGTTGTATTACAGTATAGGTACATTGATCAGACTCTGCTGATGTCATAACTGGTTTTGGTCGATAATTTATTTTAACACCTTTATTAAATTATCTGTTAAGACATACGCACACATTCATTAATAGAAAAGAGGGAGTGTAGAACAGAAGATATGTAAAGTAGAAGTTAAAAAAAAGTTAAAGTTATGGAACACTTGCAAAGTGAAGGATTTAGTGTAGAAAGTTTTACACAGGTTACATCACAACATGATGGAACAATGAGTCCCCAGAATAAGAAGAAACAGGAGAATCACGAGACTTCTGATGAAGAAATATGGACATGGGAAGGAAAAAGAGATTAATATGGTGCAATATTCATGTAAAGGAGAAAGCAAAAATAATCAAAACAAAAACAGCAGCGCCAAAAATGTTTGAAGAGAAATATAGGCAAAGACCTCCAGACATGGAAAATTTTACAACACAAAAAATAAGAAAACAAAGAGAAAAAGTAGAAAAAAGGATAAGTTATGGAGAAGATAAAGAAATAGAAACCGAGGTTATGGATTGCCTGTGAAGTGAAGGATTTAGTATAGAAAACCTAACTCAGAAAACATCACAGCAGGATAGAGTAATGGATCATCAAATTAAGGTAAAACCAGTGGAGCAGGAAACATCTGGTCAGTTGCCAGACAAAGATACACTGGAGCCTTCCATAGGAAACCAGTGCAAACATTCAATTGGAGCTGCACAGAAGGGGAGGAACAGGAAACTGTGGCAACTCTGAAGCAACCAATGTTGTGGGGTGATAGGCCAGTGATTTCCCATATGAAAGAGCAATGGATTACACAGGATGAAACCGATGAGAATGTGGTACAGAAACATGCTGTGGAACTACCTATAGAATGCACACATGAAGTGGAGAACAAAGAATATGCCTTCAGTTTAGAGGAAAATGACTTAAGAGAAAAGTTGCTTGATTTAATAGAGATGGACAGACATATTAAGATCAGTGAATGAAACAGATTACAGAAAGTCAATAAAGCCCAAAAAGTTAGAAGTTTGATAAAACAAATTGACACAATAATTAGGACTGTCCACAGAAACTCATGCAATATAACAGAAGTAAATAGGATATATTACTATGCAGCTAAATTAATATCAGACAAAGTCTTACCACAAAAAATACAGGTTAGTAAGGGAAAAAAAGGGGGGGAAATTGAATGCCATCATGGAAATATCGAATAGAGAAAACTATAAAGCAATTAAGACAAGATGTGTCACTGTTAGAAGAGTATAGAAGAGGGAACAGATCAACAAAAATACTCAGAAAGATAGAAGTGGTAAAAGCAATGCACAGTATCAGAATAGATCAGGATCTACTGTGCACTATCACAAATAATAAACTAAAAATATCAGCACAGGCAGAAAAAATAGATGATATGCAGATAAATATAAAGGAAAAGTACAAAATAAGAAATTTATAGATAAAAGAAGAAATAGATATATTTTGGAGAAATATTTATGAAGACCCAGTGGAACATAACAAAGATGCTAAACTGATAAAAGAAGTAAAAGAAAGAATAAGAAGTTAAAATGTACAGTATATGCAATGAGATGAAATAACATCCAGAGGGACTGAAACAAAGTTAAGAAAACGAAAAGCTCTTATTTTGGAAAAACCCCAGGCCCAGGTGCAGTACCTAACTTCTGGTTAACAGTATTAAAATCTTTATATGAAGATTTAGCTATGAGTAAGAACTATTTATCTCTACACCCCGAACATACACCAGCCTGGCTAACAACAGGAAGAACAATACTCCTACTTAAGAGTGAA
Organism: Protopterus annectens; assembly: GCF_019279795.1. Taxonomy (NCBI): domain Eukaryota; kingdom Metazoa; phylum Chordata; order Ceratodontiformes; family Protopteridae; genus Protopterus; species Protopterus annectens. The sequence continues at coordinate 257,584,853 of NC_056729.1, forward strand.
CCTGAAAGGTATCCTAAAAATTATAGACCAATAACTTGCCGTCCAAGAATGTATAAACTATACACTGGAACTGATGCAGACAGAGTTTATAGTCATTTCAAAGAAAACTCAATCATGGTAATAGAACAAAAGGGTAATAAAAGAAAGTTATATGGTACAATGGAATATTTGATGTTAAAGTCATAATGGAGAACTGTAAAAAGAGGAAGAATCCAAGTGTGGCATGGATAGACTATAAAAAAAACATTTGACAGTATCCCACATTCAGGGATAAAACCATGCTTAAAAATGTACAAGAAACACCCCACACTGATCAATTACATAACAGCGACCATGAAACAGTGGCAAACCACTTTGCAGTAAAGCTATGATAAAGGACAAATTATTATTCCAGGGATAAAAATTCAATGGAGGATATTCCAGGGTGACTCTCTTACACTGCTGCTCTTTTGTCTTGCCCTTAACCCATTAAGCTCTCTACTTAAAAGATTAGGTCATGGCTATAATGTGGCTCCCAGAAAACAACAAAATGTAAAAACTTCTTGTGAGGCTGCAAGCCCAGCTATCTAGAGTTTTGCAAATAGTCATATGTCATTGAATATTAATATGATCCGTAGGCTTGTCTTACAAATGTAAGAGAACTGTATGTTATGTGTATATTAAACTACTGGTGCAGAAGTGTGTGTTGAACTGTATGTTATGTACTGAGCGTCAAGAATGTTACAACAGTGTACCCTGTTGGAAAACAGCAGAAATGTGTATAAACTATATACCTGTTTAGATGTCTGTTTTAATGGTAGAAGTTGGAACATACAGAGTTAACTTGCAAAACCTGAAGAAAACAAGTGGAAATTGTTTTGCAATACTGTTATCTCTGTTTCACCTCAGAGAAGACACAATGTCTAGAGTTGGAGGTTTTTCCTATTCTCTTGAAACAGAAATAATTATTAGGTTTCAAATGTAGAAGTGTTTAACTGCTTTACGACTTTTAGTTCTAGGCAAACTTATGAGAGGAATGTACCTCTGACACAGAGGTGCTAAATTCTAAGTTTCTGTTAGCCTGGAAACTGCTGGCAGGTGACAAAGAGTGATGTCATCCCAGCAAACCCAGCAGCAGTGTGTATTATTAATTTAAAAACTATCTCAGAGAGTGAGTTTGTGCATTTTGTATCTTGTCTTGGATCTAGAAACATCCATTCAGCACTTCTCATCTGCATTTGCCTTTCTCTGTAAGTAAGTTATTTAAGGCAGAGCATCTCTTAGATATAGATAGGAATATAGTAAAGATTAGTTTAAATGTTTTCTGTATTTATTTGAGACTGTCCTACAATGTTGCTTTAAAATATTTCCTGTTATTCTGAACACTGTAGTCACTGTGCTGAGTTATTGAGTATTGTCTTGTTCTTTTATTATTTATTATTAAATATATTTAAATCTTTTAATTGTGGCTGGTTTGTTTAGAGATATTTAAGCTCTTAGAGTACTTGCATATGTATTTGGTGACACTGTATAGGCGACTCTTAAATAGCATTGCAAGTCTTGGTCACACTTACCATTTGGATAATAGTAACATTACACAGTAAGATTGGGTACCCTCTGGAAAGGGCCTTAAAATAGCTGATATGGGGTACTGGTGGCAGTGCTAACTACATTATGGTCTAGGCAGAAAGGGGGCATAGCTAGTAAACCTGTGCCAGCCTTTCCCAGGTGTGTGTTTGTGTATAAATCAAATCTCAATGTGTGTGTGTTTGTGTGTGTGTGTGCGTGTGTGCGTGTGTGTGTGTGTGTGTGTGTGTGTGTGTGTGTGTGTGTGTGTGTGTGTGTGTGTGTGTGTGTGTGTGTGTGTGTGTGTGTGTGTGTGTCAGCTACTTGGGCAGGGAAATGAAGCACTGGTGGGACAGAGAGAGTGTTGGGAGGACTCGGCTTGGAACCCTGGCTAAGGACCCAACTCTATAGCTGTGCCAGTGGTGAGTCTTATTGGGGATCTGGAGAGAGAGAGAGAAACCAGCCCCAGACTGACTGTGATCTCTGTGTGCTCTTAAGGGAAAATTGTCCTTTACTGTGTGTGCACTTGTCATCCTCCCTATGTGCATGTCCCTCACTGGTGCTAGTGGTGAGGATTGAGGCTCCTTGATTATTAGGTCAGTGCAGGGGCATCACACTTCTCAGCTTCTTTTCATAGATGATTTAAAAATGCATAGATCATCAGATGAGGAACTGAAAGCATAACTGCAAGGGGGTAAAAAGTTTTCAGATGAAATAAAAATGCCATTTGGTCTTGATAAATGTGCAAAAGCAACCTTTAAAGCAGGAAAGTTGGAGCACCAAGAAAACAGTTTGGGACAAGAGTGTTTTTATAAAAGAACTTGAGCAAGAAGGAGCGTGTAAATATTTGGAAACTGGTGAAGGATCAACAATAAAACATGAACAAATGTGAATAAAACTCAGTAAGTAATATTTTAGAAGGCTTAAATTAATACTAAAACAGCTTTGACATCTAGGAACAAAGCCCAAGCTATAAACCAATTTGCTCCTCCTGTCCTAACTTACAGTTTTGAAGTGATGGACTGGCCCCCAAAAGGTTTTGGATAGTTTGGATAGCGAAACAAGAAGGATGTTTCATGCTCATCAAATGATTTATAAAAATCAGAGTATACCAAGTCTATATATTCCCTGTTTTGAAGGAGGTATGGGCCTCCTTGAAATTGATTACATGTATAGATCTGCAATAGTGGGACTGCATACATATCTGCTGACATCACAAGACCTAAATGTAGTGAAAGTTTTGAAACATGAGGAGAACAAGTCATAGATGACTTCTCCACTTAGTTTCATCTTTTGGTTTAAATTCACCTCTCATTAACCATTCCTGCATCTGATCCTGATCAACATGAGGTTATTCCAAGAGTTTCCTATACTTGCAACTATATTTATGCATTTTGCCATTTCTTGCCTTCGCATCTGATCCTTCACCTTATAGTCTTTCTTTTGCTTTTTGGCACATTCAGTTCCTACCTGATTTTTATCTACTTCTGGTTTGATTTCCATTCCTGCTTGATGCCTATATATATATATATATATATATATATATATATATATATATATATATATATATATATGTATTTACAATTACCTAACATATCCATTGGTCAGTTTTGTTTTTTTTTCAATATACCATAAAGATCACAGGTTTGAAGTCCCTGAGCTACCATGAGAGGCCAGGAGTTTTGACCCTATTTTTCAGTATCTTATAGACCTTGGATAATGGATCTCTCTCTTTCTCTCTCACTTACAGAGACTCAATTGTCCTGGGCTCTGCTTCTCTGATAGTCCAATATCCTCTATCAATACTAGAACCCGGGACATAAATCTTCACTATCAGATAAATAAAACATGATGGAGGGACAGGTGTATAACCCATCTCCTCCCAAACCTCTGGAATAAACTTCTTCTAAATGTTGAGCAGTGCAGTTATCTTCCTTTAGACATAAACTAGATAACTGGATGGGTATCCACAAATTTACTCCAGGACTGATTGGCATAGCCTTCCTGGAGAAAGGAGGTATGGCCTGAGGAAGGGTACTGACAAGATGAGAATGGTCATGGGACTCAGTGGAAATGGAATATCTATGAAACTATGAATCTATTCCATATTACAGATATTAAATAAAATGTTATATAGTATGAGGAAATAGAATATGCTGATAATAGTGAGAAAATGGCCACAGGTTAAATTTATAACATCTAGTACTATTTAAAATCACCTGCCTAATAATCTAATACAATTGCTGGCAGTTAAAAAAATATCCATAGATACAGTCTTTTGAGGTCACTGCGCATTTTCCATGTCCAGGACAGAAAGTTTTTAGTATCCATTAACACGGAACATCTATATAAGTGCTAGTAGTTTTTGTAAATCTGATATTGTCAAACATGTCTATATTAGATGATATTAGATGATAAAACTGCTATAGCTCTTGAAAGACAAAGTAATACTTATACATTAACTCCTAAATGTATGAATAATCTAGCAAGAAAGGCTAAAATTTTTGCAAGATCTAATTATATACACAGACAAAACACCAAAAACAGAGGTAGGAAAGACATTATCAGTATTCAGAGATTATTATAAAATGAATGAAAGTCCCTGTTTTGTAACTTTTATAAATAAACTAAAATTGCCAAAGCAAAATCAAAATTAGACAAAGAAAAAATTCCTGATAATGTTAAATTGAAAAATGCTAAATAAAATAAAAGAACTTAAAACTAACAAATTTCCTGGCTTAAATGGTATAGTTCAAGAGACATATAAAATGTTCCAATGAATGTATTACATCCTTTCCAAAATATCTTGTCAGACATTATCATCCTGGAAATATTCAGCAATCACACCAATCCAAAAAGAAAAAAAAGATTTACAGAAATGTCCATTATGTAGATTAATATCTTTATCAAATGTAGATTATAAAATCTTCATGTCAATTTTAAACGATAGAAAGTTTTTATTACTAGTAAACATTGACCACAAATCTTCCACTAATATTTTTAGCCTTATATAAGTTCTCATTAATTTAAAGGGAAGAATTAAATGGAACTTATCGAACTTAATTTTTCAAGAGAAAGTAAGTAACATTTTTGAAAATGGTAAAAAGTACTATTTTCCTTGAATAAAACAGCTTCAGTCCAGTCTTGGAGGGTCTGTGCCTAGAAATGTGTACATTATGCTTTTTTGTTTTTAACTCATGATAAGATTGCTACAATTAAGAAAGAAAACAAAAACATTTGCTGGAGATGTAACATAGAATTAAAAGCTTATTGGAAACCTATATTGTTTGACTGCGTTCAAGTAAAACAATTCAGGAAAGAAATTCAGTGTTATTTGCAAGCTTTGCGGTCAGACAATTTTACCTTACAGGGTATTTAGTTTGTCCAATGCTCCTTTCCAGTCAGTTATTAAGAATGATCACTACTATTTATTGTGGACAATGCTAGTACTGCATGGAAATATATTACCTGAAACTGGAAGAAAAGTGTCCCCTTTATTTGAAAAAGTTTCTGCAATTTATTGAAAAAGTAATGATCACAGAGACTGAAATTAAGAAACTGAGATTGTCTCAGGTGACCACATTTAATAATCCATAGATTAATGTTCACCATTTGATAGAAAATATGAAAATGGTTGAAGCAACCTCTTCCCAGTTAACATAATATACTTAAGGTCATTGCATAACAGAACTTATGCTTGGTCTAAGGCACCAATTGATGTGTTTCTTATTGTACTATTGATTTTTCTTTAAAATGGCTATTATCAACACAGACATGCTGTAGGTGGATTGGACACTCTAAATTGTCCCTAGACATGAGTGCGTGCATGTGTGTGCCTTCTGTGGAAGGTTGGGTGCCAGGCTGGCAACTCGGCATGGTAAAACTCTACTGCCAATCATGAGCAGACAGGTGATCCGCTGTGGCAACCCCTAACCGGGAAAAAGCCGAAAGAAGAAGAAGAAGCTATTGTATATGGTAAATCCAATTTGAAAACGATAACTTCTTATATTATTGTAATTTTATGGAAAAAACAATAAAAGAATTAAAAAGCAAGCTTGCCTGAATGGCACAATGTTAATGCAGAGACACCTCTTGATTAGAAAAACTACTAGACGATTTAGCAAATTAATCTATGAATGTGTGCACTATAAATAAAATAATGGTAAAAATACACTGACAATTCATTCAACAAAGCGCAGAATAGATCAAATCACAATTTTATGTTTTACTGTTTGCAAGTCTTAAAATGATTGCACTGTAATAGAAACTAAAGCTCTCTGTTACTGCACTTGAGTGAGTTAGACTATCTGAGTTAAATATGCTAATTTTACTAATTACTTTACTGTTGCTACATATTGCTGCTGCTTTTACTTTTTTTTTTGCATTTGTAGTTACTTGTTATTGTATCCAAAGTCACATCTCATATCCTGTTATCCTCTAGCCACATCCCACATAATGAATATTTTCTATTTAAATGAATTATGCTCTTCTATCTTATATCAAGATTATTAAGATATTCTGTTTTTACACAGCCCTTAGACTTCATTGACCATTACAGAGTCTCAAGCGCTGTTGCCTGTTATTGGCCATTACAGAGTCTCAGGTGCTGTTGCCTGTTATTGGCCATTACAGAGTCTCAGGTGCTGTTGCCTGTTATTGGCCATTACAGAGTCTCAGATGCTGTTGCCTGTTCTGTAGCTAGCCTGATAACACTAAGTACTCTGTGGACTAATTCAATAAATGAGAAGTGTGTTTATTGATACTGCAGACTACCTTCTTACCTCAAAATCAGTTTGGTGAGCACAAAATGGGTCTATATTAGAATGCCAAAACCTTACTTAAGCGAATCCTGAAAGGCCGACACATACACAGCGAACTGCAAGAACACCGAACCTCCTTAAGCATGAAATTCAAAATATCGAATTGCCATAGTTGGCCAACTCCACCGCCCGCTATGTACTGCCTACCCAAACAAAATAAATATGAATGTATTACTATATATGCTTTACCTTTACCCGCACCCTAACCCTAAGGTCAGTAACTACTGCACATTTACATTAGGTAGCTATACCAGATAAGAGAATCTCTTACTGACGTTTTACCTCACTAAACATGGTGTGGACAACTATGGCGATTCGGTATTTTGAATTTCGCACTTAAGGATGTTCAATGTTCATGTGGTTCGCTGTTTATGTGTCAGGCTTTTGAGATTCACTTTAGTGAGGTTTCATCATTCTAATATAGACCCGCACAAAACACACACACACACACACACACACACACACACACACACACACAAACACACACACACACACACACACACACAAACACACACACACACACACTGCTACAGCTCAGAACACTTTTACTAGACCAACTTACACTGAGGTTGTTAGTAGAACACTGCCTTAGCCTCAAAGACTAAGGACGAAGAAACCTCATCCATTAGTTCATATACCAACACCCCCCACCAGACTGCAAGCACATAAGGCCCAGTTCTACCACCTAAAGAACACATCTGTTTTTTTTTCATTTCACAGACCTATTACATATAACCACTAAGACTGTAATTGATTCGTATTATCTAACTCCAATGATATTCTAAAATTATATTCAAAATGTTTTATAATCACCATGATTCCCTACACAAAATTCAGAGCATAGTTCTTTTCACACCAGTCATAATCTACAGTGACATTGATTAAAACACATTTGTGATAGGACTTACAGTCAAAACAGGAAACTGTCAGCTATTATCATTTTTACAAGTATATATATATATATATATATATATATATATATATATATATATATATATATATATATATTGGCAAAATCAGGTGACTGGGTGAGACAGTACAGTATGATACCTGATATATAACTTTCCAGTTTAACATTCATTAAACAGTTATCTTTATGCTGATATCCAGGACAAAAGTTTGACAATCTAATTTCACAGAAAAGGGGTGAAAAGACAGCCTAAATGTATCTATGGCTATATAAATCTCAGAGTGTGGAGCTTTTGAGCAATGTTTTTTTCCAATTATTTACAAGTTACATTTCTGCCAACCAGTTCTATAAAAAATGAAGTCTTATTGCTATTTTTCTTGCGACTTATGAAGTCAGCTTCCAGAACGCAGTACAATGATATCATCTGTATAAAGGGTACAGTTTAATCTTGGTAAGTCTAAGGGTAAGTTATTGATGAAAATGTAAAAGAGTACAGGTAACAGGATTGAGCCCAGTTGTACTCTTGCTGAGAAGGCACCATTTTTTGGGACTGAGGCCCATGCTTAACAGTAAAAGATAGGTTACTTAAGTAAGCAGAAAACTGCTGTAGGGCACTGTTCCATTTATAAAAGTTAGCTAGTGTTTTGATAAGAAGGTCAAGGTTAACTGGTTCAAATACTCATTTTAGATCAATTAAAATAGTAACTATTGGCAGTCTATTTTCCATTCCCACAAAGATGGAGTTAGTTACTGTAAATAGACATGTTTGTATGCTAATTTTTTTCAAAATCCATGGTGTCCATCTGAAAGTAGATAATATTTTGAAGTATATCAAATTAATTGGTTCTATAGTAACCTTTTCCATTATCCTAGCTAGAAGGTATGATATACCAAGTGGTCAGCAGTCTGCTGCTGAAAACAGATTATTAACACTGAGGCCTGGAACGACACTTGCATGTTTCCAAGAGTGACGAATATGCTTATAAGAAGTGTTAGGCTGATGTGTTGTTGTGGTTTGGAAATACACATCGCAGACATTTGGATAAATTTGTGTACAGCATTGTGTGATTAACTGATTTAGTAGTGTCAATATTCTTCAGCTGTCATAATACATGCTTTCAGGAGACACCCTTGAAATAGAATTGCCAGAGGTCACACATTTTAAGTATGGTTTCTGAATCTGTGACATTGTGTGGCTGATAATTGTGTAATGTTTGGATCTGGTAGCTGAGGATATAAGTTTTTTATGTTATTAAGTAGCTCAAGTTAAAGGATGACATGACTATCTGATATAGGTTTCAGGTCATTTTGCATAGCTTTCAACCCCCCTCTATAACTGCTTGGGGTACCTACACATTAATTTTGTTGTTTCATATATATATAAAACTGTTGTAGCATCTGTGGGAATGGTTTCTTGTTTTCTTGCTGTTTGAGGTGGTAGCAAATGTGGTTGTTGGAAGTGTTAGACTGGTATATTTTTTCAGGTTAGATCATGTTATTTTAGACGTGTGATGGTGTGCAGAGATAGCCATGGGCATGTTACATTTTTAAATCTCATTTGTTTGAATATTCAGAATGTAAAGAGTGTAGTTGTTGATTTATTGTTATTAAAAATAACATCCCAATTATCTTCTGCAAGTTTTGAATCTAATATTTGCTATGAGAAGTTGTTGACAGGTCTTGTAGAAATTATTCTTGGCAGGTGTTTGGGTGTTTTGAATGGCCAAAAAGAGATAATTGGCTTGCTACTGGCTGAACTGGGTAATATGGTTGTTTTAGAATGTCTGTGTAGGACATTGGTTGTAATTATTTCAGTTAGTGAGGAGTTAAGTGTTGTATGGAATATCCTTGCTGAATGATTAGCAGTTAACAGTGGTTGTGGATCTGTTTAGGTGTACTCTTTGTCTTCCTAGTCAATTCAAGTCAATGTCTCCTAGAATAATACATTTGTATTTCCCAGATGTATTTAGAAAAAGGTTTAGATATTACCAATACTATAGCATAAATTTGAATACCAAATAGCATGTAACACTTCCTGTTTCCAGTAGGAATATGGGATGCTACTCAGAAATGCATGCATAAAAACAGAGTGACAAAAATTATGGAAAAATATAAGCACATTATCAAAGAGACAGTGTAATATCTAGACTTTAATGAACTGTAGTGAAAAATTCTGCCATACAATCTTTTATTTTTGCTTTTGAAGAGGGGAGATGTAAAATGTGTGTTCTCTTTGTTTAACTTACGGTGTCATTAGCATGTTGGTGCTATAGAGTAGTTTCCTGTGTACTAGACAGCTTTAAAAATCATGAGTAGTAAGGGGGGGGGGGCTTAGAAAATTGTAAAGGGGTAATCAACCCTGAAAATAAGACATACTTCCAAAACTAGGTACATCATGTACAGGGACAAATCAGGCCAGAAAGTAGGAAAGCTTCTTCAAACTACAGACAGTTAAGATGTCTGGTAGTACACGGATAGCGAAGCTGGAGGTGGATTGTATATCAGAAAAATGTTAATCTTTAAGGCTTTTCCAAAAGTAATTTTATCTGTATAATAGATATTTGGCACTGAGGAGACAGAAAATTACAAGGATGACAGTTAAAAGTCTACTTCACATTTTATTAGATGAGAAAAAGTATAGTTTGTGCATATTTCTAAGGCTTTGTTGAGGATTAGTGGCCAGAGTAGTGATTGGCAAAATTGAGTGAAGGATTAAAATCACTGAAATCAGGAATTAGTTGTGAGGTGAGTTGTAATGTAATGTATGGATGCCTGAATGTTATCTACCAAAATAAGTGGGAATGTGTGAAAGGAAAGATATAGGAATAGCTTGTGTAAGAGATATATGACAGATTTATGGATGTATTTAGGGCTGCAAATGAAGAAAGAAAACAGAGAAGTGAGGGATATGGAAGTTTTGAAAAGCAATGAGAAGACTGAGTTACGAAAGCGTACATGAAAAGAAAATAGTTTAATGGTTGTTAAGCATTAATGCAGGTTTACAGATAAGTAGGAGCTTGTTGTAGTGGAAAGTAAAGTAGTCCAACATGGGAGTTCATTCAAAAATAATACGTACTGAGTAAAATATCTTCAGTTATAATAATTACAAAACACAATTGCTTGTCCAGTATGGGGTAGACATTTGATGAGTAGCATTATTTAGATTAAAATGGCTAAGGAAATTTCATTTGGACTTGCATATCCATTAAATCACTGAACTCATTGTAGTCATTATCACCCTGAAACATTATGTAAAGCAAAAACTAACACAACTGCTCAAGGACACAGAGCAAGTATTTGAGAAAAACAACAACGTTCCCAAAGGAATAAAAATCAGGATTAGGCAAAAATATTGTACCAAGGTTAAACAAAGTCTGCTCAGTACAATACACACTAAATGTGAACGTCGAACTGAGATGTTTAAAAGAGTCAAAATGTTGCAAAAGAAGAGGTGAGTGAATGGGCTAAATGCATTATTGCAATCATAAGGAAAGGAAATGAAAAGCTGTTGTCTCTGGTATTTGTGGGAATTTTAAGCATTAACACTATGCTCCACATCGTCCCATGTCTACTTCCTCACATGAAAGAGATTTATGCTTTCCTAGCAGAAGGGAGATGTTGTTCAAAGATGTAGTTATGTCAGGCCTACATAAAATAGAACTTCGGGATTCATCCAAGAAGTTCCTGGCAATCAGAAGTCACAAAGGGTTATTCCAATGCAGTTACCCTGCCATAAGCATAGCTTCTTGCCTGACAATTTAGCAAAGAGCTGGACACAATGCTATTTTGATGATATTATTATGACTGGGGAAAATGACAAAGATCATCTATAAAAGCTGCATAAAGTGCTGATCAGAGTGAGCATAACTTGAGGGCAATGAAGGAAGACTGTAAGTTTTTCAAAGATAAAAATCTCTTACTGTGGACATTTCATTAATAAAAAAGAAGTTATGTTCTTACCATAACGTTCCATGTGAGTTGTTCATCTCGCCTTTGTTCTTACACACGGGTTCGGAGCCGATCCTTCAGCTCCGAGTCGGCCACATTCCAAGCTCTGCATCTAAGAGAAGCTCGAGGCACAGTCCCTATCCCATGATCCTCTCCTGCTAACCCTCAGATCTAGTTTTCTATGAAAACCAGACAACAGAAGACATATTCTCTTACACATGCATACGTATTCATACACATATACACGTATATTACCTAGAGACAGTCAGTCTAAGGGACCATGAGAAAGACAACCAGCCACCAGTCATACCTGTTCTTCCGGAACACGGAGGGGGAAGGAGGGCGGGAATGTAAGAACAAAGGCGAGATGAACAACTCACATGGAACATTATGGTAAGAACATAACTTCTTTATGTGAAGTTGTTTGATCTCGCCGTTTGTTCTTACACACGAGTAGTGTCCCTAGTACCCTAAACCCCGGGTGGCTCACGGGAGAACATTCCTGAGAACAGTGAAACCAAAGGAAGCCCTGTCCCTGGAGGCCCTGTCCACATTGTAATGAGTGATAAAGGTATGAGGTTTTGCCCAGGTAGCCGCTGCACAAATGGTATCTATTGGTAAACGAGCAGCATGGGCTAGGGAAGTAGAAACAGTTCTAGTGGAATGAGCTTTAGCTTTGAGCGGAATAGACTGATTGGTTCATAGGTTCATAGGTACATAGGTTCATACTAGGCTATCTGCCCTAGGGCATTTATAAGCCTAGCCAGAGTGTGTGTGGCTTTCACCACCCCTTAGGATGAGAATACTATACCCATTAGTTTGCTGTGCCTCTGTCCAGCAGTGACACAGAGATGATTCCCGAGGTAAACCTACGATCTCCCATCCACTCGTCAAGATTTCTCTTGAACAGAGTCAGTGAGGGGCTCTGCCTCACATGGACTGGGATTCTGTTCCATAGTGTAGGGAGTCTCTGGGTGATGAATCTGTCCCTCCAGCACGTCCTATTTATATCCGTGTTGAGGTTTAAGTCTCTTGCTCTCGTGGCTCTGGTGGATTTGGATTTTTTGAGGTGGAGCATGTCCATTAATTCCGGGTTGGACATGGCCTTGTATGTCAGGCACAGATCACCTCTGAGCAGACGGTATGCGACTGAATAGAGCTGGAGTTTCTTCAGTTGGGCAGCGTATGACATATGTTTGAGCACCTTTATCCTTTTGGTGAGGAACTTTTGGGGTCTTTCCAACTGCTGCAGGTGTCGGGTAAGGTACATTCCGAATGGGCGTTGTACTCAATCATTGGTCTGATAAGTGAAGAGTACAGGGGTACAATGACCTCTCCTGATCTGGATGTGAATCCCTTCATGATCAGGTGGGCAATGTAGAAGGTCTTCCTAACCACTTTGGCAATGTGAGTGTCAAAAGAGAGGTTACTGTCAACTTGGGTCCCCAGGTCCCTGATAACTTCTTCCGTGTTTAATGGATTACCACCTATGTGGTAATTAGGGGTTACCTTGTTTTTCTCAAAGGGTATGACTATACATTTTTTGGCATTTAGCTTAAGGCCATGGCTCTGGCACCAGTTATACATTTCTATAAGACCTTTCTGGAGGATGTCTGTGTCTGATGGAGTGTCAGTTATGGTGCCCAGTTCGCAGTCATCTGCAAATTTTATCAGCCACAATCCCCCTATGTTTGCCTGCACTTCAGAAAAATAAATGCCGAACAAGAGGGGGCCCAGGACTGAGCCCTGTGGGACACCGCTCGTGACCGGCTTAGAGTCTGACATGGCACCAGCAACTCTAACCCTGTGGGTTCTGTCCTTGAGCCAGTTTGCAACCCATCTTGTGACATATGGGTTTACATCTAAGCTGGTGAGCTTTTCTATGATGCTCGAGTGGGGTATTGTGTCGAACGCTTTTGCTAGGTCAAGGTAGGCTGTGTGAACTGCCTTACCCTCATCAATGGCCTTAGTGACTGTTTCGAAAAAGTCGACCAAGTTCAAGAGGCAGGATCTGCCCTTGACAAAGCCAAATTGGGTACGATCCAGTGTCTGTAGGTCCCCAATGTCTTTATTTATGAATTCCATTATGATCCTCTCCATAGCTTTGCAGACAAGGCTCGTCAAGCTTATGGGGCGGTAATTTCCAGGGTCCGTAGAAGCACCGCCTTTGTGGAGTGGGACCACAGTTGCCGTCGCCATTCTTTGGAGTGCGTATCCTGTAGTAAGGCTAAGATTAAACAGCAGCCTTATGTGTGGGTTTAGTTCCTCATTGAGTTCGTGTAGCACACAGCCGGGGACACCGTCCGGTCCCATTGATGCTGTGTTTTTTGCTTTAGAGAGAGCAGCTCTCACCTGGGCATCTGAGATGTTTGGAAGGCTAGACTCTGGTGAGATAGATATTTCTCCTTTTGGGGGGGAGGGAGGGGAGAAATTTGCACTGAACCTGTCTGCCAGTATGTTGGCAATGTCTGTGGGTTCAGTGATTTCTGTATCATTTTGGACTAATTCTGAGCATATCTGGGAGTTTCCACCCAGGTTTCTAACATAGCTAAAGAAGGCCTTATGATTGTCTTTTGTGTCTTTAGCGATTTTTCCCTCAAAGTTGGCCTTGGATGATTTTATGAGTGATCGTAGTTTTTTGCTAGTATTGATCAGAGATGCCTTCCCTTTTAGGGATTTTGCTCTGTCATGTAGTAGCTTTCTCCTCTTGTTGTAGAGTTTGTTTATGGCTGGGGTCCACCAGACCGGCCTGCCTTTGGTGGAAAGGGTCTTGATTTTATTAGGGATTGCTTGATCCATACATTCCTGGAGGTGCTCGTAGAAGGCATTTGTAAGGGTTTCAGCAGCGTGGGTTGTGGTTTCCACTGGCTCGGGGCCTTGAAGGATACCACTCCAGTCTTAAGAAGTGTCAGTTTTGCTTTTGAGAAGTTCTTCACTGTGGTCTCATTTGCTGGGGTTGGGGGCGGGATGTGGGTCTCCTGTGAGATTAATTTATGGTCTGATCTCACCAATGAGGGATATACTTCCGGTGTGGAGCATTTTGTCCCCATGTTTGTGATGATCAGGTCTAGTATATTTACTCCTCTTGTGGGAATGGTGACTAGTTGTTCCATAGCATTTGAGTTTATGAACTCCAGGAACCTTTGGGCTAGGGTGTTGGGGCTTGAGTAATGTTCCCAGTCTATGTTTGGGTAGTTGAAGTCACCCAATATGATGGTGTTTGGAGAGACATTCATACTCTCCAGTGTCTTCAGGAAGGCTGTGTGGGTTTCCTGAGTTTGAGAGGGTGGTCTGTAGCATGCTACAAACTGTAGAGCAGTTTTACCTATGGTTAATTGCACCTGGATGTTCTCCGATGCTTCATGCGTTGCCACTAACCTGGAGGTGTGGGTATCCTTTATGAATATGGATACTCCCCCTCCTTTTGTGGTTCGGTCCGGATTTTGGGGCCAGAACGCATGATATGAGGTATAACCTGATAGTGCTGGGGTGCTCTCAGGAGCCTTGAACCAGGTTTCAGTCACAGCACAAACATCGATGTTCTCCATACTGAGGAGGGCTTCGAGGGCATGCATCTTGAGGTTTAGACTTCTGGCATTGAGCAGTATTACCCTTAGTTTTTTTCCATTTTTGTTTTCTAGGGTGGTAGGTTTATCATTTGAGCCTTGCCTAAAAAAGGCACTATGGGTGTGGCAAGAGCCTTTGCCAATATCCGGAAGCCCAGGGGTGACAGGTGCAAGCCGTCCCTTGCGAAGCAGCGTGGCTTGTCAAGCATGTCATCCCAGGCAGACAGACATTGGATCCCCTTAGAATGACACCAGTAATTAAGCCAATTATTAAAGCTGATCATTTTGTCTCTGTATTGTGGCATCATTCTTGGTGAGGGTAGGATACTGCTCAGGGTCAGGGTCATACCGGCCTGGGCTACATAATCTGAGAGCTCCTCTATGTCTCTTTTCATGTAGTCCAGGGAGGTACGTCTCAGGTCGTTCACACCGGTATGGACAATGACTGAGTCATACTTATACTTGCTGTGGAGTGACCTGAGTGCTTGTGTTATGTGGCGGATTCTAGCGCCCGACAGGCAGCTTACTGTGATCTTTTCCTTGTTCAGTCTGGTGAGTGGGACGTCAGTGTGTCTGACTATGGAGTCACCTATAACAAGTGTGTCTGGCATTGTGTTTGGCCTTAAGGACTGTGACTGTTTAGCACACTGACTTTGAGAACTATGTGTTGCATGTCTTATGTCTTGAGGTGGCAGTTGCTTGGATGTCTGCTTTGGAGGCCTCTGTAGTTTTGGTAGATTTTTGATCAGTGCCTCCGAGTATGTCTTTGTGTGTTTATGTGTTTGTTTTGCAGTTGTGATAGTTCTATGTGAAACTGGGTTTGTGGTGTGCGTGGTTTCCTTCTCCTCCTGTCTGGTCTTGCCAGTCCTGAGTTGAGAGAGCTCAGCCTCCAGTTTGGCTATATAGTTGCATCTCTCACATGTATTTGTGTTTTGTGGGAGAAGGAGTGGGTTGTCTGTGTACATGAGGCAATTGTAACATTGCCTCAAGATGCCCAGATTCACCAGCTGAACAGGAGAGGACGCTAGCAACTGACCCTTCGACATGCTAGAAAAAGTGAAAAAGTTTGCTGTGTAACTGAGTCAGAAGGGACCTATAGGGAAATGGGTACTCAAGGGGATTCTAGGCTAATGTAGTACTTTGTTTAGTATATAAGTACTTTACCTATATAAAAATGCTTTAGTAGCATGTGCTGAGCTTTTGAGATAGAGAATAGACTGTTTAGATTGCAAGTACAGAAGTTCTAAGGGAAAAATTGAAGAGCAGACTTTACGGAGCCAGAAATAGTTTAACCTTGTTGGAAGATGAATAAACAAAGTTTATGCAGTCCGAAAGCCATTTGGATAATGTGATTTTTGATACTGCAAGTCCTTTCTTATTATCCGCATGCAAAACAAAAAGTTGATCCGATTTCCGGAATTCTTTTGTCCTGTCCAGGTAAAATCTCAGCTGTCTGTGCATGTCCAATTTGTGTAACATGTATTCCAATTTATTGGTATGGTGCCTGAAAAAGGTAGGAAGTTCTATGGACTGATTAAGATTAGATTCTGAGCAGACTTTTGGTAGAAAGGACGGATTAGTACATAAGGAGACCCTGTCTGGGTGAAAGATTAGATACGGGGGTCTAATTGACAGTGCTTGCAGCTCTGAGACTCTGCGAGCTGAAGTGATTGCAACAAGAAACAGGGTTTTCCAGGAAAGATATTTAAGTGGGCATGACGAGGCCAGTTCAAAGGGTGATAACTTGAGCTGAGATAGCATTAGATTTAAGTTCCAAGGAAAAAACGGACTTCGAATGGGTGGTCGGAGATGATAAGTTCCCTTCATGAAAGCCCTACAAAGTCTATGAGACATAATTGTAGAGCCCCCTTCACCCACATGAAAATTAGATATGGCAGCCAGCTGTACCCTTATATTGGATGTTGAAGCCCCTTGATGAAAAAGAGTAGATAGAAAATCTAGAACCTTATGAATAGGAGCAACCAAGGGATCAATACCTTGTTTGGAAGCCCAACACATGAAACGTTTCCATTTGCTCTTGTATAATTTTCTAGTGGAGGCTTTGTAGGAAGAGATCAAAATATGTTGTACAGCTGGAGACAAGAGATCTGACCTGGCTAAGCTGGGAAGTGTAGCAGCCATGCTGTCAATTTGAGGGACAAAAGAGAGGAGTGAAGAACTCCTGACGAGTGGGTCAGAAGGTCTGGCACTGGGTCCAGAGTCCAAGGTTCCTCTATTTGGTAAGCTTGAAGAAAGGGGAACCAGATTTGTCGAGGCCAGAATGGTGCTATCAAGATGATCGTCCTTTCCAGACCTTTGGCTTTCTGGAGAAATTCTGAGATTAGTGGAACAGGAAAAAAAGCATATAGGAGACCCAGGGGCCAATCGTGCACACATGTGTCCCTGGGGGCAGCTCCTGGAGGGGGAAGTAGGGTGAAATAGCTTCTGCATTTGGCATTCAGGGGGGATGCAGAAAGGTCGCAGCAAGGCTGGCCCCATCTGCGGAAAATCCTTTCCGCTACTTGATTTTTGAGGGACCACTCGTGAGGTAACAGGATGGCTCTGCTCAACCTGTCCGCTATTACGTTGGATGTCCCCGGGATGTGCGTTGCTATGAGAAAGCGTCCGGTGGACACAGCCCATTGCCAGATTCTCAGGGCCTCTCTGCATAAGGGGTAAGACCTGGTTCCTCCTTGTTTGTTTATGTACCAGACCACTGACATGTTGTCTGTCTGAATTGCAACTGTTCCCGGAGGTAAGTAGTCATGAAAGTGTTGCAACGCCAGGAACACTGCTCTCAACTCCAGGACATTGATGTGCAGGTTGTACTCTATTTTCGACCACTCGCTTTGAACTGTTCTCCCCTGAAAAAGTCCCCCCCACCCTATCAGGGAAGCATCCGTGGTCACTGTGGCTATGGGGGGGGGCACAAATGGGCGGCCTATCATAAGCTCGTGGCTGTTCATCCACCATTGAAGATCCCGCTTGCAAGACTCCATGAGCAGGATGTTGTGTGTCAATGGTAGCTATTGGTAAGACCACTGTGCGAAGAGTAGCCACTGGAGGATCCTCATGTGCATTCTCCCTAGGGGGACCGTGATAAGGGTAGCTGCTATCATGCCTAATACTTTCAGGACCTGTGCAGTGGGGACTCTTTTGTTTTGTAGAAGAGCAGAAATCTGTTCCCTTAAGGCTGAAACTCTTGTTTGGGGAAGCCTGATCAGAGTTAAGGTAGTGTCTAATTCCGCTCCTATGAATGATATATGCTGTGAGGGTGACAGGGCAGATTTTTCAAAGTTCAGTGTTATGCCTAAATGGAAACAGAGATCAATTGTATAGTCCCTGGCTTGCAATAGGTGATGCCTGGTGGTGGCGGTAAGGAGCCAGTCGTCTAAGTATGGAAACACCCGGAATCCTAGTCATCTCAGGTGGGACGCCACTACTGCCATGCACTTGGTGAACACCCTGGGGGCTGAGGTGAGGCCAAAGGGCAGAGCTCGAAACTGAAAGTGACTGGCTCCCAGCCGGAAGTGCAGGTGATCTCTGGATGGCCTGGCCATTTTTATGTGGTAGTACGCATCCTTGAGATCTATAGAGCACATCCAATCGTTCGTTTGAAGAAATGGAAGGATCGATTGTAGCGTGACCATCCGGAATTTTTCCTTCTTCACGAAGGCATTGAGTTTGCTGAGGTCCAGTATTGGCCTCCAGTCCCCTGTTTTCTTTGGAACTAAAAAGAACCTTGAGTAAGTTCCGGATCCTATTTGGTCCGCCGGGACTGGCTGGATGACTATTTTTTTAACAGTCTTTGTATTTCTATGGCTGCCTGATCCCTCAGATTGGGTGGAACATCTGGGAATCTTTTTTGGATGGGGGGATTTATTTAAGAAAGGGATGTTGTACCCTCTGGTTATTATGCTTTTTACCCAGGAATCTGAAGTAAGATTTAGCCAGGCCTCTGGGTATAAAGCCAAGCGACCCCCGACTGCCTCCAGAGCAGGACAAGCTGGGCCTCCACTCAGGAGTGCTGGAAGGGCTTAGCAGGGACGCTATCCCTGTTGCCCTGGTTTTGCGGACCTCCTCTGCTGCCTGGGTGGCGTCTTCCATTCCTTCCCCCTCCTCTGCCTCTGGAGGGGGTTTCACTAGGTGTGGATTGGAAAGCTCCCTGAGTCTTCTGGAACCACATTTTTCCACCTCTTTGCCCTTTGGGGTATGGTCTAGAAGAGGCGGAAAAACAGACCCCTACGGCAGACAGGGTCTTTCCTTCTTGCTCACACCTAGTGAGCATCTCCTTCACTTTGGGCCCAAACAAGGAGGAGCCATCAAAAGGGGAATTAGTAAAGAAAGACTTAAAGGCTTCCACAAAGTAGCATAGGCGCATCCAGGATTGTCTCCTCAGAGCGATCGCTGAAGCTGCAGCCCTACTCGATCCTTCGGCTGCATATGAAATGAGCCACATGGATGAGTTAACGATAGAATTTAGGGTATTGAGCTGTGCTGTCACCTTGTCTGAGACAGCAGCATCTGTGGTACCCTGTAGAGTATCTCCCAATTCTTTGAGGAGATCTCTCTGAAGACGGGTAAAATGGGTGAGGTAGTTCAGCAATCGCATGGAAAAAGTCGGTGAACTAAAAATGCGCTTCCCGTACCTGTCCATCGTTCTAGAGTCTTTGTTAGGCAGATGAACAGAGGAAGATGCTTCAGACATTTCTTTCTTGGTGGCCGCCGCCACCACCATAGCATCAACTGGGACTCCCTTGGTGAGATACACTTTATCCTGGGGGGCAGTGATGTACTTATTAGGCCTCAGAGGGACTGGTTCCAAGGTGTCAGGAGACTCCCACGCCCTTTGAGCTATTAAATCCATTAACTCATCGAAGGGCGGAGTTACCCAGGCGGTGGAAGGTTGAGCCCCAAAAGCCTTCAGCAACACCAACTCGTCCTTAGTGGGGGCAAGTGACTGCCAGCCACCCTTCTGTTTAAGAATTTCCAGGATGTCGGCAAATGAGACATCCTTGGAGGAGGACCGTGGGGACCCCTCTGACTCATCCAAGTCAGTGTCCGATGTCAGCGATTCCTGTGGGGAATCAAGGTGCCTCCTCTTGCACAAACTCTTCCTCGGGACTTCATCAGAGGGGGCATCTGGTGAAGCTTCCAAGGAGCAGGGTTCACCCTCTGGGGTTGACTGAGGCTTTGGGTCTCTACGCTTAGTGGGGACCGGTGGTGCAGAAACAGAATGCGGACCTTTCGGGGAGAGAGAAGTGGAACCTGAAGATGTGAATGTCTTAACAGACAAAACCTTCCTCATGGCCTCGAAGGCACCAGAGCCCCGGGCCGAGGATTCCACCAGTTCCGAAGAACCCAGTATCCTCCTCGGGCCCGGAACCACGGGCTCTGATCCAGAGGACAGAGCCAAACTAATTTGCGCTGAGGCATCGAGGGGAAGAGTCGGAACCAAAACTTTGGTTTGACTCTCCTCCCCGGAACTGAGGAGAGACTGTCGGCTCCGAGACCCCTCGATGGGTACCGAGGGTGTTGAGGTCAGTGGAGCCGAAAGCACTAACGAAGGCTTTGGCTCCAGGGGATCAATAATCATCAGATCCTCGACTCCCGGCTCCAATGACTCAATGGGTCTTGAAGGAGGATCTATGGATGGAACAGGAAGGGTTTCAAGCTTCAAAACCAATTGGGACGAAACTGCAATTAGTGTGGACAAGGCCGTATTCTCCATCAGCTTCTGCACTACTCGATCCACATCAGTGTCTGACAGTGGTCTGGAGGAATGGGCCGAAGGGGCCAAAGAGGTCACTGAGCGAAGGATCGATAAAGGTAGTACCTCTGACACCGGCTCCAAAACCTGGACCTCGCCTCGAGGCAGCAGTTCGATGTTCGGCTCCAAGGTCTGTGGAGCCGGTGACCGAATCTTAACAGAGGTACTCGGAGCCGATGTCCTGGGCTCCGACACCTTCGAAGACTTCGACCCCTTTGAAGGCTTCGATGACTGGTCTGCCTTTTCCAATGCCTCTTGAAACTCCGGCTTCAGGAGACCCCTCTCAATAAGTTTCCTGCGTCTTTCCATCATTAGTCTGCCACTAAACGAGTGGCAGATGGAGCAGTCCTCCTGAAGATGGAGAAGGCCTAGATAGTAGACACAGGAAACGTGGTTGTCAGTTATGGACATTTTCTGTCCACACTGGCAACGCTCAAATCCAGATTTGGCTTTTTCTGACATTTTTCCAATGTCTCTTGATCCTGACTAGAAATTATAGTCTGCAATATTAATATGTGAAACACTATATATATATATATATATATATATATATATATATATATATATATATATATATACAAAACTAACCTTACTAAACAGGTAAATATTTATCAACAAGGTTAAATGCTAAGAGAAAAAGTAATTTAAACAGAGAAAATCTGACAGAGCCCTGACAGAAGTTAGTGGCCTAAGGCCTAGGAGCAGCCACTCCCACAAATTCTTAACACTAATCTAAACACTAATTTAACCTGACACGCACACACAGTATACTGATAATAAGAAAAAAACTTATAATCTTTAACGTTTTAGAAATATATATAAAAAAATTTTTATAGAAAAAAGGATACTGGCCCGAGCTCTCACTCGACAATGAGACCTGTTGCAGCGGCAAACTAGATCTGGGGGTTAGCAGGAGAGGATCATGGGATAGGGACTGTGCCTCGAGCTTCTCTTAGATGCAGAGCTTGGAATGTGGCCGACTCGGAACCGAGGGATCGGCTCCGAACCTGTGTGTAAGAACAAACGGCGAGATCAAACAACTTCACATCATAGCTTATTACATGTCACAATTGAAAAGTGAAGCAATGTTACATACACCATAGCCTCAGAATGTACAACATTTAAAATTGTATGTTGCTGTTGTGAATTACTACCACAAAATTTTTCAAGATCTTGCTACATCAGTACACCTCTTAAATGCTTTGCTGCAGAAAGGGGTCAACTGAAAGTGGACTAAGTTGTCAGAAAGCTTTTAAGAAAACCAAAATTATAGTGACTTCAGACAAAATACATATACACTGTGACCCTTCCTTACCAATAAAATTAGCACGCAGTGCTTTACCTTAGGGTATTGGTGGTTGTTTTGTCACACATGCTCCAGGATTGTGTGAAAGATCATTAATTCAAACAGAGCATATGACTAAATTGACAGGTACCTCCCTATCTTGGTTGAGCCAATCGCTACCTGTACATACAGAAGTTTACATTAGTGACTGATCATCAACCTCTACCTCCAATTTTTAACTCAAGAAGAGGAGTTCAGACAGTGATGTCTGTTCCCCAGTTGCAACAAAGTGCTTTGTTTCAAAAGGCACACACCTGCAGCATAGAATCTAAAGACACAAAACAACACAGTAATGCAAGTGAACTGTCACAGGTTCTTCTAGTGTTAAAAGACAAAATCAAGTCCAGTTGTGAGAACTTTTGGGTGTGTTTTATTCAGCATTAGTTGATAAGCTTCCTGCAGCCAATGGGTAGATTCAAAGACAAATGAGAAAATACTTTAGTTTGTCAAAGTTAAAAGATAATGAAAAATGACCTTATATTGTCAAAGGTTCATGACATCACTATATCATGACGACCAGTCCATAGTAACCCACAGTTCCCATAGTTTACAGCAAGAAAAGAACAGCTGTCTGTATGATAAAGGATCTTAATGAGTTGCTCATCTGTAGTCATTTCTGCAAAATTGCACAGCAGGGTACCAGGCAGCCTACATGATGGTCTTCCTGGGATAGTCAAGATTAAAAGCTTTGCCTATGGTTATGATAAGAGGCTGAGCATTGCTAAGCAAACTGAAACCACACATAGAGCTAAAATGCTGACCACGTACTTGACACACTGGTGAAAAACAGTGGCCACAGCACTGTATCATTAATTTCAAACATGTCCACCAAGTCTAGCAGTGGCCCCAGGGCTGCCCTGTACATAAAATCTAGCAGGGGCCCCAAACATACCTATCACCCAAGACCACATACCAAAAGTACTGTGAAATATCCATTGCAGAGAATATTATTCTAGCTGAAATATTTAACTTAACTTAGGACACTCCAACAGCCCACAGAGAATCTACCAGATAAGAAAAGGGACTCCATATAAAAGATAACATATAAGAATTAAAATTATAATGAACTGTCAGATTTTATTGTCTGACTAATAATTTGAGTAAAAAAGTCACACAGACAAACCAATCAGTAAAAACTACAAGAAAAATCTAGCCAAGCTACAGTTTCCACTGGGATAAGTTAGTATTAGGTAGGTAGTAGTTTGAAAAACCATATATAGCCCAGCCATGTGCCCTAGGGTGCATCTCAAGGAGGTTTACCTCCCTACTTGATAAAGGACATACCACTAATCCCTGCAGTAAATGTAAGTGAACTTATCCAATCATCAAAATTTAAATTAAAGAAGGGTTTAAAATGCAGTGGAAGTTTCATCAACAGGTAGGTAACTTCTGGGTAATAAACTAATCCCTCTAAGAAGCTCCATTGATATTACACTCTATGGTGAGAGTTTTGGAGTGAGTGTTTGGAGCATTGTCATGTTTCTGAGGTGAATAAGATCCAGTTAAACAGGGTCTTTCATTGTCCAAAAGGCAAGACAGATATCTCCTCATAGCAATCTGTACACGATGGAAAAAAAAGTGAAAGATATTTTAATCTGTCCAAATTGCTAAAACAGCCTAGACCATTTATTCTCTTGTTTAGGAAATGAGGTCTTTCAATCTGACGTACATGTTTTGTAACTTACCTGCCAGTTGCAGAGTTATACGGCCTTACAAAGAACCCTACGTTGTGTGCTAATTTACATTCACAAGCTCTTGCCACCACCCACATTTTTAATTCTACAACATTTGCAGTGAATTAATTACCCATCAGAATAATCAGCTTGTTAACCTCTGACAAATTCTTCCCTCACCAACCACTAGAAATCTGAGGAGCATTACCAGCTCTACAGAAAAAAAAGGTTTTAGATTTCATTTTCTTGTCATCTCCAGAAAATAAACTTTCAACTAACAGCCATCACGTTTTGAAAGCATCCACAGCCCAAAACTGAAAAGGGACTATATGTTTTTTATCATATTGTGAACATTCCTGAAATACAAATGTCCCTGCTTCACCCTAAATAGACATCACTATTTTCTAGTTTATTATACCCCAAAGTGACCTGATGTGGGTCTCCAGCTGATGAGGTTTAGTTACAAAATTTAGATTATTGCCCTTTGATGTAATTGTGTGGGGGCACAGACTGTACTGTGGTATGAAGAACATTACTATGCTAGTATCTTTTCAATGACTTGCTGGGACAGCTCTGTGATTCCTAGGATTATGTTAATATAATTATGACAGTTATAACAAAGTCTTTGCTGCAAGGCAAACTTTGTCAATCCAGGTTATGTTGAAGTACTTCAACAATGAAGCACAATTCGAATCCTAATGACAAAATAAACAGTTTTGCTGAGTGTTAATAGCACGTATCATGGATATGCTGATTTTCTTACAGCTGTGTGACCATGGAGTTAGTATAGAGAAATACGGAGGGGATTATGGAGGCAAAGTAGCCACATATAGGGTATAGACTTAGAATTATAGACCCAAGCCACATTTTCTAGCAGCTTTGTAAAACTCATTATCTGTAGATAATAATACTCATTTAAAATGTCTACAACCAGCATCTGGGTTTGAAACTTTTTAATGACCCTGCAGGTAAATTTCATGATCTACCTAATTACTTTGCTTTCTTCAGGTCATAAAAGCCAGAGATTTATCTGTCCTTCTCTGCTAACATGATGTGACAGATAATTTGGCAAATACCAAAAAAAAGCAATGCAATAATTCACAAAACGCAAACTGATATGCAGAAAAAAACTACAAAAAGAACTCCTGACAGAAAACAGGAATGAAATAAAGAACTTCTAACAGAAACTCAAATAATGTTTTCTTTGCATGTGGCACTTTTCGTGGAATTAAAGGCAAGAAAAATACTTTGTAATGAGAAAATACTTGACATTTTGGTTGAGTTGCTTTTAATGTGTCTTGATGCAGACAAGCCTAGCAAGGAGCAAAGCATTGTTCAGCTATTAAATTGGTTGCTGAGGTCTTGCCTTGATAGTTGATGTCTATCGAACTTTCATGTTTGCACTAGCCCACTAACACCTTTATCCATATTAATAATGCCTATTCTATTTTACAGTGTTTTTTTCATATTCAAAGCACTAATGATCCTCACAAAAAGATGTTGCGACTTGCTTAACACTGTAGGTCTAGGAGAATGTTTCATTGTTGTTTCATAATCTTCATTCATAAAACTATGTCCAAGTTGTTTTCTAGTGGATTTATCCATATGTTCAGATCAGTTACTTGAGAAACCTTTGCTGTAGGAGTTCTCACACTGGTAACCATCTTCATCACGCTGCTGCTTATATTCCTTTACATCTTCATACACTGCTGCTTATATTCATTTACATCTTATACATTGCTGCTTATATTCATTTACATCTTCATACATTACAGCATTGTGTCCCTAATGAGTTACATACACAGTTCTTCAAAGCATACACTTCTTTTTTACCTAATCATATTACTCATCAGCTGACCCTGACTGGCACTTCCTTTCTGATGTCCACACTTCTTGCCTGACCTAACCTCCCCATACTATGGGGAATGTCAGTTTGCCAAGTACTGGAAGACTGGGTTGGATTAGAAGAGGCAGACAGGATAAAAGGCCATCCACTCCCAGCATCATTCTGGTAAGGGCAAGGGCTTTTCTCTTTAACCTTATTCTCACTGATGTGCTGGGCTATGTCAGATGTGGAGCATACATTGATGTTGTTAGAGAAATGCCCCCCAACTTCCATGGTGACGCTTCCCTCAAATGCCTTCCCATCTACGCAGCAGTAGGAGGTTACTGATACTGCTAAGGTATTAGCAATCCTGCCTATTCTTCATGCATGTGCCCCAAGAATGCCCCACACTATCCCCACTGGATGAAGTGAGCAGACTCAGTATGGTTGTCTAGGTCTTAGTCAGAGATTCATCATTCTGCACCAATGAAGCTTCTTAAAATTTATATACTTGACTAAGTTGTATAGGCTAATCTCTGACTTTAGCATTATATTTGAAATGGCCAATCAACTTGACAGTTTCATCTTTTATGGATACTTGAATGATAGCTAAGGACCATGGAATTACAGCCCTTCATCCGTTCATTGTAGTTTTCCTTTACTTTTAGCAGGGCACTGCTGCCCTTTTTTTTTTTTTTTTTTTTTTTTTGAGATTTCAGTATTATAGATAAGATATGTGCAATTTAGTAATTACCCCTCTAATTTGAAGAAGACATTTTAAGGTCACCTTTTCAATCAATATTTATGTATTTCAAACTAACTCTATAAAGCAGAGGGATAAAACTTTTACTGAGATCTAATGACCTGGGATTTTTAGCAACTTGGGTCACAGAAAGGCCAGCTGGTGAGGGTAGGAGTGATTAGCCAGCACTGTCTCTCCCATCTTTGGGGAAGGGAGGCATACTGTGTGTGCTGCAAAATGTACACCTGACAGAGGCCAAGGGTGAGGCCAAGAAGGTAGCATATGCTGGTCTGCCAAGCACAATTTTAATTACAGGCAGATGTTCGTGCCTAAAGCATGCACTATTTTGTCAGAAAATCCCCCAGAATGCCAGGGGTTGAGGTCAGGGCTGTGCAGCCAAAACAAAAAAAATCATAAAACATTCTTGCTGACTCATACCCAGCCTTTGCACCCTTTTCTCATCTGCCCACTGACAGTGGGAAGAAGGGAGGGAGGAATTAGTGGTCCAAAATGTGGTAAGGACTAAATTATTGCAGGGGTGGCAGAGAAAATGTCCTCATGTATTGCATGGGTGGTAGAAAAAATCCCTCATGTCTCCAGAGAGCTATTCTATCACTGCAGTGTTCTAAGTAAATTACCCATGCACATCAGTTGAAAATTAAGAAATGGACATCAGACTGTGTCAGATGACCTTCTTCTCCATGTTTAGAATGAAGAATCAGTGGGCAACAGATTTATATACGAATTAGTTTTGCAGTAAACTGTGCCATCTTTCATAACACTTACATTCTTTATATGGCTCAAACGTATAAATGGGACATTCAAGCCAGCCTTTTAAAGCATGTATAACTAACCCAGACATTACATGTGAAGATGAAACAAGTGACCAGGTCTAACATATCCACAAATCAGTCAGTTCTGACTTTGATTATTTGAATATAACTTTAGATACACATTTCTGTTATTTCTGAATAGTACCAAAGCCTCCAGAGTAATGTGGAAAAGCAGCAAATCCAGGAAAAGCTTCTTGCACAAAATGCTGTTTAGCTGCTAAATTATTTACCATCACTAATGTTGACCATCTTATCATACTAATTCACACTTCAGCTTTTTATAAAACATGATCTAGTTATACAGGAACTGAACCTTGTTTCCAGAACCTTGCGGGCTTCAGAATCTCAATTCTCAAATATACATATATTCGACCACTGCTTGCATTTATTCCTGGATAACAGCACAAACATTTTAATATATTGACTGAGGTCAAGCATTTACTGTAAGAAAAAATGTGTAAACATGGGATTTACTACCAGAGCAGCTTTTGTTTAAATACTATTTGTAGTTATGCAGCAAGCCTTTGGGGTTTCTATCCGTAATGAGGGGAATCAGGTAATAGTGGTAAGCAATGGACAAAGTGTGATGGCTACAACCACTGTAACTACTGAGTGGGTGACTCGGGGAATTTACTATAATGTTTAAGAGTGCAAAAGCAAGAGCTAATGCCTAACTTTGTTTTACACTGTGTTAGGAACAATATGGAGTAGTGAGGTTAGCCTGAGAGGATCAGTGTGTCCAAAAGAGTACTGCATGCTTGAGGAGTTGAGGAGCAAAGTGTGTGTGTGTGTGTGTGTGTGTGTGTGTGTGTGTGTGTGTGTGTGTGTGTGTGTGTGTGTGTGTGTGTGTGTGTGTGTGTGTATATATATATATATATATATATATATATATATATATATATATGTACATAAACTCAATTACTCTAAAACCTAAAGGAAAAAAAATACTTTACTGTTTAAGCAGGAGAGATAAATCACTGTTTGTCCATGCAGGAAAGTTGTATTTTTTTTTCTTTGTTTTTTCATTTTCTGCAATACATCTATACTATTCAGAGTAGAATTGTTGAACCACAAAGTGTTAACTATGGTACATACTACTGAAGATGCAACACATTGTAAATGCATAAATTGTAGACTGTACAGAAAAACAAATTTTACAACAGATGCAGAACATAACATGCTACAAATGCAAAAAAAAAAATGTTATAAAATGCAGTACTTGAATGTTCATTCACTCATTTTGCAATACTTATTAATCCTTATCAGGATCATCAGAGAGTCTGTCCTGGCAAATAGTGGGTACAAGGCAGAGAAATAGTCCTGCACATGCACACAGCTTTTCACAAGCTGCATACAACACCTACGGTCAGTTTAGAGGACTCACTGCCAATTACTCTAATGGCACGTCTTTGTGATGTGGGAAAAAACAGAGCACTAGCAAAATCCCATTGAAATACAAGCAGGACTTACAAACCCTACAGATAATTCATCCCAACCAAAAACTAAACTGAAGGACCAAGATTTTAAGGCAGCAGTGCTAGCCAGTATACTGTGCTGTCCAATATCATATTAAACAAATGAAAAAATAAGTATAATGCTATAAATCTCAGTAGAATTCTATAAAGTGCATTGCCTTTAGCAGTTAAATAAGAGTAGGGTGATCACAAACTTGTTTCTGAAATGCAAACACTGGGGATATGGAACAACAGCCCTCAGATGGCGAAATATAACCAACAGTTTAGTTGGGGAAATTGCTGTGAAAGTAACACAAACTACATAACAACAGAAAATGGAATATAACAGAGGTCTAAAAATGATGATATGGGAAATCAGATATAATGGTAAGGAGCAACAGCCATTTTTGCATGATATATGCTATCTAAAGATTTAACAGTAGTGCAAACAGCTGTTCTTTTCTCCTGTTAGGAGTCACCACAGCAGACTCACAGTCCACAGATCAGTTGGCAGTGGAGATTTACAGTGTCAAGTTTCCAGCCCAGCACCCAACGTTCCACAGAAGGCAAACACACATACTCACAGCCAGTTTAGAGTGTGCAATCCACCTACAGCATGTCTTTGGGATAAATCCCACATGACTGCCGGGAGGAAATGCAGACTCCCCACAGAAGTTATCCCAGCCAAGAATCGAACCAGAGAACCTCTTGTTGTGAGGTGACAACACTAACCTCCGCACCACCATGGCCACCCAGTAGTACAAACATCTCGAACATACCTAAAAAGAATTACCTTGCAGCCCTTACACATTTACAAACAGGAAGTGAGCTAACATGAAAACTTAGTTTGCAGGACCTCTCCATTTTTATAAAATCAGAAAAGGAAATGCAAACACCTAGCAGTTTGAAAGATACAGTATTATACCAGTCTTTAAAGAGAAAGGAGGAATA
Organism: Protopterus annectens; assembly: GCF_019279795.1. NCBI lineage: Eukaryota > Metazoa > Chordata > Ceratodontiformes > Protopteridae > Protopterus > Protopterus annectens. The sequence continues at coordinate 257,614,235 of NC_056729.1, forward strand.
AATAATTTAAACAATTATAGGCCTATTAGCTTCTTATGTAACAGAAGTGAAACCATGGAAGGGATGGTTCTAATGTCTGAGATTGGTGAACTTAACATCTGAGATGTAACATAACATAGCAACTGTCAGGGATGCCCTGGCTCTGTTGCATAGAGGGATAAAACCCTGACTACGACCCACACATCCTGAGTTTAAGTAGCACATGAGAGTTCAAAGAACAGGGTAGGGGGAATAAGTGGCTCGCCCATTCCAGGGGAAGTGAATGGTATCTGACTGTGCTCATCTCCAAGTGGACACTTGCAAAAAAGCCATTAATTGGGAGGACATGCACTTGGAATTCCAGAGCTGTGATGGTAACTCTCAGGGGGGCATGTGTATGGGAGTATGTATAATACAGGAGGAGACAATGAACTCCCTGCAATGATGCTGTTCCATCACAACCAGGAGGAGGGGTCAGGTTGGAATTATAATAGGGCTAAACATGTACATAGCCTGAATGATTGGGCTGTTAACCAGAGAATGCTCCTGTCAGCTGGTGCTATAAGGGATAGGTCTAACGTCTCCATCTCAGACTGGAGGGTAAACCAGACTCTCCTTGATAGCATGATGAGTACCACTGATAATAGCTCTGTTAGAGTGTATTTAACAGTGAATAAAAGGTTGAAAAGTAATTCTGTTACAAATATGCAAAACAAATAAGGAATAAAATAAAGCTTGCTTAAATGTAGAAATAGAGTTTAGCAATATGTGATTAGCATACATACTAAATGACTGTTGCTTGGAAAATAAGGAATTTGCTTAATGGACATGTTTTCCTACAAAATTAGCAAGAATGTATGCATTTCACACTGTCAGCAAGAAAGATGGCCTCTTACAGACTTAGCAAAAATGTCAAAAACAGGATGTAAAGAATGGACAACAGGAAAACAATCTGTATGTGTTTCTATCATATGACACTGTTAAGCAAGGAAGTTTGAATGGATAAAGACAATACCAGCATTATTTCTCTACAGGATGAAAACATATTTTCTGCAAACACCAGCAAACAGATGTTTTCATACAAAGACCAAAATAGAATAACAAGGAGAAAAACAGGATGTAAAACCACTATAAAGAGACTACAGCAAATGAAATTTTTGGGAGAAGTATTTTGTACAGGAAAGTTATTACTTATGTTGAACGAGAAGTAAAAAGTGGTACAGTGTAACTAAAGCTGCAACAGTAGTACATGTGGTTTGTTATAAAAAGCTATATATTAATTAATGCATCAGTGTATGTGACAGTTTGGTGCTGCATCAGTGTATATTCTGCAAGTTTCTGTGGGCAACAGACTGTGAATGCAATGATAACTAGACTTTGATTTCAGCAGAATCCAGCCAGAAGACCTTAGTGTCTTAAGAAGACTTTGGATCCATTACAGTAAGCAATACCATGACAATTAATTTTTCAATGGCGAGCCTACCTGCATTAGAACACAGGGGAGTGATGCCTGCAGAAGGTCACTTCAGTGAAGTTGCAGTAACTAACATTTGTACATATGTGTAAATCCTAAACAGAAGTATTCCAGTTTATGCAGCTTGTAGTAGTAAAGTTTTTCAGACATCTGAATCCAGATTGAGCCTGCAGTGCAGGAAAGTTGCAGTGCCATAAGTTCTCCAAGAAAGGTAAACACCAACTTTTCACAGCAGCTCACTGCCTGCTGTGTTTCACCAGCTTCTTGAGTAACTCTGAAATTTTCCAGCCATCTGCAACAACAGTCTGATCACCTGTTTTCTTGCTAAGTGGTAAGACTTTTTTTCTGTCTCACATTTTTAGTATGGATGCTATAAGACAGAATTCAAGCAGGTGTAAGCCAATCTTTACTCTTAATGTAGCAGAACAACCAGATAAAATATGGAGTAAACTGCAATGTTGGTATACACAGCGCATTAGTAAACGTAAAACCTTATTAGGGCAAGTTGATAGTAAGGCATTATGCAAATGTATTACAATATTTGACTGGTATCTCAAAGAAAACTATGTGGGGTATGACAAATATTTATTGTGTAAATCATATGAAACTGCTTTATGTGTACACTGTCATAAAAAATATTGCATGACATTCAAAGGTTAGACTATACAGACAAAAATGTTAATGGTAAAGAACCAGGAAAAGTTAATATGCTTACATTATATTCAGATGTTGAACAGTTATGTCCTGTCACCACATGTGAAAGGTTAATTTCAGAGTTACAACAACAGTCAAATTGGTTACTAACAGAACCTCCAGTATATATTGTTACAAAAGAATGTAATAATCTTCTAAAAGATAGACACAATGAGTTCAGGAAGTTTAGATAAGTTATACAAACATTTTTTCAAAAGTGCATAGGAGTTTTAGATTCAGCAGAACAGATTACTGAGACATATCAGACAGACCATGCAGAATTACAGAAAACTCTTGAACAGCAGTTACAGGATAAATAAAATAAATTAGCTGAATTGACAGAGACTGACTCCCTGCATACAACAGTTGAGCTTAAGAAAACATTGCAAAAGAGCAGTAAACTACAGCTGATCTATACAAAAGAGATATAATATGTCTGTGTTTTGAAAATGGTTAAGTGTGTATGGCAGGGTCTGATGTATGGACAAATTATTCCCAAATGTTTTACTTTCATTCAATTAAAGCAAGACATTTATTAGTACTACAGTAGAGTGTATGACTGCCATTCTCATAGCATAGTCAAAAAGTAAACTAAACAATTCTAGTGCATAAAAATCAAATGAGAGTAGTTAGTAACAGTAAAGATCTGAAGTCAAAAGACTGACATACATGTATTTTCTTTTCATCTAAAGTACATGGTGCCATGACTGGAAAGGCAGACAACAGCAAATATAAATAATGTAAATAAAGTTCTAAATTTTAAAAAGAAATAAAATCACAGATGGTATTAGTCAAGCAGTCTTTGTAAAATGAATGGCAGAGCAGTTAAATAAATAAATAAATACTGAAATCAAAGTTATAAAAATATGCAAGCTAATTGTAAAATAATTTTATTTGTGTAGTATAACTGCATAGTTACTCAAATCACAAATACTTATTATAATTCTAAATGTTTTATAACTGCATTTTACTATCAAATTGCAACTGTATTAACAGATGATTAAAGGAAAATGCTAAAAGGGTTAACTATAGTTTACAGAGTCTAAAATGTGAGTTCAGACCTTCCTAGACTGGATAGATAGTTACAGGAAATATTGGGCAGATAAGGTAAAAAAACAAGACTGATTGCCAGACAAGTGTCTTGAGTTTTTCTAAAAACTTAATGCTATTAAAACATAATTGTTAAATGTTCACATGCAACACTATTTGGTAATTATAATAAAACATCACAATTGTGCATATATGTCACTGATAATTTGTTTGCAGGTAAATGTTAAAAGTAAAAAAAAACCTCAGTTACATCAAGTGCAAACAGCAGATGGGCCATAGTATACATACAATTCAAATAAATTATACAGGAGGGAATAAATACCTACTAATAGTAATAAACAGCAAAAGCTTTATAAAAATATATCATCATTGGAAATGGCCAAAAATTATCAAATCAGACAAAGGTCTATAGTTTGTTAGTAACATAATAAAGCAAATGTATAACCAAAGTTTTGGGCAGGCAAACATTCTATTCTCACAGCATAAAGCAAATAAACAATACTTTCTCGGTTTTACACTGACTGTATGAGCAGTATTGCAAAAGGGTCTAAAATAAAGCTACAGGAAGAAATAATATCTCATTCCTTCTTGACAATACTCTTTTGGGGGGGAGGGGAAAACAGGTATTAGTGAATTAGAAATATTGATAGATTAAACATGACAGGATAAGATATTTTACAAGCTGTTAATAGCTATCATGCTAGTTATTATTGTATTCTTTAGTATTAAATTGTATTTACAACCTGTTAAACTGTAAAGCTATACAAGAGATGGCTTAAATTGCTTTATTAAAGCTATACAAGAGAGGGTAAGGATATGTAAAAACTGAACAAGAATGGTCACTATTTTTTAAATATGTTTTTGGCAATATGATGCTGGTATGCAAAAAGCATGAATGTTTCTAATTGCTGGGTTGCTGGGTATGTAGTTGCCTCTGGTGACAATTCCACTAGATACTTCTAAAGAGACATAAGAATTTTCCAAGATTTTCTTAATGCTAATGTTACATTTGTAAGATTAGGCTAAATGTACTTCACAGTCTTTCTATGTACAAACACAGAAAAATTGAGTACAAATGAAATTAATGTCTAGCAATGAATATGTGTGGAGAACCATGTTTAAAAAAAATGGGTCCAGGGTACCTAGTAGATTGAAATTCATGAGTAGCAGACAGTCTGTGTAGACATATACTGTATAGGACACATTGTAAAATAACAAGTTCAAAAGTAATTTGTCAAGTTGTAATTTTATTACTAGTTGTAGTTTTATCACTGTTTTTTTGGACCACCATTTATCTGTACCAGTACTGGTTACCCCAGTTAGAGGAAAATTATATTAAAATATTGTACTCATACAGCTAATGGACTAATATGTACATAGCATTCTTTAGTGTTTAAATCGTGTTTTTTTTAAATCCTCAAATATTAAATATACTGAAATAATTACATTCAAATATTCATTATCTAAGCCCCGTTCAGGACTTTACCAATGTGTTTAATATGTTCACTTCACAGTCAAGCAAGCTGTTAATGGGCAGTTCAAAATATGACCACAATGTTATGGTTAAAATGACATTAATTTATAGCACTAAATAATGTTTGCAGTAGCACATAGTTCTTGTCTTTTGTAGATATTAGTCTCTAATCTTTTGGTATAAAATTATTAATAAAAGTAAATAGTTTATTCAACAGCTGCAAAGAGTTAATAAAAATGTTCTAAGTCATAAATGAAATTCGATGATTGCAAAAGACTAAATTAATCATGTTAAAAAATAAAACTATAGCAGACACAGCTCATAACTGATGGAATAATTTCACAGAATGGTCTGCAAAAGAAAAAGTTGTTAAATACATTCAGTTTTGATAGTAATACTTGATATAATTGTATTAACTATGTAAAATTGCATTTTGACTTGTATCAAAAAAGACTAAAGGTTTTGTTTCTTGTTTTCTGTAAAAAATAAAAAGAGGGAATTGTTAGAGTGCATTTAACAGTGAATAAAAGGTTGAAAGTAATTATGTTACAAATATGCAACATAAATAAGGTATAAAATAAAGCTTGCTTAAATGGAGAAATAGAGTTTAGCAATATGTGATTAGCATCCATACTAAATGATTGTGGCTTGGAAAAAAAAAGGAATTTGCTTAATGGACACGTTTTCCTACAAAATTAGCAAGAATGTATGCATTTCACACTATCAGCATGGAAGCTGGCCTCTTTACAGACTTAGCAAAAAGGTACAAAACAGGATGTAAAGAATGGACAACAAAAAAACAATCTGTACATGTTTATATCATATGACACTGTTAAGCAAGGAAGTTTGAATGGATAAAGACAATACCAGCATTATTTCTCTACAGGATAAAAACATTTTTCTGCAAACACCAGCAAACAGATGTTTTCATACAAAGACCAAAATAGAAAACCAAGGAGAAAAACAGGATGTAAAACCACTATAAAGAGACTATAGCAAATTAAATTGTTGGGAGAAGTATTTTGTACAGGAACATTATCATTTATGCTGAATGAGAAGTAAAAAGTGGTACAGTGTAACTAAAGCTGCAACAGTAGTACATGTGGTTTGTTATAAAAAGCTATGTATTAATTACTTCATCAGTGTATAAGTGACAGTTTGGTGCTGCATCAGTGTATATTCTGCAAGTTTCTGTGGGCAACATAATGTGAATGCAATGATAACTAGACTTTGATTTCAGCAGAATCTAGCCAGCAAGACCTTAGTGCCTTAAGAAGACTTTGGATCAATCACAGTAAGCAGCACCATGATAATTAATGTTTCAGGCTTGATTAGATGGACTGGCCTACCTGTGGGACTGGTCTGGAATTGATAAGCCAGATAGACCAGCAGTGATTGGAAGTACTCACCTCCATTCTCCATGACAATGCCAGTAGATGCTGACTTCGAGCCTTTGAGGACTTTTGACCTGACTTCGAGGGGTGTCTTTATGGTCAGCAATTACACAAGCAAAAAATTTTCTTTTTAGTCTTTTTTTTTTACACCTGCCTTTTCTAACTTATGTAGGTTAGAGACAGCATTTGATGTAGGATTTCATACAGGAGATTTACTGACAATACAAAAATATTTGCTATTGATACCTACTTTCAGACTGCAGCTAAAAGCAGGTTATGTTTGAGACCCCTAAAATGTGGGCTAGAATAAACTGATTTATCTTCAGTCCTTTCCTTCCACAGATTTTTTTTTATACCAATTGATTCCATTTTAAGGACATGGGGAGTTGGAGCTTATCCTGGAGTTCAACTGTGTATCCTGGGGCCAAAAGCTACTACAAAGAAAACAAGCCAGCTAAAAAAAAAAGGATGAAAGTATTTATGCAAGGGGCAAGCTCCTCTGCACCCCATACATCTTACTTAAAACACTAATTACATGGTCATACACTCACAGAGGAAAAATAAAAAAAGCCCAAACAACTTTGAATCACTACTGGTTCACAAATGGAAGCTAAAATGATAACAACTCAACAATCATGGAATAGCAGATCAAGGAAGTGAACTGAGAGAAATGAAATCTTATCCATTTTACATTCAATCAATGATACGGAAGCCCCATCCCAGCAAGCAGAAAGTGAAAGGCATGAATTTAATTTATATGGAAATTAATACTATTTCATAATGGTGTCAATATTCAGATACCATAACATGTGGATAGCGTCACGGTTAAGAAAGTTGACTGCGCTTGGAAACTAAACAGTAAACCAAAGGGAAAACCACTGTAACAGCACCAGTAATCAGAAAGAAGCAGCTAAGGCACACAACCACTAAGGAGCCACAAGCAAGGAAATATAAATCACACTTTATTGCAGTTAAATAAGTGCTTTCGTCCTGTAACAATTCATTACTTCTTCAATTGGTCAATTATTTTATGACAAGTAACTGTGTCATTGGTATGAAATGGGCAATATGTACGTTTTTACATCAATACACTTGTTTTTTTTAGAGTATTTTTTCTGTTATATTACTTGTGTAGGGTAGGTTGAACGATGATATAGACCTAATGGACTTGCTGTTCATTACATTTTTACTAGTATTTTTATAAGCAGTTAATACCTTGATTTGTAAGTGTTATGTATTTTGGGAATTGGGTAGTATATCTCTTTAATCCCTTTAAATCATTTTGGCACCTTTTAATGGAGAGAGTATTTAAATAGAATTGTGAGTGTTTTACTTATGCCATTCTGAAGAAGTCCTGAATTGTTACAGGATGAAAGCCCTTATTTAACTGCAATAAAATGTGATTTATATTTCCTTGCTTGTGGTTCCTTAGTGGTTGTGTGTCTTAGCCACTTTATTTCTGACTGCTTGTGCTTGGAAACTAGGTATTTTGTCTGACAAAATATGATCTCCAACATATCTGTCACTAGATCATGAATCTGGATCAAATGTTTCTATGGAAAAATCTGACATTCAATCAAGTCACAAAACGATGAAGCCCTACTTCCCTTTGTATATCATTAACAATGTTCAGCCTACAGCATGAGATTATTTCATGGCATCCTCTCACTGACAAGTGCAGCTATAGAACTGAATTTCAACCAGATAATACAAAAATAAGAGGCACTGGAAACCTAGACTTCACAAAATTGTTTGTGGGCAATGGGTGTTTATTCATTTTATTATTGTCAACATAAAAGTGAAACAATCTTTATAAAGAAGGTATTTACTGATGAATGAAAAGAAGTATTTAATGATGGATGATTTAATTAATGGATACTTGTGAGGATGTAGTTGATCAAACCAACCGACATTAGCTAGTTAAAATATCATCTTAACAAGAGGGTAGTTCAGATTGGATATTAAGAAGGCAATACTACTTTTTATAAAAGAAAGCTGATCCAAAAGAACCAGCTTCTCACTACCTTGAGACTAGAGATGAATATTCAGAAATTCAGAAAACAACTGGAATACCATGTGGATTCCAAGAATACACTTTGACATGAAAATGCTGGCAGTGCGATCTTCTCATTTCCTGACTTTTTTACTTAATTGAGGTTATCAAAATAAAAGTAATGTTGAAATGCTAGCTTGGAAATATAAAGTAAGATTTATGAGAGAAAAATAAGAGAAGAATACATGAAAGTAATAACAAAGTAGTAGCAACAGGCAGATGTTATTTGCTTAGAATGACATGCTTAGAATGTATACTGAAAAAGGTTTTCCAGGTACAAAGACAGCTGACTTAAAAAATGAACATGATCTATAAGTAAACAAATATGCAGAAACTACATAAAAATACACACAGGCACTTTATGATAGGAACATTGTAAATAGCATTATCAAAATGAGTGAGAGAGGTGTGGATCTGTGGCCCTGAGGAATAAAGTCCTGACTGCATCCTTGTAGTCCAAAGTTCAATTAGCAGGCCCAGTCACTGGAGTTGCCAAATTGAGAGATGTAGGAATGGGCAGCTGAACTTGGCTCAGCTCTCTTGAGTGGAGGATGATGGCAGATTCCCACACTGTAACTGGCACCTAGAGAACAGCTAGGGGATAAGTGAATCCACTATGAGAAATTAATTCTTAACCTAGCAAACTCGAACTCATTGCTTCAAAAGAATTAGAAAAAATGTCACCTTAACTACACATAAACAAACACAACTAAAATAATCTATTTATTTTTTTTTTTGCAGGAAGGCAAGCTCCTCACCAGTGTACAACCATGGGGAAAACTGAAACACTTTTTTGGGGTTGTAGATTCTCCAGATGCCCCACAGACTATCAAACCTCCCTCTATCCATCCACCTGTTCCATTCATTCTCCTGGGAGGTAAAATCACTGTGGAGGGTCTATATTATAAGCTCAAAAGCTTAAAAGAGCGAATGCTGTTTTCTTGAGCTGAAAACATCAACACCAGTAAAGAGTGAAGACATGCAACAGTGATTTTTTTCCCCAGGGAAAACAATCTCTGCTCTGCAAAAAAAAAAATGCAAACACAAAATAAAGTGGGGGGATTTGCCCCCCACACCCCCTACTTAAATATACCAACTCCGAGATTGCACCACAGTGGAGGAAATGGCAAAGTCCCAAAAACGGCCCAGTTATTTTTTTCAATGGGAAAAATAATCGCTCTTCCATGTCTTCGCTCTTTAGTGGTGTCGATGTTTAGAGCTCGATAAAAGAGCATTCATTCTTTTAAGCTTTCAAGCTTGTAACATAGACCCACTGCAGCTCATTTGTTTCTCTCAGGGACAAGGGGTGAGTAATGAAAATAGTGCCATCATTCATCTTCTGGTAATATGCACTTTGTACTTAAACTGTAAGCAAGCCTATGAGCATGCCTGATAGGCTTGTCCCTTGAAAGGGGTGCAATAGGCTTTAGCTATAACTCACTGACAGAAGTGAAGGAAGCCTGTGGATATGCTATACCTTCTTAGTGGCCGGGCAACTCATGTAGATTTTCCCAGTTTCTACTAGAGAAGCAACTACACACAAAAACACACACACACACACACACACACACACACACACACACACACACACACACACACAAACACACACACACGCACACACGCACACACACGCACATGTACACGCACACACACACACACACACACACACACGCACGCACGCACGCACACACACACACACACACACGCACACACACACGCACACACATGCACACACACACACAATCTCACACATATGACATATCCCTAGCCCACCCAGGAGAGGCAAGTGGGGCTAGCCTTTCCATTCTTACACATCCCCAGACAACTCGTCCAGTACTACAGTTGTTAATCAAACCACAATCCCTTGGGTCATATACAGGAAAAGGAGAAACACCTGTATGGGTGAAAACATTAGCAGCATAAACTGTAATTTTACTGTAAACTGAACAAATGTGAAATATGGTTGGGGACTTATAACATCAGGGCAGAAGGACCGGGAAGATACAAGCTGACCGGTTAGCTGTCATCCACATGTAGAGCAACCATGACAGTCATAAGTACTTGGAGCATCAGGAAGAATTAAGGCCTGTTAAAGACAATTCACATTCCAGACTAGGTCTGGGTACATGGAAGGGTGCACCTTTGTTTAAACGGATATTGCAAGCACTGGAGTGTGTCTGTCAGCTGACAAATGGAGAAGGGAATAGGGCATAGAAAATATGAACCAGGCACATAGGATTAACAAAAATAACAAACAAATGATCCAACTGTTCATTTTATACCAAACACATCTGGTACCTCAGCCATTTGTCTTCTCAAGAAGTGTTTTTATACAAGATGAATCCTATCAATGATCAATTAATTGAACAATGCAACAATCAGACAATTCACTACACTAAAAAAGCTATTCACATGCCCAATGTACAAGTTCAACAGAGAATAAATAACACTTCATCTAATAAATTCACTCTTACATTAGCTTTACTTAATGACTATTATTGAATTTGTTGTTGTTGTTGTTGTTGTGTCTTTCGGCTTTTCCTGTTTAGGGGTCGCCACAGCAGAACACCGATGATTGGTAGTTGATTTTTACGTGCCGAGTTACCAGCCCTGATGCACAACCTTCAACGAAGGTACGTCCATTCACACATGTCTTCCATGCAGAAGACGCTCTAGCTGAGAATCGAACCGGACAGCGTCTTACTGTTAGGCGACAACACTACCACAGCACCACCACCGCGGATGAATGACTATTATTGAATACATATTTTAAATACCTAAGAATATGTGTTTATTGAAAGAGAACTACATTTTTAAAAAGCAGCAAATTAACCTACTAAATATGATGGAATTATTAAAGGTATAAATTGACCTTCAAGTTTAAACCCCTAAGACATAAGGTCCTGTAATTAGAAATCATCCTACTCTTTTAAGTCAGTTAAATTTCTGGAAAAATCTGCCCCTCTGTACATATGAGACTCGGCTAAAATACTGAAGAAAAAAACAATATCTGAACCTTGATGAACATTATGAAAGTGTTCTGCCACAGGACTATTCAAATTGCAATTTCTGATATTTCCCAAATGTTCCATGATATTAAGCTTCACTTTCCTTTTAGTTTGCCCTACATTCCATTTAGTGAAATGACACCCACAACCAGTAATATATGCACCCTCCATGAGTTACAGTCAAATCTTTATCTAACACTAAACTTCCTACCATTGATTTTGGTACCTGACAGACTTCTAAACTTACTACAAACCTTGCAGTTTCCACATGAGAAAGAACCCTTCCATTCCCCGACAGTCAGCAAGATGCTTTGCTAAAAATTAAGCAACTCCTTCAAATTATGAAATCTCCCATTGGAAAATATAGCAAACTTTGGAAAAAGGTTACCCACCAAATCATCCTGATAAACCACATGCCAAAGGTCCTTAACTAAGTTCTTCAAAATTTCAGAAATTGTAACTCTCTTTGTTCAGCTTATAGATAGAATGTGTTTACTCCCATTGCTGTATATGATGTTCTTTTACCTTATTTCTCTGTAATACTCAAAATCCTTTATTTTTACACTGCATCAGGCAAAGTCTGAAAGTACTCCACTGAGATCAGCGCTCTACCTAGGTTAATAAATTAAAATAAAATAAAATAATAAAAAAATCTAGTGACAAATAAATTTCTTTGTCACTATCAACATAACCTACAAACTTCTCATTGAAATCCTTACTCCCCCATCAAATTTCCCTACATTTATGACCATTTTTTTCCATCAAGCTTCCTTTTGGCATTATTTAAACTATCCAAAGAGTAACCTTGAACTATAAGCCTGCCCCTAACCTCTATCAAATTCTTTTCTCTAAATTTCTCTTAAGAGGTGTTCAAATATATTCTCCTAAATTCCCCATAAGGAAGAGAATTAATCAAATGAGAGGAATGCGTGCTGCTAATATGCAGGAAGTTGGTTGCCACTGTCTCCTTTCTGAAGGGCTTGTGCTGAATAAGATTATCTTTACCAATATAAAACTCAACATTGAAAAATCCATTAATTTTTTTAATGTAAGAATGAATTTATTAGGGAAAAGTTATTTATTCTTTGCTGAACTTGTACATTGGGTATGGGAACAGTTTTTTTAGAGTGGTGAATTGTTTAATTGCTCAATGAATTGAACATTGATGGAGTTCAACTTGTATAAAAATACATGCTGTCTGAATGGATTTTATCGTGAGAAGGCGAATGGTCGAGGTACCGGATGTATTTGTATTAAAGCAAGGTGAATGAACAGCTAGCTTGTGTTGTTCTTGTTTTTGGTGGAATTTGTTTTTGAAGGTTTTGTAGTTTAAGATAGAGGATTGACATCCAGACCCACCTCGGATCCCACCCACCTGCTTGGCACAAACATGAGGTCACCAATAAGGTATCCCCCCCCCCCAGTATGGGGGAATGGGAAGTACTAATGCCGTGCAGGACAGAGAGAACAAATAGGTCAATGTGGTGTTCATTGGGTTAAATGGTTAAGCTGCTAAAGGACAAAAGAAGCAATGAAGATCATAACATAGTAACTGTGGCAGCAGTCATTTATCTTAAATTCTAGGTTAACAGATTAGGTTCATAGGTTCATAGGTGTGTACTAGGATAATGGCCCTGGAGCCTATATAAGCATAGCCCAAGAAGATTCCCTGGCATCATGCCACCCAAAATTAGTTCCTAGTGCCCCTGTCAAGCAAGGCCACTGAAGTGATCCCCAGGGTGAACTTCCTATTGCCCATCCACTCGTCAAGATTTCTCTTAAAGAGGGCCAGTGAAGTTCTCTGCTTGACGTGACTGGGAAGTTCATTCCAGAGTATGGGAAGTCTCTGGGTTAGGAACCTGTCCCTCCAGCATGTTCTGTTTATTGCGGTAATGAGGTTTAGGTCTCTGGAGCATGTGGCATGGAGGGATTGGGATTTCTTTAAGTGTAGCATATCTCGCAGCTCTGGGTCAGACATGGCTTTGTAGGTCAAGAAGAGATTGCCTCTAAGTAGGTGATAAGAGACAGAGTATACTGGAGTTTATTTAGTCTATAGGGCATGTGTCTATGGCCTAAGATCCTATCAATGAGGTATTTTTGTTGCCTTTCCAGTTGTTGTAGGTGTCTAGTGAGGTACATACCAAATGGGGCATTGTATTCTATAACAGGTCTTATGAGGGACAAGTTGAGAGGGATTATGACCTCTTTCTTTCTGGATGAGAAACCTTTTATAATGAGATGTGCCACAGAGAAGGACTTTCTGACTACAGTGGCAAATGTGGTTATCAAAGGAGAGGTTGCTGTCAACCTGTGTCCCCAGGTCTTTTATCACACCTTTGGTGTTTAGTGGACTACCGCCTATGTGGTAGTTCACAGGCACCGAATTTTTCCCAAAAGGAATGACAATGCACGATTTGGTATTGGCATTAGAGAAGGCACTGTAACATCACTGTAGAAGGATGTCTATCTTATGCCTGTACCAAAGGGTAGGACTTAAGCTGAGGTAAATAATTACCCAGTGGGACTAGTGACTACAAAATAATGAGGGTCCTCAAGAAGCAACTGAATAGGCAGGGCAGCCTGGAATGGAGTATGGCTATATTATGGTGGGGTCAGCTTAGAGCATGGTTGCAATTTTATATAATAACTGGTCATAATGTATTTCACATGCTGAGTAATCTTCCTGCACTGGTCCTGTTCTTCAGAACACTTCCAGAGATGGTTAAAGAAAGGGAGTTAATTTACTTATTTATTTATTTATGTTTGTTGACAAGGGGGTAGGCTATTCCAAAGGGAGCCAATTTCAGCCACAGCTCATGAGTTATAACTGGTGAGTACAGCAGTATAAAATAAAGCAGGGAAACAGCACAACTGTGATACACAAGTGTGCAAAAATATTGTACATTCAGCAAGAAAGATAATTACACAAGTTATATGGACTGATAGTAAGTACAATATTAATTTCATTGCACACATACAATGTGGTTAACTAGGTTCAGCTATCTTCTTCTTTCGGCTGCTCCTGTTAGGGGTCACCACAGCGAATCATCTGTTTCCATTTCTTCCTGTCCTCTGCGTCTTGCTCTGTCACACCAACCACCTATATGTCCTCTTTCACCACATTCACAAACCTTATCTTAGGCCTTCCTATTTTCCTGTTATCTGGCAGCTTCATCCTTAGCATCTTTTTCCCAATATATTCTGCATCCCTCCTCAACACATGTCCAAACCAATGTAATCTTGCCTCTCTGGCTTTGTCTCCAAACCTTCCAATCTGGGCTGACCCTCTAATATACTTATTCCTAATTCTGTCCATCCTCATCACACCCAGTGCAAATCTTAACATCTTTAACTCTGCCACGTCCAGCTCTGACTCCTGCATTTTTGTCAATGCCACTGTCTCCAACCCATACAACATAGCTGGTCTCACTACCCTCTTGTAGACCTTCCCTTTCACTCTTACTGGTACTTGTCTGTCACAAATCACTCCAGACACTCTTCTCCACCCACTCCATCCTGCCTGTACTCTCTTCTTCACCTCTCTTCTACACTCACCATTACTCTGAACTGCTGATCCCAGGTATTTAAACTCATCCACCTTTACTAACTCTACTCCCTGCATCCTCACCATTCCTCTACCATCCCTCTCATTTACACACATATACTCTTAGTCCTGCTGACCTTCATTGCTCTTCTCTCTAGAGCATATCTCCACCTCTCCATGGTCTCCTCCACTTGTTCCCTACTCTCACTACAGATCACAATGTCATCTGCAAACATCATAGTCCACGGGGACTCCTGTCTGATCTCATCTGTCAATCTGTCTATCACCATTGCAAATAAGAAAGGGCTCAAAGCTGTTCCTTGATGTAATACCACCTCCACCTTAAATGCATCCGTCACTCCCACCGCAGACCTCACTGCTGTCACACTACCCTCTTACATATCCTATACCACTCTTACATACTTCTCTGACACTCCTGACTTCCTCATACAATACCACAACTCTTCTCTAGGCACCCTGTCATATGCTTTCTCTAAGTCCACAAAGACACAATGCAACACCTTCTGACCTTCTCTGTACTTCTCCATCAATACTCTCAGAGCAAACATCGCATCTGTAGTGCTCTTTCCTGGCATGAAACCATACTGCTGATCACTAATCATCACTTCCCTTCTTAACCTAGCTTCCACTACTCTTTCCCATAACTTCATGCTGTGACTGATCAATTTAATCCCTCTGTAGTTACTACAGCTCTGCACATAACTTATTCTTAAAAATCAGTACCAAAACACTTTTTCTCCATTCCTCAGGCATCCCCTCACTTTCCAAGACTTAATTAAATAATCTAGTTAAAAACTCCACTGCCATTTCACCTAAACACCTCCATGCTTCCACAGGAATGTCATCTGGACCAACAGCCTTTCCATTCTTCATCCTCTTCATAGCTATCCTTACTTCCTCCTTGCTAATGCATTGCACTTCATGATTCACTATCCGCACATCATCCAACCTTCTCTCCCTCTCATTCTCTTCATTCATCAGTCCCTCAAAGTACTCTTTCCATCTGCTCAACACACTGTCCTCACTTGTAAGTACATTTCCCTCATTATACTTTATCATCCTTACCTGCTGCACATCTTTACTAGCTCAGTCCCTCTGTCTAGACAATCGGTACAGGTCCTTTTCTCCCTCCTTAGTGTCCAGCCTTTCATACAACTCTTCATACACCTTATACTTAGCCTTCGCCACCTCTCTCTTTGCCATGCACCTCATCTCCTTATAATCTTGTCTACTTTCTTCATCTCTTTGACAATCCCACTTCTTCTTCGCCAACCTCTTTCTCTGTATACTCTCCTGTACTTCTTCATTCCACCACCAGGTCTCCTTGTCCTCCTTCCTCTTTCCAGATGTCACACCAAGCACCTTTCTAGCCATCTCTCTTACTAACTCTGCTGTAGTTGCCCAGCTATTCAGAAACTCTTCACTGCCACCCAGTGCCTGAGTTAACTCTTCCCTGAACTCCACCCTTTTTCAGTTTCCACCATTTGATCCTTGGTGCTGCTCTCACACTTCTCCTCCTCTTCTTGATCACCAATGTCATCCTACAAACCACCATCCTATTCTTCCTAACTACACTTTCCCCTGCCACCACTTTACAGTCTCCAATCTCCTTCAGACTGGCCTTTCTACATAAGATATAATCCACCTGTGTGCATCTTAATCCACTCTTGTATGTCACCCTATGCTCCTCCCTCTTGTTAAAATACGTATTCACCACAGCCATGTCCATCCTTTTCGCAAAATCCACTACCATCTGACCTTCTGCACTCCTTTGCTTAACACCATACCTACCCATCACTTCCTCATCCCCTCTGTTCCCCTCACAAACATGCCCACTGAAATCTGCTCCAATCACCAGTCTCTCACCATTGTTTACAGTCATCACTACTTCATCCAACTCACTCAAAATTTTTTCTTTCTTATCCATCGCACACCCAACTTGTGGAGAATATGCACTAATAGCATCTTCATTACACCATCAATTTCCAGCTTCATAAACATCACTCTGTCTGACACTCTTTTCACCTCCAAAACACTCTTAGCATACTGTTCCTTCAGGATAACCCCTACTCCATTTCTCCTCCCATCCACACCATGATAAAACAAATATAGCAAATACTGTACTGATGCAATTGTAACTCTCTTTGTTCAGCTTATAGATAGAATGTGTTTACTCCCATTGCTGTATATGATGTCCTTTTACCTTATTGCTCTGTAATACTCAAAATCCTTTATTTTTACACTGCATCAGGCAAAGTCTGAAAGTACTCCACTGAGATCAGTGCTCTACCTAGGTTAATAAATTAAAATAAAATAATAAAAACTAAATGAGGGGGCAACATCCTGCACCCATTTACATCAGAGATCTAAATCTGAAAGTATTTCTTTGAATGTATTGTAATATGCCAGGAGTTCAATTCTGACTGCCAGTCACAGTTTGTGTGGTGTCTACACGTTCCCATTGCATCTACAGAGAGCTCTAGTTTCTACACATCTAACAAAAGCATGCTGTTTAATGGGCTATTCTAAAGTGTCTATATATTGTATTTACTATTGCCCTTGTAGCTTATCTTGTGGCTGAAAGTCCAGAATGAACTCTTCATTTATTCAATTAACAAATAAATAAATAAAAAACATAAATCAAAATGAAATACAGACAACCTACAGCACTGCAGTATAGCACGGTAGTAAATGCAGCTTAATTATAGTCCTTTTAACAGAATGACTATTTAATTTCCATGCTGTCAACCTGATACCAGCCAGTACATAATTTACAAAATAAAATGTAAATATACTCACTACTGAACTTAATCAATGACTCCAATACTGGACTCTGTACTTAAATTACCAGATAAAATCCTAGCAGCCGTATTAACAGTCAATTGAGAAACATTATTCAAATGTTGAAATCCTCAGTTCTCCAGTTATAAGTTATTGTTTCAAACAGTTAACAAAATATCTATAGTCAAATTAAAAGGCATTCAAGAGAAAGCAAGCTCAGCTTTGTTCCCATTAACTAAAATACGGACAGAATATTATGTACCAATACATATTTCAGGAGTAAATGATGTTCAGACTTTTCATCCTACACATCACTAAAATGATCTACAGATTTCTAAAATTTAAAGTAACAGCTGTAAGCAGAGTGATACAATTTAGCTGTGGCATTTCCCCCATAACATTCCCATGTTAACGGAATAATAATTAGTATTTCAATGCTCTTAAGTTAAGGGCAGGGGCTAAGGACAGGTAGTTATTTAGTCCAGGGGTTACACAGGCATTTAACCACAACTGCCAAATTCAATCTCTAATGTTTCTTAATGGGTTTTCTAATGTGTTCCTTTAACATGTTTTATAAAAAGGTAACAACAAGTTTTAAAGCATTCTTACATCATGGTTTTAGTTCAGTGATTCCATTTTGACCTGCATTTCACACTGATGTGATTTCTAGATCATTTTAATATGATTATGCTTATGGAATATAATATATTTACTGTTTTTATTGGCATGTTTTATCATACTCCCTGGGATTCAATAAACTCCATGTAGTCTTTGCCCAGAGCCTATGTGGAGTTTACAAGTTTGCAAGATGGTGCACGGTGTGTTGCAGTGCGCAATGCATATTAATGAGGCACAGTGCACGTAAGCTACATTTTGCGGCTTGCAAAAATGTTGCTGGCTGCAAAACATCATAAGCAGACATGGATAGCAATTCCAGGTAAAGGAGTGTAGCTACGGTGCACAGATTTGCATGGAATGCCACAAAGATCTCCAGGTCTTTAGATATAGCAAAACCTTGCCAGCGAATGCCAATAGCAAGTCTATGTAAGGAAGAGCACCTACGGTGTGTGGATTTGCCCACAATGCCACAATGATCACCAGCGGTTTTACAAATAGCTGCCATTATGTTACTGCAACACATCTGCACATAGGCCAACTTAATGACAGGACAAATAACCAGTAATAGGGACATATTTGGCATAGATATCACATAGAAATGTGTTAGAATATAACACTCATGGACTCTTAGCGTGACAAATGTGGACAAAGCCATAATAATGGGGGGATAAAGGGCCAGAAACAGGAACAGATTTTTAATATTACACTGACAAACTTAGGAAGTTGATAGAATATATAGGTTCTACATCGTTCTGAAGAGCATGAAGTTTGAAACTCAATTGTCAGTCATCATTTTCTGACTGTACTCTGCAATGATATGCCAATGATTTGCCAGGTAAAAAATGTTGAGGAAAAGATCACAAATATGAGACAAAAACTGCACATTTTGCACAGATCAGGACAGTTGAGGGGTATGTACTCAAATGTATGTAATACTGAGTCACATCAGTCCAGAGACCATCCCAGTGATATGGCAGGAAGCCACATATTTGTTAAGGAAAACACCTGGACATCCTGGAAATATCTGGACAGTTGAGAAGAATGAATGTGAAGTATATGGTCCAAACACCGTACAGGACACTGTACCTACAGTGCAGAGTATTGTGATATCCCATTCCTGCCATTCTGTACTGAAGCTGTGGTAGTGATCTATAACAGAACATAGGACTGCCATATAAAAGGATCACTCGGGGGAAGTGTGGGTATTGAATAGGGATACACAGATGAATTGTAGGAATGAACACAGGGAAAGAGTACAGGTGAAACTCCCACATGTACAGCAGAGGAGGGCATGTCAATGGAAGATGGTTGCAGCAGCAACACCAAGCACATCTTTATATGGTACAGTACGGACTGTACAGTGAAAATGTTTGTGACTGTCACACAAGGTGACATAACAATGGGGAGGATATCTATGTGAGATAAGCATCCTTACATGAGTAAAAAAAATAAAAAAATAGAAAAACTAGTAGTCTTAAAATTTCATTGATGAGCTCAGTCACAATAATTTCCAAAAATCATGAAACCCAGGTAGTGTTCCAAAGCAACAAGCCTTTATTCGTCACAAACAAGTGATCCTCAGTAACAAAAACAAAATCAGAAATATTTTACAATGTTAAACATATCAGCTTTTCCACACTTAGAAGTAGGTGTGGAAAATATATGTATCGTTTAATTTTAAACCAGCCTATTCCAGGCAGACAGTATAAACAGGGTTGTAAAAGTGTATTTAAGAACAGCAACTTTCCACCCCCACACACTACTACTGATTAGATCAAACTAAATCCTAGTTATGGAAAATATTACCTATCTATTTGCAACCCACATTCCAAAATCAGGTATTTAAAAAAGCATAACATGCTTATAAAAAGACTGACCTTTAATTAAAGTCACTTTTGGCTAGCTAATGCAATAAAGCCTCCATCAGGTCTTTGACAAGAACTAAAATCATATACATAGGTAGAGAAGTAAAAAGCGCTAACTAGATAGATACAAGAAAACAACACACAAGTTTGATCTAATCAGTAGTAGTGTGTGGGGGTGGATACTTGCTGTTCTTAAATACACTTTTACAGCCCTGATTATATTGTTTGCCTGGAACAGGCTGGTTTAAAATTAAACAATACATATATTTTCCACACCTACTTCTAAATGTAGAAAAGCTGATATGTTTAACATAGGTTCATAGGTAAGTACTAGACTATCTGCTCAAAGGCATTTATAAGCCTAGCCGGAATGTGTTGGCTTTCGCCGCCCCCTTGGATTAGTTCCCTGTGCCTCTGTCCAGCAGAGCCATTGAAGTGATCCCTGAGGTTAACTCTCTGTTTCCCATCCACTCGTCAAGGTTTCTCTTGAAGAGGGTTAGCGAGGAAATCTGCCTAATGTAGATTGGAATCTTGTTCCAGAGCATGGGAAGTCTCTGGGACAGGAATCTATCCCTCCAGCATGTCCTATTTATTGTTGTGGTGAGGTTTAGATCCCTGGAACATGTGGCTCGAGGGGATATGGTTTTCTTTAGGTGGAGCATGTCCATCAGTTCTGGGTTGGATATGGCCTTGTATGCCAGGCAGAGATCACCTCTGAGTAGGCGGTATGCAACTGAGTACAGCTGGAGTTTCTTCAGTCGAGTTGCATAGGGCATCTGCTTGAGGCCAGTGATCCTCTTGGTGAGGTACTTCTGTGGTCTTTCCAGTTGTTGCAGGTGTCTTGTAAGGTACATCCCAAATGGGGCACTGTACTCTATGATGGGTCTGATGAGTGATGCACAGAGGGGTCCAATGACCTCTTTCAATCTGGATGCAAACCCTTTTGTGATTAGGTGGGCCACATAGAAGGATTTTCTAACCACTTTGGCAATGTGATTATCAAAGGAGAGGTTACTATTTACTTCGGTCCCCAGATCCCTTATTACGTCTTCCGTATTTAGGGTGTTACCACCTATGTGGTACTTTGTGGATACTTTGTTTTTTCCAAAGGGGATGACTATGCACTTTTTGGCATTTAGCTTGAGGCCATGGTTTTGACACCAGGTATCTGTCTCAGTGAGACCCTTTTGGAGGATGTCTGTGTCAGCTGGAGAGTCAGTTATAGCCCCTAGTTTGCAGTCATCTGCGAACTTGGTCAGCCATAGTCCTCCTGTGCTTGCTTGTACCTCTGAGAAGCATATGCCGAACCAGAACTGAGCCCTGGGGAACGCCACTTGTAACCAGTTTAGAGTCAGACCTAGCTCTCGCAACTCTTACCATGTGGGTTCTGTCCGTCAGCCAGTTGGCAACCCATCTCGTGATGTAGGGGTTTATGTTCAGGCTGGTGAGCTTGACTATAATACCTGAGCTGGGAATGATGTTGAAGGCCTTTGCAAGGTCTAGGTACGCTGTGTGGACCACCTTTCCCTCATCTATAGCCTTGGTAACTGTCTCAAAGAAGTCCGCCAGGTTTAGGAGGCATGATCTGCCCTTAACAAAGCCGAACTGGGTAGGGTCCAGTGTTTGGAGGTTTCCAATGTCTCTGTTAAAGAGATCCATGGTGATGTGTTCCATAGCTTTGAAGACCAAGCTAGTCAGGCTTATAGGGCAATAGTTCCCGGGGTCCATTGTGCCTCCACCTTTGTGGAGTGGAATAACCGTTGCTGTGCACCACTCTGTGGACACGTAGCCTGTGAGGCTAAGTTTAAACAGTGTGTTTAGGTGAGGGGTTAGTTCATCTTTGAGCTTATGTAGGATGCAGCCTGGGACACCGTTCGGTCCCATTGATGCTGTGTTTTTGGCTTTGTAGAGGGCTGATTTAACCTGTGTATCTGTGATTTTAGGGGCACTACATTCTTCTGGTATAGTTATGGGCCCTTTTGGGGGTGAGGGGGTGAAATTTTCACTGAACCTGTCTGCCAGGATGTTGGCTATATCGGTCGGTTCAGTGTATTTTGTGCCATTCTGCACTAACTCCGAGCAGATCTGAGAATTGCCACTTAGATTCTTGACATAGCTGAAGAATGCCTTGTGGTTATCTTTGGAGTCCATGGCAATTTTTCTTTCGAAGCTAGCCTTGGAGGATTTTATGAGGGGAACATAGTTTCTTGCTGATACTGATCAGGGATGTCTTCCCTTCTTGGGATTTTATTCTTTTCTGTACCAGTTTCCTCCTTCTATTGTATAGCTTGTTTATGGCAGGGATCCACCAGACTGGTTTCCTTTTCTTGGAGGAGTGAGTCTTGGTTTTGTTTGAGATAGCATGATACATGCATTCTTGTAGGTGCCCATAGAGTGTATTAGTAAAGGATTTTGCAGCTTGGACAGCGTTATCCTTTAGCATGGGGGCTCTGAAACTTCCCACCTCGGTCTAAGTAACGTGAAGTTTGGTTTTGAAAAGTTTTTCACAGTGGTTTCTTTGACCAGGGGTGGTGGCGAAATGTGGATATCCAGAGTGATTAGTTTATGGTCAGATCTAACCAGTGAGGGGTTGACCTCCCATGTTGGTGATGACCAGGTCCAATATGTTGTCACCTCTGGTGGGGGTGTTGACCAAGGTTGATCCAGAGTCTTTGAGTTTATAAATTCTAGGAAATGTTGGGCAAGGGAGTTTGTACTTGAGTAGTTCTCCCAGTTAATGTTTGGGTAATTGAAATCACCCAATATCAGGGTGTTTGGTAGAACCTTTATGTTTCCCATTGTTTCCAGGAATGCGGAGTGGGGGTCCTGGAACATGGTATGTGATCTGTAGCAAACTATAATTTGAACAGCAGTTTTGCCCATTGTTAGTTGCACATGGATGATCTCTGAAGCATCGTGCTGTGCCACTAACCTGGAGGTGTGGGTATCCTTGATAAATATGGATACTCCCCCGCATTTTGTATTTCGGTCCAGGTTTTGTGGCTGAAATGTATGGTATGAGTTGCAACCTGGTAGTGCTGGGGTGCTCTCTGGAGCCTTAAACCAGGTTTCTGTTACTGCAGATATATCAATTTTCTCCATACTGAGGAGTGCCTCGAGTGCGTGCATTTTGAGGTTTAGACTTCTGGCACTGAGTAGCATTACCCTCAGTTTTTTGTTACTTGTGCTATTTACGGCGGTGGGTTTGTCTTTTGAGCCTTGCCTAAAAAAGGCACTATGGGGTGTGGGGGGGGGGGGCAAGAGCCTTGGCCAGTATTCGAAAGCCTAAGGGTTACAGGTGAAAGCCATCTCTAGCAAAGCAGCATGGCTTGTCGAGCATGTCATCCCAGGCTGACAGACACTGGATCCCCTTTGAATGACACCAGAAGCTTAGCCAATTGTTGAAATTGATCATTTTTTCTCTATACCGTGGTATCATTCTTGGTGAGGGCAGGATGCTACTCAGGGTCAGGGTCATACCAGCCTGGGCTACATGATCAGAGAGCTCCTCCATGTCTCTTTTCATGTAGTCCAGGGAGGTATGGCTCAGGTCATTCACACCAACATGGACAATGACAGATTCATATTTGTACTTGTTCTGGAGTGACCGGAGTGCTTGTGTTATGTGGCAGAATTGTAAAGTATTTCTGATATATTTTGTTTTTGTTACTGAGGATGGATTGTCTGTGATGAATAAAGGCTTGTTGCTTTGGAACACTAGTTGGGTTTCATGATTTTTGGAAATTATTAGTTTTTCTGTTTTTTATTTTTTTCCTTAACACTCATGTTGGTGAGGTTGGTACTAGACAGATTCCTGTTCTTGTTCATTTTTTTATCCTTACATGAATAATGCAGAGAACATTATTTATTTATTTATTTATTTTTTCTTGTCATTTGTTAACCAGGTAAGTCCAACTGAGCCACAGGCCCATTTTCAGTGGAGACCCAAGGAGAAAAGCTCCAAATAAGAAATACAAAACATTTACATTATTTCAAAGCTATACAAATTAGAAACTTACAGACAGTGAAAGGACATTAAATTGATTACAAAAATCCAAGATTGTGCAATATAGATATTAACAGTTGTATAGAATGTTTGCGAAAGATACGATGGCATGACATGATCAAGAAAGACTAGGGACATTAAACAGAATTCTATTGTAGACTACAGCAAACAAACAAAATCCACATTTGCATTAAATTGTAATGTTGACAGTTGATAAAGATAAGCTACATGGAAATGTTGCAATTAACAAATAAAGGTATAAACAATAAAGTGGCTGATAGCTTCTCAATCATCCTGAAACAGAGTGATCAAAATTCCACAGTTTAAGGGTATCATGAGATATTTGGGTGGGGGTGGGGGGGTAGGTGGGGTCTTGGCAAGAACAGGAGTTAGTGTTAGCAAGGTAGATTTTCAGTTCTCTTTTGAAGCATTTAGTGGATCTGATGTTACGAATATTTGGTGAGAGTTTATTCCAGGGTTGGGACACTGCTTTTGTAATTTGTCTATGTTTTTATTTGGGATGTAAATGTCTAGAAGGACTTGATCAGACCTACGAAGGGTACAGATAGGAGTACAGAGGGATATTAGAGTGGAGAGGGAGGGACAGGCCGAGGGTTTATTTAGCAAGGAGTCAGTAATTTGAAGCTGGGATAGGAGCAGAAGTTGGGGGAATTCAAGCCAATTGTGCTGTTTAAGAGCAAGGCAGTGGTGGGTTTTGCATAGTAGGTCACTAGCAAATCTAGCTATTTTGTTGTATGTTTGATCAAGTTTGGTTATCAAGGTGGATTGTAGATGTGTAAATATTGGAGAGGCATAAGGAAGGCAGGGTAAGAGGAATACCTGTACCAATGAAGGTTTGGAGTCAGGGGACTGGATTTTATTTATTTCTGTACAGAAGATCTAACTTTTGATGTGTCTTTTTAATACATTGTTGCATATGCAGGTCGAATTTTAGTTAGTCATCGATTATGGTGCCTAGGAGTTTGGTGTGCAGTTCAGCTTTGATAATAGTGTCATCAAGGGATGAGATGGAGAAGGTGGATTTGTGGTGGGAGAGGGATTTAGGAAGGAATAGAAGGAGTTTGTTTTTTTAGGATTTTGGATGCGATGGTTATCTGTTAGCCATTGTTCGATGGTGAGAAATGAGCTTTGAGGGATGGAATGAATGTGACTGATATTATCAGAAAGGGAGATAAGAGAAGAAACATCCACATATTGTATAAGGGAGGAGGTGCTGCAGGATAAGTAGAGTTAGTTAGTAAAGATGTTGAAGAGAAGAGGACCTAGAATAGAGCCTTGGGGGAGTCATGTCTGGATAGGTAAAAAAAGGGGAGTAGGTTGTTTGCCAACAAACTGATTGCAACCTATTTGTAAGATAGCTGGAAAATCAGAGAATAGCAGAGCTGGAGAGGTTTAGATCAGATAGTTTAGTTAGAAGCCTGGAGTGAAAAGCAGTATTAAATACTTATGAAAGGTCTAGGAAAAGACAGGACACCAGATGTTTTTTTTGTCTCTAGCTTCTGCGACTGTGTGAGTGAAAGATAGAAGGGCAGTAGAAGTACTATGATTTGGCCTAAAAACATGCTGAGTGGGGCTCAGAAGGGTTTCTTGAAGTAGGTGTTTGAGGAGCTGATTGTGTATGCATTTTTCGAGGATTTTAGAGAGTGGGGAGAGAATGGCTATGGGTCTGAAATTGGAAGGATCAATGGAGTTACCTCCTTTGTGTAGTATGGTGTAGAAAGATTTCCAGATGTCAGGGACTGTAGACTGACCTGATCTGTTAATGAGTATAGAGATAGGGCATGCGATAGAGTCGGATGCAAGTTTAAGAAAGAGGGGAGGAAGGTTATCAGAAGAGGGTTTTAGTTTGAGCAGTAGATATTCCATATAAGCAGTGGGGACATGTTTAAATGAGAAGGATGTATTGGTAGTAGTAGAAGTGGTGGGCGGAGGATTATTATTTTGGTCAATGTGGATAAGTTTGCAGATAGATTCAATGAAATAAGAGTTAAGTAGTGTGTCAGTTTCTTGTGGTGTATTGTTAGGGTAGGGATTAGGGGTAGAAGGTTTCCCAGAGTGGAGGATTTTATTGATGGTGTGCCAAAATTTTGGGGGGGGGTTAGAGTGGTGGGTAGATTGAGCTTCATAGTAGAATTTCTTTTTATCTTTGTTGATTTGCTTTTTGGTGAGGTTTTTGAGTTCTTTGTATTTTTGCAGCAGCATAGTGGATTTAGATTTTAGCCATTGTTTCCAGGCATTATCTTTTTTTTTTTCATAAGGGTGTAAGTGTCTTTTGTGAGGTGGGGGCATGGTTAGATTTAATTCTAATTTTCCTCAGTGGAGCTAGTGAGTTAAGTATGTTGAGGAAAGTATGATTAAATTCTAGAACTGAGTCATTTAGGGGAAGATGTTGGAGGTTGGACCAGTCTATTGATGAGAGTGTATTATTAAAGGTTAAAGAATCAAAGCAGGAAATGTTGCAACTATCTCTGTTGAGGTGGGACCTGAGAGTATGAAGAGAGTGCCTTTGCACATAAATAGAGAGGTGGTCACTCATAGCATAAGGCAGAGTGCCAGGGTTGTGGTAAAGGTTTGGATTGGAGACAAGTATCCAATCCAGTATGGAGTTGTTGTTTTTATTAAAGTGGATGAGAGTTGTGATTATTTGATTAAAGCCATGGAGGTTAATGCTGAGATGTGGAGAGCTGGTTGATGGTTTATGCCAATCAATATTGACAATTCCAAGGATAATTGTCTCATAAGGTAGATAGTTTGAGATCCATGAGAGGATAACTTCAAGGATGGGTATGTTGTTTCCAGGTGGGATGTATATGGCTGCTATATCAAATTTTTAGATGGGTTTAAGTGGCAATTAAGAATAAGGAGCTCAACAGGGTGGAAGTCAGGGAGAGGCATGGGAAGTGGGGTTAAGATGAGTTGCTCGGAGTAAAGGATAGCCACCCCCCCTTTTTGGAGAGTCTGTCTAGAAGGTAGATTTTATAGCTGGGAGGTAGGATCTCGTTATTGGAGATATGTGGTTTTAACCATGTTTCTGATAGGGTTAAGATATGTGGGGAGTGTTGGGCTATCCAAGAATGCAGGTCAGTAGTTTTGTTGAGTAGACTTTGAATATTAATTGAGTAGATAGTAAGGTGCTTGGGAGTACAGGGGGAGGGAGGGGGTGGTTGGTGTAAGGTGGATAAAAGGATGGTGGAGGTGCTGGGAGAAGTGGGAGGGTACGATTGTGGTGGATGTCACCATCTGGCATAAAATATCTTGGTAATAGAGTGGATTTCGAATGGTAGACGTAATAAGTGGATCTGTATTTAGGTTTGGTGTAGGTAGGAGTGAGAGAGAATACTTTGATCTTGTAAAATAGTAAGGCAGAGATATTATGTAGTGAGGGAGAGATTAGGAATGGTAGAGGTAGATCAGTATGGGCTGCTGGATATGTTAGTGTAGGAGATGGTTGTAGGTGAAAGAGTTTACTTTGATAGGAGGCTAAGAATGAAAGGTATTAGAGTAGGGAGGTAGTAAGGTAGAGCTGGAGCCTGTTGTGGGAGACCGTGAATGACAGTTAGTTGGAGTTCTATATAGGTATGAGTAGTATTGTGAAAAAGACAGAGTTAGTTATTTAAGTTGAAGATAGGAAAGCACAGGGTTAATGGCAAGTACTGTGAAGGAAAGTGAATTAAGTTTCTTAAAATTTGGTAGGAGGGAAGCAGTTTAAAGAGAAGGATAATAGATTGTACTAGAGTGGGGAGGAGGTGAAAGGTGTGTATGGAGGATAGTGATTGGAGCAGGGGAGGAGTTAGGGTTGGGTATAGAAAGAATGTAGATTGGTTAAATTGAGAACAGTGGCAGGGGCTGTGTCAGAGTGCATAGAGTATAAATGTAGAGTAACCGGGGTTGGGTGGGAATGGGGGTACAGTAGGGTAGTGGAGTGAGCCTGAAGTGGAGCGAAGGGCAAATTGAGCAGGAAGAACCAGGGCCAAGAGACACTGCGTCAAAGAGAGAAAAACTAAGAAAAAAAAAAAAAAACAATCAACCACGATCAGGGATTTATCAGGATTCTGATATACAGTTGGGGTAGGGTGCATACTGGGAAGCTGTGCAAGATGATATTACCTGAATATGAGTGTACTTTCACTTACTAACTATTATTATGATACAGCCACACTATATCCATCTAATACTGTATGGCCTAATTCCCAGATGGGAGATCTTTAGTATGAGACATGAAAGGGAAATAGTGTCAAAGGCCTTGGAGAACAGAACATAGGTGGTATGTTCTGTTATCTCTCCTCTAGGTCTTTGGGGTCAGTATCCAAGAAGTCCCCATAAGTCAATAAGCAACAGCTATCCTTGTCAAACCCAAAATGGGTAGGGTCAAGTGTGTTAAAGGTCACATCTGTCCTTGTGGATATGGTCCATACTGATTCCTGCAGTAGCCGTGCAGAAAAGGGTCAGTAGTTGTAATTTTGCATATTACTAGATTGATGTGCATTACACAGAACCCAAGATTTGATATTACATTATGTAGTGCGGTTACAAAGAACAAAGACTATGGTGTAGGTAAACCAGTCCTCCAAAAAATACATCATACAATATCACAGTCAAAGGAGGCAGCGGAACACAGCAGTAAAATTCAAGAATTTAATCCCAGAAAAAAGTAAACAGCCAATTAGCATGCAAAAACAATTAAGAATTAAGAAGAGCCCTTAAAGCCAGATAGATATTAATTATGTTCAGTATTTTTATAATGTTTTTATGAATTAAATGTTCTATATGCTTTTATGTATGAAATGTTTTCATGTTTATATAATGAGTTCTGAGCTGCATTTTTTGGCTGTTGAATGAAATGCTTTATATGTTTTTATGAATTTAATGTTTTCGTGTTTATACAATGAGCTTTGAGCTGCATTTTTTGGTGTGGCTTTAAGGGCTCTTGTTAACTCCTGTTTTTGCATGCTAATTGGCTGCTTTGCTGTTTAAAAGTATTACAGTTTGGATCTTTATTTGTCTGATGAAGCAGCTGCTGCTGCAAAAGCACTTACTGTTTGTTCTACTGTTTGTTCTGGGATTAAATTCTTGAATTTTACTGCTGTGTTCCCCCTCCTCCTTTGACTGTGATATTGTATGTAGTGTGG
Source organism: Protopterus annectens (assembly GCF_019279795.1). NCBI lineage: Eukaryota > Metazoa > Chordata > Ceratodontiformes > Protopteridae > Protopterus > Protopterus annectens. Next base: position 257,643,345 of record NC_056729.1, read on the forward strand.
TTGATGTATATGTAGAAAACATACTGACACTCCAGGGTTGTACTGCTTGGGGGGGGGGGTACCAACACTTGGATGTATTTTAAATATATGAAATGCAGTTAGATAGGGCCCTCAGTCTGTAATGTTTCCACATCTACTTTCATGTCATACAAAGGATGTGGACAATAAACAGCAGAAACACAGCATAATATATACATTTCCATAGTTCGAGGAGCAGCAGGTTTGTGTGATTGTTAGCAAAGTTTATACACATGTGAGATACACCTGTTTGAGCATTGCTAAGCACTGAGCAAAAACCAGCCACATTGCTAAAGTCTGACAGTTAGTACTGAGTCTGTGGAATACACCTCCTACTTAGCTGACTGTAGTAGCAGGTGTTAATGCAGTGATACATTCCTTTTCTGGGGCCAGATGGTACTGGGTTGGAATACAGCTGACTCTAGCACTTTTAAATAGTTTAGCTTTACCATTGGTGTACAATGCACACCATCGCACAATAATGCATTAAAGAAAAGAAATGAGGAAGATAGGACAGTGGTGAAATGGGGATTAAGCAGGGGGAAGAACAAATGAAAAGCAATAAGGAATATCTAGGATTCAGGTAAGAAAAAATATAGCTATTCATTTTGTCAACAGTAAAACCTGATTATACATGCAGAATATTAGCTGAATTTGGACTGTCACCTCCAAAGAGAGGGGTGACCACAACACAATCATGTTGTATAGCCAATTGGACTGCATTAAGTGTGTCAAGAAGACATATGTGCAAAATGAAGAGCTATGTATGGGACAATTGTTTTGTTTTTTTGTTTGTTTTTATGGGACAGGTGCCCATTTTTTTCTTTTGGAGAGAGAAAGGAATGTTGGGGGAATGGACATAGGTATGTCTAGGTCTGGTAAGCTGGCTAGATGAGGAAGCAATTGCAGACAGACAAGACAAACAAGACAAGTCACAGGGATGGGATGGACACAAGAGTTTGTTGGACACCATGGATGGGGTAAGATTGGGGTCATCCAGGACCCATGGCATCAAGCTGATTAACAGTGAGAATCAAGTCCTTACCCACAGGACTGTTATCACTGTTACCTCACTCTGCCACTGGCTGGAGTGCTTGATGTCTCCTTCTCCTCCTACTGGTCCTATGTAAAATGAGTGACAGCAGCCCCTCCATCTGGTGTAGGCATGTACCAACAGTGTGGCACACAAACCTATGCACCATCCCTGGCAGTTCAGAGCAGGTGATAAACTCACCACCCATGTCACTGCTCCCAGAGGGAACCACTGGCCTATCCTCAGGGACAGAACTACCTGAGGGGGCAAGTAGTGCAGGGGCAGCAGAGGTGGTGCTGGCAGGTCAGCTCCCAGACATGGTGGGCAATGGTGCCGGGGCCAGTGGAGTGGAGGCAGGTGTTTCCTGTGGAGCCGGCCTACCCCACTGTGCTGTGGAGTATTTTGTGATGTGGGACACATAGATGACATTGACATATTTTGACAACACATAATAAAATAAAACAAAAAAAAAGAGATAAGGGTTGGGGTGAGAGGGAAAAAAAGAGATAAGATTAGTACCTGCATATGTAACATACAATGCATTAATACAATTATTTGACTCTATTATCTTAACCTTTACTCTTAAAACTCCCACCCTCTAACAGATAACTTATTACTTTTAAGACTACCAGCTCCTAACAGATGCGCGCTATACTACAGATTGCAGAAAATACTCCTTTACATGTGCATGTGTCGCACATATGTGCGTTCCAGTTACCCAAATTACAGTTTATAGCAGTGCATGTGTTCCACTGGTATAGAACTTTTACTTTAAACCTTTAAGTTACACATAATTGAAGAATTAAGATTTATTGTATAGTTGGGAAGTGTGGTATTTGAATCCACAACCTCTGACTAAAGTCTAATATTGTACGCTTGGTTTGTGCTACAAGTTAATGCATGCATACTTTTACAGTTGAAATATGCATGTTCAATTTGATACAACTGTATAAAATACCAAAAAAGCTATCTAACTTTTAATGCTGCAACAACACTACTTTTCTGCTCCATACATACCACATGCCTTCCTCATCCTCTCCAATTTAGTGGCATGGGTCCAAACACTGTACTCCCTCTCCATGGCAGCTGTGGAAAAAAACAGAACAGAATAGAATACCATTATGAATACCAGTCCTTGCCTATATCCAGCCTTTAAGCCTTACAAGTACCCTCTGTAGTTGATACTTACACATCTGTGGGATGTCCTCTGTCCTAAATTCTTCGATCCAAGCATTGAGGGTACCCCTCTCCCCCTGATGTAGGTCACTAAAGTGGTGTCTACATTGGTCACCAGTGTGGTGGTTACCAGTGGTACTGGTCAGAGCCTGAGCCAAACTATCCCAAGCTTCTGACTTATACTGGGACCCAGAATAGCCCCCTGCAGCAACGTGGCACTGTATTTTTTCACTAGGAGTCCAACAAAAATCTTGAACTCTTAGACAACCCATCTCTAAGCCCTAAATCTCACGCCCTCTCCATGAATGCCTGTCATGTGTTCCACTGATCAAGAGCAATGGAAACTGATGATCTCCCACCAATTCCATTTTTTACGTTAACTGGGAGTGTGCACACTGTTTCAAAAATGTTGTGCACTGCTTATCATCGTGCAAGCATGGTGCTCTGGGGTGCATAATGGTAAGTGGTGCATAACAGTGGCAAGCAATGCAATTTCAAGGTTGTTTGATGCACAGGTACTTGTGTAAGTGTGTTAGTCAAATGTGAAGGCCATGCCAGTGCAGAGAGCAGAAATATACTTACAGGAACATAGCGCATAGTACACCCATAGTCATACATTTGATAATAAATGCGATAATACATAGATAAATAAATAAAGAAATAATAGAGACAATATTAGTGTCTCAGCCCTCATACATGTAATTAATATCAGCTACTGCCTATAATAGGAAGTGGAACAACAGTAAAAGTGCATGGAATATGATGTATTTGAAACCAGGACCATGTGCATAGCAGCACTACACTAACACCTGTTTCCACAACAATGTTAAGAAAACATTTGTCTGTGTTGTAGTTCATTTCTATAAACTGCAATGTCACAACAGTAAAACAAAGGTTGCACATCCTGTACTAGAACCCAGGAGCAGCTATACTTACTCCAGCCCTACACGTATACCTGCTACCACAGGATTAGTTATGTGATATTGTGTTTTTTGCTATTCATTCTTAAGGTCTCACTGTTAACTGTCATGCAGCATTGCTTAGCAGGTTTGCACAATGCCAAACAGTATTAATTGAATGCATCTGGTTTCTATTTTTGGTTGTCTGGGTTCTGTCTGCTCCTAGGCTCCAGTTTGTGCACTGCTGCATTTTTCACACATCAGATAAACATAGCCAAACCTGACATTTGTTTTCCTTAGTTTCTCATGTTTTCGCTGAGTGGCACAGCCTGCAAACACATGAAAAGGAAAAAAATAAATAAATAAAGAGAGAAAACGATTCAAACCCAGTACCATCTTGCCCCAAAAGAAAATTATCAATGCATTAACACGTGATGCCACAGAGTCAGTTGAGTAGCAGGTGTGTTTCATAGACTCAAAAGTAACTGTCCAAATTTAGCAATGCAGCTCGCATTTGTGCACTACTAAGCAGTGCACAAACAGGTGTAGCTTGCATGAGTATACACTTTGCCAATTGTTGTGCAATGGAAAACTATATATTATTAAGTATTACTGTTATTTATTGCCCATTTCATGTGTATGGCATAACATTACATGTGGAAAAATTAAAAAATGAAGGCCCTGTCTTACAGTACGTCACATATTTACAAAACAGCCGTGTCCCTCCCCCCATGCACTACAACCCTGGTGTCTCGGTACGTTTTACACATATATATCACCTACACTACAGAAAGTAATATCAAATGTTGTGCAATATGCAATGCACATCAATCTGTAACATGCAGAACAACAACTAGTGTCCCATAAGCCTAACAAGCCTTATTTTCAAGGCTAGGGAAGGTATCAGCATGGACCTTATCCACAGGAACATAATTGAGCTTCAACACACTCGAGTCGACCATGTTGTGTTTGTTGAGGATAGATCTTGCTTACTGAACCTCGTGGATTTCTTTGATACTGAACTTGAAGACCTGGATGACAGATAACAGGACATACTGCCTATGTTTAGTTATCCAAGGCCTTTGACAATATCCCCCATTCATGTCTCCTAGTGAAAATGTCCCATCTGGGAATTAAGCTATACAGTACTAGCTGGATAGGCAATTGGCTCACCAACAGAACACATACACTCAAAGTTGGGTCTGCACCTCCACCACTAGACCACTCACCAGTGGAATGCCACAAGAATCTGTGCTGGGACATCAACTGTGTGGAAACTATTTCCCTGAAGAGCAGCCAACAGTAGGTGTCCTGTGGTTTACCACATTTGCAGATGACTGTTAACTGGACACGCATATAGATTCCCTCAATGATGGTAACATATTGCAGAAGGGGCTGACAGAGACAAATGATTGGTCCCAAACTCACAGACCGAACCTTACAGCAAATAATGCCTCATTGTCTCCTTTGGCAATGAAGTACCCCTGCTAATTATGAAATGCATAACACCCCTTTCAGCTCACACACACAGTGCTGTGAGACTTCTGAACACATGTTCATAGCAATCTACACCTTTATCACTATGCATCCATAGTGGTGAAACACACATTCTGCATTGCATACATTATACATATGGACATCACATCCAAGGCAAGGCAGGTCATAACTCTGTTGTACTGCACCCTTATCAGACCACTAATTAACTAAAGACTCCCTTCTGTCTGTACCTCACCAGACATCTGCAGCAATTGTTGAAAAAATAGAGGTTTGTGACTGGGAGAGTGCAGGTCCTACAAATACCACATACATGGAAGGACTACAGGACTTGTCACTGTACTCAGTTTCCTGCAAGCTGCTGAGAGGTGACCTCTGCCTGACCTACAAAGAAGTCTCAGATCCTGCCTTACTGTAAATGCTGGACATCTGCAAATCAAATGGGACAGGAATAACTTGGGCCAGGGTTCTCGATCTAGACTGTGACATAAAAAGAAAGTACAGTTTTGTACCTACCATAAATGTAGATGTCCGATAGGTATGCATCTGCAGTCATCACATATGGGTTGTCCTGCCTCAGGCAGCCCTTCGGTCGGCCGGATTCCAAAGTCTGGGTCTGGCCTCGGCTGATGTCGCACTTTCCCCGACGTCAGAGCGTCTGGGGTATAAAAGTATCAGCCGACGCCATCTTCCTCAGTTTTTCTTGCCCCAGATGCCAGGTGCCCTCTAGGAAGGCTAAATTTGGATAAATGCAATAAAATTCCAAACATTTGCAAAAATATATATATATATATATATATATATATACATGTATATACAAACAAATACACCATAATAGATTCCCCCAGCTAGCTAAAAGAGGGGTAAGCACTCTAGGAATACCACAGAGGGGTAGGAGGGTGGGTAAACCTGACTGCAGATGCATACCTATCGGATATCTACATTTATGGTAGGTACAAAACTGTACTAGGTCCTTCAAGGATGCATCTGCAGTCATCACATATGGGTAGAATACCATAGCCAAACTGGGGGTGGAGGTACTAAGTGAAGGATGGTGTAGTTAAGATACCCTGCAGGACTGCCGTAGCAAAACCTGCTCTGGATCTGGAGTATAAAGGCAAATTGTAATGCTTGGCAAATGTATGCACGGAGTTCCATGTAGCAGCTTCTAAAATGTCTTTGGTAGCCACCCCTCTTAGGAAGGCTATGGTGGTGGCTGTGGCTCTCGTGGAATGAGGTCTAATGTTAGCTGGCACAGTCTTTCCATGAAAGGAGTAACAAAAACGAATGCAATTTCCTATCCATTTCGAAATTGTCTGTTTGGAAATTGCTTTTCCTTGTACCCCAGCAGCATATGCTACAAACAACTGGTCAGTCTTTCTGTAACTTTTAGTTCTGTCCAAGTAGTAGCGCAGTTGTCTGTGTATGTCCAGGGTGTGCAGAAGTCTCTCCCCTTTATTTTGAGGCTGTGGGAAAAATGTAGGCAAATGAATAGCTTGGTTCAAAGATACTCTGGATACCACCTTTGGCATGAATGTAGGATTGGTCCTCAAAGAAACTCTGTCCTGATGAAAGATAAGGAATGGCTGCACCGCCATTAAAGCTTGTAGCTCAGATACTCTTCTTGCTGAGGTTATGGCCAGAAGGAAGGCAGTTTTCCAAGACAAAAACTGTACATCTGCCGATGCTGCTGGTTCAAAGGGAGGAAGTGTTAGTTTTTCCAACATGAAATTCAGGTCCCAAGTAGGTAGAGGTGGTTTCCTTGGAGGATTAATGTTTTTCATTCCCCTTAGAAACTGTCTTAGTAGAGGGTGAGAGAAAACAGGTGGATTTAGATTGTATTCTGCTGAGATTGCTGAGGCATGTATCTTGATGGAAGAGTAAGACAGGCCACTGTGGGAAATATTCCAGTATACATGCCATATTCATCACAGTCACATCTAGGCCCTTTGCTGTGTTCCAGGTGTGAAATCTTTTCCATTTTGCTGTATATGCCTTCCTTGTGGAAGGTCGGCGAGCTTCCATAATAATATCCTTCACTCTCTGGGATAGGTTATCCTGAGGAGGAGTCATGGTATTCTCCAGGCAGTTAGCTGCAAGGTTTTCAGGTTGGAGTGTAGAGTCCTGAAATTGTGCTGCGTCAGTAGGAGTGGCCGTAGGGGAAGAGGCCATGGTTTCGTCTGTGACAAACTCTTTAACAGTGGGTACTAGTGCTGTCCAGTGCTTGGCCAGTTTGGGGCTATCAGAATTACTCTGGGCTGCTCTGTCCTGATCTTCAGTAGGACCTTAGTCATTAGTGGAAGAGGTGGGAAAGCATACACTGTTAGAGCTTTCCAGCTGAAAGAGAGAGTGTCCACCTTCCATGCTTGTGGGTGGTATGTCCTTGAGCAGAATTTCTTCAGTTGATGATTTAGGGGGGAAGCGAACAGATCTATTTCCGGCCTTCCCCATGATTGTGTGATTTGCAAGAAGATGTCTGGGTGTAGCATCCATTCGTGTGCATCCATGGTAGTTCTGCTTAAGCTGTCTGCCAGTGTATTGTCTTTCCCTGGCACGAATTGGGACTGTAGCTGTATGTTGAGTTTCAATGCCAGTTCCCATAGGTTCATTGTCAGTCTGCAAAGAGGGTAGGAATGGGTGCCTCCTTGCTTGTTTATGTACCACATAACTGTGGTGTTGTCTGTCCTTATGAGCAGGTGGCCTTGCTGAAGGAAAGGTTTGAAGGCCTCGATTGCGTGTATCACTGCCAGCAATTCCTTTTGGTTTATGTGCATGTGCAGCTCTCTTAGTGACGATAGCCCTTGTATACATCTGTCCCCCATGTGCGCTCCCCAACCTTGGTCTGAAGCGTCCGTGGTGATGGCTTGATTGGCTCTTGGCTTGCTGAAAGGCAGCCCGCTGTTCGACCGGCAGGATTGATCCCACCACAGGAATTCCTTTTGAAGGCAAGGAATGAGTGGGATCAGAGCTTCTAAGCTGTGACTGTGCTGAGTCCATAAACTTCTTAGGTACCATTGTAATTTCCTCATATGCAGCCTTGCTTGTGGAATCAGAAGAATGCAAGATGCCCTGTAACCCAGGGCCTGCAGGATTTTCCTTGCAGTCATCTGAGTTTGTCTTGTGAGATTCTGAAAGTAAACTGGTAGCTGTTCTTGTTTTTCTTCTGTAAGAAAAGCCATCTGGGTGGTTGTGTCTAGATCCGCACCCAGAAAAGTTATTCTTTGGGATGGAACCAGTCTTGATTTGTGGATGTTGACTGTATATCCCAAGGCCTGTAACAGGTGGATGGCATAGTCCAAGTCCTTTAACAAAGTTTGCTTGCTGTCCGCTTGTATTAGGCAGTCGTCCAGACAAGGGTAGATTTGAATCCCCTGAAGTCTGCAGTGTGCAATTACTGATGCCAGGCATTTCGTGAATACTCTGGGCGCAGTAGATAAGCCAAAGGGCAATGCTGAGAATTGATAATGCTCTGACCCTGCAAGAAATCTGAGGTGTCTTCTGCAGCTTTGTCGAATAGGGACATGCAGGTATGCCTCCTTGAGGTCTAGAGTCACCAGCCAAGACCCCTTGCCCAGCATGGGAAGGAGTTGCTGTAGAGTCAGCATTTTGAATTTTGGCACAATGAGGTACGTGTTCAGTGCGGACAAGTCGAGAATAGGCCTCCATTGATTTTCTTTTCTTGGAACAAGGAATAATCTTGAGTAAAATCCCTGGCCTTGTTCTGAAAGAGGTACCTTTTCTATGGCTTTCATTTGCATTAAGTTGGTAATTTGCTTCAAAGCCTCTGCCCTCTGATTTGGTGGCAGGTTTGGCATGCCTTTTCTTTTTGGCAATGAGTGGAAATGGAACCTGTATCCTTTGTCTATTATTTGCAGTGTCCATGTGTCCCCTGTAATGCTGTGCCAATTTTTTGAAAATAAAGAAAGCTTTCCACCCAAAGGTGCTTCTAATTGAGCCCTGATCGGCAAAGTCAAAATAAAGTCATTGAGTCTGTCCTGGTGTAGCAGTTGTAGTTCCTGCAGTACCTCCCTGGTTGGGAGGCTGCCACTGACGGCCTCTGTAGGAGCCTCTAGCTTGCCCTCTACCTCTGGCACATCTATTTCTGCCTCTTTGAGATCTGTCTGAGTCCGGAAAGGACCAATTCTTAATAGGCCAATTTCTGCTGAATCTCGGTGGTTGGACTTGCAGAAAGTCTTTAACTGTTTGCACAGATTTTGCCTTTTCTTCAAATTTCTTTAAAACCTCTTGAGCTGTGGAACCAAATAATTTTTGCTTTTCCATAGGAGCATCCAAAAGCTTAGCTTTAACATGGTCTGGCAGAGATTGTTCCTTCAGCCAGGCATGCCTATGTATAACTGCACCTGTCATAGCAGATCTACATGAAGCTTCCAATGCATCATAACCACACTGCAAGAAATGGTTACTAACCTGCTGGGAGTTATGTACCAGATCCTGAAGGGATTTACGATCAAGGGGTTCAGAAGAGGACAGTTTCTTATGCAATTCATCTAGTAAATACTCTTGATACTGTATCATATGGAATTGACAGTTTAATGCTCTCATGGAAAGAGTTGCAGAAGTATACACTTTCTTACCCCATCTCTCTAATGCTCTGGACTCCCTTTCAGAGGGTAGAGGATTTTTAGCAGTGGCAGCTGCAACCCCTTTAGGGCCCTGGGAAATAGTTTCTGGATCAGCAGAGTGGGCCTTGTACAGGTGAAAATGTGAATCCGGGACCCTGTAGTACCTATCAGGTTTGGCAGGAGCCGGAGGGAGAGAGTCAGGGGCAGTACAAGCATCTGAATAGACATCATCAATTACATTCAAAACAGGAGGTATAGCTAAGGGCCTGTGCTGAGGTAAATGTAAAAAGGTCCTTAATCTCTTTCTGGAATCAGAGAATTCCTGACCCTGCCATTGAAAATGTTCTCTCATAGTGTGTAATGTTTCTCCAAAAGAAAACTCCTCAGGAGGGGAGGCCGAGGGAATAGATTCTTCAGCATCAGAATCCTCGTAGGCCGAATAAGCCTCCTCCTGGTGGTCTGACAGAGCGGAGCCATCCGTGGACTCATCTGAGGACTGTGGATCAGAGGGCTCAACCCTGGGCCTTTTGCCCGGAGGTGGTTGAGAGCTCCTGTCCGGATGAGGTTGGGAGCCTCTAATTAATGAAATCAGATCCTCTGCTAGGGTAAGAATTTGAGAGCTAGAAGAAGGTCTCTGAGAGGAAACCTTGGGAGGCAAAGCCTTAGAAAGTTTAGCAGCCTTAGCCCTAGAGAAAGCCTTAATGGACATGGAAGCAGGGGGTCTGGCTGCACCATGTGCAGGAGTAGACTTATCTACAGTAATGGTGTCGGAAGGTTCCTGGACACCGGTCTCAGTAGGTAATTCAATGACCGACTCGGCCGGGGCCTCCAGGGCCGAGGTAGTCAGTTGTGTGGTTTCGGTAGTAGGAAGAGGCAAGGACTCAGTTTCAGCCGAGACCGAGACACTCGCGGTAGGCCTGACCGAGGTTTCAGCCGAAACCGCGGCCCGCGTGTGTCGGTCCTTGTCCTTCCGTTTTTTGACTAAATGTGAAGTCGGAGTCTCCGACGGCATTTTATAAGCAAAACTAGCCCCAAAAAACTCCTCTGCAAACTCCGACCGACGTCTAAGTGTTTGTCGGTTGAAGGAAGCACAGGCTGAACAGGCCAAGACGTCGTGGTCTGGGCCTAGGCAGGGGAGGCAGTAAGAGTGGAAATCCTTATGAGGTATTTGTTTCCCACAGGTTAAACAATTATTAACTTTATCTGACATCGGCTGAGGCAAGAAAGAGTCCCCAACGGGGTACTTAGCTTTTTCGAAGTCTTCGGTAGCTGAATCACAGGAGCTGACTGACCGGCACTTGCAAACTGCTTCTGCTTCGGGCACCACGTGGCAAGAAAGACTGAGGAAGATGGTGTCGGCTGATGCTTTTATACCCCAGATGCTCTGATGTCAGGGAAAGTGCAACATCAGCCGAGGCCAGACCCAGACTTTGGAATCCGGCCGACTGAAGGGCTGCCTGAGGCAGGACAACCCATATGTGATGACTGCAGATGCATCCTTGAAGGACATCATGTAGGGGAGATAGATATATCCCCCAGCAACTCACACTCCTCTGTTATAGGCTCCCTCTGCATGTGAAGCAGTGCTCCTCAATGACCCTGTTCAAGCACAACCTTCACTACTGGTTGGGTGATTGTAAAGTCACCTCTTTGCTGGCACCTATGTCCCTCAGAGACAGGCCCAGTTGTGGCTGCTCAAAAAATTGCTCTGCTAACAAGGACCATCTAAATATGCTTAATAAGGGTACTTGTGTTTTTTCAAAGCTAGGTTTCTATTTCCTTATGTATACTGACAATCACGTACTCATAAAAATTACAACTACAATATGTGAGAGATGCAACTATACAATGAATCTAGAATAAATACTCTCTCTCTCAGGTAACAACAAATCAAATATCAAACAGGTTGTCCTCGACAAACCAAGTGCATAACACATAACCCGACATATGCAGAGGTAGTCATTAGAAGCTTACCAAAAGAGCAGACACCTCACAAAACACAGATGTCCCCCTCACCAGATTGTACAAGGAAAAAGTCAGTTAGCTGCCTGTCAGGTGCCCGGATCCGCAAAGTCATGAACACACTCAAATCTCTCAACAACAAGCACAGTTACACCTCTGTTGTACTCTGTGTTGAAGTTAATGACTTGAAACATACCTCACTGGACTATATGAAGAGAGATATGACTGAGCTCTCAGATTATCTGTCCCAGACAAGTATGTCCATGGTCCTAAGCAGCATTCTACCTTCACCCAGGATGGTGCCTCATTACAAACAAAATAATTATTGACTTCAACAATAGGCTTAGCTACTGGTGTCAATCCATGGGGATGCAGTATTTGTCAGCCTAGGATGACATGGTCGACAGACCATGCTGCTTTGCCAGGCATGGTCTTCATCTGTCACCTCTTGCCTTTACTGGCCAAGGTACTTGCTTTCCCTGTAGTGTCTTTTTAGGTACTTGCTTTCCCTGTAGTGTCTTTTTAGGCAATGTCATAAGAACAAAATTCCTGACATAAAAATATCCTCAAAAGACACACTCAGGGTTAAGCTGCTTAATTCTAAGACTGTAAAACAGAAACTACAATGAATGGAGGCACGACTTATTTGGGAAGATGTCAATTTTGTGCAGTCAGAGACATGGTTTAGGGACACAAAGAGTACTCTGGCCATGAAAGGCTATAATGCCTTCCACACATTCAGGTCACAAAATGAATGTGACAGAAACAAAGAAAGAGGTGTATCCATCTTCATGAAAGACAAATACACCTCAAGACTGGTTAAGCAGTACAACTCCCTAGAATTACTCCAAGTTCAACTAACTGTAGGAAAGAACTCCTCCATGTCATTGTTAGCGACAGGTCCACCAAAATGAACCATGAAAACCATACAGTGCCTTCCTGGACCTACTTGAGTCACTCGTAATACAGCCAAACACCTTAGGCTTAGGTGACTTTAACTATCCTTCCATCAATTGGGATAACTATATGAGCTCAAACACACTTGCCCTAAGGTTCCTGCACTTTGTAAACACAAATGCTCTGGAACAGTTATTCAACAACCTAGTACTCACCAACATGGGAGATTGCTGCATCACCCCATGTGTGAGAACCTCCCTGGTAAGGTCTGACTATAAATCAGTCACATTCAATGTAACAATCATACCTGACCCCCCTGCCATATCCAAAAGGTTGAAAAGTATCTCCAAAACAAACTATGCCTCCTAAGTGATGGCATATATAGTTTCAAATCTCCTGCCGCCACTGACAGTAAAGACTTCTATACGGAGGTGTACACAAACATCCTGTATAAACAGATTTACAAGTGTATAGACGTAGCCATAGGAGAACAGATCAAAACATGCTCACAAAAAACACCGGGTGGGCCGCTAGCATAAATAGATTATGCAACATGAGAAAGAAACTGATGTCCAGGAATTAGATGGAACATTCTCAGCAGAAGAACACTCTCCATAGCTTGAACAAGCAAATGAGACATCTTGTACAGTCTTCTTAAGCTAATTATGAAACTAAATTAGCATCCATAACTAAGGATGATCACAAGGTATTCTTTAGCTATGGCTGTAATGTAAAAGGGAAGGTCCAGTTTTGCACAGACTTCATAGTGGATGGTACCAGTCATGCTAAACCTGTGGACATCACCAACCTGTTAGCAGACAGGTTTAGTAAAAATTTCACACCCCTGTCTCTAGCAGTCATATCTGTCACCAGTTCTCTACCTATTATCTCCAAAAAGCAGGTCATAACTGCACTCACCAAGGCCAAAAACACAGTCTCGATGGGACCAGATAACATCCTAGATGCCTTACTAAATGGTTTAAATCAAGAGTTAGTGGAATCACTGGGTACTCTCTTTAACCACAATCTAAGTACTGGCTAAGTACTGGCTTTGTCCTGGCAGAATGGAAAACAGCAACTGTACTCCCCTTGCACAGAGAGGGTCCCTCAATTGACCCAGGGAACTATAGACCCATAAGCCTGACCAGCCTTGTCTGTAAGGCCATGGAGAGAATAATTTTTGACCTTATCAACAAGGACATTGGCGACCTTCAAACTCGACCCAGTATGGCTTCATTAAGGGCTGATCATGCCTGTTAAACCTAGTGGAATTCTTCAAGAGTGTCACCAAAGCCCTGGATGAAGGCAAATCAGTACATACTGCTTATCTCGACTTGGCCAAGGGCTTTGACACAATCCTCCACTCAGGCATCTGTGAGAAACTCACCCAACTGGGGATTAACCCATACATCATTAGACAGTTAGCCAACTGGCTCGCCAACAGAATGCATAGTCATACTTCAACCTCTACCAGAAGACCTGTTACAAGTGGTGTTCCACAAGGGTGTGTGCTGAGCAACCTACTGTTTGGAATTTATTTCTCAAAAATTCAGGTGATAGCAGATCACCTGCGGCTCACCAACTTCACTGACAACTGCAAACTGTGTGCAATCAATGAATATCCAGATGATGCCAACATACTACAAAATGGGCTTACATACATAAATGATTGTTGCCAAAGACACAGACATAAACTCAACACAAAAAGCATGCACTATTATCCCTTTCAGCAAAGGAGAGGTACCTGCAAATTACAGTATTAATAATACCCTCCCAAGTTCCAACACAATGATGAGAAATTTGGGAATGCAGGCTGATAGCAATGTCAACTTTGATCATCATATGTCCACAGTGGTAAGGAAGGCCTTTTACGTTGCACACCTCATAAGTAAGACCATAGCATCCAAGACTAAGGATGTTATCGATCCACTGTACTCATTCTCTCATCAGCCTCATCAGACCAATAAAAGAATACAATGCTCCCTTTTGTATGTACCTCACCAAACACCTGCAGCAGCTGGACAGACCTAAGTGATTTGTCACCAAGAAAATCTAGGGACTTTCATACATGAATACATGACTACATGGACAGACTGAAGACCATGTCACTGTACTCTGTATCATATAGACCGCTAAGTGACAATTTGTGCATAGCCTACACACCATTTTTGAACCCTGCCTTAATGGAAATGTGGCACCTCTGCAAATCAAATGGGACAGGACTCACTCACTGTAGGGACCTTAACCTAGCCTGTGACATCAACAGGACATGCTGGACAGACAGACAGATATGACTCACAGACATTGCCACTGATATCCAACAAACTCCCAGTTCACAGGAAACTGAGCTCATTAATAACCCCATTTAAGTGTAACTTGGACAATTGGATGGGAAATTGTAAAATTATCCCTGTATTTTCACCTATGTTACTCTTAGGGGCAGCTATTGCTAATCATGGATTCGCAAATATGGACTACATATCTTGGTCTAAAAGGAAAGAATGGTACAACTTCACTAGGCTTGAAAAGGCCCTAGAGCAATTAGCCTAGTAACCTCCTATGAACCTAGGCGCATTATGGTAGTAGCCTTGTATGAACCTCTGAAGCAATCAACCTATGCAGGCCTGCCAACATCTTCTCTCATACAAGTCCTGCTGATATCATGTACTATATGTTCAACTGCAGTCTTGCACAAGTCAGATTTGTGCTGTGGTGCTTGCGTTAAGTTATGCATTCTGTAGTCTGTGCACTTAGGTTGGAGTTCTATTTTCACTGCAGTCAACTGTGCATGTGCTCTTGCTTAACATTATATACAGCCTTTTACCGCAGCATGTGGGAGACTGTTATTACCTTATTCTAAACAGAATAAATAGAGAAAACCCAGCAAACAATGGATAAAAGTCCACCTTGGTTCAAACAAGTCACAAATGTAAGCAGCAAAAAAACAACAAAGATCAAGACAGCTAAACCATAAATTTAATTGTAAAACATAAAAGACAAGCGCTTTTGGACAATTCCTTCATCAGATCAAAGAACAAAGTATGCTTGACTACTTAAAGTAACACTCCTGGTGAAACACCACAGTGCCAGGTGGCTGCAGAGGAACTATTCTGGGCTCCAGTGTAAGTCAGAGGATTGGGATAGTTTAGCTCAGGCTGTGACCAGTGCCACCAATATAGCCCACACTGGTGAACAATGTAGGCAGCAGTACAATGACCTCTGGAGGAAGAAGTGGGGTACCCTCAATGCTTGGATCGAGGAATTTATGCCAGAGGACATATCACAGATGTGTAAGTATCAACTACAGAAAGCACTTGTAAGGCTTAAAAGCTGAATATAAGCAAGACTAGTATTCAGAATGGTATTCTGTTCTGTTTTGTTTTTTCAACAGCTGCCATGGAAAAGGAGTGCAATGTTAGAACCCATGCCACTAGATTGGTGAGGATGATGGAGGCATGTGGTATGTATGTATGCAGCAGAAGAGTAGTGTTGTTGTAGCATTAAAAGTTAAATATAGCTTGTTTGCTATTTTATATAGCTGTATCAAATTGAGCATGCATATCTCAACTGTAAAATCAGGTATGCATGCAGTAGTCTGTAGCACAAGCCAAGAGTACAAAAATAGACTTTAGAAAGAGATAGTGGGTTCAAATACCACACTTCCCAACTAGACAATAACTGTTAATATTTCAATTATGTGTAACTTAAAGGTTTAAAGTAAAAGCTCTATGCCAGAGGCACACATGCCCTGCTGTAAAATGGATAACTGGAACACAAATATGTGCAATATATGCATATGTAAAGGAGTATTTTCTGCAATCTGTAGTATACTGTGCATCTGCTAGGAGCTGGTAGTCTTAAAAGTAATAAGTTATTTGCTAGGGGGTGGTTGTTTTAAGAGTGAAGGTTAAGATAACAGAATCAAATAATTGTATTAATGCATTGTATGTTACATATGCAGGTACTAATCTTATCTCTTTTTTTTTCTCTCACCCCAACCCTTATCTATTTTTGTTTTATTTTATGTGTCATCAAAATTGTCCATTTCATCCATGTGTATCACATCATGAAATGCTCCACAGCACAGTGGGGTAGACCTGCCCCATAGGATCCACCTGCCCCCACTCCATCATCCCCAGCACCATTGACTAGCATGTCTGGAAGCTGACCTGGCAGCACCACCTCTGCTGCCACTGCACTACCTGCCACCTCAGGTAGTTCTGCCCTGGAGGATAAGCCAGTGGTTCCCTCCAGGAGCAATGGTAGAGGTGGTGAGTTTATCTCCCACTCTGAACTGCCAGGGATGGTGCGTATGTTTATACATCGTACTATTGGTGCATGCCTATGCCGGATGGAGGGGCTGCTCTCCCTCATTTTACATAAGATCAGGAGGAGGAGGAGACATCAAGTGCTCCAGCCAGTGGTGGAGTGAGGTGACAGTGATGATAGTCCTGTGGGTGAGGACTCGATTCTCACTGTCAACCAACTTGACATCCATGGGTCCTGGATGTCCCCACCCTCACCCCATCCATTCTGTCCACCAACCTCTTCTGTCCATCACAGTCCCTGTTTCTTGTCTTATTTGTCTCGTCTGTCTGCATTTGCTTCCTCACTTACCCAGCTTACCAGACCCAGGCATACCGACGTCACTTCCGCAACATTCATCTCTCTCTCTCTCTCTCTCTCAAAATAAAAATGGACACCTGTCACACACAAAAAAATGTCCCATATATATAGCTCTCCATTTCACATGTTTCATCTTGACACAACTGATTCAGTCAAACTGGCTATACAACATGACTGTGTTTTTGTCACCCCTCTCTCTGAAGGTGAGAGTCCAAATTTAGCTAATATTCTGCATGTATTATCAGTTTTTACTGTTGAAGAAATGGATGGCTATGGTTCTTTCCTACCTCCCTCCTGCACATTCCCGTATTGCTTTCCATTTGATCTTCCCCCTGCTTGCTACCCATTTCACCACTCTCCTATCTTTCCAATTTCTTTTCTTTACTGCATTACTGCACAATGGTGCTCATCACGCACCAACGAGCAGCAACAGTAATACAAAAGTACTTAAAAGCATTCAATTATGTAGTATTCAAACCCAGTACCATCTGGCCCCCCAAAAAGGAATGCATTAACTGCATTAACACATGCTGCCATAGAGTCAGTTAAGTAGCAGGTGTATTTCAGAGACTCAGTACTAACTGTCAGACTTTAGCATCCCCATTTCACCACTGTCCTAGTTTCCCCATTTCTTTTCTTTAATGCATTATTGCATGATGGTGTGCATCACACACCAACAGTAAATCAAAAGTTATCAAAAGTATTCGATACAGCTGTATTCAAACCCAGTACCATTTGGCCCCAAAAAGGAACATATCACTGCATTAAGTCCTGCTGCCACAGAGTCAGTTAAGTAGCAGTATATTCCTCAGACTAAATACTGTCACACTTTAGCAATGCTACCACTAGAAGAGTTACATGACAGTCCCTTATGTAGCAATCATTCTTAAGGTCTTCCTTTTGCCCATTGTGCAACACCATGCAAACAAGATAAGTATAGCCAAACCTTGCATTCATTGCTCTGCTGCCTGTGATTGCACTAAGCACTGCACTGCACAAACAATGGCCAAAAATAATAAAATAACAATAAAAAACTGACAGAGAAAACACAATTTGCACACAAATGAAGAGGAAGTTGGATGTTAATGAAACAGAATCTGTGAACTGTGCTCTGCTTCCTTGCATTACCAATCTTGACAGACATATGTGTAACACTTTGTAAGTATAACCTGACACACCCACCTGATGTAAGCATTCACAGTTGCCACCTATACACTGAGGGAGTGCCTGCACAATGTTTATAGGTTCATAGGTTCGTACTAGGCTATCTGCCCTAGGGCATTTATAAGCCTAGCCAGAGTGTGTGTGGCTTTCACCACCCCTTAGGATGAGAATACTATGCCCATTTAGGGTTTAGTTTACTGTGCCTCTGTCTTGTAGTGACACAGAGATGACCCCCGGGGTAAACCTACGATCTCCCATCCACTCGTCAAGATTTCTCTTGAAGAGAGTTAGTGAGGGGCTCTGCCTAACATGGACTAGGATTCTGTTCCAAAGTGTAGGGAGCCTCTGGGTTATGAATCTGTCCCTCCAGCACGTCCTATTTATTTCTGTGTTGAGGTTCAAATCTCTTGCTCTCATGGCTCTGGTGGATTTGGATTTTCTGAGGTGGAGCATGTCCATTAATTCCGGATTGGACATGGCCTTGTACGTCAGGCATAAATCACCTCTGAGTAGGCGGTATGCGACTGAATAGAGCTGGAGTTTCTTCAGCCGGGCAGCATATGACATATGTTTGAGACCCTTTATCCTCTTGGTGAGGAACTTTTGGGCTCTTTCCAACTGCTGCAGGTGTCGGGTAAGATACATCCCAAATGGGGCATTGTACTCAATCATGGGCCTGATAAGAGAAGAGTACAGGGGCACAATGACCTCTCTTGATCTAGATGTGAATCCCTTCATGATAAGGTGGGCAATATAGAAGGTCTTCCTAACCACTTTGGCAATGTGAGTGTCAAATGAGAGGTTACTGTCAACTTGGGTCCCTAGGTCCCTGATTACCTCTTCTGTACTTAATGGATTACCACCTATGTGGTAATTTGTGGGTACCTTGTTTTTCCCAAAGGGTATGACTATACATTTTTTGGCGTTCAGCTTAAGGCCATGGCTCTGGCACCAATTATCCATTTCTAGGAGGCCTCTCTGAAGGATGCTTGTGTCCGCTGGAGTATCAATTATGGCGCCCAGTTTGCAGTCATCTGCGAACTTTGTCAGCCACAGTCCTCCTATGTTTGCCTGCACCTCGGAAAAATAAATGCCGAACAAGAGAGGTCCCAGGACTGAGCCCTGTGGGACACCGCTTGTGACTGGCTTAGAGTCTGACATGGCTCCAGCAACTCTGACCCTGTGGGTTCTGTCCTTGAGCCAGTTTGCAACCCATCTTGTGACATATGGGTTTACATTTAAGCTGGTGAGTTTGTCTATGATGCCCGAGTGGGGTATTGTGTCGAAGGCTTTTGCAAGGTCAAGGTAGGCTGTGTGAACTGCCTTACCCTCATCGATGGCCTTAGTGACTGTTTCAAAAAAGTCGACCAAGTTCAAAAGGCAGGATCTGCCCTTGACAAAGCCAAATTGGGTAGGATCCAACGTCTGCAGGACCCCAAAGTCTTTGTTTATGAGTTCCATAATGATCCTTTCCATAGCTTTGCAGACCAGGCTCGTCAAGCTTATGGGGCAGTAATTTCCAGGGTCCATAGAAGCACCGCCTTTGTGGAGTGGGACCACTGTTGCTGTACGCCACTCTTTGGGTACGTATCCTGTAGTAAGGCTAAGATTAAACAGCAGTGTTATGTGCGGGTTTAGTTCCTCTTGGAGTTCATGTAGCACACAGCCCGGGACATCGTCCGGTCCCATTGATGCTGTGTTTTTAGCTTTGGAGAGGGCGGCTCTCACCTGAGCATCTGAGATGTTTGGGAGGCTACACTCTGCTGGGATAGATATTTCTCCTTTTGGGGGGTAGGGGGAGGAGAAATTTGCACTGAACCTGTCTGCCAGAATGTTGGCAATGTCTGTGGGTTCAGTGTATTTTGTGTCATTTTGGACTAACTCTGAGCATATCTGGGAGTTTCCACCCAGCTTTCTAACATAGCTAAAGAAGGCCTTGTGATTGTCTTTTGTGTCTTTTGCGATTTTTCTCTCAAAGTTGGCCTTTGATGATTTTATGAGTGATCGTAGTTTTTTGCTAGTACTAATCAGAGATGCCTTCCCTTTTAGGGATTTTGCTCTGTCATGTAGTAGCTTCCTCCTCCTGTTGTAAAGTTTGTTGATGGCTGGGGTCCACCAGACAGGGCGCCTGCTACATGAAGCCAAGGATTTGGGATTCAGCAAGTTCAGACCTAATTTGCATGTTCATCATGCTGACAGCCCTGAATTTACATCAGAAAGTAACCATGTAGCTAGAAAAACTGAAGAGGAGCCAAATTGTTTATGTGTTGGACACAGAGAAGTACTGATTTTTAGATGATATGCCTGCATTTCATCAGCTACATATTTCATATGCTGACATGTAACTATGAATAGTTTGTTTAATGTTTTCTATAATTATTTTGATTAGCACACAGTTTTATGTTTTTATGTGTCTGCATTACTTACACGTATATTGTTCATTTGGGGAGAGGTGGATCCAAGCTGCAGTTGTATTATTGCACAAAAAAAGGAGTTATGTTGCTATTGTTACTCTCCTTTTGTTGCATCCAGCCTACTGTCACATGTTAAGGTCAGTTACAAATCTCACACATTTTACTTTTTATTCTGTCTGTGTAGACTCCTTTCCATGGCTGTATTCCAAAAGCTTTATAATTAATGGAGAACACCAGCATGGAGTCTGTACAGCTCCTGTATAGCTTGTTGAATAGTGGTAATATGTTGCCTTGGTTGATTAGCATGCAGTTCAGCTGCTTATGCAGTAATTAGTATGCCACAGTCTTTACCTTGTTTGCGCAGGGGTATGTGCCACTACATTCTGCTGACTGAATTTAAATTCCCCCTCCTGAGTGCACATTGCACACCGATGTGCACACAGTGGAAAACCACCGTACAGACTTTATTGAATCCCACCTACTGTTTATATTGAAGTGGTTCTTTAAATATTTTATTGCTTGATTGAACTATTTAATTATTTTACTGTTCTACCAATGATGCTTGGTTCAGGGAGTATTTAAATCCTGTCAGTTGAATGTGTTTTCATTCTGATGAAGTCTCCAGTTGAGAGATGAAAGCGCTAAATCAACTTACTTTTAAGTTCAATAAACTAGTGGAAAGAAATGGCACCTTGGTCTTCTGTGGTGCTGCCAGCCTGGGCATTTCATTTCTGGTTATCAAAATGTAAGAAAAAGTGCCCACTGTATGGAGCCTTTCCCCCTGATTATTTTTGGATTTGTCCCTTACTCTGGAATTAAGAGGTTCAAAACTATATTGCTAGGATAGTAAATTATAAGTTCATAGGTGTATACTAGGCTAATGATGACAAGGGCCTTTTTAAGCCTAGCCATGCATCCCAAATCTCTGACAAGTTCTGATACCCTTGATAAGTGTAAGCAGGGGGTTGGGAGATGAACCATTTACAGGTTACCTGTATCCATCAGAGACATAGGTCCAAACCAGGGATGAATTTCCGGTTTCACATCCAGTTGTCCAAGTTGCATTTGAATTGAGTTGGGGAGGAACTCTGCTTCACATGGATGGGGAGCCTGTTCTATAGACGTGGTAGTCTCTGGAATACATAAGTATCTCTCCAGCAGAACCTATTTATATCACAGGCAATGTTTAAGTCTTTAGAATGGGTAATTCTGGTGGTGTTTGTTTTGTGGATATGCAGGAGGTCCATCAGAGTGGGGGTCTGACAATGCCCTGTATGCCAGGCATAGATCTCCCCTCTTAAGCCTGTAGGAAACAGAATACAGGGATAGGACCTTGATGCGGTCTGCATAGGACATTTTACTTACCCCCTGTATTATTTTAGTGAGGAACCTCTGTGGACATTCCAATCGTTGGATATGCCTGATTAGGTACATACCAAAGGGGGCATTGTACTCAATGATAGGTCTGATGAATGCCGAATACAGTGGAACAATGACCTCCTTTGACTTAGATGCCATACCTTTGTTTAAAAGTTGCACAATATAGAATGATTTCCTTACCACTCTAGACACATGATAGTCAAAGGCTTGATTACTATCTATGTATGTCCTTAAGTCCCCTGACTACTGGGTCAGCTCTGTGGATGTGTGTTGTCAATATGACAGTTATCAGGGATGGATGACTTCCCAAAGGATACTATCATGCATTTCTTGGCATCTAGTTTTAGTCCATGGCTCTGACACCAGTTATTTGTCTGTGTCAGCCTCTCCTGGAGAACATTTGTGTCAGTGTGAGATTCAATGACAGCTACTAATTTGCAATCATCTGCAAATTTAGTCAGGCAGAGACCACTGACATTGGCCTTGACTTCTGAGCAGTAAAGGCCAAAAAGGAGTGGTCCAAGGACTGATCCCTGAGAGACTCCACTTGTGACTGGCCTCTCTGTAGAGGTGAACTCCCCAAATCTAACTTCCTGGGTCCTGTCTGTGAGCCAATTGGCTATCTACCAGGTGACATACGGGTTTGTACCTAACCTCTTGAGTTTGTCAACAATGCCCAAGTGGGGTATTGTTTCAAATGCCTTGGCCAGGTCAAGGTAGGCAGTGTGAATAATTTTACTCTCATCCATTGCTTTGTTGACCTCAAAGAAGTCTACCAAGTTGAGTAGGCATGATCTGCTCTTGACAAAACCAAACTGGGTTGGGTCCAGTGTCTGGAGGTTTACTATATCTCTGTTGATCATCTCCATGATAATTCTTTCCACAGCTTTACATATAAGACTAGTGAGACTTATGTGTCTGTAGTTTCCAGGGTCTGTAGATGGCCCACTTTTATGCAGAGGGATGACTGTTCCATTCATGAGGCACAAAACCTGTTTGGAGGCTACAGTTAAATAGTAATTCCAGAGGCCCTGAACTGGTCATGTTTCATGCTATTTAGAAGGCATCCTGGGATATTGGCTGGGCCTATTGATGCAGTGTTCTTGACCTTAGAGAGATCATTAAGGACCTGTTCTCTAGTGGTAGTAGGGGGAGTTATATTTGATGATATTTCCTGATGGAAGGTTGAGGGGGAGAGAGGGGTAAAATTGGAGCTGATTATGCAACTTATTTCTACATCTGTCACTGTGTGTGTGTGTGTGTGTGTGTGTGTGTGTGTGTGTGTGTGTGTGTGTGTGTGTGTGTGTGTGTGATAGTAAATTTTGCAACTTGTGTCTGCATGTATCATTGTCAATCTGTATGTGTGTAGGGGGGGATAATAAATTATGCAACTTGTGTCTATATGTGTCACTGTCAATCTATATGTTTGTGTGTGCATATGTGTGCACCAGTGTGTGCTCCTGTAGATGTGTGTTCATGTGTGCGCTTATGTGTGTGTCTCTTTGGAAAAGGAATGTGCACCCGTGTGTGTGTTAACTGTGAAGAGCCTGCTCTACTTCCTTTCACATGGTATTAGGGTACTCAGCAGACTTACAACAATAGAAAATATAACAAATACAGTTGTTTAAACCACTCAGATAAGTGATTCATACTTGTGCAAATTCAGTATTAATTAGCAGTAGCACTACTGTGACTGCATCTAGTTATGAACCACATTTTAGCAGAGCAGTACAATTCAGCTTAAGTGTGCCATGTAAGTGCTGCTGCTATACTAGTGTCTATGAATTCCACTCCATGTTTCTTAATTAATGAAGGCATTCAGTGCCATGATGCATGAATGTTTTGGTCTGCATAATACCATGTAAATTGGTTTATTAGCTACCTGAATTACAATGAAAAGAAAAATAGAAGCCTGAGTGTTCTCTGAAATTCATATTTTAAAGATGTCTCACTGGGCACTGTCTACAGACTTCTTCAATATTTATGGCAACATCCTGTTTATGCACTGTGGTGAAGTAGTAACCATTCAGCATGCAGACCATGCTACCTTGCTGTATAGGACTGAATCTAAGATTCATACAGTCAATCAGAAAAAAGATTTATGCTGGAATTTCTTAACTGAAACCTTGGTTTAGGGAATTCCATATTCTG
Organism: Protopterus annectens; assembly: GCF_019279795.1. Lineage (NCBI taxonomy): Eukaryota > Metazoa > Chordata > Ceratodontiformes > Protopteridae > Protopterus > Protopterus annectens. Next base: position 257,667,142 of record NC_056729.1, read on the forward strand.
CTAAATTCTTGCAAGGGTAAACCTTTTCTGTTCTGTAGGATCCATTATCATTTAAGTCATGCCTCTGAATAAGTTATCACTTCTTAGAGAAGAGCACTGACTTATTGTGAAGGCCTAGGAATCATGCTTGATAACTCCTTGCCACCTCAAACATATGTTAACTGCACTGTAAGATGATGTGACCGAATACTGGGTTATTTGTATTATGTTAAGGACTATCTTCCACCATACATGTCAGCTGTACAGCTTTTTGCAGAATGTCCAGATTTTTGCCTCATATTTTGGTCTGTTTCTCATAAAAATTGTGTTTTTTTTTTTGAAAAATCACTGGGATGCTCTAAGGATTAAAGTCAGTAAATAATGATATGCATTTGATTTTCAGACTTCATATCCTTCAGAAAATGCATGCATGGAGAATATATACTTGGAAATTCCTACATAGATATTTCTTAACACCACATAAAATTGCAATAATGTTTAAAATGATAATGTAAAATGTTGGAGATGTGAATTACTTGATGCTGACTGGTTTCATATGATCATTGGTTGTAGAATGATATTCTCCTTTTAGACAGAATTTAGCTCTTTCTGTAGTGCCTTGTGGAATGATAATTGTATTGTTTCTGACTCTCTTATACTATTTAATATACCAGTTCCAGATGTCATACCTAAAAATCAAATACCTCAATTATGTGCAATTTTATCTATTGCAAGAAAAGTTGTCATAAAAAATGGAAATCTAAGTCTACTCTCTTATTTAATTCTGAATTCATTCATTTAGCCAAATCAGTATGTAACAGTGAAATTTCCATTATAAAAATGAGGGCAAACAATATAACTCATAAGTTAATTGCTTGGAAGAAATTGCTTAGTTTGTTTAGCTTGTTAATGAAATAGTAAATACTTTTCCTACTTTGTATATTGTTATGGACATTGTACATAGTTGTTTTTAGTTGTATTTGTAGATATTTTACTGGATTATTGTTTTGTTAAAATACATAAAACATTTTTGAGAAGAAAAGGCATGCTAACACAAATTCTGTTATTCTAACAACTTTCTAAGTTTCTAAGAGCAATATATAAAACATGTACCTAATTTTGGGCTTTTGCTCCCCTATTATGCCAGGCTTTGTCCAGATTTTTTGCACTAAGAGGTTGAGAGGTATGTCTTCTACCTAGCGTGAGGCATATATTCATCACTGCTACTTTCTAAACTACCTAATGGCTGTGTTCTGCACACAGATATATCATATGACAAATTAAACAATATTTGGATAAAAGTTCAGTTGTTTATTCTGCCTTGCAAGGACATAATGCAGCGAAAAAAGAAATCTTAATTAGTATAAATCTAAAGTTAAACACTGCTTTTGGCTTACTATATCTTATGAATTCAGCTTTTTACCATTTTCAGTCCATGTAGAAGTTTCAGATGTGCCCAGTGATCATTTAATAAAGCAGACGAGAAGTTGTTCCCTGCATGTCAATGCCTTAATGAACAAATATAATGGAATAAATTACCAATAGACATCAGGGGCTGTATCCACAAATCAGCACTTAAAGAGACCTTTACATATACTAGTTCCAATATTATCATCGTCGTCGTCATCGTAATTAATCCCCCTTTTCCCATTTTCTACATGGGGTCAGGTTGTTGTGTCAACTGTCATCATCTCTCTTGATTTAATACCACTCTCCTACCTTTTTTAGCAGTCACACATTCTCTCACACACACAATCCATCCACCTCTTTGCTGGATGCCCTCATTTCTTCTTGCCTTCTTCCTGTCTGTCCCAAATCTTCTTCAACAGCTTGTCTTCTGCTTTTCTGCACATGCCCAAACCATTGTAATCTGTTCTATTTGACCTTCTCTGTAATTGGACCTACTTTGGATTCTGCTCTGATGTCTTCATTTCTTTGTCCCACAGCATGCATCCTACTACTCATCTCAGGGACTTTTTCTGTACTAAACAGTAGTGCTTGTCACCTCACTGTTTTCTATACCTTACTTTTCAGCTTTAGGCTTTCTTCAGTCATACATTACCCTAAGACTCTGTGCCAGTTGGCTGCAGACCCTCTTATTCTAGCTTTATCTTCCTCATTCAGACTTCCCTTCTCCTCAGCCACCCCTCCCAGATACTTGAAGCTGTTAACCTTTTCCAGTATTTTCTCTTCTATCTCTATTCTCAGCTTCTTCTGATTTCCTCTATTTTCTGCCATTACAACTCAGTTTCATCCCATCTGCCTTCAGTTTCGCACTCCACTCCCCTGAAGTTCTTGCATAGACTCTGCCTGTAATGCCACATCATCTGCATACAGCAACATTGTTGATCAGACCTCCCTGACCTATTTGTAATGTAGCCTTTCACCAATTTGAACAACAGTAGACTCAGAAATTAACCCTGGTGCACACCCACTCCCACTGGGAACCCCTCTTTGAGACCAAACACTGTTCATACTTGAGTCATCAGGCCCTTGTACATAGCATGCACTAATTCTACCAATGTTTCTGGGACTTTGAACCACCACAGAACTGCCCAAATCAGCTTTCTTGAGACCTTGTCATATGCTTTCTCCAAATCTAAGAATGCCCAGTTGGACTCTTTCCTCATTTCTAGCTTCTTCTCAACTATCTGCCTCACTGCAAACATTGGGTCAGTTGTGCTGCATCCTTATCTGAATCTGAACTGCTCATCTCATATCTTACTTTCTACAACTCTGTGTATTTGTTTATGAATCACCCTTTCCAGAACGTTATTGTATATCATGTTTTCATTTCCAAGAGTATATGAACTTGCAAAAAAGGCCATACCTGATTTATTTTTTATCTGTCATTTTTTATACTCCATCAGTGAGTTTATTGCATTTTTACAAGTAATAATGAACATGAATGATTTTTTTCTGTCCTACTTATTTTTTTTCATGACAGTATTGGAATGGGATAAGGAAATATTCATGTCATCCACAAATGCATTGAAAAGGATTTTAAGACCTAAATATGATGGGGTATTACAAAAGTGATTTTTGTATCAAGTCAATGAAAATGTCTTCCATATATAGGTTAAAAAATGATAAGAGTGGATACCCTTGTCTCACTCTATTTTTAATGTAAATAGGTTGAGAGTTTGATGTATTTATTGTTCGGCAGGTTTTTGGGTTATTGTATATAATATTTAAGTAGTTCAAAAATATGCTGGGGAAACGGAAGCTTTCTAAGACTAAAATAAGGAACTGAATATTTACCCTCTTAAAATGTTTGACTGTGTAAAATAATAAAGCAAACCAGTTTATTTTTTTTATTAGACCATACATTTTGAAGTGTGCAAAGAGTAAGAGTTTGGTCAGTTGTTTGCTAATCTTTGATTAAGCCTGATTGATAGGGTGAGGTTATGCTGGTTAATATACTTTTAATTAAATTTGCTAGTATATGGGTAAAAACTTTTAAATCAAAGTTGATTAATGCAATTTGTCAATAACTTGTATTTGTAGTGTTTTTGTTCAGTTTGCAGAGTGCGCACATTTTAGAGTGATTTAAATAAAGGTCTGTGATGCAGTTTGGTAAGATGATATCAAATAAAAGAAATAACATTTTTGACTAGGTATCTTGAAAAGATGTGTAGAATTCTGCAATATATCCTTCAGGGCCTGGAGTTTTGTTTGGTTCAGATTTTTGATGTTGTTCTGTATTTCTCTTAAATTAATTAATGATGAGAGAGACATTTTCTGTTCTAGGGTTAGATTTGGTAATGTAAATTGATTAAATTATGCATTTATTTATTTTATATATTTTGATTTGTATTATAAAGTTGAGTAAATGACTTACTGAATAAGTCTAGTATATCAGAATGTGTGGTAAATGTTTTATTACCCATATCTATTTCCTTAATGGTATCTATGGATTCATAAATTTTGAGTATTTAGCTAAGAATTTTGAGAATGTTTGCACCCATTCTGAATATGAGGCCAATACTCTGTTTTCAAAGGAAGACAGTCATTTTATATGAAGTAAGAATATTTCTTATATGCTATGTTTTATTTGCTGTTGTGTTTTTTCTAATATGAGGCTTTGCTGATGAGGTATCCCCTAATGTGAACTTTAAGGGAGGCCCATTGCATATCAAGCTTTGTATTTTGTTGCTGTAAATTGTTATAAAATTCAGATAAGAGAACTAATATATCCAATTTTACTTCCTTTTTTTCTAATAAATTGATATTTAATGTCCAGTTATTTATGGCATTCCTCTAATGCAGGGGTATCCAACATGTGGCCCTAGGGCAATGGTCTACCCCACAAAATAATTTTATCTGGCCCTTGGTATGTCCTACAACAGCCTGTTTTTAATGGACAGATACATGTTGGACATGGTGATATGGCACCTCACAAACCTTGCCAAGTACAGTAAGTGGCCACTGAACTGTATGATATTGGCTCTTGAGCCAAAAAGGTTGCACACCCCTACTATGTGGTTTTAAATTCAGATGTAAATTAATTTTAGAATGGTCGGTAAAAGTTCTAGGTTCAGTAATTCATTTTTAATCCAGTGGGAAATTAAAAAGACCAAGTTTTATAACACAATGAACAGAATGTAAAATTGTTCTTTTTGTTGGCTGGCAAATTTGAATGGATCAGAGGTACAATTTTTTTTTCCATTAAATCTATAATAGCTAATGCTGTTATGGTATTATTTGGAGTGATTCTCATTGTTCTGTCAAGATTAAGATCAATGACCACATTCTACTCCGCTCCTATAATGAAATGATGTTTATTAAATTTAGACAAACGGTTGATCATTTTTATAACAAAATCTTATTGTTGTGAGCACAGGAGCTAGAAATTGCATACAACATCTAGTTTATCTATGTCTCTAATTTTGCTAAAAGTGTAACACCATCCTATTTCTTTATCTGAGTTGGTCTTTATTTCTGCCTGGAAAGCTTTATTTAGTAAGGATTGCCACACCCACACTGTTTTTGTGTTTGCTGTCCACATATTTATGTCAAAGCCATATTTTTGTTTATATTAGACCACTGATTATTTACTAATTATGTTTCTTGAACCAGGGTTTATCGGGCTTCTGATATGAACATTAAATGTAAAAATAATTTCCTTTTCTTAGCTTGTTGAAGCCTTTTAATATTCCAGCTATCAATTATTAACTTAATATATGAGGTGTTTAGGATAAGTCTGTGAGTGAAATTATCTCAATAAGTGCTTAACTGTTTGTATAACGTTATTTATTTATATATTTATGTATTTATTTTACATTTGTTTACTAGGAAAGTCCAACTGGACACAGGTCCTTCTTCAGTGGAGGTCCAGGGAGAAAAGCTCCAAGAGTAACAAATACATACAATAGAGAAAGAAATACAGCCAAGTGAGAAGCAGATACATACAAGATAGTCGTTTCAGACTCAATAAGTAGAGCATGAGTGGAGGAGCTCCCTGGTCAGCCTCAGTAAAAAGCTGAGATCCATTATAAGATCCTTCAAAGCTAGCTACGAAAACAAAATTGCCACTAAATCCAAGGACAACCACAAAGCATTCTATAGCTATGTCAATAATCTAGATGGCAACACCCAGATCTGCTCTGGGTTACAGCACAAAGGCATGAAAATTACAGAACCAACTGATATTGCCAACATCCTGGCAGATAGGTTCAGTGCTAACTTTACCCCCCTCTCACCCCCTAAAGGGCCCATATCTATACAGAAAGAATGCAGAGTCCCTGTAATCACAACTACGCAGGTAAAAGCTGCAGTCTACAGCCAAAAACACAGCATCCATGGGACCGGACAACATCCCAGGCTGCGTTTTACACGAACTTCAGAATGAACTGGCTCCCCACTTAAGCACCATGTTCAATAATAACCCCGCATCAGGTTTTGTGCCCACTGAATGGCACACAGCAACAGTTATCCCACTCCACAAAGGGGGTGCCACCAATGATCCCAGGAACTATCGACCTATTAGCCTGATGAGCCTGGTCTGCAAGGCCATGGAATGTATCATCATCGAACTCATAAACAAAGACATTGGTAACCTCCAAACTCTGGATCCCACCCAGTTCGGGTTTGTGAAAGGCAGATCATGCCTCCTGAACCTGATCGACTTCTTTGAGCCAGTCACCAAAGCCGTGGATGAGAGTAAGGTGGTTCACACAGCCTATCTTGACCTCGCCAAGGCTTTCAACAGCATCCCCCATTCTGGAATTATAGCTAAACTCACTAAACTAGGTATAAATCCCTAAGTCACAAGATGGGTTGCCAACTGGCTCACTGACAGAACCCACACTGTAAAAGTTGCTGACTCCAAATCTGACCTCAAAGCAGTGACAAGTGGAGTACCACAGGGTTCCATCCTGGGACCTCTCCTGTTTGGTATCTACTTCTCTAAAGTACAGGCTAACACAGAAGGCCTCTGGCTAAAGAAGTTCACAGATGACTGCAAACTAGGAGCCATAGTCAAGTCCCCAAATGATGTGGACATCCTACAGAAGGGCCTCCCTGAGACAGATACCTGGTGTCAGAGCCATGGCCTCAAGTTCAATGCCAAAAAAGTGCAGTATCATCCCCTTTGTAAAAACTCTGTACCCATGAACTACCACATAGGCAGCAATCTACTTAACACCGAATGTGTGATGAGACCTTGGGACCCAGGTGGACAGTAGTCTCTCCTTTGATAGTCACATTGTCACAGTAGTCAGGAAGTCCTTCTACATGGAACACCTCATCATAAAAGGGTTCTCATCCAGGAAAAAAAGAGGTCATTGTTCCCCTATACTCGACACTCATTAGACCCATTATAGAGTACAACGCCCCTTTTGGAATGTACCTCACAAGACATCTGCAGCAGCTGGAAAGGCCACAGGACTACCTCACAAAGAGGATTACTGGCCTCAAACTAATGCCCTACACTGACCGCCTCAAAAAACTCCAGCTTTACTCTGTAGCATATTGCCTACTCCGAGGTGATCTCTGCCTAACATATAAAGCTATGTCAAACCCAGAGCTGTTGGACATGCTACACCTAAAGAAATCCCAATCCCTCAGAGCTACACACTCTAGGGACCTAAACCTTGTCACCACAATAAACAGGACACGCTGGAAGGATAGATTCCTGTCCCAGAGACTTCCTATACTCTGGAGCAGGCTACCCATTTATGTCAAGCAAAGTTCTTCATTAGCATTCTTCAAGAAAAATCTTGATGAGTGGATGGGAAATAGGAAATACACCCCGGGGATCACTTCTGTGTCTCTGCTCGACAGTGGCACAGGAAAATAACTTTCTTGGGTGGAATAAGCCATGGAACCTTGCTGGCTAGGCTTACGTAGGCCCTTGGGCCGATAGCCTAGTACCTACCTATGAACCTATGAATAGAAAATACAGCCATTTCCACATATATTTAATTTTAACTGTGTCAGTGATCCACAATCCTTCTCACACTTACATTCTGTCCCATTCAGTGAATGACATTTCATTGCTTCAGATAAAAATACTAAAACCTTTTTATTTGACACATTACACATTGTAATACTTCTCCTAACATTATCTCCCTCTCCTAACCCTTTAAACACATAAAAAAACAAATAACTATGTATTGTATTGTATTTAAAATACAATCTTCCCTCATCAGGATATATAAATGTGTATAAATATATATAACCAAATAAATATGACCAATGATAAATAAATAAATATATATATATAACGAATACGAAATATATTCGTATTCAATAAAACCCCTATAATGTACTTTTTAATAAACAAATAGTGTTACAATTACGATTAAATATATTTGTATAAAGTATAGCTTATATATATTTATACACATTTATATATGTTACATATTTATATCTTTCTTTATATTTCTTAATGTTATAGTACAGCAATAGATATTATTTTATAATTAGTTAATAATGAAACTTTCCATATGAAATAATGTAGTATATAAGGCATTTTATATATATATATGTTATATAATGATCTTGACATATATACACACACATATATATATATATATATATATATATATATATATATATATATATATATATATATATATATATATATATCATATTTAGTCACTTATTTATTTGCATTGTTCACATTTATATATTTTTGTTTTTTATCTTTTCTTCTATGGAACGCACAGTTTCCTAGAGCGACAGGATTTTTGGGCTTGTTTTGTTTTTTTATTTTGTTTGTTGTGGTTCCTGCCACTAAGGTTTACAGAGATATTAGGCAGTTAGTATATACTTATTGCACTGCATTTTGATTGATTATTCAATTGTATAATTATTAAATTGATTAATTAATTATTACTTCTGAATGTGAGTTCTTGTATAAAAGTGGCTTTTAAAATGTAGATGTTAAGATCTGAAGAAGCGTACTAGCTGGTATGTGAAAGCGCTCATCTGTTTCTCTCTTATTTGTTTTTGTTTTAATAAATGAGTTGGACTTTTACATAGCAGTATTTTTTCATGGTGGTTTTCACTCGTGTATAATTTTTATACTTATTTTAATATTTCCTGTGACTGAAACTCTGGTGTTTATTTTAAATAAATATTTCATACTTTTATGTTCTTGTATTATTTATTATTAAATACATTTAAACTTTTCATTGTGGCTGGTCCTTTAGAGAATATTGTAACCTTTGAGAGTACTCATATCTATTTGGTGACTCTGTGGCCACTCCTGAAGGCCTTACTGCATTGGCCAAACACTATAATTTGTATTAAAAAGAAGTTATGTACTCACCATGACATTACATCTGAGTAGTTATACTTCATATTTCTGCAAACTGTGGGTATACGGATCCGTATCAGATCCGAGCTGGCAACTTTTTTTCTAGCATCTGCTCCAAGCTCCGAGCTCCTCCCCTTACCCATAATGCCCTATCATCTCCTATCTTCCCTCAGATTGAGTTTGCTGCAACTAAAAACATAAGCAACTCAACCCAATCAACCAATCCTGAAAAGACAGGACAAGGTCCGGGGGACGGAGGGTGAGAATGTTGCAGAAAAATGAAGTATAACTACTCAGATGTAACATTATGGTGAGTACATAACTTTTTTATCTGAAGTAGTTAACTTCATTTTATCTGCAACCTGTGGGACAGAGTCTCCAGCTACTCTGATCCTGGAAGGCCATTATGGAAGGATATTCCTGAGCACCGCAGAGCCAAAGGATGCTCTACCCCTCGAAATCAGATCTAATTTGTAATGGGAAATGAAGGTATGTGAATTGGCCCAGGTCACTGCTGCACAAATATCATCCAAAGGCACCCTAGACCAAAAAGCAGCAGAAGTCACCATGAACCTGGTAGAGTGAGCCTTAAAAATACCAGGAGGAGATAAACCTTTTGCTTTGTAGGCATGTGAAATACAAACAGTGATCCATCTGGCCAAAGAAACTTTAGAAATAGCTTTTCCCATAAATGCTTTGGAAAAGGAAACAAACAATTGGTCAGTCTTGCAAAAAGACTTCATTCTATGAAGATAAAAATGATGCTGTCTATGAACATCTAACAAATGGAGTTTGTATTCACCTTTATTTTGGAAGTTAGGAAAGAAAACGGGCAGATTAATGGACTGGTTTATGTTTGCTTCAGATGCCACTTTAGGTAAGAAGGAAGGGTTAGTATGGAGGGAGACCCTATCCTTACAGAAGACCAAATATGGAGGCACGGCAGACAGAGCTTGAAGCTCAGAAACCCTCCTAGCAGATGTAATGGCGAGTAGGAAAGTGGTCTTCCAGGACAAAAATTTCAAGTCCACCGAAGCTGCAGGTTCGAAAGGAGGAGCCACCGATGCCTGTAAAACAAAAGTAAGGTCCCAAGGAGGCACTGAATCCTTGACAGGCAGCCATAACTGCAAAGTACCTTTAAGAAAAGCCTTACACAGCCTAGAGGAGGCTAAGGCCATGTTGTCTTCACCAACGTGAAAACTGGAAATGGCTGCCAATTGTACTTTCACTGTGGAGGAACTAGCTCCTTGCTGAAAGATACCAGACAGGAAGTCCAACACTGCTGGAACAAGGGCTGTAAAGGGATCTATTCTTCTCTGTGAGGCCCAAATGGAAAAGCACTTCCATTTACTGCAATAAAGTTTCCTAGTGGTGTCTTTAAGGGAATCTAAAAGAATGTATTTTACCGGGGATGAAAGACCGGGAGTCCTGGCAATTAACAGAACTGGAGCAAGTAGGCTGTCAGCTTGAGGCTGACCAGATCAGGTGGATGTGCCCCCAACAGATGGGAGATTAGATCCAGGCAGGGATCCAGAACCCATGTGGGAACAAAGAGATGAGACCAAAGGAATGGGAACCAAATCTGACGAGGCCAGAACGGGACAATGAGGATCACTTTGCACCGTAGTCGGCAAGCTTTCTGAAGAAACTTCGGAATGAGTGGTAATGGTGGATAACATACAGAAGCCCGGGGGCCAAGCATGGACTAGAGCGTCTCTGGGGACTTGCCCTGATGAGGGAATCAGAGTGAAGAACTCGCTGCACTTCGCTTTGGAAGGAGATGCAAAGAGATCGCAGCAAGGCTGACCCCATGCAAGGAAGATCTCCTCTGCTACCGACTGTTTCAGAGACCACTCATAAGGCATCAGAATGGCCCGAGTCAGTGTTGTATCTTTTGGCTTTTCCCGGTTAGGGGTCGCCACAGCGGAACTCTGGTCTGCTAATGATTGGCAGTAGATTTTTTTACGTACCGAGTTGCCAGCTCTGACGCACAACCTTCAACGAATCTGTCCGCTAAAATGTTGGAGCACTGCGGGATGTCCGTTGCTATCAGAAAACGACCGGTAAAAATCACCATTCCCACACTCTCATGGCCTCTCGACATACAGGGTAGGATCTGGTTCCCCCCTGCTTGTTGATATACCAGACAACCGACATGTTGTCTGACTGAATTGCAATCAATCCAAGAGAGAGGAATGTGTGAAAGGCTTCTAACGTTAAAAGCACTGCCCTCATCTCTAGAACATTTATGTGCAACTTGGTCTCTGACTGGGACTACATGCCTTGGACTATCCTTCCCAAACAGTGTCCCCTCCACCCGAGTTGGGAGGTATCCATGGTCACTGTGGCTTGGACTGGAGATGACGTCTCTGGTGAACTTAACCACCAAAGAAGAGATGTCCTGCAGAAGTGACTGATCTTGATCGGAAATTCCATGGGCAGGTCTAGCCAAGACCATTGAACAGCCAGAGTCCATTGAAGAACCTGCATGTGAAGACGCACACAAGGGAGAATCAATATGGCTGCAGCCATGGAGCCCAGAGCCCAGAGAACCTCGCTCGCCTTTGAAGACTTGGAGTACACTATCTGAGCTATGTGGCACCTGAGGTGTAGGATCCTGTCTGGAGTTAAGAATACCTTCATCTGCAAAGTGTCTAGCCATGCCCCAATGAAGTCTAGAACTTGTACTTGTTGTAAATGGGATTTGTGAACATTGACTGTAATTCCCAGTAGATCTACCAACGGAATGAAATAATCTCGGGCCACACACAAGTGATGCACAGCAAAGAGCCAATCGTCCAGGTATGGAAACACCTGAATACCCTGAAGCCTCTGGTGAGCCACTACAACTGCCATTACCTTGGTGAACACTCTGGGGGCTGTGATGAGACCAAAGGGTAGGGCTCTGAACTGAAAATGACTGGCTCACAGCCGGAAGTGCAGAAAACTCTTGGAGCTTCTGTGTATTTTGATGTGGTAGTAAGCATCCTGGAGGTCTAACAAGCACATCCAGTCGCACTCTTGGAGATAAGGTAGAATAGACTGTAGGGTGACCATCCAGAATTTCTGTTTGGCTACCGACAGGTTTAATGTTGACAGGTCTAGAATGGGCCTGAGGTCCCCCGTCTTTTTTGGCACCACAAAGAACCTTGAGTAGACGCCTAATCCGGACTAATCGGGGAGGAACCTGTTCGATGGCTCATTTGAGAAGCAGCTTTGAAACCTTTAGAGCTGCCGCCTCCCTGTGAGTGGGTGGAACATCCAGGAGGTGTTTTGTAATATTTGGAGGGGCAACAAATGGGATAGAGTAACCTCTGAATATTATCTGTAAAACCCAGTGATCTGTCGTAATGGACTCCCATGTCGCTGGGTGTAAGGACAATCATCCCCCGACTGCCTCCAGAGTAGGACAGTCAGGCAACCCTTTAGGGCTGCTGACCGGGTCTATCAGAAAAGGGTTCCCTAGACCCAAAATTCCTGGGACCCCTCTACCTCTGGGTTGGCGTTGATCCTGACACCCTCTGCCTCTGCGGGAATAGCTGTCCTGAGAATTCCTGGAACACTGAGATTTTTGGAACCACATCTTCTTCTGCCCTCTTTGATTCCTAGAGAAGGACCACTGAGGGTTAGAGAAGCAGAGTCCGACAGCAGACAAAGTCTTCCCGTCCTTTTTGCACTGGACAAGTGTGTCACGTACTGTCTTCCCAAAAAGGGAAGAACTGTCGTAGGGAGCATTGATAAACGACACCTTGAAAGGGTCCACAAACTGACACAACCTGAGCCTGGCATGACACTTCATGGCTATGTCTGTCCCAACTGCCCTAGCTGCTCCTTCCGTGGCATGGGAAAGGAGCCGCATTGACATGTTTGAGACTGATTTCAGAGTAGACATTTTCGCCGAGAAAAACTGTCTGTCCTGCAGCGATAAAGACTCTAGGGGCGACTCAGCGAATTCCAAAGCAAGATCTCACTGAAGCCAAATCACATGTGCCAAATAATTCAGTGCATGGATAGAAAAGGTCGCTGAGGAGTAGACACTGTTCCCAAACCTATCCACCGACCTGGACTCCTTGTCTGGAGGGTGGACTGAGGAACTCTCCTGTTCTAGTTCCTTCTTTGTGGCCGCTGCAACCAACATAGCATCAACTGGGGCTCCTTTCGACCAAGGTTGTCTGTCAGAAGGGGGAGATAAAACCTTGTCAGGACATTTGGGGATGGGCTCTACGGTGTCAGGCTCCTTCCATGCCCTCGTGGTGATGAGGTCCACCAAGGGGTCTGCTGGTGGGGACACCCAGAAAGTAGATGGGCCCATGCCAAAAGCCTCCAGGAACACTGACTTATCCCAGAAGGTTTTGGGGCTGACCAACCTCCCCTCTGGTGGAGGATCTCCATAATTTCTCCAATGGAGATGTCTTCGGGAGGTGACCTGGGGGAACTTTCTCTTTCATCTAAGTCAGTGTCCATAGTGAGAGACTCGGGGGAGTCCAAGTGCCTCCTTTTGCACTTGTGCTTATGGTGACCCACTTCAGTGGGACTTTCAGAAGGGGATCTGTGAGACACAGGGGTTTCCTCAGGGAAATTAACCTGGGATCCTCTGGCATGGGCCGTCCCTGACACAGGATGAAGGGAGTCATCGCCAAATCCAGGGGGCCTGGGTGGTATCTGAGGGGATGGGCTGGGGTCTCAATCCCTGAGAGAGAACCCTCTCCACCACTTCGAAGGCCGAGGGAGAAGCCCTCCTCGGATCCAAAGCAGGGACCGGAGCTGAAGCCAGGGTAGCCTGATGTCTGAGGGAACGGATTGGATCCGAAAAGGTCGGACCTGAAGAATCCATTCCCCTGAGTCTGAATCCCTGTCCATGGCCCCGAGAGTCACTCGGATCCACACAAGTCGGATCCGAGAAACTTAAGGTAACAGCCGGAGTCGAGGTTGGAGGAACCATCGGCGCCAAGCTACAAGCTCCGAAAAACCTCAGATCCAAGAGCCCCGAAGCCAAAGCATGGATCAGGGAAGGAGAGATGGGGCAGAAAAGAGGCATGGAGGTCCCCCTCCAGAGGGAGAGGGGCTTGGCAAGACTCCCATCTGAATTTGGGTCTGAATAAATCTCCGCATCATCCTGTTCATATCCATGTCCGATAGGCTCTGAGTCGACCTCGAAGAGGCCACCAACTCAGATCTGGCTGGTCTGCGCAGTGGGGAGGAAGGCCTCGGGTCAGAATGTTCCAACGGCTCCAGGGAGAAACGAGGAGACTGGAGCCATGGAGAAACAGGCCTCATGGTCTTAGATGGGGGGCTGAGAAAGAGCTCCCTGTCTAGGGATCTCTTACGATGCCTGTCCTTCTTTTTCTCCCTTTCCTCTCTGCACCTTTCTTTATCTTTTTCTTTCTCTTTTTCTTTGTCAGCCACGCTGACTGAAGATTTGTCCTTAGAAGACCCATCGCCAGAAGAGGGAGGTTGAGTCCCTGTCTGGATAGGAGGTGGTACACTAGAGACCGAGGCAGAGGCAGATTCCAGCACGGCAGCAGGGAGAAGGCCTTTGGCAACTAGCTTGGCCTTGCGATCCCTAAGGGCCCTAGGGTTAAAAGCAGAACAGACAGTACATTGAGTGGACAAATGTGCCACTCCCAAGCAAATTACACACAGAGTGTGACCATCGGCCAGGGAGAGCTTATGGCCACACTCTGTACATTGTTTAAAGACAGGCTTCGGCTGATCAGCCATAGTCCTTCACTCAAAGGTACAAACACTACCTCTCCAAACTACACACAACACAGGTAGGGGAAGGGCAGGCCTAACAACTACTCTATACAAAACTTTTTTTTTTTTTTAAACACCAACGACCAAGCGAGATACTACACAATGGGAGGAAGGGAAAAAATTGACTCAAGCACACCTAGATACCAGAAAAAAATACCACTTACTATCCCTGAGCTCAGAGCAAAGGAGACCAGGATACACACTACTGGCATGGCAAACGAGATCTGGGGAAGTTAGGAGATGGTAGGGCATTATGGGTAAGGGGAGGAGCTCGGAGCTTGGAGGAGACGCTAGAAAAAAAGTTGCTGGCTCAGATCCGATACGGATCTGTATACCCACAGGTTGCAGATAAAATGAAGTTAACTACTTCAGATTATTAATTTCACTCAGCATAATTGTGTACCCTTGTAAGAGCCTTAGAGTAGTTGGCTTTGGAGTGTCTGGTGGCAGTGTAACTACCTTATAGTCTGAGCAGAAGGGGTCATGGCCAGCAAATCTGTGCCAGCTTTTCCCAAGTGTGTGTGTGTGTGTGTGTGTGTGTGTGTGTGTGTGTGTGTGTGTGTGTGTGTGTGTGTGTATGCGTGTGCATGTGTGTGAGCTGCTTGGAGCAAGGACATGAAGCACTTGTTTCACAGAGAGAGTGGTGGATGACTTGGCTTGGACACTCAGCTGAGGACTGAACTCTGTGGCTGTGCCAGTGGAGAGTCTTATTGGAGATCTGGAGAGAGAGAGAGAGAAAAAAAACAGCCCCGGGACTGAGTGTGTTCCCTGTGTGCTCTTAAGAGAAACCATGCTTTATGCAGAGAGCTGCATCTGGAAATACTGGGTGTATCTATTTTTTGTTCCAAGTGAACATCCCTCTCCAGTGTCAGTGGTGAGGATTCAGGCTCCTTGATTACTGGCTCAGAGTGGGGACATCACACCTACAACCACCATTTTCTTTGTTTCCTTGCTGAGCAAAATATGTTCTGATTCATTTTGTCCTTCTCGTGAACAAAATTCTCACCATACCTTCCCTTCTGTTACAAATTTAGCGTGCATATCACTCTTTCACTGACACCTGTATTCTTAATAGGCCAGTGTCTGGGCTGAATACAGAAGAAACAACATTATCTCAATAGGGGCAAAATTACTGCTGAAACTACCTGCATTTACTAGGTGCTTGTTGCATCACAAATTTGTTACATTCAAGAGATCTGTTCTAAACTGCCTAAAGGAAACATTGATGTGAAAATGCTTTAGAGATGCAGGGTAACTGTAACTGAACAGAGATAAATTACTGCAGCACCTCCCTGTCTCCTGGTAATTCTTAACTCATTTTTGTTACAAAATAATGTTATCTAGCACAGCATTAAAGTTATCTTTGACCTCACTTTCATTACGTAGGTAGCATTATTAAAGAGTCATAATGTTTGCTGTAGTTACTTTATAATTAGAAACTAATAACATTTTGTTTTATTACCTAACCACACTGTCATAAATAACCCAAACCAGCAGCTTGGAACATAAATGTCTACAGCTGTATTGTCTGTATGAAACTTGTCACTATATTAAGAATGAATAAAATGCATTTTTATTGCCATTCTATAGCATATCTTGCTTACTACCTGTATTCAACTGTGGCTGAAAATGGTCCTAGGATTAGCCTACTAATCAGGTCCTTTATATAATACACACATACCTCTCAACTGCTATGATTTATGAATAGTGCTGTGATTTTTGTCCACAGCTTTAGACTTGCTCTTCCAAGCTATACTGATGTTTCTCACTCACACACACACACACACACACACACACACACACACTTTTTATCAAAAATAGGGTTTGCAGCACCAACAGCAGCATACACTGACATTACTGCACACCTGATATGCTGACCTAAAGTACCATAAACCTGACACAGATTTACACAATATTCATTTACAATACTACATCATAATTGCATACTAATCTATCACAACATTTTTATCTCCATCTAAAACCTTATGAACTTGCTTGCTTTAACTACACATGACAGCAAACCAATACACAGTTCTACCAATATGCATACAAATATTACATTGGTACTGGCTGACCCCACCATAAAAATGTTGAAGCTCCATGAAGGAGTGAGTCTGCCTCCAGAACAAGTCATTTCAACACAGGCAACACTATGCACCATACCTTTGGATGTCAATGGTCTCACTGAGGCACCTAGATAGTAATTATTTATATTACATCAACTGGGTTTGCCCTGCTGGGCAGAATCTCATTTTCAGAGGGGACCAGAAAAAAATACAAAATACAATGGTAAAAATAAATGGAAGATGATAAATGCAAACTAGCATTCAGTGTAGTGCTGTAGTCTGCATAACCACAAAATGGAAATTGTAGAAAATAAACAGTAATCCAGTTCTATACAAAGTTGACAATTTACGCACATTAGGTAAGTTAGCATTAGGTAATGATAGCAGATGCTGCATCGGTAGAACTCTGAATGTGTAGGACTAATAAATGATGCAGACTTAATGATAAGTAATGATAAAACATGTAAGACTAATTTGTGCAGCAAAGTATATAAAGTAGCAGATGGTGAACCTGTATGTAGGTAAAGTGTGTACATGATGTGGAGATTCAGCACAGGCATTAGACCGAGTGGGCAAGAAGGAGATTGTTAATTACTGAGGAGTCAGGGAGTATTTTAATTTGTACTGAGGAAACAAAGGTCTGACATGCTTCTATTGAGCAAGAAGAAATAGTGCCCTGATTAAAGGCATACATTTTCAACTGGACATGGAAATGTTTTATTGGTTGAAAGAGTTTAAGTGAAATAGGCTTTACAGGCCTGGTGACCAGAGTTTGAGTAGCTTCTTGAAAAACTGGTGGAGGTGGCAGTGGAGGTTGGGCGTGCCCATCTTGGGGTGAGAGTGTCAATTGGAGCAAGCCATGTACTGCCACAGTCCTTGAGAGATTCAAATTTATGGTCCAGAATTGTCTGTTAGGCTGATCAAAGTCACCACTTGATTGTGGACTTCAATGTATGCGTTGTATAAATTCATTTTCATGGGGAAGGCATTGTGGATCTTCATGGTGATGCAGATGATGCATCCTCCAACCCATGGGAGTCATTAACCACTGCAAAAACACCCTCATTTGTGGGATACCAGAAAGGATATAAATCTCCCTCAAGGCTTCCTGAATGAATGCCTCCTCTGTAGAGCTTTTATATCTTGGTTGAAATTGACAAGTAAGAGAAAGTACAGTTGTATAAGAAACTTAGCACAACAGTATATGTTGAAGTGATCACTGCTGCAGTAGAAGCCATACAGGTTATATCCTGCATAGGATATAACAGCCAGCCAGCTTCCAAAGCTTCAGGACACCTTTCACACACCCAAACTGTTTAAAAGTCAGATTTGGGAGCTAAGACCTTCAAAGCTTTCATGTTGAGAGAGGTAGGCTAATGCCTTGAGGGGGCCAATGCTAGGAAAAGAAAAAAAAGACATGGCCAAACCCTGACAAACAGCATACAAAAAATAATGGAGAAGGAGGGAGGGAGCAGCTACTGCAGCAGTGATCATTCAAACATTTGCTGTTATGGTAAGATTATTTGCACACTGCACTAATTTCATCATTATGATTACTGCTACAGTAACATAAGCTATATGGGTAGACTACCATATCTTAAAATGATGGTGTGGAGGAAGGATGGGAGTCCAAGAGCTCCTGGGGACTGGTCCTAGCAAAACCTGTCCTAGACCTAGAGAAGGAATCTAGATTATAGTGCTTCATAAAAGTGTGCACAGAGGACCAAATTGCTGCTTCTAGAATACTTGTAGAAGCCAACCCTTTCCAAAAAGTCATAGATGAAGCCAAAGTCCTGGTAGAGTGAGCCTTGACCTTGCTTGTAATAGTTTTGTTGTGGTCAGGCTAACAAAATGCAATAGTCTGTGATGACCACTGGGAAATAGCCTTTTTGACATAGGTTATCCTTTTTCTAGCCTTCAAAACAAATGAACAACTAATCAGAAGAGCTGAAAGACTTTGTTCTGTCAAGATACTAGCTGAGTTGTCTGAGGACATCTAAGGTATGAAGTACCCTTTCTCAATCATTATTAGGTTCTGAAAAAAGAATTAGAGATGGATCATTTGGCTTAAAGTAAACTTGGATACTACCTTAGGCATAAAGGAAGGATAAGAAACCCTATCTTTGTGATACTCTTCTTGCAGAGGTCGAGCAATGAGTAAAACTGTTTTCCATGTCAAGAACCTCAATTCAGCCTGATGGGCTAGTTCACGTGGAACAAATGATTGTTTTTCTTACACAAAATTAATAACCCAAGGAGGGGCCACCAGCTTTCTGGGAGGCTTCTTATGCAGAACCCTTTTCAAAAACCTGTTCATATGAGACTGCACTGAAAGAGAGGGATACATGGGCAGACATGCTGAAGTGGTCAACAAATGAACCTTGATTAAGGAATAAGGCTGTAGGATAATAACTCGCACAAATGCTAAAAATCAGAAAAAACACTAGGACTGAATGAGTGCTGATTCTTTTGTTGTCACCAACTAGCAAACCTTTTCCATTTGCTAAAAGATGCTGTTTTAGTAGCAGGCATTCTTGCCTCCATTAATATCTGCAGCACGTCCTCAGTAAAGAAAGGTGTGTAAAAGTTTTCAAAACCCTATCATCCAGGCAAACAATTGCAGGCATTTGGAGTAGGATGTATCAAATACCACTAACCTTTTGTGAGTAAATCCAGTCTGTGAGGAAGCTTGTGGTAATTGTCTGTGGCCCTGGCCATTTCCAAAACAAGAGAACCATTGCTGTCTGGGTCAAAAGAAGGTTGCCACAATGATCTTTGGGGAGTCTTTCTCAATCTTCTGAAGTACCCAGGAAATAAGTAGAATTGCTGGAAAAGCATACAGGAACATTCCTGTCCAAGGAAAAGAAAAGGAATCTGTCTTCCAGGCCTTCTTGCATGGAGTCCTGGAGCAGAATTTTTCCAGCTGATTGTTCAAACAGGGAGCAAAATATCTACATGAGGTTTTCCCTACAGATGGAACAAATACTGGCAGATCCACTGATGCAGTTCCCACACAGTTTTGCTCTGACAGGATGTTAAAATGCATGTAGAGTGAGACTGTGCTATAAAGCTATATCCCATGCCAACATGGCTAGTCTGCACATGGGATAATATCTGGTTCCCATTACTTGTTTATGTACCACATCGCTGTGGTGTTGTCTATAAATTAAGAGGTTGCAGGGATGACAGATAATTCAGAGAGTTGAAAGCATTTATAATAGTTAGTATCTATTTTATGTTGATGTGTCTTGGTCTGTCTTTTTTGTCCCAAAGACCTCCATAGGATATAACAGCCAGCCAGCTTCCAAAGCTTCAGGGCAGATTTTACACACCCAAAGTGTTTAAAAGTCAGGATTGGGCACCAAGCCCTTCAGAGCTTTCAAACCAACAGAGAGAAGGAGGCTAAAGCCCTGACAAGACATTAATAAAATAAAAATGGATACCCCAATACTAAATTATTAGGGGTGGGCAAATTACATGGAGAGTACTTAAATTACAGTAGATGAGCTCCTACTGAGGTACCTACTACTATGCATACCATGTTTCCAGAACACACAGCTGTTGATTCTAAATTCTAAAGCTGTCAATGAAAACAAGAGACTTAGGACACACGCTCATTTGTACTACATGGTACTACATGTATATACACACACACACACACACACACACACACACGTGTGTGTGTGTGTGTGTGTGTGTGTGTGTGTGTGTGTGTGTGTGTGTGTGTGTGTGTGTGTGTGTGTGTGTATACACACATGATGCTGCACCCCAAAGTAAGTCTGAGATGTCTGTTGTGGCTGACTGCTTTGGAGCAGAACAGGGGAATGGGAGACCTAGATTCTGAAAAATTTGATGTCACTGCCACATAACTGCCCTTTTAACAAGTCCCAAGGCTACAATTTAAAAAGTTAATTGATGTAGATGCTGGGATCATAGAAATTTCAGATACCATTGTATTTTTCTCATATGGAGTCTTGCTAGAGGTATCTTGAGAATTGTGGATGTCATGAGACTTAGAATCCTGAGGAATTCCTATGCTAAGATGGATATCTAAGTGTAAAAACCCTAGAAACAGATCTAAATATAGCTCTACCTTTCCTATGGGAGAAAAGCACTTTGTACTGAGATGTCCAGCAGACACTCCCAAAAAACAATCTTGTGATTAGGAGTCGGAAAGGGCTTTAGAAAGTTCTCTTGGAACCCCAGCCTGTGTATGAAATCCCGTACCCAAGAGGGAGGTAGCTGACACTTTGAAAAAAGCTCTACAAAGATAAGCAAGTTGTCTAAGGAAAAAATGTGGAAACCCTTCATTCTGCAGTTGGCTATCATAGGAGCTAACCACTTTGTGAAAACTCTTGGAGCAGTGGATAGCCCAAAGAGTAAGACATAGAACTGTGAATGTGATTTAGGCACACAAAACCTTAAGAAATGCCTGAAATCTAGATTAATAGGAATGAATGTTATGATATGCCTTTTTTAAATCTAAGGTTACTAAGAAACTCAAATGAGGAAAAAGAGGTAACAGGTTGTGAAGTGAAAGCATTCTGTACTTGGGCACTATCACAAACTGATTCAGGAAGAAAAAAATCCAAAAATGGTTTCCAAGACAATTCTTTCTTTGGCACCAGAAACATCCTTGAATAAAAGCCTACTCCCCAGAGGGGAGGAGGAACAACTTCTACTACCCACTGAGAAAGCATGTGTTGACAGGAGGAAAGAAAAGAGCTTGGTCTGGCAGATGAGTCGGAATCCCCTGAAAAGGAGAGAGAGCATTCCACTGCCATCTGTAGTCTCCATGGATTACTTCCAGGATCCATTTGTCTGAAACAATACATTATCAAACAGCTGAATAGGGAGTCAGACTTTTTGGCAGGTTTAAGGGACTGCCAGGGTGGGGGAAGGACAAGGTCCTTCATATAGTCATTCTGACTTATTGGACTGCCCATTGTTCTGAACGGGTCCTACTTTGTTTTTGGAACCTCCCTGCCATTGATTTTTAAATGTTTGCTTGCCAGCCATGACATATGACTGCTTATTTTACTTTTTCCTAAAGTTTGTTAAGAAAGCAGAGAACCGCCTGGAAAACTTGGAGAAGGAGGGATGAAAAATCTGAAAGATTCCCTGAATGAGTTTTCCCCATCTCACCATGCAGTTTGATGAGCTCTGCAGCAGAAAGTCCAAATACTAGATCTCTAACCAAGGGAGAATTCAAAATGTAATTCTTTACAGGAAGGTTCCAAGACCACAGCCAAGAAGACTTCCTCAAAACAGTACCAGTGGAAGCAGCCCTAGAAGTAGTTGTGACACCCCACCAGCAGACCAGTAATCAAGGAACCTCACTCATCACCAGTGGCCACAGTGGGGGATGTTCACTGGGAGGATAGCAAGTACACACAGTATTTTCAGATGCAGCTTTCTGCATCAAGTGCAATTTCCCTTAAGAGCACACAGAGACCATAGTCAGTCCACGGCTGGTTCATCTACCTTTCTCCCAGATCCCCAGTAAGACTCCCCAATGACACAGCTATAGAGTTGAGTTCTCAACTGAGTGACCAAGCCAAGACCTCCAGCACCCTCTTTGTCCAACCAGTGCTTCATGTCACTGACCAAGTAGCTGACACATGCACTCTTAGAGGTTTGATTTACACATGTACACACACACACACACACACATTAGCATTAACACAAATGGTAGTTTGACCAAGAGCAAGGCTATTAGGAGTGGCCCACACAGTGTCACCAAATAAATATGCAAGTACGCTAAAAACTTAAATATCTCTACACAGATTAGTCACAATTAAAGGATTAAATATATTTAATAATAAATATTAAATGAACAAGACAATATTAAATATATATTTACAGTGACATCAGAGTTCAAAACCACAGGAAATATTTAAAACAGCATTGCAGAGCAGTCTCAAATAAATAAAGAAAAATATCTAAACTAAGCTTTACTATATTCCTGACTGAAGCTAAGAGAATTATACTATAATCCAATAACTTACTAATAGAGCAAGGTAAATGTGATGAATGGATCTTCTAGTTGTTGTCAGGTCCAAGACAGAATGCAGACTGCCGTGTCTCACTAAGTGACTTCTCAAATTAATATCTACAATATTACTGCTGGGATAGCTTGCAGAATGACATCATTTCTTGTCATCTGACTCCTAGTTCCCAGGTGAAACCCCCACTGCTGGAAGCTGGCAGTATTTAGCATTTACCTGTAAAAGTGCATAGACCTCAGATCTTTGGCAGATGCTAGAAGTCATAAAACAATTGCATTCCTCCATGCTTTCAAGACTAGTACTTAATTCACCCTAAAAAAACAATACAGAAAGCTTCCTAGTACAGACATCATGCCTCTAGCTGCATTGAAAACTGTAATATACCATCTTTTATGGCCTAGCCATAAAGTAATTTACTTTTAGGTATTTTCCTAAAATTTACTAGACTGAGGTTAAGTTCCTGTATCCCAGTTTCCACTGTTAAAATATATACATTTAAACAGTTACAATAGTGCATGTGCACTTCTGTTCTCCTCCAGTAGGGCACGCTGTAGTTACATTTCAAACAGTGCTTTCCAAATACCCTTTTCAACACACGTCTGTACAAGCAGTTTGCTAAACACATGACATACAGTTCTGATACATTTGTAACACAAGCATCTTGTATAAATCAGTTTGATATTTACCAATGACATATAACTATTTACAAAATTCCAGCTAGCTGTGTTGGCAGTATCTCCTTTCCTCACAGTAGTATCCATAAATAGCCACATTTTAAACAATGTGTAGTCATATGGGAAACAGAAGAAATGAAATTACACAGCAGAATTCTTCTCACAAGACGAAACTGTTGCCAAAGCATTTCTCATACTTTCACAATTAGAATTCTGAAAATTAAAGTTGCAGTAGCATACACTTTTTTTCCCAAAAATGTCAAAATCCTTCCAATCCTTGTCAGAAAGAGAAGGAGTAGAGTTAAGAACATTTTTCACAGCAGCTGGATTCACTGAAGCAATAATTTATGGGGCACATCTGGGATTAGTGTACAAAATGTAAAGGACTGAGGAACTTTATATACTCTATCTGCTTTCTTAGGGGCAGTAGCCTGACTGTCAGAGAAATTGCAGGCTGTGACAAAAACATCCTCCAAAGCAAATAAAACTGGAGGAATATGTAATGGTTCTGTGAAGTTCAGTTGTAACAAATAATAAAATTATTTGAGGGATTGAGAACCTCACTATTTTCCCACTGAAAAAAAAGATTAATCCTGGAAATAGTCTCAAAGAAACAGAATCCCTCTCCCTCTCCTCAGAATCTAAATCAGAAACCTGAGGAGACAAATGCATCTGTCCATTCACATTCCACTGCAGATTCAGTCTTTAGAATATCTTCAAGGAAAGAAGGACTCCCTTTTTCTCTTACAATAAACAACTTTATAGTAGGGTCAAGAGCCTGCAATAGACTCTGAGCCAAACCTAATAAATGACTCCCATTCAGGGTAACAGATACAGGAGAAGACAGATGTTAAGTTTTCTGGGGGGGGGGGGGCTGTCAGGAATTTCTAAAGACGAACCCAGTATTGCTAGCAATATCTTCCCTATGGATGGGCACAACATTATGGCTAAGCAGAAGTACTTTCCATGCCCCTTCTCCCAGGACCGACAAGATTACCTGTCCCTTGCCAGCTAAAGAGGAACACCAACAGCCACAGAGGATGTGTCTTAACTCTTGTCCACAGCTGTTGTAGTGACTACACCACAGGGATCTGAAGAAAAATATGTGTGGTCTGAGGCACTAGCTTTGACCACAGCAGTCACCCAACTGCAGTTGAGATAAGTTACCAACCTGCTGTGGTAGCAAATGCTGCTGAAAAATCTTTCTTTTTCTTTTTGTGGCTAGAATAAGGTCCAACCAAGGAACCAGTATGTTGCTCTACAGTCAAGCTGAATATTGTGCTTGATTCCTGGGGTACATTAGCAACAATTGTCACTAAAACAGAAAAGTAGCAAAAAAGTAACTTTTTCCCAGAAAAAAAATCAACTTTAAACACTTTACTCACCCCCCCCCAGAAAAAAAAACAAGTAAATTAGCAGCCGTTTCCCCACTGAAAATGTAGTTTCAAACAACTTTTAACACATTTTTACAACAAAAGTAAAAAGTGCTCTCCTATTTAAAAGGACAAAAGTCATGGCACAGTCAATAAAATACTTTTTCTTACCTTAAAAATAATTTGTTTTCAGAAAAAGTAAGTTTTCTGTAACAAAAAGTAAAGTGGAAGTTTTATTCCCTGAAGGGAATTTAACTGGCAGGCAAGCAGAAGAATGCTCTTCTCAGCAGCAGGAAAGGTCCAAAGGGCTTGGCACCCAGACCTGACTTTTAGTCAGGTCACTTGGAACTGACTAATAGTTTGGTTGCATGGAAGGTGCCCTGAAACCTTTTGAAGCTGGCTGGCTGTTATATCCTTAGCAGGATATAACCTTTATAGCTTAGGCTACTGCAGTAGTTATCATAATGATGAATTTCAAATGGCCATGTCTTAATGAGGGGAGGGTTAATGGTCTCACATAGAGAAAAAATGAAATGAGTTTCCTGAATGGGTGGTATGATGCAAAACCAGTTACTGTTTTACAAAGGGTGGGATAATGGCATGGGGAAGGAGTGCATACGAAAGAGGTACAGATATGGAAATGGGTAGCTGAAGGGTGTTAGATGCATTAACTGGGCAAATCACATAGACATATCTCCCATTGGTATTACATATGTACATATACATATATAAATAAGCACATGTGGGAGGTGAGCATGTGTAGCAAGCAGTTCTGCAAGGACATTGACCTGTTATTGTTTTGAGTTGATGATATACTGGTATTTTTGAAGTTGGAACTTCTATGTGTAGTACACATGTATGCATGGCTATGAGCCTTTCAGAAGGTGGTCTGCAAAGAACTATCGCTGGTGGAGTGTGGCACAACATACACTACAGGCAATGTGAATCCTGGTGGGTTCCAAACTATGGGGGTGCCACCTGTGGTACTGACTATATGTTAATGAGGTATATTAAACAATTTGACTACTGACTTAAGATGTACATAGCACTGGTAATTACATTTCTGCTTCATACTGGGATGAGGATGTGGATGCCATGGGAACACTAACAGCAGTATGTCTGCACATTAATTTCACCTATGTGTCCCGCTATATCGGGAGAGCACACACACTAGAAATAGGCTTACACT
This sequence comes from Protopterus annectens, assembly GCF_019279795.1. NCBI lineage: Eukaryota > Metazoa > Chordata > Ceratodontiformes > Protopteridae > Protopterus > Protopterus annectens. The sequence continues at coordinate 257,692,952 of NC_056729.1, forward strand.
AGAGGAAGTAACTATGTTTACACAGGCAGAACATGCATGTTGTGCATCTTCCTGTCTAGGTAGAGGAACAAGCCACTCAGGCTAGGCTGTGAAAGCAAATCATATGTCACCTCAGCGTTGTTGAAGGACATGGCCATATCATTCATATGTGGTAGCAGAGACTGATTAACATGAGGGACATAGCAAGCAAAAGAACATGCTGTGAGGACTATGAGATGTGTGGGACAGAAAATGGGTTGCCAGAACAACAGTCTATGGCAGATAAGGAATTTCATGAGAAGTTATAAAAGAGACCATCCCTGTCAGTGGATATAAGTTTAGCATACGCAGTCAGAGCACTGCTTAGTCCTTGTTGGTCACTTAACAGACTACTGTATACCAATTGACACATGTACAAACAGTACAAGACTGTGGCTGTGACTGCAAAAATGAAGACAATGCATACACTTTTTTCAGCCTCAGATGTGCATACTTGTAGTACAGTGAGACAACATCCACATGTCCTTGGGCACTCAGGCTGACAGGTCTTAATATGAGTGGCATTCACTGTGACAGCAAGGTCTCTATCCAAATAACTGTCATAGGAAGTGGAAGAAGAACAGTAATGGGCCCACCTGTCCTTACAGGAGTACATTGTACTGTACCTAGTATGTTTAGATGCATAAATTCACATCCTGTGTCTATTATACATGACATTTTTATAGCATTGACCAGAGCACCTTCTGCTGTGCAGGGTCCAGAGGAACAGTGTATTTGCTGACCCCTGCTTCATGTCCCTGGATGTTGCCATTCTACTATACGTGGCTTAAACAGAATAAATTACATACCATGGTATCATACATGGTGACAGAAGCACATCTATGAATGACACAAGAAGGTTACCATTCCAGTATCATGAGGATGTTCATGACATATCCAAGATATTTATTTGTTTGTTTACTTATTTACTTTTTGTTGTTAGGGCTAGTACCAAAAGACCTGCAGCCCATTTTCCGGGAACACATAAAGAAGGCCTGAGGTAAACTTTTTTTTTACAGAAAAAGAAAGTCTGACCAGAACACCCAAAAAAAAATCCACTCCATTTTTTGACAGGGAAAGTTGTAATTTTTCGTTGGGAAATATGGAAGATGCCACATTACAGACTTGAAGTTAATGGCACTGGTGACAATGTAAGTATTCAGGTACCGGAGCTAAGCAAGCGTTGCTAGCCTACCAAAACTTTTATTCTGATGTATGATGAACCACAGCTGATAGGTAGCCCTAGACAGTTGTTCAGGCAGATAGTGGAGTAGGTTGGTGAAGAAGTAAAGGTAGTGGAGATACAATATTCTGAGAAAGTTGTTGGAGTAACAAGGGCATCTGGAAGTGGTGTGCCTGAGTGTCCTGATGCAAGCAGCAACATCTGAAAGGACACAGAGGTCAAAGAATGGAATCACAGTTTTGAGGAAGTGTCTGTGTGCTACACTGCTGTAGCAAAGAGGAATGTAGAGAAAGTACACATGCTGTTTGCAAAAAGAACTTGATTTTTCAATACAAGCAAAAGAAATCCCCAGACAGAGTATTACTTCATCGGGATTTAAAGCATACCTCTCCCAACACCTTAGTGTAAGAATTCTGGACAAAGCCAAAAATAATGGAGGAGCAAAGGTCCTAAATCAGAGACACATTTTCAACATTGCTCTCACAGTCTTAGAAAGTTGATAGAATACTTCATTTTGCATTAGCATGCATTTTCTTGAAGGATTTGAAATCTGAAACTCAAAAGTTTGTCATTATTTAGTGACTTAAATACTCAATAATTTGTCAGAAAACCATAAATTTTATGAGGGACAGACCACATATATGAGTCAAGAATTTGAACATTCTGCAAAATTCTAGACATTTGGGAGAAATACAGAAGTACGCTCGGCAAAGACCAGGCTCCAGCTTCTTTAAAAGCAAACTTCTTTAATAGTAAGAAACTCACACAAGCGCTTTCACCATTAGGCTTCTTCAGGTGCATGAATCATCTTAGTAAGCCTAATGGTGAAAGCACTTGTGTGAGTTCCTTACTATTAAAGAAGTTTGTTTTTAAAGAACCTGGACCCTGGTCTTTCCCTAACGTATTTCTGTATACTTGTTCTTTGGATATTTGGCGAAGACACCTGGTTGCTGTTGGGTTGCTTGTTCGTATTTGGGAGAAATAGTTTAAAGTACAAACAATCACAGCAATCATTCACTTTGTGAATGAGGCCACATTCGATGTATATTCATCAAGGACAGATATTTTTGAAAGGACATCTATTTCTTGGAAGTCCAGGCTAAAGTAGATGGCCTTGGGCTTACCAAGTTCAATGATGATTGCAAATTGGGTGTAATCATTAAGCCCCTAGTGATGTTAACATGTAACAGAAGGGGCTAACACAGAAAAATTATTGGTGCCAAAGACATGGTCTAAAACTCAACTCAAAAAAGTGCATTATTATCCCTTTTGGCAAAGCGGAATTCCCTGCTAATTACAATATTGACAGCACCCCCCCCCCCCAAGTTCAAACCCAGTGGTACAATATCTGGGAACACAGGTTGATAGTAATCTGAACTTCGACTACCAAGATTACACAGTGATAAGGAAAGCCTTCTATGTCGCACATCTCATAAGAAATGGCATACACTGTACATGATCCTCATCAGACCATTAATAGAGTACAATGCTCCCTTTTGCATGCACCTCACCTGACACCTGCAGCAACTGGAGCAACCACAAAGATTTCTCACCAAGAAAATACAGGGCCTCCAAACATGACCTACGTGGACAGACTGAAAGCCCTGTCACTGTACTATGTATCTTACAGGTTGCTGAGAAGCGACTTTTGCCTGACCTACAGGGCAGTGTCTGACTCTACCCTGATGGAAATACTGCACATCCACAAGTCAAATGGCACCACACTCACTCACTCTAGGGATTTTAACCTACCCTGTGACATAAACAAAACAAGCTGGAGAGACAGATATATCACACAGAGATTGCTGCTCCTCTGGAATAAACTTCCAATTCATGTGAAGCAAAGCTCTACAGTGACCCTATTCAAACACAACCAAGACAAATGGATAGGAGACTGCAAATTCACCCCGGGGGTGGCACCCATGTCCCTCATGGACAGGGGTAGTCACTGTTGATCATAGACTCACTCTATGAATTATGTCCATCTAACCAAGGAAAATTGGGCAACTCAGGATTAACATGGCTAGGCTTATAAGGGGTCTAGGTCCACTAGGCTAGTATGAACCTATGAACAGTCACAATTTTCTTTAAGAAATAGAATGCTTACCCCTGTCATGATTTTAACATAAAGACCTAAACTTTAGTGAAAATATTACATGAGAGTGATGAAGTATAAAGGAAGTATTTCAGTACTGCAAAGAACTGTATGACTTAAAAATAGAAATATATAAATGCATACATAAAAGGTTAGAGCTTCTTTAGGAATTAAGAGTGAACATTTAGTCCAAATATCAAACATTTTATTTATAAGAAAGTACAGACGTACATTGCATTACTCTGGACTTATTTATTTGTTTATTTTTTAACAAAATTGAGTGGTGGTATAGCTGAACATTTGATAAAAGACTGATCTAAGAAGTCGTATGAAGCTTGTGGAGAAAATACAAGGGAAAATGTGTGCAGCATTGCTAAAAATGCAAAAAAATGGACATTTTGGGGTGGACTGTGAAATTAATAAGGAGCATCAAGAAAAGAAGGTGATACTATATTAATAACTGAGGAAAATGTGGCTATTGTGGTTGGACTGGAAAACAATTAGGACGATTATGAACAAGCTGAAAACAGAAGTAAAAGTGGATACATAGCAAAAGTAAGAGGTAGTTAATAATTTCTCCATTACCTGAAGAGAAGGAAAAGCATCTGGCACTGAAGACTCTACTGACACAGATGAAACTGATTGTTTGGGGGGAAAAGCTAATAAAAGGAAGAAAAAGAATAAGTAAAAAAGGAAAAAAATGAAGGTTAATGAGGTTGGAATTAACAGCTTTGAATGCTCTTTTCTTTAACTGAATAAACACAAAAATGTGAGAGTGGGGTTGACATAATAGTGAAGATCTTCACTTTATAAGCACAATGTGCAGAGTGATTCTAACCTCAAGTTATTAACTAAACTTAAGATCGTTAACCTAGTCTTCACTTATGAAGTCCTTTATACCATCAACTTCAAGTTTATTAAGGTGTTGGTTCCATTATCACAAACACCGGTTAAAAAAGTAACAGATAAAAACAAACACAATGGCATATGACATAAAACTGAATAAGAAAATATGTACTATGGTGACGTGGCTAAAATAAAAATATAGATATATGCCTTCTTTATATAATATACAAATAAGATAATATACAAGACTTATTGAACATGGAGATATAAATAAAGTATATGGGATGAGAAATTGTATGGTCTTCTGAAGCAGAAGAATTAATATACAATTGCAGAAACTGAAGAGGCACAGTCACGGCTGATATATCCAAGATAAAAATCTTTACTCCAATGCACAAACACAAGCACTTTCACCAAATAGGCATCATCAGGTGTAACAATTAGCACAAAAGAAACACACACCTTTATAGCTCATATAAAAGATCACATGACAACACTTAAAGACATATCAAATAAACACTAAAAAAATATTTTTATCATTAAATACAGATTTAAAAGCATAAATGCAACAACAGTAAAAAATTATACAATGTAAAAATATAGCCCAGATAGAAATATAAATACTATCTACCTCCTTAGAGGTCTCAACTTGAGTTTAGGTTTCAGGGTTATAGACTCATTAAGGCCATGCCCAGCATCACTTCTTAACCTGACTATCCAGGTGTATTCAAGGTCTTCAGTTTTATTCCATATATCCCCAAGCCTAACATTCTCATAAATTCTAGCAATAACTAAAAACATGAATTTGTGAGTAGGGTCAGTATTCATCATGTGTTTGGCAAGTACGTTGATTTTGTTGCCCTTGTTGATATTATAAACATGCTCGCTGATACGTTCCTTGAAGGAACAATCCGTTTTCCCTACATAAAACATTCTACATTGTGCGCAGTGAGCTAAATAATCAAGATGTGATGTATCACAAGTAGCACTAACTCTAAAGTTATAAAGCCTACCACAATCAGGGTGCTGAAACTCTGAACTAGTATCAACATAATTGCACCAATTACAATGCCCACAGGGCCTAGTGCCTGGACAGCTCCCAGAGTTAATAACTTTCCTAGGGTAACATAACCTACGCTTCAAAGACCTATTGTTTTCAAACAAAAACCTAGGTTCAACATCTATCAATTTAGCTATTTCATCATCTGTAGTGAGCACATTCCAGTGTCTTCTAATAATGTCAGTATACTAATTCACATTTGTAGCATACTTTATTTTAAAACACAAACTTTTACTATCACATCCATCTCTCATTTTACCACTTAGTTTACTTCCAGAGGAAAAATAAGGCCTCACTTGGTGTTGCCTCTTGTCAACAACCCAAGCTACATTACTACAAATAAGCTCATCTTCATAACCTCTGTCTTTGAAATTACTTATAACAGTGTCAACTTCTACTTTAAAATCATTCTCCCTGGCATTAAGCCTGGAGGCTCTGTAAACCTGATTAGACACCACATTCTTGAAGACATAAGACAGATGTGAGCTGTCCCTATGTAGAAGGTGGTTAACATAACAATCCTTCTCGTGCAATTTGGTATAAACATCACCCACATTGTCCCTGGCAACAGTTACATCTAAAAAATCAATATCAGTCTATGAAAACTTCGAGGTGAATTTCAAATAACAAGTACTGGTATTCACATATTCCATAAAAGCTTGGAAGGTACCAACATCACCGTCCAACAAAATAAACAAGTCATCCACAAATCTTCTAAGGAAGAGAATATTATTTCTATATGGACCTGCTAAGAGATGCTCTACTTCCCATATGACCATAACTGCATTGACGTAGCTATTGGCACATGACATGCCCATAGCCATGCCATTGCACTGCCTGTATACCTGGTCACCAAAAACAAACAAATTGTGATCAAGAACAATTTCCAATAATCTAACCAACAAATTAACATTCCTCACACTATACTCTGAATATACCCTCAAAAACAAAAGTGTATTGTTAATACCTTCACAGTTAGGAATTACGGTAAATAAGGAAACCACATCCATAATGACAAATAAAAATTCCTTGCTATGATGACTCGAAATGAAACCATATAAGTCACTCAAAAAGTGCTCAGTATCCTTCAGGACATCCTGCAATTTGTTCAATATAGGTCTCAAATACTTCTCTATATAAATGGATAAGAGCTCAATACACTAATATCTACCTGAAACAATCGGTCTTAGAGGTGGATTATGACTGTCCTTGTGTATCTTTGGTAAGCCCTGAATCAGTGGTAAAGTGGGTCTATCAACGTACAAATATTCAAACAATTTCTCATCTACCAGATTTAATTCAAACATGCATTTCACTGATATCTGCATGTTATAAATGAGAGTATTAACTTGTGTTGGAGATAACTTCTCATAAAAGTTAGAATCACTTAGCATTTCTAACATCTTAAAATCATACCACTCTTTATCTAATACTACTATCGGTTCGCCCTTATCAGCTGGCCTTATAATAATACTAGTGTTGTTTTCCAAATCTCTCAACGCTTTGGCCTCTTCCCTAGACAAATTGTACCTACTACGGTGTTGTTTCCATCTATCATGTTGCATAGTCAAATTATAAATATCCTGTATGCAAAGCTTCTCAAAAGCTGTCACTAACAAATTCACCTTAGGTACAAAAGTACTGGGTTTGCTAAATACATTTCTCATGTTATAGTCAGTAGTTTCAGAATCTTTAAATAACAATTTCAAATATAGGTTACGCACAAACATTTTAACATCAAAAATCACATCAGTATAACTGGATTTATTTGCTGGTATAAATTAAGTCCCTTAAATAAAACATTAAGTTCATATTCAGTAGCAACAAGATGCATACATTCCAAATGAATCCTTTTTGGCATTCATGAATGCTTTCTTTATACTGGCTTGCGTATATACAGTAACTTCTAATTTCCTTTTGTTCCAACTCCAACTGCAGCCTCTCTGTTGCTCTCTGATGTATTCGTAATTCTGCTCCTTGACAGGGAAAATGGAGATTATACTGAGTAGAAGATGCTACAACATTATGTTCTCTCACAGCATCATTAAGATTGGAAATGTCATTCGTAAGTACGTTCTTGATGCATTATTGTAACTACAACTTTTTATGAGCTCCCAACTCCTTGCTAGGAGCTGCTATGTATGCACTAGCTGACGTACTGGATCTCGCTTTTGCTCGTTCTTCTTGTTGTGCGACACTACGCACAACGGATGTAGCAACACTGTCATCTAGTGGTGGAACCAGAGAAGTGGTAGCAATGTCATGCTGATTATTACCAAGATTGTCACGGGGCCAGGTGAAGATATGCCCTAGTTAAAAATCTGTACGGTCTCTACAGATTTTGTTAACGTTTCCTTTCTGCAGCTTATTTTCATAAGCTCTAAGAGAATCAAGTTTGTTTGTGTCTTTCGGCTTTTCCCGGTTAGGGGTCGCCACAGCGGAACTCCGGTCCGCTAATGATTGGCAGTAGAGTTTTACGTGCTGGCTTGCCGGGCCTAACGCACAACCTTCAATGAAGGAACGCCCGTTCACGCATGTCGCCAAACAGAAGATGCTCTAACTAAGAATCGAACGGGCAATGTCTGTGAGGCAACAACGCTACCGTAGCACCACCACCGCGGTAAGAGAATCAAGCATGTCCTTAATATAATAAGCTCACATCCGTCTTATGTATTCAAGAATGTGGTGTCTAATCAGGCTTACAGAGCCTCCAGGCTTAATGCCAGAGAGGATGATTTTAAACTAGAAGTTGACACTGTTATAAGTAATTTCAAAGACAGAGGTTATGAAGATGAGCTTATTTGTAGTAATGTGGCTCGGGTTGTTGACAAGAGGCAACACCAAGCGAGGCCTTATTTTTCCTCTGGAAGTAAATTAAGTGGTAAAAGGAGAGATGGATGTGATAGTAAAGGTTTGCGTTTTAAAATAAAGTATGCTACTGATGTGAATTAGTATACTGACATTATTAGAAGACACTGGAATGTGCTCACTACAGATGATGAGATAGCTAAATTGATAGATGTTGAACCTAGGTTTTTGTTTGAAAACAACAGGTCTTTGAAACATAGGTTATGTTACCCTAGGAACGTTATTAACTCTGGGAGCTGTCCAGGCACTAGGCCCTGTGGGCATTGTAATTGGTGCAATTATGTTGATACTAGTTTAGAGTTTCAGCACCCTGATTGTGCTATGATTTATAATTTTAGAGTTAGTGCTACTTGTGATACATCACATCTTGTTTATTTAGCTCACTGCGCACAATGTAGAATGTTTTATGTAGGGAAAACGGATCGTTCTTTCAAGGAACGTATCAGGGAGCATGTTTATAATATCAACAAGGGCAACAAAGTCAACGTACTTGCAAAACACATGATGAACACTGACCCTACTCACAAGTTCATGTTTTTAGTTATTGCTAGAATTTATGAGAATGTTAGGCTTGGGGATATATGCAATAAAACTGAAGGACTTGAATCCACCTGGATAATCAGTTTAAGAAGTGATGCTGGACATGGCCTTTATGTATCTATACCCCTGAAACATAAACTCAAGTTGAGACCTCTAAGGAGGTAGATAGTATTTATATTTCTATCTGGGCTATATTTTTAGGTTGTATGATTTTTTACTGTTGTTGCATTTATGCTTTTAAATCTGTATTTAATGATAAAAAAAAATTTTTTAGTGTTTATTTGATATATCTTTAAATGTTGTCATGTGATCCTTTATATTGCTATAAAGGTGTGTGTTTCTTTTGTGGTAATTGTTACACCTGATGATGCCTATTTGTTGAAAGCGCTTGTGTTTGTGCACTGGAGTAAAGATTTTTATCCTGGATACGTCAGCCGTGACTGTGCCTCTTCATTTTCTGCAATTGGATATTAGTTCTTTTAAGACACAGTGTTTGAGCCGTTTCGTGGTAACAGTTTTATTGTTTTTTACTGAAGTAGAAGAATGTTAAGGACTAGTTGCACACATACAAAGGGAAAGTCATATTAACGTGCTGAGTCCTTTTATTGTCTTAAGATCAGTATGTACACAACTGTAATACATACATACAGTCTATTACATGACACAGAACATGTTGACTTTTTTCAAAAGATAGAAACATATTTGAAATGTAATACTGCAGTTTGCTGGGAAGGACAGTAACTGTGATTTGAAATGCAGGAGAAATAAAAAAGAAGCTAATAAAGGATATTAAAACTCTAGCAATATATTCTAGAACGATCCAGAATAGTAACAGTTGAGGGCAAGGAATACACAAATAGGAAAGGGGATGTAAACTCCATGATTGATTATGTATTTGTTGATGTGTGGAGAGATATAAATGTTATGGCATTAACACCAGCTTGGCATTTCTGATTGTACAGGAACAAGAATTAAATCAAGAAGCAACAAAGAAATTAACTCAAAAGTAAAGGGATATTCATGATAAAGATTAATTTAATGAAAAGAAGAAAATGATTCATTAGATACATCATAAAGAAATCATTTAACTCTTTTCGGTAAAAGGGCAACAGGAATAATGAAATAATTGTTAGTGAGCATAACACAGTTCTTACTGACTAGTCTGAGGCTTTCATTAACTCATTCCCTCCAGTAGAGCTCTTTTGAGTATGTACCTTTAACTCCCAGTGGGTGTGGCTTCAGCCTTTAAAAATTAAGTTATCACCTTACAGTTCTAACAAGTACTAATTGACAGAGGTCATATATCAATAAAATTATGTTTGCCATCATGTATGCTTCAAGATAAACTATTCTGATACCTTGCATGTAGCATGGTTTTGGAATTATTAATGCAAATATCAACAGGCAATATTTGACTCCTAGAGGCGCAGCAGGAGGTAACTGCAGATACGCCTGGAGACGTGGAGACAATAAATTAGATGCATGTAGTTCAATGAAGGAGAAAAGGGTAATATAAGTATGTACTAAGTTGTCCAAAAAAATATCATCAGTATATTTTATACTTCTCATATTTAATATTGTATATGTCTTAAGTTGCATATTTCATGGGGCTGAACATTTTATAACACTAGGTTCCCAAAATCTCTTAGTCCTACAAATTTCAAGAAAGTTTAATAAATAATTTTGCATGGCATCCCTTAACTAAGTTTCTTCTGTTATACCACCTTATGTTTCATTTCATTGTATATAAGCGGTTTTCCACATGCCATTGTAACTAAAACAAATCCCACTTCTGAGGTTTACAATTGATTTTCTCTGAATTTTTATATTAATTTTGCCTCCCCGTGTGTAGCTGTAAGCCTTCTTCGCATAGCTCCTGGGCCAGTTTCATACCCTACATAGTGGAAACTGTTTGATAGCTGGTGGGACATCATCCAGGCAGGCATGGCAGTGGTTTGTGCTTTTCTCTGCCAATTCACTCTGCTTCTAGTGTAAGGGATGTCCTCATTCAGTGGTCTGAGGGTCTAGAATTACCCTTGCCCCAAATGGGACTGTCAGCATTTAAGATTGGACCCTAGTTTTCACCACAGCAGACAGCTACCCAGCAGCCCCATCCCTTGGAGCTACATCATCCATGATTCAGATCTCAGGAACATTTCATATGATCCCCAGAGCCTTCCCTGGTGGCTGGCATGTATGCTCACATTACAGTTGCAGCAGCAGCATGCAATACATTCTCCAGCTAGCTTCCTTGCATGCAGTGCAGAGGATACTGTCACTTGCTTTACAGACCCAGAGACATGTACCTAATCAGTGCTGCATGCCACATATCAACTATCCTTTAGAATGAAGGCACTGCAGCAATCAGAGCAACTCTCCCCCCAAAGGATGGGTGATTTGGAGGTGGAAACTCACTCCCACCCTCCTATGCCACAGTCTGCATTACTCAGACTGGTAAATGATCCCATATCATCATGGTCACAGTCAGGGCTGTATCCCTCTGTTCCATGGAGCCAGCCTTCATTGAACATTAACAGCTGCTCTCATTTACTTCCTTTGTTAGACTCTCTCACTCAGGCGAGTAATAGTAGCACTTCACTATCTCTGTATACCATTGTTTCTTGTTGTCAGTCTTTTCCATCACCTCTTCCATAAATACATTTCCGACCATATTCATAAATTACTGAGCTTTTCTCAGATTATTTATTCTTCTCTAATGACATCAGACTCCAAACTTCCCCATAATTATTTCATAATAATATTCCTAAAAGCTCTTCTTCACTCTACATATATCAAAGAATATAACACCAATGATGACAAGCATTTGGGGGTTAAGCTGAGAACCTTACTTAGCCTCAAAAATAATCTTTTATTCTTTAAAATAATGGATACGTTCTACCAATTTGTCCAGATATATTTAAAATAAAGTATAATATTATTATTATTATTATTATTAGACATACTCCAGGGAAATTCAATAAGCTCCGTGTAGGCTTCGCACAAAGCCTACACTGCATTTACGTGTTGTGTGATGAGCAGCAGTGCTAATCACATACTCATGCTGCATATTGCACTTACATGAATACTAGCGATGTTTCATGGCCAGACAAGAAACCATGCAGAGCAGCACGAATGCAGAAAGAACATGCATATAAGTTTGCCTACATGCAAATCTGCTCTGCGAGATTGCATAGACAGCCATAGTGATTACCAGGGGTGAAAATATTGCAACAACTACAATATTAACACAATATAGAAAAGTGTACTCAGTGCAATGTACTCTACAACAAGTATTTTGTGAACTAAAATAATAGTTGTTGGGGTGATCATTAAGGACAAATACAAAGCAACATACATACACTAGGCAGGGACAGTGTGCTAATTAAAATGGTGACATGAATGATAGGAATGAAGGAACAGCAGCTTGTATAATATGACAATGTACCCAAGATGGGATATGTCAATGTATGTACACTTCCAACACATGTCAGTAGCATAACATGAAGCACATATGTAGATAACACAGTGCCTACTGCTGTTTACTCCTACCATGCAAATATATATAAATAACCACACAACAGTATATATGTGCATGTATATATATATATATATATATATATATATATATATATATATATATATATATATATATATATATGTGACTGTCACACAAGGTTACATGTCAATGGAGATGAATGGTTGTGATGTAAAGATCACTGACATGCTCACTGGAGAGGACATTTAGTAAGGATGGTATATGGAATATAGAGTATGTACATCTTGTAAAGATCTTCAAAATTTTTTACTTGAATATGACTGGAATGTCAGCATACCTCTCAACGAATCATGGAGATGTAGCAACGGACTCATGGGCAACTGCTGTGAGAAGCAGGCACAATCAGAAACAATTTAAATGTCTCAACAACATTAATCAGTGACATTGCCAGACTATGTCAGTTTAAGTTATTCATACATATTCTGCAGGAACAGACATGTGCAACTATTATGATTGTCAGAATTTTATAAGGGGAATTCATCCACCACTTTTCCTAAAATAAACTGTCTTTGGAGGGGTTATGTGGGACAGTGTTGAACCTGGAGTTGAATTCAGGGGCAGTCCTGGGCATTTAAGAGGTTTGCATGACACACAAGCAACAACTCACAAGTGCAAGAATCAAACTCATGCCATCAATATTGACAATGATCGCTGTATTTATGGGGGTAACACAGTAAGTCTTATCATGCATTCATCTTGTACAACACATTTAAGGGAAGACTGCACTGTCAATTCCTAATAGGTATACATAACAAAGAATAGTTCTGTATGGATGACAAGATGTCAGATGGCAGATAGAGTAAAGAAAAGAGGAGGTGGAATAGCCGTCTTATATAATAGCACACTTAACATCATAACTAACCCTATACAACCACCCCAGGTCTCTAACGCTGAAATACTAGCTCTAAAAATTCTACTAAATAATCATAAGGGCATTAACCTAATTGTCACCTATATTCCCCCTGGGAACAATGTAGAAACACTAGAGGTCATTCTACATTGGATACCCACAACTACCCTCAAGAAACCATTGTCCTGGGCAATGTTAATATTGACTGGAACCAATGCACAGCACAGTCCAACCCCATCCCTGTTAACCTACATGGATTCTCTCAGATAATATCATCTACCACACGTACAGGTAACAATAACCAAAAAGAGAGCATACTAGACTGGATACTCACCAACAGTCCTCCCCAGAACTATATGTCTGGAACTCTCCCTAATGATCTTAGTGATCACCTGTTCACATACATCATGAAAGACAAAATTAATTGTACAAGCTTACCTATTTATAGGTCTATCAGATCCAAGAAAAACTTTGTCCCAACTAAATTTCAACTTGAACTCAAATCATGTAACTGGACAAAACTAAAGCTCCTTCCCCTTGATGAGGCAGTGTCATCATTTAACAATTCATTCCTTACTATACTTGACTCGCATGCCCCTAAATGCTCAATAAGAATTAAAACTCAACCAGCACCCTGGCTAACAACAGACACCAAAACCAAAATAACAACTAGAGACAAAGCGTGGGATAAATGGCGCACTACCAAACTACCCCTAGATTGTATCAAATTCCAACAACTTAGAAATGAGACTAAAAAAGCCATCATACTAGATAAGAAAAATTACTTCTACAATCTGCAACATAAACATCAGAATAACCCTCAAAAGTACTGGGCAGGCATAAATAAACTTCTCCAACCAGGCAAATCCACTACTCCGACCCCAGGAACATTATCTGACAAGAGCCAAGAAGATATAGCCAATTCATTCAATACTTTCTTCACAGAAACCATCCAGTCATTAGCTAACCAACTTTCTCCTCCCCACACTTCTATAAACACTATACCCGACTCACCACTCTCTTTTAACTTCCAGCTAGTGTCCACATCCTTTATCAGATCCCTTTTGAAAAAACTGAAGCCAACCACCCTTTCAGCCGATCTTCTGCTGGCTGAATACCTGCAAATTGCTGCAGATGTTGTAGCCTACCCTATCTCAATCCTAATTAACAGAACCATAACCGAGGCCTCAATCCCCTCAATTTGGAAAATATCCTATGTTATTCCACTCCACAAAGGAGGTTCATCCACAGAACTATCCAACTATAGACCTATAGCCATACTATCACCACTTGCCAAAATTATGGAAAAGTGCATGCACAACCAATTAATGCTCTATCTAACCCAAAATAAACTACTCACAGACTCTCAACATGGATTCAGACCCCATCATAGTACAACCACTGCCCTCCTCTCTTTTACTGAAAACATTAATCTTAACCGGAATAATAAAAAAATATCCTCCGCTCTGTTCCTGGACCTATCGAAAGCCTTCGATATGGTAAACCATCAGTTACTTCTATATACTTTAAAAACCCTGTATCTAGATACTCCAGCCCTTGACTGGTTTCAAGCTTACCTCACTGGGAGACAACAAGCAGTAATGTGGCAAAACAAGCTCTCCTGCCTACTACCAAATACCATAGGAGTTCCTCAAGGTTCCATATTAGGACCTCTCCTTTTTTCAGTCTTCATAAACGACATCCAAACAGTCATCCCTGAAGCCACCTGCATTCAATATGCAGATGACTCGACTATAATATGTTCCAATGCCTCTCTTGCAAATCTACTAACTACCACCCAACATAGCTTCACCAAAGTCGAAAACTGGCTTGCCAACCATCTCCTGATCTTAAATCCAAACAAAACCAAGTTACTTCTCTTCTACCCAACCAATAGATCTCTGACTGAAAACTTCACTATAAAATCCAATAATGGGACCATCATCTCCCCAGACACCTATACAAAGCTATTAGGAGTAAACATTGACAATAAACTCAGATTTGATATACATATCAACCAAGCCATTAAGTCAGTCAACAAGAAACTTGGGACCCTATATAGAATTAAAGCCTTCCTTACCCCGAATGCCAGGGCAGCCACAGCCCGTTCACACCTTCTCTCTACCCTACTATATGCCTCTCCTGTCCTCACTCACCTTAACAAATCTGATCTGGCCAAGCTCTCATCCTGCTATAATCACATTGCCAGGTTCGTTACAGGCCTACCCTACAGAACACACCACTGTACTAACCTGAAAAAGCTTGGATGGATAGAATTCCCACACCTTCTTCACCAGTCCCAACTCATAGAGGCCTTCAAAATCCTTAAACAACCTGAGAATACCCCAGCACTAAAAACTTAATGACTCCCTACTCCAATCTAAGCTGCCTTTGCTCAGCAAACAGACTCCTTGTCCAAACAACTAAATCTCTCAACCTAGGTGGTGACGTGCTATTGCCAACACCACTGGTAAAATATGGAACTCTCTCCCAAATAACATCACGCTTGCAACTTCTCTAAGTCAATTCAAAAATAGTCTAAAACTCCACTTCAAGTCACACTGGCTATGTCCTTGCTCAAACCCAGACTAGCTCTGTGCCATTAACTAAAACATAAACAACTAGCTAAGATGATAAGTACTTTGTATACTGTGATAAAGAAATATGTATCCTGTCTAACTCTATGTCATTATACTGCCTACCGTCCTTGCTAATATGCTATTAATGTTACATTTGTAGTAATCTCAGAAATAGTAATGGCAGTCTTGTACTTGTATGTAAATAGCCTATGTTTTTGTTAAGTTCTTTCAGCTCATTTACTGTACCTAATTATCAATGTAACTCTGTTGGAGCTTTTCTCCCCGGGCCTCCGCTGAAAAAGGACATGTATCCAGTCGGACCATCCCAGTTAACAAATGTAAAATAAACAAATAAAAATAAATAAATAAATAATAATGTGTGCAAGCTCTCTTTGCCAAATGTAGTACACTTAAGTAAACATCCCTGGCTGACATAAGTATCAGCCATAAGGATAACACAAACAACACACTATTATAAGTGGATTCCTTACACACAGCTGTGTATTGCATGCATCTGCCACATTTATAAAAGTAGTGGATAAACTAAAACATCTACACTTGATGTGTGAATTAAGAAGTGATCCATTGCAATGAACAGTACAGCAGTATGTGCGACTGATGGCTATGCATCAACTATGCCCATGTGCACAGAAACTACAGCAGTGCAAAGCCTAGCCTCAGTGAGTGAGGAAGTTGCCACTGTGATATTGTTCACATAATAAACAATACATGGAGTACGCTCTGTAAGCACATGTCAAACCTCAAGACATGTCCCACACAATCACTGTCACCCTGACATTACCAGTGAAAATGGTATAGTGGCATGAAATCTACACATGCATACATATGTCTTCATACAAACTAATCAAGCGGTGATACGAATGCGATGTACTGTTATGTTCATGATGCTGTACAGCTACACTATAGTACCTAGGATACAGTTGTAGTTCACAGGTTCATAAGTTCATAGGAGAGTACGCTAATGTTCCAAGATGACATAAAATTCTAGCCATATTTAACACAAGTTTCATAAATTTAAATATCTACTTGAACAAACAGTTAGGAGCTTATGCTATGTTATCTAAGACCAACTGCCTCTATCCATGAGGGACATGGGAGCAACACCAGGATTACAATTAACATTAACCATCCATTCATATAGTTTGCACTTGAATACGGTCATGAAAGGTCTTTGCTTTATGTAAATAGGAAGCTTGTTCCAGAGAACGGGTAGTATCTGTGACATGTTTCTATCTCTCCAACATGATTTATTATGTCAGAGGCTAGGTTATTGTCCTTTGAATGAGTGACTCTCTTGCAGTTTGCTTTACCAATGTGCAACATTTCTATCAGGGCCAGAATGGAGACTGCCCTGTAGGCCAGACACAAAGCAGCCCGTATTCGTTTGTAGGGGACAGAATACAGTGATATGGGCTTCAATTTTTCCATGTAGGACTTTTCTAGGACACCATTTATCTTCCTTGTGCAAAATCAGTGGTGTTGCTCCAGCTGTTGCACGTGTGTCATGAGTTACAATGCAAAAAGGTGCATTGTTCTCAACTATTTTTGTGACGAAGGCCTAGTACAATGTAATTATAGTTTCCTTTGAACTGGATGCCATACCCATACTTATGAGTTGTGCCACATAGAAGGGATTGGTCACCACTGTGGACATATGGTGGTCAAACGTACAATTCCCATCTACCTGAGTACCCAGATCATGTACCACTGGGTGTACTCATTAGGGTGTGCAGTCTATATTGTAATTCATTTGGGGATTTGCTTTACAAAAGAAAATAATCATGCTTTTTTGGACATATAGTGTGTCTCCATGGCACCGGCACCATTCATTTGTGTGCGTTAATATTTCCTGCAGTATCTCAATACCATTACTGGATTCAAGGACTGTCCACAATTTGCAGTCATCCACAATGCTGGTTGCACAAAGGCTGTATAAGTTTGCCTTGACTTCTGTGAATTGAATACCAAACAGGAGAAGGCCTAGTACAGAACCCTGTGGTAATGCACTGGTCACTGGCTTCTTGCTAGAGGTGAATTAAAATACTTTGACTGTATGTGTCATGTTGGTAATCCATTGGGCTACCCACTTTTTGACGTAGTGGTTTATGGCCAACTGAGACAGTTTCTCTGTAATACCTGAATGTGAAATTGTGTCAAATGCTTTGGCTAGATCAAGATATATGGGGTGGACATTATTTCCCTCATCCATGGCCTTGGTGGCCTTCTCAAAAAAGTATATCAGATTTAACAAGCATGATTTAGCCTTAACAAATCAAAAATCGGTTGGTTACACAATTGGGAGATTACCAATGTTCTTGTTGATAAGGTCCATGATGATTCTTTCCACTGGCTTACAGATGAGGCTATTCAGGCTTATGGGTCTAAAATTCCATGTGTTGGGTGATGGTTCCCATGTCTGCTGATGTCTGCCATTCTGCCAAAAAATAGCTTGTCGGGAGGCTGTGGTTAAGTAGGGATCGAACTGTGTCTGCTAAGTCATGCTTTAATTTAATGGTAAGGCCATCTGGGATGTTGTCATGACTCATTGATGCCATGGTTTTAGCCTTAAAGAGCACACAGATAAGCTGCTTTCTTGAGAAAATATGCTGAGCAATGTTTGCATGCATACTTTGGATGACAACCAGTGGGGACAGGAGGTGAAGTTAGATCCAAATTTGTCAGCTAGTAGGTTGTCCATTGCCTCCAGTTGAGTATTGGTAGTGCCATCTACAATCAAATGTGCACACAGCTCTGTATTTCCCATATGATTGCATACTTACTTAAAAAAAAAGATTTGTGAGAACACCTCCAAATACAAATACAATCTTGGGTGTGCATCATATGACACACAGTGGAACTGTACCTATTTCACATCATTACATCACTTGCAGATCATATGCCTATATGTTTATTACTGGAAATGTGTGTGCATGTGTGAGGGCTCTGATACCATATATTACATATGATGGGGATGTGGTTCATGCAGAACAGTTAATAACACAAATGCTGAAAGTCATGCAATGCTGCTGGGCAACACCTGAACAATCCTTGTAAATAACAACACAATTGGGCATACTATGAATTCACCACAGTTGCAACTGAATCTGAACTGGTTATATGTTTGTGCATAAAACAACATTATAACATGTGGATGAAACAAAGCATAAGTGCCTAAGTAATTAGTATGATATTGATCTATGTCACATAACATTTCATAATGTTAGGTGTACACATGCACACATGTGCCATACAGCAAGTGTTACTGTGATGGTTGAATGAGAAATGTTTACTTCACTACAAGAACATATGCCTTATTAAGGCAACAATATATAGAGCATCATCCCATGCCAACAGTCCTCAGGAGACATATTACTGCAGCTGTGATGGAAGGAATGTGTAATCAAATGGCAGCAGCAGCCATCAATACATTATGTCAAATCACAGTTTGGAATACATTGTTGTGGGGCTACTGTATCTCCACACCTCAACACTGCACATGTGAATGACAGCAACATTGATATGCAATCTTCACAGGGTCGTGGACATTACTAGGCTAACGACCAATATCACATAAAATTGTAGTCATTATTATAGCCTTTAAACCAAAATCAATATATCTATATGATGTATGATAGTAGTTATAAGTCCATATATGTTTGACTGTATTATTGACTGCCTCTATCCATATGTGACATGCTCACCACTCCATGACAGAATTAACACTCACACGTCCAGTGGTCTGTAGATAGCTTGCAGAAGGTCATGGAAGGGCTATGTTTCATGATGTGTGTACACATCTTTGCGATGATGACATTCTCCAGTGTTCAGCAGAAAGGATGTTATGTTGGCAGAGGGAAAAAGCAGATATTGGATTCATGGGGCTATGCTAAAGGTCGGCCTGAGTGGGAGTCAAATGAAAAGAGATTCAAAAGATCATAAATTTATCATACTATACCACCAACCACACACATAACAATTGACCGAGGTTAGATTTGGCCTGTGTAGGTATACAAATTAGATTGCATACAAAGCAACCATAGCACCATCAAGTTGTCTAACTTTATATTGTCACACTGCACTTTCTAAACAACACCATCACTGTATGCTGAGATGAAGATGATGGGAGGAGTGTGTGACATAGATGTGGAGTCACATCTTGGTGTGATATTTTCTTCACACTCATATTTGCATGAACACAAACAAGTTGTCTGCTGTGAGATTAGAACTACAAACTATCTAGCTTCACAAGCTAGAGAACAGTTGATGCTCATGCCAGCACAGACATCCAAGTGTAATACTGTCAAAGAGAACTTTAGAGGGATCACATCATCATTGTGTGCTGAGCAGAAGAAGTGGGCAAGAGTAACTGACATAGCTGTAGTCTCACATGCAGTTTTAAAATTGTCTCAAGGCTGATAGTTGAATGACATACACTCAAGTTGATTGCAGTGACATTAGAACCCCTACCTAACTATCTACACAAGCCACAGCACAAGTCTGACTTTTATATTGTCGAAAAAGACTTTATAGCAAATGATATCATCAGTGTCTGGTGAGAAGAAGATGTTGGTGGGAGTGCCTCACATGCTGCTCTAAAATGGTCTCCAGAATAAGAACTAACTGAACTCACAAACACAAGTTTACTGTAGAATCCCTACCTACCTAGTTACACAAGCTAGAGAACACAGTAATTAATGCTATCACCACTGCACAAGTCTGCATTTCATATTGTCAGAGACACTTTATAGCAGATGACACCAACAGTGTATGTTGAGAAGATGATGGGAGGGCTGTATGAAATTGCTGTTTAGACATGTACCAGTGTAAAACCTTGTCCTCAATGAGACTTGCGTGAGGGCATTAGAACATAGACTCATGCTCTTCTGACTATGGACACACACACACACACACACACACACACACACACACACACACACACACACACACACACACACACACACACACACACAAATGCGCAAGCACAAGTTGACTGTTGTGCAATTTGAACCTCTACCTAACTAGTTAGTCCCGCTGCAGAACACAGTACTTAACATTCGTGACATCACAGAAGTCTGATATTTTCATTGTAATAGTGGTTTTTTTTTTATAGAGGATGACATCATCATAATGTTGCAGGTAACATATACTGTCATGAGACTGGTGTGCAAGGGCTGGACTTCAGACTTGCTTTTATGATTGCAGTAAAAGTCATCTTGTTAACCTTGGTGAAATAAGCTGTCATGAATGCATGTTGCAGAACTGAGACATGCGTGTACCTGTTTCTCAATATGTTGTTTACATAATACACACACACACACACACACACACACACACTTTGGAAACAGTAGGAATACAAGTGTTGATGTATGTGTTCATATTCTGATGAACTGATGTCAACAGTACTTGATTTTTCAGATTTCAATGTGTTTTGATCAGTGATGACCAATGGCTAGTTTCGGTATAGAGCCATAACAAATGTAACAATGCAGTTGCGCTCTTTATTTCTGTAGTGTAGTTGACATTGGACCTATTAATGAGATACTATATGCAAGTGCATTGCTGTAGGGCACACATGAGTCTGAATAAGCATGTCTTCAGTGAATAACAAGTCCCTTCCATTCTGTTGTGTTTAAGAATGCCTTTTGGTGAGATGGAGTATAACTGGGCAATAACCACAATAATACATGCCAAACACCTGTTTACATAGTGCATCTCCAAGAAACTCGTTTGCATGAACAATGGCAAAGTGTTAGCACATGCTAGATTCCCATTTCATGAATACAGCTTAAACTTGAGAATTAGGAATACATGTTATGTGAAAAATAACTGACAAATACTATGCTGTTCATATTGCAGTTTATATTGGAAATGTTTTATCATAACATTTATGACATGAAGAACTGTTGCTATTGCCTTTCTCGTTTGCACGAAGTTAAGCAATGAGCAAATGCTGTTCCTTACTTAAATGGAAAAAAATAATATTTCTATTGCTTCACCTTCCTTTCTACAAACAGGCAAAGTGGCAATACACAGTAGTCAGTTCTCTGGACAGTACTGTTACAAATACACCTTCTGCCTAATTTTCCCTGTGGTAACAGGTATAAGAGCATTAAGATCCTGGTCAGAACACAAATAGCACATAGTTCTGATCCAGATCGTTCACTTTTTTTTACAGATGGTGTTAGGATGGTATTACCTAAGCAAATGTGATCATTACTGTAAATGTGGCAAACAATTACTACAGTAAAGTATGTTTCTTCCACAATTATCATTAATTCCTATGTATATACAGTGGTAGAACTATTAGCAGCTTGGCAAGCCTCACTGCAAATCACAATTTAATTGTGTGTACAGCTTTCTAGAATTGACAAGAGGTGGTACATGTTTTGAAAAGATTATTTCTAACTCAGAAGATATAACTATTTGTGCATGGCCATATATCCTGAAAGAGTGTGTGCAGTATGCTTTGTCACAGTAAGGACAGTTTACACATCACATTAGATAAAGATTTCATCCATCAACACCTGAACATGTCAAGAATCCTACAGATGATTTTAAAATATATCACAGTGCACAAGAAATGATTAATTATTGAATTAAGGTAACATGTTAGTATTAACCATCAGCACAGTCAAGTCAGCCTGCAGACACCATCCATCAACCTAATAGATACACATAAAGAGGAGTTGCAGTGATGGGATGAATACAAGGAGAGATGAACATACATCTAGCAGTGTTTTTTCAAAGGCACATTAATGGCGCTTTTAGTCTGTTGTCATTATTAACATTACAAGCTGTGTAGCATGGAGTGACATAAGAGTAGAGACGGCTTAAGAGAGGGACAACAAGCTCATGACAAGCAGACCAAGGTTAGTTAAATATGTGACAGCAGTGGGTTTGCATGTCACTTCAGATATTCATTTTTGGATAGTAATCAATATACCTCCATGAAAAATCATAACTTTTGCAAATTTTAATATGTGGGTGATTAACTACATTATACACATATATTATCACATAAGAAATTAAGAGATGCATCTTGAATCGAACTCTTGAAGATACTGTCAAAAAAATCTTTAGACCGGTGAATTAGGTCAACTCTTCACCAAGTAATTTGCATTTTGTTACATTCAGCAGTCTAAATAACTGTCAGAGTAAATGCTTCAAAGTACTGCCTTTACTCTGGTTTAACTCTATGTTCTTTTAGTGAAGTGAGTTTAAGCATCTTTATGCAGCAATAACTGGATTAGTGCAGCCAATGGCAAAAACTCACCAGGTTAAGGATATGAAGAGCCATTCACTGCCACTAGGCATTGATGCATTATGCCAAACTCCGCACAAATGCAGAGGACAAACAATGAAGACTTTATTATGGGCAATTTCACCATGTGTGTGGTATGTGATTCTATTTTTGACCAGATTAAAGGTGTGAAGATGGAGTAGATAGGAAAGTGGTGAAATGGGGGCAAGCGGGGGAAGAACAAAGGGGAACCAATAAAATAATTTGCAAGAGGGAATTAGGAAAGAACCATAGCTATCCATTTATTTAACGTTGTAATGTGAACATGTGTAGAAAATTGGATGAATTTGGACTGTTACCACAACACAGATGGGTGACCACAATGCAGTCATGTTGTATAGCCAATTAGACCAAATCAAGTGTGTCCAGAAGACACATATGTGAAGTGGAACACTACAAATGAGATACATTTTTTTTGTGGGACAAGTGCCCTTTCTTTTTTTTTTTTAATTTCAAGAAGAGAGGAATCCTGGGGGAGGGACATAAGAATGTCATGGTCATGTTATGTAGGGTAGGTGAGGAAGCAAGTGCAAACAGGACAAATAAGACAGACACAGGGATGTTGATGAACACAAAAGGTTGGGGGACAGCATGACTGGGGATAGGTAGGGGACATTGGAGGCAGATGCCCATCAAGCATGGGAACAGTAAGAATCTAGTCCTCATTCTCAGAACTGTCATCACTGTCCCCTTCTTTGGCTCTGGATTGCTTGACATGGGGTCTTTTTTGCATTCTAAGGAGCATCTTCTCCAAATGGCTGAGGAGGGCACCAATGCTAATTTCTAATACCTCATACACCACCCCTGGCAGCTCCTAGCAGGTGATGTAATCCCCACCTCCAATAGCCCTTGAGGGCACCAATGCACCAGCAACCAGAGCAATGATACCTGTTGTGAAGGGGCCAGGTAGTGCAGGGACTGTGGAGAAAGTACCGCCAGGTTGTGCCCCAGATGTGCTGAGTGTTGGTGTTGCAGCTGGTTGACGGTTGGCAGTCTCAGCCGCAGCAGTTGACCTACTTCCCTGTGCTGAAAAGCATTTGGTTTGTTGACAGAAAAGTAGCACAGCAGAATGGTGTGTTCATATATATATAAAATAAAATAGAAAGATAAGGGGTGAGGTGAGACAAAAGAAAACAGATGATTAGAAGCATCATATGTCATATGAATTCATTGTTACAATAAATATACTATTATTATTATATTATCTACACAGCTATTTAAATCCAAAGTAATCCTTGCCATATGGATATATTGCATATATGATTTTAAAGATAATACAGATTAAATTAACAACATGGCATTAAAGCCAATTTTGTTAGAATTAAAATTAAAAAAAATATATTTGATTGTATTTGTTACTTGTGGGAATTGAATCCATCAAATCTGAACACACTATTACACTTGCCTAATACAGTTACCAAGAACCACAGAAGAAAGTATGCATGCTTGCTTTTACAGTTAAGATCTGCATGCTTAAGTTGCTAGTAATGTATTGAAGAGCAATAATTTTAATACAGTCGTGTTTGTTTGTGCTACATGCATACCCCTTCCCTCTCTGAGTCTTTCTAATCATTCAGCAGGTGCCTCCCTGTTTGCTGAAATCTCCTGAGCAGCTGAAAAATAAAGAAGGAGAGAAAAAGAGTCACAAAAGTATTAGACATACCAGTCTTGGCTATCTACAGCTTTCCATAACAGTTAAGGTTGCTTTATCTGTATACTAAGACAACTGTGGGATGTCAGCAGTCCTAAACTCATCCAGCCAATGGTTGATTTGTTCCTGCTTGCACCATTTCAGGTCATTATAATGATGTCTGCATTGCTCCCCAGTGCATGGAATACCAGTCACACTGGAGACAGCCTTAGCTAGACTGTTCCAAGCCTCAGCTTTATACTGAGACCCAGTATAGTCTCCCTGTAACATCCTACAGCTGTAGTGCTTTACGTGGAGTGCAATAAATATTTTTGACTCCTACACACCCCACTTTGAGGCCTTCCCAGCTCCTGCCATGTCTGCACAGGTCCTCCAACAACAGAAAAGTGTTCTCCTACCAAGTTGTGATATGGCATTTTATGGCCAGTGCGCAAACCCACACAGTCATGCAAACCGCGTTTGTGTGATGGTGCACAAAGAGCAACATTGTCAAACAGAGAGGAAGGCAGTTTATGAAATAGGAAGGCTAATGTGACAGTTGGCATTAATTTATGGCATGTGCGCTGCTATACCTGACAACAGTTTGTCCAATGGTCAATACTGATATGTTAAATGACTTGGCTTTTAAGACCTGAATTTGAGGCGATCAGTTGCATAATGACTCATATTTTTGTGGGGCCTTATACACCGAAAAAAATAATTGCTACAATGTGGGATTCAAACCTATGTAAAAAGGAGAGCACATATATGTCTACATTTGTGGTCCTTCCTCATTGCCACAGAGGAAGTATTTGCTAAATATGGTCAGAACTAATATGCACCTTAAACAGTGAGTGATACTAAACTTCAGTTAACCATATATTTGTGTGACATGACAAGGTCCTGGTTTATGAATTCTCAGGTGTGATGCAGGATTAATGTGTGACAATATACTGGGAAAGCATACACTTGTATTACTTTCAGAACTTTCACAGTAGACTTTTGAGTTCTGCTTCAGCCCACACAATACATTGTTTTACTGCTATACTTGTGTCATGGGAGGTGTGTAGATGACTGTCAGTAAACTATGAAGTCCATTCTTTGTCTGAAAATACATTTATAATTACAGAATCATAATTGTTATGCTAGACAAGTTACACATATAGCAGATAGAATACCATGTGTATGCTCAATCAACCTGCTATACATAGTTATTGTTATGTATAATTATCTTTATATTATTATTTCTGTTAAAAAGTACAATGGGACACCATTAATAAAAAGTGGAGTGTTTGGGATCAGAACCCTGGCTCATGGGGGGTTCTGGCTCTAAACTTACACGTGGTGCTACAGGAAAAGCTAGTCAGCAGATATATTTTTTACACCCGGTACTGTCCAGGGTCCTGATGACCACACATCGCCTGTTCAGGCTGCCACTTCAGATAAAAAATGGGTACATATTCCAAGCTACTTCGGATCTGGTGGCAAACCCAATAACTCATCCTTACAAGCCACATACCCCTTGATGTGGTCACTGGTCAAATCTGGGTCCAACTCGGGGAGATCCGAGGCCGCTGAACAGGAACAGGAGAAAACACAAAGGGGGTGAAGCCGTAAGGCTGCTGGTAACCCAGCATGTGATATGCCATTCCCCAAAACAGCCAGCCTCGCAAGGAGACTCTGGGTTATAGAAGGCACCCAGTTAAAATCTGAAAAACTCCTGAATACCAAAACCAATGTCCAAGTTAACCAAATCAAAACCCATGTTATTCAAATGAACATTGTCCATATCATAGAATTCAGGCTCCAGTCTGTCAATATCACTGTGTTCAATCACCAGGAAACCAATTTGACTAGCAGCCCTCCTGACTCTATGGTTGATGAAACACTTGGTTCTCTCAGTAGCACCAGACCTTCTAGTACCTTTCCAGTAAAATCTAGGGATATGGCAAACCAGACGAAAATCTAATTCGGATACAACTGGTGCATACCAGACAGCATTCTGGCCAGCAGTATTATTTTAGGGGCTTGCCCAAATCATTACCCCTGAGGTGAATTCTTGCAATTCTGGGTAAGGCTTCCTCCATGGTAATCTTATGCCAGACTTCCCAGAACTGAAACCAGCTGAGGCCAGGGAAACCAAAATAATGAACCTTTCAACAACTAAAATCAAAAGAACTTGAGTGACCAGCTGGGCAGACTAAGGATAGGATTGAACCTCTCCCAATGAAGAATGGCCCAAGAGCCAAATTACCTCCTTCCCTGCAACAGAAACAAAACTTAATGCCTAATGTATGACAAAAAGGCATCTGAGATCCACCATCCATTTTCTTTGAATGACCTGCACAGAATGCCCTTCCATGGCCAAATCTGAGGTGAGATCTATCTGGAAAGAATGCGGGGAGTAATCTTGTGGGTGAATTCCTTTCCCTGCCAATGCCTGCCTACGAAATTAGTTAATCTCCGATAGGTTAAAGGCCTTCCCAAGCCCCACATAAAAACCAAGCCTGACTGTTTCTTTGACGGAGTAATATTATACAGCAATCTGACCCAATGTACTGGGCAAATGGCCAGCTCACCGGCCTTGTCTGAACACATTTCCTGTCCTTTCCCAGTTTGATCAGTCTTAGATTTTTTTTTAACCAAATCATAATAAAATCACTGTGGATGATAAGGTCCTCCCAACAAAGGAGTAATTCACTGGCATGGAAGGCACCTACATACAAGGACATGAACAAAGCTGCTATAGTAACAAACATGAAATTCACCTAAGGACTTATAGAGACCTTGAATAACAAGGGGAAGGAGTTATTTCCCAATTGGTTTCCTGGAATACTGGGAAGGTGCCCAGATATTCAAAAGGCTGTTGAGTACCCTCCCAATAACCCAGTGTCCTGACACAGCCAGAAGGCCCCAAAAGTGCTCCAACCATCCCAAAGCTGCAAGGTGTACTCTGAGAGTCTTAGGGGAATCCCCAGTGGCATACCTAGCCACTAAAAATTGAAGTAACAACTATACTCCCCATGTCCTGGGACCAGAAATCAAAGGCCTGTAGAATGCCTTGAAAAGTGGAGGGATGATGAACAGGCCCAAGAACTTGCGAAGAGCAATAGTGCCAGTCTTCTCCAATTAGCCAGACTCCTGCAGGAACTGGGGTGCCTTTGGATCTGAATGCTTGGCCAACAGGCAAACCTGGCAAACTGGAAATGGGACATACTGTCAGCTATAGGGTTAAGATGACCAGAGACGTGAACACATGAAAATGACAATTTAACTTCTAGACTAATAACTAAATGGATCTGCTTGGACCTGGAAAAAAAATTTTGAGAGTGTACACCACTGAGATATTGTCTGAGTGCAAAATGATCCTCCTATCATGTAATCTGTCCTTCCAAACCAAAATTGTCACCCAAATGGGGAATATTTCTAAAAATGTGATGTCCCTCTTCCTCTATTTGGACCAGCTTTCCGGCCACCTTTCAGTAAACCAGCTACCTAGGAAGTAACCCCCCCATACGGGATCCCCCTGATGTAGCAGTGAAACGTTCAAGGTTGGTGGCAGTGGCCCAAGGAGAATGCCAAAAGATACTCCATTGAACTGGCTCAAGAAGGTGAACCATGGTCAAAGGTCATCCTTGGCCTGTCTGGTCAACTGCAACAAGTAGTGCTTGGGGCTGTTATCGTTCATAAGGTCAGATATAGACTGCAGAAAAGTCCTGCTTGGAGAAACCACCCTGCAGGCAAAGTTCAGCAACCTGTACAATTGCATGATGGTCTCATACTTGAAGTTTGCTGGAACCAAAAAATCTCCATACTAACTGCCAGACTAGTTGAAGTTTGAGTGGAGGAAGTTTGAAGGCATTATTAGTGGTATCTGTTTGTAAATCCAGAAAAGTCAGGGCTCAGCTTGGTCCTTCTGACTTGTCACATGCCAAGGGTACCCCTAACTCAGAGCAAAGCTGCTTAAAAATAGACATGCCCTCTAGAGCACCATCCTCACCCTCCCCCACTATCAGAGAATCATCTAGATAGTGTATTGCTGACTGTTGGGGTACTTGTTCTTGCCAGCACCAATGTAAAGCTGTGCTAAACAGTTCAAATGTCACTCAAGCCATAGCACACCCCACTGGAATTGCAGTGTCAAAAAATATTTTGCCGTCAAACTGAAAATCTAAATAAGGCAAGTCTTCTTGTCTCGTGAGGAGAAGACATAAAGCAGACTGGATATCCATCTTACAGGGACAGGGGTCAGAATAGTCATAATGACCTCCACTGCCTGGTCCAAAGAGGAGTAGTGCACCTTGGTCAGCTCACTGTCAATAAAAGCATTAACTGAACCACCCACCAGGTGGAACAAATGATGAATCAACCTGTGCCACCCTCCTGGCTCTTGGGGACCAGGCTGATGGGAGAATCTTAAACACAAGCCATGCAGGGGAGGAAAAGTGGCCAATTATCCTGCTCACTAAACACTCTATCAACATAACAGCACTGTGTTCATCTCCCTTTATGGATGAATCTAACAGGGCAGTTGAATGAATAGGAAAACCTTTGGCAAAGCCTTTAAGAAGAGTAGCTGTTGCCCTGTGATCTGGATAACCTGACAATAGGCAGGATAATGTATCTAGACAAATGGAGGAACAAATCCGCTGTGGTATGCTCAATGATTCAAGTCCCTGCCAAGGCCCCCCCCCCCCCGTGTCCACAAAAAGGTCACAGCCTGAAAAGAGGTGTTGTGCCTCCTCCCAATCCCTCCTTCTGCCGGAGAAGTGGAAAAAACAAACATATCTCTAACCCCCCAACCCCAGCACCTGAAAGCAGGATGATATTTTCCACATCCCGAGCACAATTGGTTGTATTTGCAAGCCAGACAGATGCATTTACCATGGTTGAAGGCCCAGCAAAATTTAGTATTGTTTGGATTAACAACCCTGACATCAATCCCAGTAGCCACCTCCTTGTCCATCATGGCACTAAGCCATATGTCAGGATGCCTTGACTCCCACCTGAGTGACTTATCGAGAGCTTTCAGCTTCCTAAAACATTAATCATAATTCAGCAAATCAGAACCCCCTTTTACATGGTGGGCTTCCTGTATGGCCATAAAATAAGATAATAAAGGCAATGCCTGACTGGAGTCTTTTTTGATGATCACCCCCATAAATACCTCAAAAACCAGAGACCAAGTATCCCAGCTCCTGACCGGTGTCTTGGTAGAGGCCTTCTTCCCCATGGCTGCTAAAGCTGCCATCAAGTCCTTGTTAGACACATTGTCAGCATCCAGGATGCACTTATTTCCCTCATTGTCCACTATATCAAAGATATCCACAAACTCCCTTTTTATAATCTTATCTTTGACCTTTGTGGGAACATGTGCTGTGATGGTGAGACCTTGGGAAACTGGAATCTGCAAGGCTGAATGTAGCCATGGAGGACAGGAACTGGGCAACACAATCATCCAGATGAGGCAGGACCTCCCTCTCTGAACCACTGACTTCTTTGGACCCCATATGCAAGTTGGGTAAAGATATTTGAGTGAGCTGGCCAGCATTAGTACCTACTCACTCTCCAGAACTCAGAGCTAACAAGGCAGCAAAGTTTCTTTCTTTCTAGGGCTAAGTTAAACAGCCTAACCCTTCCTTCTTCCAGCAAAGAATTTATAAACTCATCTAAGCAATCTTTTGGCTCCTACCAATACTACTAAGCCCTACAGACTCAATAGAGACATTACCTTGTGCTTCTGTTGATATTTCAGATGAGTAGGAAGTAGTGATCCTTTGCCTGGAGGAATCACTTCTGGTCTTCTTCCTAGCCTTCTTAGATGGGGATGGTCCTCCAGATGTGCTCTTTTATGAATTCAATACAGGTCTCTTCTTGGAATTTGGGCTCTGCTAAGCTGTCCCCACAGTTTATAATTCAGGCAGCAGGTCTTGAGCTTCCTGTAACAGACGCAGCCATCTCTCCTTAATGGACTGGACTATAGGGGAACCTGAGCAGTCGCTGCCAGCGAGCTCCATCTCAGTTTTTGGCATGCCTGCTGATGAATCTGTCAACAAAAGATGAAGCACTCCTTTAAATAGGGAGAATGCCTGTTCACACCTTCCCCGATGACAATGAATCTGTCAGCAAAAGATGAAGCACTACTTTAAATAGGGAGAATGCCTGTTCACACACCCCCGATGACAACTCATGGGTTCGCAGACAACCAGCCATTATGAGGTAAGTTGTCATTAAACAATTACACAGCTATGGATTTGAACTATCAGAGTAAAGAAATTACAAAATACCATTGGAGTGTGTTATCTCTGTTTGCCACAGACACATCTTTGCATCAGCAATCAGATAATGTGCATACAAGCAATTTATATTTCCTCTACAAGTATTAACAGGCCACACACTTGTACATTCTCAGCTGGTTGTACATGTGTGGCTAACCTATGAATGTTTGCAAAAATGCAGCTCTCTCTTCTCTTTGTATTGTGTTCATTCTTCCCTTATCAATGCTGTAATCTCAGACATACAGTCCATAGTGCATTCTGAATTATATTTTCCTTTAAATTTGTGATAAAAATAAATTACAGTGAAAAACAATTTTCAGCAAAGGCAGGAGTGTTTTGCTATTAGTGATAAAAAATGATAAATATGTGGTGTTTTGTTTTATTAAAAAGCTCACTGAAATTAGTTCCACACTTTGTAAGTTTATCTTCACTGACACACACACACCAGTGAAAGTTGTCTGAATTGCTGTTGTGTTTTCCTTCTCTCTTACACTAATCATAAAACAAGAAAAATAGGTGTGGACCTCTTGGGTTTTCTCTCTTACACTAATCATTCACAGTTGTAAGCCATTAGCAACTAATGATGGTGTAGAACCTACACTATGTTTACATCTGCTACACAAAGTCAAAAGTTCTGTATTCAGCAATTATAATGAGTTCACACCTCATTTGCATCTTCATGGTGCTCAGAGGGCTGAAACTACACTATAAAAAGGTAACCATGTAGCTAGGGAACTTGAATGTGTGGAGACTTGTGTATATTTGGATAAACAGAAGACTGGTATTCCTTTGAAGGTGATTTATCTGCAGAAGGGTTATAATTTGGCTACAGTGTGCTTGCATTATTCAAATACATTTTAAATTTTCTAAAATGTTACAAATGTATTTATATATCCATCAGAAAAATGAAACTTTTATCTGCTTCTGAAATGGTACAGGGCAACCTCCATGGGAGTGATGGGCACAGTGAGAAGTGACTGGCATTCATAAATTGACTTTTCTGTTGTAAATGTGTACACATCCTAATAACTGTGATGAAAGCATACATACATTACTTCTGTGGTACTCTTTGGTTTGTACAAACCTTCATTTGTTTGGTGTTTTGCAGGTGGAGAAGCCATCTACCATTCTATGGTCCAAAAAGAAAGTGTGTTTCAAGTGCTTTTCTGTTGACAATGTGTATGCATCCTGACATTTCTGTGGGAAACATATATACATTACTTATATGGTATTCCTTGATTTGCACAAAACTTTGTTTGTGTGTAGGGGGAGGTGTGACAACCACTAAACCTTCAGTTGTACTAAATGAAAAGTGTGTTTCAAGTACTTAATGTTGACAAAGGTGGACACAAACTGATTATTTTTTGTAAGTAGTACATTAGTTATGTGACATTTATCTGTTTTATCCTTCAATGTTGTATGTCACATAAGATTAGGGCACCCAAGCCTAAAAATCCACCACACCACCCCTTTCAGTGATGCAGAAAATAAGGTGATAATACAGACTCTGAGGTGCCATGGAGCCTTTCTGCTTGAGAGAGGCTGTGGGGATATGGCTGCCAGAAAGGGGAACTGGAACAGTCAGAGGTCACAGCATAAATTATGATCAGGTGCGGCATCGGACCACTGATATGATTTCATCAGCCTTACTGCATAGTTTGTTTATACTACGGTTCCACCATAGAGGTTATTCCTGAATTTGGCACTGTATTTATCTGTTATGGAGACAGATGCCATGATGCATGATTTAATGTGAGCATAGAAAATATCCACACATGTGGCAGTATGTGAGATGGGGTCATGGAGGTCAGGAGGGTGCTTAATTTTCATCAGGTTATCAGATGGCTGGAATACATTTGCCTTAGTGTAGTCTCTAAAGACAGAAGGGGTTTGTGGTAAGTCATGTTTTACCCTCATATTGGGTGTTAATGAATGGGGGTCAGATTTGGCCAATTACATGGCAACTCTAGGTGTTGAGCCTTTGGTAGTAATATTGGTGAGAACCAGGTTCAGTAATGGTGAACCCTAGTTGTGACTTGAACCAATTGGTCTAGGGAGTTAGAGCTAATGAAATCCGGGAATCATTGTGCATATTTATTTGAAGTGCTGTAGGTTTCCCAGTAAATGGAGGGAGGGTTCCTATTAAACAAGTGAATGCTTAAAATAGAGAATGCTGTTTAATCAACCCTGTTTACTCGAAATGGCAAAATCCCTAAAGCACGGAACAACATTTTTTTCCCCAGGGAAAAAAAATCACTGGGCCATTTTCAGGACTTTGCCATTTCCTCCACTGTGGTGCGATCTCAGAGTTGGTATATTTAAGTGGGGTGGGCACAGCCCCCTACATTGGGGGGTGGGCAGTGCCCCCCACTTTAATTTGTGTTTGGGGGGTGGGGGGGGTTCTTTACAGAGCAGCAATTTTTTTTCCCTGGGAAAAAAAATCACTGCTCTGTGTGCTCAGCATTTTGATGTTTTGACATATTAGGTTCGATTATACAGTGTTCAGTATTCTAAGCGTTCGCTGATATAATACAGACCCATGGTGGGATACTTGAAGTCTCCCAAGAGAATAGTGTTTGGCTTAATAGGGAGAGATGTCAGTTTATTTAGATATGCTTCATGGGCTGCAGGTGACATGCTGAGGGAGGGAGTACAGTAGATGGCTATGATGTGGTATGTAGTTCTATTTACCATGAAAAGGATATAGAGAAGTTCAAAGTCACTGTCCTCGCTTAAGAGTCCAGAGGTGAGACTGATTTTTGGGAACAGACACGCCCCCTCCTATAACACCATAATTTTCTACTTTGGGTCTGAAAGAGTGATAGTCTCTGAAACCCTGTACTATGGGGTGCTATCTCTGTTAAATTACACAGATATCTATATTTTCAAGAGTTAAGAATACCTATAAGGAAAGCAACTTCTTGTTTAGGCTTCTATCACTGAGCAGTGCTACAGTTATATAGCTCCAATTTTGATTGGCTATGTAGATAATTTGAGGAGACTGACCCTGCCTAAAAAGCTACTATGGGGAGAAAAAGCTCCTAGCCAATATTCAGAAGCCATGAGGGGAGAGGTGTATGCCATCCCTTGCAAAGCAGCCAGAGTTGTCGATTAAATCCATCCAGGCTGATATATATTAAACCTGCTTAGAATGACACCAATAGCTAGACCAATAAATGAAGTCAGTTATTTTTTGTTTGTATTGTGGCATCATTCTTGGCAATGGTAGGATACTGCTCAATACTAGTGTCACACTAATTTCAGATGCATATTCTGAGAGCTTATGTTCCTTTTCATGTGCTCCAAGGAAGTAAGTTCCAAGTCATTCACTCCCATGTGCACAGTGACCATGTCATATTTGTGTTTAGAGTGAAAGGACTGGAGGGCCCTAGTGTCACAGCTGGTCCTGGCACCTGAGAGGCAGCTAACAGTGATTGGTCTCCAAGGTTAGTAGATACTTACACATCCCTCACACATGGGATAGCCTACAGGAATAATAAAACAGTTGTCAGTGAACATGAGGCAGTTCTTACATTGCCTCAGTAAGGTAAATTGTGACTCCTTGATATGTAGCTCGTGGTGAAATAGGAGGTACTAATGTGTGCTAATGAAGTGAATATGTAGGAGGAGTTTATACACTAGAGCTTTAGGATGAATACATAAACAACCTTATTGATGACCTAATTGAAAACAACATACTCTTACCCCAATCAACATGGACTCCACTCAGGATGCAGCACTGAAACAGCTCAACTTATGTTCCAGGATACAGTTAATCCACAGAGAAATAAAAGAAACTGAGTAGCTTTGCTTTTTCTAGACTTATCCAGTCTTTTGATACTGTATTATATATATTTCACAAAGGTTAGTTACCCTCAAAATCAACAAAAGTATCACACACAGAATGAGCAGAGATGACAATCTGTAAAAGGCAAAACATATGCTAAATCTTTAAAGTCCATGTCAGCTGGGGTTCCACAATGGTCAGTTCTAGGTCCAACATATTCATTAATGATATGAACAAAAGTGTACCCAGCTCCATCTTAATTGAATTTTCAGATGATTCTACAATCACCTGCTCAGCTAAAACAATCAGCTTTAACGTACAGCAGAACAAGCACTTAAGTTTGATTCCATTAATGCTAAATATAAGAAAATTAAACTCATTTTTTTACTGCAGCTTCCCACCAACACAAAACTGATAATTTACACATTTTCTCAACAAATTCCACCACAGAGCATGTATTCAGAACCATATTGCTAGGTGTTACCATTGGCAAACAACTACAATCGATCTAAACAGTTAGTTTACTACTATATCTAAAACATATAAAAACTAAGTATGTTAGATAAAGCAAAATCGTGTATATCTGAGCAAGTACTGTTATACCCTACCATCCTTCATGGTTCATCATTTCTAATCCATCCATCAACTGTCAAAAAAATCAATAAAGTACAACAAACCTACTATAAAAGTTGAGTGATTTACAGCCAGTCTTCCAAATAGATTTCATTGTTCCTTTGTTCTAAATAAACAAGATTGGCTTGATCTACAATGTAAGCTTTTACTCACACAGCTCAATATTTTTATAATATTATGCACAAGCTACAAAAATACCCTGCTTTATTGGGAATTGTTCAAACTTACAATCCCACAAGATCATTGAGATCTCAACAAAAAATAATTACTGTGCACTCTACTGGACCCCCCACCTTTTTCATCCTATTTATTGTAACAAATATATACATTTTTCCACAGCTTTGCATTTATTTTATATTCTTATATTTTATTTATCTTGTATATCACATTTATTTTATATTCTTATATTTTATTGTCCCGTTTATTGTAACAAATATATACAGTTTCCCAAAGCTTTACATTTATTTTATATTCTACTTCCCTGATGCTCTACTAAATCTGCTTTTGAATTCACACAGACAAATAGACACCTTTAGGTACTGACCTGGGCTAGCTGGTTGATTGTTTTTCTCTTCTCTCAGCTTTCTCCAAGTCCTGGTCAATAGCCCCCCCCCCCCCCACACACACACACACACACACACACACACACTTTTCTTGTTCTCCTAACATAAGTTTCCTAGCCCTGTCAAACCTGTTTTCTCACAGCTTTCTCCAAGCCCTGGCTCTTAGCCCCCCATTCTCTCGATCTCCTAACATAATCTTATTGTAAGCTTCCCAGCCCTGTTAATCCTGTCTATTCCCTCCCTCTTCCTCTTGAGAGTTTACCTATTCCTCCCCTGAGTTGCAGCGCCATATTTAAATACTAAAAATCTCTACCTGACTACACCTGTTCCTGTCTGTCCCACTGGCATCCTTCAGTAGTGTTCACTTACTGCATGTCCCTTTCTAAAACCCCTGGCATAACTTCATTATTTTCCTACTTCTCAGTGAACTGCAGCTCCCCATTGGTGCATAAATAACAAAAACAAACAGAAAGGTAACATTCAAACCAAAATGATAGGTTGCCGTATTTCTGTAGTTGCTAACCTTCTCACTGATTCTTTTCTGTTTGGCGACTGCTGCTTCTCCCGGAAGGTGTCAAAAATACTGATACCACCAAATGCAGGCCTACTGCCATCCTTTCCCCTCTTTCTAAAATACTACAGAAAACAATACAAGCACAACTCATGGCACACCTAACACTAAACATTCTCCTCTCCCCTACCCAACACGGCTTCTGCCCTGGCCACAGGACCATGACTGCCCTTTTTTCTTTTCTTGAAACCATAAACCTTGAACGCGACTCAGGCAAGTTTATATCCACACTATTCCTAGATCTGTTAAAGGCCTTTGACACCATCTCACACACCCTACTTATATCCCAACTCTCCACCCTACACCCCTCTCCCACCACCATTGCCTGGTTTTCCAGCTACTTGTCCAACCGCCAACAAGGTGTCCAATGGAAAACTTCAACCTCCCCCTTACTTCCCACACCCACAGGTGTCCCACAAGGTTCTGTTCTTGGCCCTCTTCTCTTCAACCTATTCATTAACAACTTTCAACAATCCATCCCAGACTCATCTATCATTCAGTATGCAGATGACTCAACAATCATCTGCTCAGCCTTCTCCCCTTCCAAGCTCCTAGCAAAACCCAACTAGCCTTCTCCAAAACAGAAACCTGGATGCAGTCTAACCATCTGGAGCTAAATGCAAATAAAACCAAATTAATGTTTTTTCCCCCTACCAAAAACTCCATTGACGAATCCACATTTAGCAGACAGAGCCAAAACAACACCCTCCTTGAAACTGTTCCCAACACAAAGCTTTTTGACATCATTATTGATGAAGAACTAAAATCTGACACCCACATCCACTCCACAATCAAGAAAATCCACTAAAAGTTAGGTCTCCTCTACAGGCACAACTGCTTCCTAAGCCCCTCTACCCATCAAACTCTTGCATCCACCTTCCTACTTCCCTCCCTTATGTTTGGTGCCCCTCTTTCCACCAATCTCCATCTTGGCCTTCGGTCCAAACTTGAATCCTGCTACCACAAGATCTCCAAATTTGCAATCAATTCAAAAAACTCATCCCACTACTGCCACTCCCTCCTAACCCTCAACTGACTTGAACTACCCAACTACCTCAGTTACCTACAACTCACCATTGCCCACAAGCTCATCTTTAAACCTGCCAACTGCCCAGCTCTCACTACTTCCTTACAACCTTACATTCCCAACTGCTCACTCAGATCCAAAAACCAAAATCTCCTTCAGGTCCACAAACCAGCATGACCAAATGGCCATCTACTGCTGTCCCACTCATTAGGTAAACAGTAGAACTCTGTCCCCACACACCTACGCAACCTACCTAATCATAAAAATTTCAAATCTCAGCTACTCTCTCATCTTTCTTCCAAATGGGAATGCCCTTGCCACGCTCCAACTTAAACCCCTCCCATTCCACCTTGCACTGACTCATCCAGCTACCTCTACTATTACTTCATCCCACCCAAAACAATCCCTCCCCTACTAAAAACGAATTTTCTCTCTAATATCTATTGTACAATGCTCTCCAATCTCAAATATACTATTACCCTCACCATGCATAATATTTTCCTAACCTACTAATGGCTAGCAGCTATATATTTTGAAATGTTAAACCTACAATTGAGTTTATAACAAAAGTATTCACTTTATTAAATGCTGAAATTTCTGTATTAGGTTCATAGGTTTATACTAGGCTAACTGCCCTAAGGCATTTATAAGCCTAGCCCAGAGTTTTGTGGCTTACGCCACCCCTTATGTTAAAAAATACTGTGCCCATTAGTTTGTTGTGCCTCTGTCCAGCAGTGACACAGACATGATTCCCAGGGTAAACCTACGATCTCCCATCCACCGGTCAAGATTTCTCTTGAACAGAGCCAGCGAGGTGCTCTGCCTCACATGGACCGGGATTTTATTCCACAACATAGGGAGTCTCTGGGTGACAAATCTATCCCTCCAGCATGTCCTATTTATATCCGTGCTAAGGTTTAAGTCGCTTGCTCTAGTGGATCTGGTAGATTTGGATTTTTTGAGGTGGAGCATGTCCATTAATTCCGGGTTGGACATGGCCTTGTATGTCAGGCACAGGTCACCTCTGAGCAGACGGTATGTGACTGAATAGAGCTGGAGTTTCTTCAGTCTGGCAGCATATGACAGATTTTGGAGTCCCTTTATCCTTTTGGTGAGGAACTTTTGGGGTCTCTCCAATTGCTGCAGGTGTCGGGTGAGATACATCCCGAATGGGGCATTGTACTCGATCATTGGTCTGATAAGTGAAGAGTACAGGGAACAATGACCTCACTTGATCTGGATGTGAATCCCTTCATGATCAGGTGGGCAATGTAGAAGGTTTTCTAACCACTTTAGCAATGTTAGTGTCAAAGAAAGGCCACTGTCAACCTGGGTCCCCAGGTCCCTGATAACCTCTTCTGTGCTTAGTGGATTGCCACCTATATGGTAGCTTGGGGTTACCTTGTTTTTCCCGAAGGGTATGACTATACATTTTTTGGCATTTAACTTCAGGCCATGGCTCTGGCACCAGCTATCAGTTTCCGTGAGACCCTCTGAAGGATATCTGTGTCCGATGTACTTTCCACTATGGCTCCCAGTTTGCAGTCATCTGCAAACTTTGTCAGCCATAGTCCTCCTATGTTTGCCTGTACTTCTGAGAAGTAGATGCCGAACAACAGGGGGCCAAGGACTGAGCCCTGTGGGACACCACTTGTGACCAGCTTGGAGTCTGACATGGCGCCAGCTACTCTAACCCTGTGGGTTCTGTCCTTTAGCCAGTTTGCAACCCATCTTGTGACATATGGGTTTACATTTAAGCTGGTAAGTTTCTCTATAATACCCGAGTGGGGTATTGTGTCGAAAGCTTTTGCAAGGTCAAGGTAGGCTGTATGGACTGCCTTTCCCTCATCAATGGCCTTGGTGACTGTTTCGAAGAAGTCGACCAAGTTCAAAAGGCATGATCTGCCCTTGACAAAGCCAAACTGGGTTGGGTCCAATGTCTGCAAGTCCCCTATGTCTTTGTTTATGAGTTCCATTATGATCCTCTCCATAGCTTTGCAGACCAGGCTTGTTAAGCTTATGGGGCGGTAATTACCAGGGTCCGTAGAGGCACCGCCTTTGTGGAGTGGGACCACAGTTGCCGTCACGCCACTCCTTGGGCACGTATCCTGTGGTAAGGCTAAGATTAAACAGCTGCCTTATGTGCGGGTTTAGTTCCTCATTGAGTTTGTGTAGCACACAGCCGGGGACACCATCCGGTCCCATTGATGCTGTGTTTTTAGCTTTAGAGAGAGCAGCTTTCACCTGCGCATTGGAGATGTCTGGGAGGCTGCACTCCTGGGATAGTTATCTCTCCTTTGGGGAGAGGGGTGAAATTTGCACTGAACCTGTCTGCCAGTATGTTGGCAATGTCTGTGGGTTCAGTGATTTTTGTATCATTTTGGACTAATTCTGAGCATATCTGGGAGTTTCCACCCAGATTTCTAACATAGCTGAAGAAGGCCTTATGATTGTCTTTTGAATCTATGGCAATTTTTCTCTCAAAGTTGGCCTTGGATGATTTTATGAGTGCTCGTATTTTTTTACTAATAATGATCAAAGGTGTCTTCTCTTTTATGGATTTTGCTCTATCATGTAACAGCTTTCTCCTCTTATTGTAAAGTTTGTTTATGGCTGGGGTCCACCAGACTGGACGTTTGCCCTTGGTGGAAAGAGTCTTGGTTTTATTAGGGATTGCCTGATCCATGCAGTCCTGGAGGTGTTCATAGAAGGCATTTGTAAGGGCTTCCGCAGCTTGGGTTGTGGTTTCCACTGGCTCAAGGTCCTTGAAGGATACCACACCAGTCTTGAGTAGTGTGAAGTTTGCTTTAGAGAAGTTCTTCACTGTGGTCTTTTTTGTTTGGGGTGGGGGCGGGATGTGGATATCCAGTGAGATTAGTTTATGATCTGATCTCACCAATGAGGGATATACTTCCGGTGTGGAGCATTTTGTCCCCATGTTTGTGATGATGAGATCTAGTATATTTTCTCCTCTTGTGGGAACAGTGACTAGTTGTTCCATGGCATTTGAATTTATGAACTCCAGGAACCTTTGGGCTAGAAAGTTTGGGCTTGAGTAATGTTCCCAGTCTATATTCAGGTAGTTGAAGTCACCCAACATAATGGTGTTTGGAGATACATTTATACCCTCCAGTGTCTTCAGGAAGGCTGTGTGGGGTTCCTGAGTTTGAGAGGGTGGCCTGTAGCATGCTACAAATTGTAGAGCAGTTTTGCCTATGGTTAATTGCACCTGGATGGTTTACGATGCTTCGTGCATTGCCACCAACCTGGAGGTGTGGGTATCCTTGATGAATATGGATACACTCCCTCCTTTTGTGGTGTGGTCTGGGTTTTGGGGCCGGAACGCATGATATGAGGTAAAACCTGATACTGCCGGGGTGCTCTCAAGAGCCTTGAACCAGGTTTCAGTCACAGCACAGACACTGATGTTCTCCATACTGAGAAGGGCCTCGAGTGCGTGCATTTTGAGATTTAGACTTCTGGCATTGAGCAGCATTACCCTTAGTTTCTTCCCATTTTTGTTTTCTAGGGTGGTAGGTTTAGAATTTGAGCCTTGCCTAAAAAAGGCACTAAGGGGGGGGGGGGGCAA
This sequence comes from Protopterus annectens, assembly GCF_019279795.1. Classification (NCBI taxonomy): domain Eukaryota; kingdom Metazoa; phylum Chordata; order Ceratodontiformes; family Protopteridae; genus Protopterus; species Protopterus annectens. The sequence continues at coordinate 257,733,946 of NC_056729.1, forward strand.
GAGCCTTAGCCAATATCCGGAATCCCAGGGGTGACAGGTGCAAGCTCTAGTGGATCTGGTAGATTTGGATTTTTTGAGGTGGAGCATGTCCATTAATTCCGGGTTGGACATGGCCTTGTATGTCAGGCACAGGTCACCTCTGAGCAGGCGGTATGTGACTGAATAGAGCTGGAGTTTCTTCAGTCTGGCAGCATATGACAGATTTTGGAGTCCCTTTATCCTTTTGGTGAGGAACTTTTGGGGTCTCTCCAATTGCTGCAGGTGTCGGGTGAGATACATCCCGAATGGGGCATTGTACTCGATCATTGGTCTGATAAGTGAAGAGTACAGGGGAACAATGACCTCACTTGATCTGGATGTGAATCCCTTCATGATCAGGTGGGCAATGTAGAAGGTTTTTCTAACCACTTTAGCAATGTGAGTGTCAAAGAAAGGCCACTGTCAACCTGGGTCCCCAGGTCCCTGATAACCTCTTCTGTGCTTAGTGGATTGCCACCTATATGGTAGCTTGGGGTTACCTTGTTTTTCCCGAAGGGTATGACTATACATTTTTTGGCATTTAACTTCAGGCCATGGCTCTGGCACCAGCTATCAGTTTCCGTGAGACCCTCTGAAGGATATCTGTGTCCGATGTACTTTCCACTATGGCTCCCAGTTTGCAGTCATCTGCAAACTTTGTCAGCCATAGTCCTCCTATGTTTGCCTGTACTTCTGAGAAGTAGATGCCGAAGAACAGGGGGCCAAGGATTGAGCCCTGTGGGACACCACTTGTGACCAGCTTGGAGTCTGACATGGCGCCAGCTACTCTAACCCTGTGGGTTCTGTCCTTTAGCCAGTTTGCAACCCATCTTGTGACATATGGGTTTACATTTAAGCTGGTAAGTTTCTCTATAATACCCGAGTGGGGTATTGTGTTGAAAGCTTTGCAAGGTCAAGGTAGGCTGTATGGACTGCCTTTCTCTCATCAATGGCCTTGGTGACTGTTTCGAAGAAGTCGACCAAGTTCAAAAGGCATGATCTGCCCTTGACAAAGCCAAACTGGGTTGGGTCCAATGTCTGCAAGTCCCCTATGTCTTTGTTTATGAGTTCCATTATGATCCTCTCCATAGCTTTGCAGACCAGGCTTGTTAAGCTTATGGGGCGGTAATTACCAGGGTCCGTAGAGGCACCGCCTTTGTGGAGTGGGACCACAGTTGCCGTACGCCACTCCTTGGGCACGTATCCTGTGGTAAGGCTAAGATTAAACAGCTGCCTTATGTGCGGGTTTAGTTCCTCATTGAGTTTGTGTAGCACACAGCCGGGGACACCATCCGGTCCCATTGATGCTGTGTTTTTAGCTTTAGAGAGAGCAGCTTTCACCTGCGCATTGGAGATGTCTGGGAGGCTGCACTCCACTGGGATAGTTATCTCTCCTTTTGTGGGGAGAGGGGTGAAATTTGCACTGAACCTGTCTGCCAGTATGTTGGCAATGTCTGTGGGTTCAGTGATTTTTGTATCATTTTGGACTAATTCTGAGCATATCTGGGAGTTTCCACCCAGATTTCTAACATAGCTGAAGAAGGCCTTATGATTGTCTTTTGAATCTATGGCAATTTTTCTCTCAAAGTTGGCCTTGGATGATTTTATGAGTGCTCGTATTTTTACTAATAATGATCAAAGGTGTCTTCTCTTTTATGGATTTTGCTCTATCATGTAACAGCTTTCTCCTCTTATTGTAAAGTTTGTTTATGGCTGGGGTCCACCAGACTGGACGTTTGCCCTTGGTGGAAAGAGTCTTGGTTTTATTAGGGATTGCCTGATCCATGCAGTCCTGGAGGTGTTCATAGAAGGCATTTGTAAGGGCTTCCGCAGCTTGGGTTGTGGTTTCCACTGGCTCAAGGTCCTTGAAGGATACCACACCAGTCTTGAGTAGTGTGAAGTTTGCTTTAGAGAAGTTCTTCACTGTGGTCTTTTTTGTTTGGGGTGGGGCGGGATGTGGATATCCAGTGAGATTAGTTTATGATCTGATCTCACCAATGAGGGATATACTTCGGTGTGGAGCATTTTGTCCCCATGTTTGTGATGATGAGATCTAGTATATTTTCTCCTCTTGTGGGAACAGTGACTAGTTGTTCCATGGCATTTGAATTTATGAACTCCAGGAACCTTTGGGCTAGAAAGTTTGGGCTTGAGTAATGTTCCCAGTCTATATTCAGGTAGTTGAAGTCACCCAACATAATGGTGTTTGGAGATACATTTATACCCTCCAGTGTCTTCAGGAAGGCTGTGTGGGGTTCCTGAGTTTGAGAGGGTGGCCTGTAGCATGCTACAAATTGTAGAGCAGTTTTGCCTATGGTTAATTGCACCTGGATGGTTTCCGATGCTTCATGCGTTGCCACCAACCTGGAGGTGTGGGTATCCTTGATGAATATGGATACACCCTCCTTTTGTGGTGTGGTCTGGGTTTTGGGGCGGAACGCATGACATGAAGTAAAACCTGATACTGCCGGGTGCTCTCAGGAGCCTTGAACCAGGTTTCAGTCACAGCACAGACATTGATGTTCTCCATACTGAGAAGGGCCTCGAGTGCGTGCATTTTGAGATTTAGACTTCTGGCATTGAGCAGCATTACCCTTAGTTTCTTCCCATTTTTGTTTTCTAGGGTGGTAGGTTTAGAATTTGAGCCTTGCCTAAAAAAGGCACTAAGGGGGGGGGCAAGAGCCTTAGCCAATATCCGGAATCCCAGGGGTGACAGGTGCAAGCCGTCCCTTGTGAAGCAGCGTGGCTTGTCAAGCATGTCATCCCAGGCAGACAGACACTGGATCCCCTTTGAATGACACCAGAAATTAAGCCAATTGTTAAAGCTGATCATCTTGTCTCTATGTTGTGGCATCATTCTTGGTGAAGGAAGGATGCTGGTCAGGGTCAGGGTCATACCTGCCTGGGCTACATAATCAGAGAGCTCCTCTATGTCTCTTTTCATGTAGTCCAGGGAGGTACGTCTCAGGTCGTTCACACCAGCATGGACAGTGACTGTGTCATATTTGTACTTGCTGTGGAGTGACCCGAGTGCTTGTGTTATGTGGCGGATTCTAGCGCCTGATAGGCAGCTTACTGTGACCATCTCCTTGTTCAGCCTGGTGAGTGGGACGTCAGTGTGTCTGACTATGGAGTCACCTATGACAAGTATGTTTGGTGTTGTATTTAGCCTTAAGGGCTGTGACTGCTTTGCACACTGATTTTGTGGTTTATGTGTTGCCTGTGGTGTGTCATGAGGTGGCGGTTGCTTGGGTGTCTGCTTTGGAGGCCTCTGCTGTTTAGGTACATTTTTGCTCAGAGCCTCCGAATATGTCTTTGTGTGTTTATGTGTTTGATTCATTGTTGTGATAGCATTATCTGAGACTGGTTTTGTGGTGTGTGTAGTTGCCTTCTCCTCCTGTCTGGTCTTGCCAGTCCTGAGTTGAGAGAGCTCAGCCTCCAGTTTGGCTAAATAGCTGCATCTCTCACAAGTATTTGTGTTATGTGGGAGGAGGAGAGGGTTGTCTGTGTACATGAGGCAATTGTAACATTGCCTCAATATTCCCAGATTCACCAACTGGACAGGAGAGGACGCCAGCATCTGGCCCTTCGACATGCTAGAGAAATTAAGAAGTTAGGGGTGTAACTGAATAAGAGAGGACTTAGTAAGGAAGTGGGTACTCCTGGGGGGGGGGGGGGTTCGCTAGTGAGGGACTTTGTATAATACAGAAGTGCTAAGCCTGAAAAGAAGATGCTTTTAAGACAAGTGCTGAGCTTTTTTTTTTTTTTGAATATTGAATTATGTATTGAATTATGTATTTTCATTTTTGTAACATTGGTGACAAGCCAATTGTAAATATTATGGAGCCTATCTGTAAATGTTTAGCTGTATGAACTATGTCTTTTTGCAACATGTGAAATGTAACTTGCAATTATTATGGAGCTATTCTTCCCGTGCCTCCACTGAAAACTGGCTCTTCTTGGCCCAGTGGACTTCCCCGGTCATAAAACTTAAATAAATAAAGAAAATAAAATAAAAAGTGATAGAGAAATATTAACTTATGTTTTATAATCAGTTAATGTCTGTTTAATGAATTATAGTAATGTGTGTAGCAAGAACTAATGCAGACACTTGTGTAAATAGTTGTCTTCTTATGTTAATGTGTTGCCTCCTGAATATAACATTTCAATAAAATATTAAAAAAGTGACTCAACAAAAAAACACATAACATGCACAGCCAAATCTCACAATCACACTGGTGACTCGCTACACTCATTCTGAGCCAGATCATGGTCAAATGGGGCCCTAGGCAGGGTAATGAATCGGGCCCCCACATACACAGCCACCCCTTCCACAGCCGTTCCAGCATCCCATTACTTGCCTATTTCTCCCCAGTTGCCATAAACACTGTTCAAAACTCTCAGTGTGCATACTGTTTTATGCTTTGCTTCTGCAATGATTATAGATATTTAGATTTAATTTAAACTTTTATTTCAGATTTTATAATACAGACACTGATAGACATTTGCTAAATAAAGCAATACAGTCTCACAATCAAAACAGACTTAGCATTAAAACTTCTCTGCCCTTGAAACTCACATTCATTGAAATGGCATTGAAATCCACATTCAAAGAAAATGCATCTGGCCAGTGGCAGATAAAGTTTACTTTTCAGCTGTTTTCAAACCATAGGCCCCTTGCACACATTTTTAGACCCAAACATATATGCATGTGTTCTTTGATTCACCTTCCTGATTGTATAAAATGATATTCCTTGTATAATGCAGCACCACTTATTAGAACATGCTTTAAATTTTTAGTTTTGAACATTTTTCAAGTAAGCAATGAAATAAAATGTACGAGTATGAACCAATAATGACAAAACTGCCGTTATGCGCAATCTCTGTAGAAGTAAATGTCATCTGAGCAATTCCACATTAAAGAGATCTATAACTAATGGAGAGATTGCTGCTAGCAAACAACTTTATATTTCAGTGTTTCATCTACAAATTCAGTGCCTGCTGCTTCTTGAAGAATAAATTGCTTATGTTACATTAAAAAAAAAGTAAGCTGGTAATATTGCAAATGGATGGCAAACTGACAACAAGTTCATACTTCCTAGGCATCTCATCCAAAAGAGGACATACTCAGGACTGCAGCACCCACGTATCTTAAAGTGCAACACATTTATCAGCAATCCATCTGCATGTTGTGAGAGTAGAACCCATGGCCTTCTGCATGAAAAGAAAGTATGCTACCTGTTGTGCTACTAACAATGCTTTTAAAACTTATAGCACAGTAGTGATACCATTTGCTAATCAAAACAGTTGCACATTATAAACAGACTTTAGCATGAGCAGCAGTAAACTTCTCTTCACTTGAAACTCACAATTCCTTGAAAATGTACTTGAAATTCAGTTCCTTGAAAATGCACCTGAAACTCAATTCCTTGAAAAATACACCTGAAACTCGATTCCTAGAAACTCAATTTTTAACAGCTAGGTAGTTGGAGTAGAAGATTCAGGCTCTTGTTTCCTGTAACTAAGGTACAGGGTTTGAGCCAGACCTTACCTGTTATTCTATAGAGGAATTAAGGTCAGAATGAGTCTGCATTCAACATTCTGTGGAAGCAAGCAGCAGTACAGAAATATATTCTTGTATTTAAATTCTGCGCAATCAGAAAGGAAGAAATAAACAACAGGAGATCTGTGTTGCACGCACATATGCAACAAGTATGTGTAACCAGATGCAGACGGAGTTCTTAAAGAAGTATCCATTATCTTAAAAAAATGTAATATTTTTTTTTAAATGAAAACAGTAAATTTGACAGTCCCTTCGCAAGTGGGCCCCCCTCTAGCCAGTGGAAGTCCCCTCCCAGCCAGTGGGCCCTAGGTGACTGCCTTGTTCACCTAGTGCTAGATCCAGCTCTGAAATCTGTCTATGTAAGTAAACACTGGAACTTTATACCATTAGAAATTAGATCTGAGGAAAGCATCAAAACTTTTAATCAATGAATAAAAATTAATTAATAAACAAAAAGAGCTACCCATGTATTGAACATTGAGTCATAATGAATCACAACCTCAAAATAATCCCTTAACCTCTCTGCCATATATAATCCACAATTACGTTTACAATCAACTGAAGCACCTATTTCTCCCTGCTACTTTTTTTTCTCACTCTACCCTATCATCAGGATCATCACTCATCCTGTCACAAGTAATATTTACTTAGTTTGTTTACTGGGGTATTACACTGATCACAAAAGTCCATTTGCAAGCACAGCCCAGGTGAAGAAATTCACAAAAATAAAACAGAACTAATTTACAAACATGGAATAATCACAGAGGGTGAATATGTGCATATGCTGTATAAATAGTTATTGCATCACTCTCTACTACATCATGTATTCTACTTTTTATAGTCATTAATGCAGCTTTTTCTCCCCCTGGGCTACAACTGAAAAGGGGTCTTTCATTTGGTTCATTCCACCCTTCCAAGGTAACAAACAAACAAACAAACAAGATGGGAGATCGTAGGTTTACCCCGGGAATCATCTCTGTGTCACTGCTGGACAGAGGCACAGCAAACTAATGGGTATAGTATTCTCATCCTAAGGGGTGGTGAAAGCCACACACACTCTGGCTAGGCTTATAAATGCCCTAGGGCAGATAGCCTAGTATGAACCTATGAACCTAAATAAATAAATAAATACGCCTTTTCTGCTTTTTAAGTTTTCTTTGGAAATGCTAACAAAGTTTTCTTATTAAAATGTTTTTCACATTCACTGTGGTGTGTGTTGCTTCACTGATAGTTATACGTGGTATACTACATGGGGTTTTGACATTACTGGCCTTCATGTGCGCTTGGTAATTGTAGTCTGCAATGTGCAGTTGTACAACCTACTAAGTTTTTCACGTGAGGAAATTGTTTTGTCTTACCTGTGCTGCTCTATAATGTTTATCCATTTAGGTTCACATATGCTATAATGCTGGCCATTTCAGATGACATTTGTCAATGTGCTACTATTTCATATTTGTGAATGAATGCAGTATACAATGTGGAATGAAGAACATCTGATGTGCATTTAACACTTTCGATCATATGTGTGTGTGTAATTATGTTTTGGAGAACCTGGACAACACATGCAATGTGCATTCACAATGTCACATACCTGTATATGTACATGGTACCTTGCGAGGTTGTGGAGATGTTGAGACCTATGGACATCTGTATTGTGTAAAATCCTTTGAGAGGTATCTCAGATTTGAATTATGGTGTGTGTCTATGGTGGTGGTGGCCGTGAACATTTGTAGTGAACAGGTGACAGCAATACTACTCTGTTGTTTGCTAGTATCTTGGCTGGCCAGGTGCAACAATCTCAGTGGTGTGCCTTAGGTAACTTTATCCCATGCGTGCAACTTATAAACATTTCTAGACTGCTGTTATTTCACCTCTGTCATGTCTCTGAACATTACATGCATTTGGTAGTAAACTGTGTGATGGAAGAATGCTTGGTTATACAATGTGAACTATATATCCAAATCTTTCCTTTTGTTAAGGGTCTATATTATATCACTGAATGCTTAAAAAAGCGAACCATGAATAATCAACCCCATGTAAGGGAAAGCTTACAATCTTGAAAGCTCAGAACAGCGATTTTTTTCCAAGAGAAAAAAATTGCTGTTCCCAAAAAAAAAAAAAGGAAAAAAAATTGAAATAATACATAAAGTGGGGGGCTTCGTCCCTCACACCCTGCAATGTGGGGGGTTGTGCCCACCACCCCCCTACTTAAATATACCAACTCCGAGATCACACTACAGTGCCGAAAATGGCAAAGTAATGGAAGCAGCCAAGTGAATTCTTTCCCTGGGAAAGAATTCGCTTAAAAGCCGCTTCGCTAGTTTGCCTTTTCATTGTTTTAAGTTTGACCAAGACACATTCAATAGAATGCGTCTTCGGTCATCTAATAGGAGCCCTTTTATTAATGTCTGCAAATTCGTATTGTCCAGTTACTACCCTCTGCCTGGTGTTGTAAGTAAATGTGCGCTCATCATTTTATCTGGCACACCTCAGTTTTGTACTGTATTTAATACTCTGTATTATTCTTAGACTCATAGTGACTGTTTAAGTTTGTCCAGTGTATCTGACCTGTTCTCCGATTCTGTTATTGCTTCATGCATATTACACATGTGCTATCCTGCCATGTGTAAAAGTAAAACATTTACTCCATCATAACTTGATTTTTTTTAAAGCTGTTGCACTGCTTTGGAATCTGTCTTTTCAAATCAGGATATCAGCTTCATCCAGTCTTAGCTTACAGTATATTATGTCTGTCACAGTCTTTATCAATATGGGCAGGTTAGAAATCTTCACAGACATTTACCTCAGTGCTTACATGGTTAGCTTTAAACTTTCTTTCTAACTATCTTTCTTTTTTAACTTGTATATGCCTTTTATGAGTTATTGCCTCTTCGTTACCGTCTCTTATAAAATAATTCAGAAAAAATACTTTGCATTTGTCTGCTGAATGTAAGGTTTTTTGTAATTTCTGTAACTTTTTGAAAAAAATATACTTATAACATTTTAAAGTAATAAAACAAAGTTTAACTTTCTTAAAATATTCACTTCTGATAAATAAAATTATTTCCCTCATTGCTGACATTTATTTTTTTATATATGGAGACTTAAGTTGAAAGCATAAAGGAGCACTTCTATTTGGTTGAGCAAATCATGACATGCTCACAGATCTGACAACAGTAGTCTATCTGGGACATGCAATGAGGATATAATAAAGATATACTTCACTTTTAAAGGCATTAAAAACAGCAGGAACAGGGCAGGTTCAAGAAAGCAGAGTCCCCTTTAAAAGATAAGTTGCTTGACTGCATGCAGCACACCATCCTAAAGAAAAGTAATTTGCAAGAAACTGCCAGTTTAATCTGGCACATAATCCTTACACAAAACCCAGGTTCAGTAACAGACCAGCAGGTAAAAGCTGCATAATGAGGCTTATGCATAATTCATTACTTCTGCTTTCATGTTCTTGCTTCCTGGCTCATAGCTACCCAGTTACTTTCCTGTTGCTCATACTCCTTTCCAAGCAAAAGTATTCACCGTACTTCCAGTAAAAAGGGTTGGCTTTCATAGTTACTGCATATCTGTATGGTGACAGCAACCGCAAAATAGGTGTCATTCAACAGACATCTTACTGAGAAAGTCCCATTAATAAATTAAGACTGCCAGAGAGAAACTTCATTTATACACCATTTTTGAAAGAAAGTATCAGGTTATCTATGAGACTCCATAGGTAGTATTTTCTAATGCTATAGTACAATGTGATTCCATTAAATTACAACTCCCTTCCAAACACATAGCATAAAACAACAGGTCTATATCATAAGAACAAAGTTTTACAACTTCGAACACCATATAAGTGAAGTTGTAAAACATCGAAACCAAAATAAAAAATGTAAAAATAAAAGAAAAACCTACCTGCGCCCCTGCACCCCCACACCCCCCCCCCCCCGTTACTTAAATATACCAACTCCGAGATCACACCACGTTGAAGTAAAGGGAAGAATTCCCTATGGCGATCTTCGTTCACATTTGCAAGGTTTTAAATATTCCACCATTTGGTGTTGCCCATATGGTGTTCAAATATTTAAAACTTTGTTCTTATAATATAGACCCTAAAACAACACAGAGTATATTTGGCCGTAACTCTCTCTTATTCATATTGTAGTGAATGATTCATCCTGAAAGACATTGCAGCACTTACATCATTCTTCTGTCTCTACATTTCCAGTGACACTTTACCCAAGTTACAGTATATTACAGTGATTTGTCACAGTTTATACATGCATTGTGGCATATGGTGGGCCTCATACCATGATACCTATCACTCCTAATATTTTGGGGGCATTTTCTTAATAAACAGCCTCCAAAGCTTTTTATTACGCTACAGACTAAACAAATCTATGGAAATCCCTGGTGATGTCATAGTAAGTATAGTACAAATACATCGACAGATGTTAATCCACACATGCAGAAATGTGTCCATTAAAGTCTATGGATGCATCTGCATATTAACCCTACCTTAACATCAAGGGTCATAAAGGTCAAATAACGTTGGGGTAGGGGAACACACACACACAAAAACACACACACATGCCCAGGCAGTTACAGCCACTTTGTTAAACAAATACACCTCAGATATCTCACTGTGAGCAAATTAATGAAAAAAATCATAGAATGCAAGCCATTACAACTGTTCTCCCCATATGGTGCTGCTCTGTCGATTTAATTTCTCCAAATGGACTGCATTCCTAAGTCAATGTATGAGTAGTGTGCATAAAATCAGTATTGTTTGAGTCTTTGATGTTAGTCAAGATTGTTCTCATCTCCCACAATGTGCCCACAATTGCCTCCTTCTGCAGTTCATATTATATAAAGATACTGAGCATAACAGGAAACCATTATATAGAAGCATAAGATGAGGAAGGAGTAATGACATACAAATTGATAAACTATGTGTTGATTCTAAAATTTATTCTCAGACAAAACAGGTTATAGATATGTTTACAAAATCTTATGCAAAGCAGTTTGGCTCCACAAAGGAGTTGATACGTTGTTTTAGTGATATCCCACTAACCTCAGATACTGGAAGCAAAATTGATTTTATTGAAAAAGAACTATGCAAACTGGATCCAAACAAAGCACTGGGAAGAGACGGAATTAGTAATAATGACATGAGAACACTTCAGCAAGAACTTATAGTACCATTATAACTATTATTTACTAGGTTGTATCAATATGGGGTGATGCTTGTTAAACCTGTCTTTAAGGGAAAGGGGAGTAGGACAAATCCAGAGTCATACAAACTTTTAAATCTACTTTCATTTTGTGGAAAATAACAGAGAAGGTAATATTGGATAAGATACTGTCAGAAATGGAAAGGTTGGAATTTGAAACCATATTTCAGCATGCATATTTTGAAAATAGATATATTAAAACCTGTAATATGATGTTCTATAACAATATAACAGCTATGAATGAAAATTTGTGTAATGACGCAATTTATACAGATTTAGCTTCAGCATTTAACAGGGTCATAGACAAAACACTGATCAATAAATTAGAACAACTAGGTGCTGATTTACTATTGATAAGATGGATAGCTGCATGGCTTACAAATAGGACATGGCAAGTATCATACAGCAATTGGACAGGTGAAGTTTTTGGTTACAGTCAGGGTGTCTTACAGGGCTCTGTCCTAGTTCCTTACTTGTTCAGATTGTATTTTTCAAACCTATATTTTTCATCTGAGGTGTTCTACAGTCTGCATGCAGATGACCTGAAACTGGGTAAACTGATTACATGTGTTACAGATAGGGAATGTCTACAAAAGAACTTGACTAAATTCACCATTTGGGCACACAAGAATAACATGCTGATAAATACATAAAAAATAAGCATATGAGATTAGGGAGACTACAAAGGTGAATATTTAATACAGCACAAAGTGACTGAAACTGTAGATTCATTTAAGGACTTGGGTATATGAGCAGATCCAGCTTTAAGTTTTTGTAACCATATCAACCAACTGGTTAATGATAGTTATTGAGCTACGGGTTGTATAAAAAGACTTATAAAGTCTAGGAAATCAGAAATGATGATGTTATTGTTTGTTAAATACATAAGACCAAAACCTGAGTATGGAATAAGAGTATGGAAAACTTGTAAGAAACAAGCATGAGTAAACTAGAAAGAGTACAGCTGTATTAAATATACCAAGGACATCCATTGATGTGAAAATGTATTATGAAAGACTAAACTATCTAAACCTGTATAGTTTCTCTTATAGATATCTAAGAGGAGATTGTATTCAGGTATATAGGGCATTTAGAGACAACTACCTCTGGGAATGTTTGGAGTTATCAAACAGTAGTAGAGAATCATCAGACAACCTGTGTAGAAGATCCAAATGGAGAGATGATAAGTCATCAAGTAAAGGAGAGTAGTATTGCTGAAACTGAATTCATCCTCAAGTCTTAGTGAGTACCTTCATGAGGTGGACCCTGTTTTTCACAAAATCTCACCAAGACAACACTGATATAGGTTCATAGGTTCATAGGTTTATACTAGGCTATCTGCCCTAAGGCATTTATAAGCCTAGCCCAAATTTTTGTGGCTTACGCCACCCCTTATATGAAAAAATACTGTGCCCATTAGTTTGTTGTGCCTCTGTCCAGCAGTGACACAGAGATGATTCCCGGGGTAAACCTACGATCTCCTATCCACAGGTCAAGATTTCTCTTGAACAGAGCCAGCGAGGTGCTCTGCCTCACATGGACTGGGATTTTATTCCACAGCATAGGGAGTCTCTGAGTGATAAATCTATCCCTCCAGCATGTCCTATTTATGTCCGTGCTAAGGTTTAAGTCGCTTGCTCTAGTGGTTTTGGTGGATTTGGATTTTTTGAGGTGGAGCATGTCCATTAATTCCGGGTTGGACATGGCCTTGTATGTCAGGCACATGTCACCTCTGAGCAGACGGTATGCGACTGAATAGAGCTGGAGTTTCTTCAATCTGGCAGCATATGACAGATTTTGGAGTCCCTTTATCCTTTTGGTGAGGAACTTTTGGGGTCTCTCCAATTGCTGCAGATGTCGGGTGAGATACATCCCGAATGTGGCATTGTACTCGATCATTGGTCTGATAAGTGAAGAGTACAGGGGAACAATGACCTCACTAGAACTGGATGTGAATCCCTTCATGATCAGGTGGGCAATGTAGAAGGTCTTTCTAACCACTTTAGCAACGTGAGTGTCAAAAGAAAGGCCACTGTCAACCTGGGTCCCCAGGTCCCTGATAACCTCTTCTGTGCTTAGTGGATTGCCACCTATATGGTAGCTTGGGGTTACCTTGTTTTTCCCGAAGGGTATGACTATACATTTTTTGGCATTTAACTTCAGGCCATGGCTCTGGCACCAGCTATCTGTTTCTGTGAGTCCCTTCTGAAGGATATCTGTGTCCGATATATAGACTGTATTCTATATAGCATATATCATGGACAGAAGTAGGTCAAAAATTAAGAAAGATAGCTGGGTGCACAAGACCCAGGATAAAAACTGCCTTATCCTGGTAGGTGCACTGGTGCCAGGACTGGAAAAAAATGACAGTGTAGAATCCTCAAAACACAGAAACATACCTACAATGGGGACAGAACAAGCCCAGGGGGAGGACCCCCCCCCTCATTGTAGAAGGAAGTAACAGTCCACAAAATTCACAAAAACTGATAGGCCAAACAAGAGCCGTAAAGATGATAGAGTGGACTATTAAGGATAAGAAAGAAGGTACGTATTGTTACTACTATGCAAAAAGCCCGGAATTTCCAGACATAAGATATACAAAAAGATTAAAATAGAAATTAGAGAAAAGAAAGATATGTCCACAAGAAAAAACTGTCAGAAGCTTCAAATAAAAAATTGTGTTCACTAGTACAACAGATTTGTGAAAGACATTATATAAACCAAGAAACTTTGACCTGTTTGGAAAAAGCAGCATCTGATTAAGTGCAAAAAAACCTAGAGATTTTTGAAAAGAATGAAACAGAAATATGGACATGGGAAAGAAGGAGAGATTTGATATGCTGCAATATTTATGCAAAGTCAAAAAAACAAATTAATCAATACAAAAAAGGCAGCCCCAAAGACATTTGAGGAGAAATACAGGCAAAGGCATCCAGATACGGAAAATGTTAGAATAAAAAAATAAAATTTCGCAAAGAGAGAATGTAGAAAAGAAGATTAGTAAAGTTGAAGTTAAAAAAAATAGAAGTTGCAGTTATGTAATGCCTGTAAAGTGAATGATTTGGTGTAGAAGGTCTAACACAGGTGACAGCACAGCATGATGGAATGAGTCCCCAAAGTAAGGCAAAGCAGGAAGATCAGGAGACATCTGAAGAAGAAATATGGACATGGGAAAGAAAAAGAGATTCAATATGGTGCAATAACTATGCAAAGGAGAAAGCAAAACTAATCAATACAAGAAGTGCAGCACCAAAAATATTTGAAGAGAAATACAGGCAAAGGAATCCAGACATCTAAAACTTTACAATACAAAAAATAAGAAGACAAAGAGAGAAAGTAGAAAAGAAGATTAGTACTGGAGAAGTTAAAGAAATAGAAACTGAGGTTATGGTTACCTGCAAAGTGAAGGATTCACTTAGAAAACCTAACACAGAAAGCACCACAGCAGGATAGAGCAAAGGATATCCAAATTAAGGAGAAACCAGTGGAACGGGAAGCAATAGGTCAATTGCCATATAAAGATATTTTGGAGCCTTCCACAGGAAACCAGTATAAACATTCACTTGAAGGTGGACAGCAAGGGATGGAACAGGAAACTGTGGTAACTCTGACACAGTCGATGTTGAGGAGTGATAGGCCAGTGAGTTCCCATATGACAGAGCAATGGATGACACAAGATAAAATTGAAGAGTATGCACCACAGGAAGAGGCTACAGAACTTTCTACACAATGCCCACAGGAAATGAAGAACAAAAAATGTGCCCTCAGTTTAGAAGAAAATGAGCTAAGAGAAGAGTTGCTTGATTTAATGGAGATAGATAGACATCTTAAGCTCAATGAAAGAAACAGAATGCAGAAGGTCAATAAAACCCAAAAAGTCAGAAGTTCGATAAAACAAATGAACACAGTAATTAGGATTGTCCATAGAGATTCATGTGATATAACAGAAGTTAGCAGGATATATTACTGTGCAGCTAAATTAATAACAGATACGTTCTATCTCAAGAACACAGGGTAGTAAGGGAAAGGAACAGGAGAAATCAAATACCATCATGGAAGTATCGAACAGAGAAAACTATAAAGCAATTAAGACAAGAACTGTCACTGTTAGAACAGTATAGAAGAGTGAACAGATCAACAAAAATACTCAAAAAAGTAGATGTGATAAAAGCAATGCGCAGTATTAGAACAGATCAGAATCTATCATGTACTATTGCAAATAACAAACTAAAAATCTCAGCACAGGCAGAAAACCTTAGAAGATATGCAGATAAATATAAAGGAAAAGTACAAAATAAGCAATTTATTGATGACACCAAAAAGTTTTATAGAGAATTGGGAAGAATTGAAAGACCACCCAAAAAAAGAAGAGATAGATACATTTTGGAGAATTATTTATGAAGATCCTGTGGAACATAACAAAGATGCTAAATGGGTAGAAGAACTAAAAGAAAGAATAAGAAGTTCAAATGTACAGGATATGAAATGGGATGAACTAACAGCCAGAGAGACTGAAACAAAGTTAAGTAAAGCTTCTAATTTGAAAACCCCAGACCCAGATGCAGCACCTAACTTCTAGCTAAAAGTATAAACATCTTTGCAAGAATATTTAGCCATGAGAAAGAACTATTTATATGCACATCCCGAACAGACACCAGCCTGGTTAACAACAGGAAAAACAATGTTCCTACTTAAGAGTGAACCTGCAAGTTATCCTATAAATTATAGACCAATAACTTGCCTTCTGACAACATATAAAACTATACATCAGAATTGATGCCGACAGAGTTTATGGTCATTTAGAAAAAAACTCAATTATGGAAATAGAACAAAAGGGTAATAAAAGAAAGTCATGTGGAACAAAGGAGGATCTGTTGCTAAATAAAGTCATAGTGGAGTAGGGTTGCCACCTTTTCAAATGCCCAAAGTGGGACATTTTTGGTACAATCATTTATTTATTTATTTATTTATTTTATTTATTTTACATTTGTTAACCGGGCTAGTCTGGCTGGATAAATGTCCATTTTCAGCAGAGGCCCGAGGAGAAAAGCTCCACTATCAGAATAAGACAATACATTTCAGAAAACATTTCTAAAATCAATTTTAAAAAATGTACAGAGACAATATACAGTTTGCCTGGACTAATCTGAGTAGGTAACAAACAGAGTTCAGATTAAGTGGCTAAGGAGATAAGTTCAGGCATCAAAATACAAAGTTGAGTTAAGAGACATCACTAGTCAAGCTAAAAAATTTAGTCGTTGGTCAGTAGTCATGATAACAGATTAGGTAATTTACAGAAGGAAAAAAAACTATTGGTATCGAGTGTTAAAAGAGCAGGTTTGAAGGTATAACAGGTAGTTAGGTAGTTAAAGATGAAGGAGAAGGGGAAAAAAAGATAGACAGAAAGTGGGGATAGAATATAATTTGTTGGGTATAAGTATTATAACAATGGTAAAGGTTGGGAATGTCCAGTTGGAAAAGGAGAGGGTGGAAACAGGATAGTGATGAAATGCCAAGGTAGCAGGATTAAAGAAGGTCAGCTAAGGGTAGAAAGAGATAGAGAGAAGATGGCTAGAAGGGGAAGTAAACAAAAAGAATGGAGAAATAAAAGAGTGAAGGTCCAGTAAAGGGGGCTGAGGACGTTAGTCTAAGTAAGAATGGGAGTGGAAAGAATTACACAAGTAGCAGACTGGAGAGAGTAATAAAGAGTGCTGAGCTCAGTCAGGATTGGAGCAGGGACATAGCCAGTGAATTAGTAGGTGGGTTTTCATCTGTTTTTTGAAAAGGTGACATGAGGTTAGGGAGGTCAGTTCTGTGGGAAGTTTATTCCAGTAAGAACCGATAGTGTTTGCAAATAGGGAATCACCTGATTTGTTATGAGATTTCAAAGTAGTAACTAGTAGCTTGTTGGCTGATCTGAGTGTCGTGAGATTTTTATAAGGTGTGATAAGTTTATTTAGTATGGGTATATTGGAGTGGTAATGAAGAATTTTAAAAGTGATGATCAGTTGTTGTAGGAGTATTAGGTTCGGGAGTTCAAGCCAGTTGAGTTTCTTTAAGTTAAGACAGTGGTGAGTTTGGAAAGGAGAGCCAGTGGCAAATCTGGCTATACTGTGGTAGGCAGTATTCAGTTTCTGAAGATTAGCTTTAGATAAGTTGATAAAGGAGGGAGAGGCGTAAGTTAATGTAGAGATAAGGTGAGTTTGGGCAAGGGCTACTCGGGAAGTAGTAGTGAGATAGGGCTTTAGCCTATATAGGGCACCAATCTTTTATTGACAGTCTTGATAGTTAAATCAATGTGATAGTCAAAATTTAGCTGGTTATCTATGGTGACGCCTAGGAGTTTAGTGCAGTTGTCAGGTTTGATGACAGTGCCATTACAGGATGTTATAGAAAAAGAGATTGGGGTGGATTTACAGGTTGGGGTAAAGAGTAGTAGTTTGTTTTTTTTGGGATTTAGGAGGAGACAGATATGTTGAAACCATTTTTCTGCTGCAGTGAAGACTACTTGGGTAGCAGAGTGGAGTTCTGCTGGGGTAGAAGCAGAGCAGATGAGAGTGGAATCATCTGCATATTGTATACATGTGGATGTTGGGAGAGAATTGGGCAGATTATTGATGAAAATGGAGAAAAGTAGGGGACCTAGGATGGATCCTTGTGGGACTCCAATAGTAATTGGGAGTTGAGTGGATAAATGGCTGTCCCAAAGGACTGCTTGTTTTCTATTAGTCAAGTAAGAGTTGAACCACTGTAATGCTTGTGAATCCAGTGATAGGGATTTTAAGGTATCGAGGAGAAGTTGATGGTTGACCATATCGAATGCTTTTGAGAGGTCCAAAAATAGTGCAGATGAGAACAGGTTGTTATTTCGATTTTTATTTATAGTGTCAGAGAAGGAGAGAAGGGCAGTAGTAGTACTGTGGTACGGTCTAAAACCATGTTGAGAGTCTACAAGCAAGTTGTTATTTAAGAGATAATGTAGAAGTTGATGGTGAATACAGCATTCCATTATTTTGGATAGAGGAGATAGAAGGGCAATAGGTCTAAAATTGGATAGTTCGTTAGAGTTTCCTCCTTTATGGAGTGGAATAATATGGGAGATTTTCCAGCAGGATGGGATTTTGGATTCTGTTATGGTTCTGTTTATTAAGATGGAAACTGGGTAGGCTATTTCGTTTGCAGCTAGCTGAAGGTATTCAGATTTAGTAGGCCAAAACATACCCACAGCCAGTAGAAAGGACAAAACTTCAATTATTTTCCTAAATAAAAGCTTGTTCTTGTTTCTTATAACATTTAGGTGATTCAGATACAGAATAACTGTTTTATGCAGCTATTACATAAAATATAGGAAATAATTCTGTCCTAAAATCTCAGGACATTTGCCATTTTTACAATTTTTTTGCAGGACACAACTACCCAAAGAGGAACTTTCCCCCGCAAAGTGGGACAGGTAGTAACCCTATAGTGGAGAACTGTAAAAAGGTGAAGAATCTAAGTATAGCATGGACTGACTACAAAAAAGCATTTGACAGTACCCTACATTCATGGATAAAAGAGTACTTAAAAATGTACAAGATACATCCTACACTAATAAATTACATCACAGTAACCATGAAACAGTGGCAAACCACTATGCAGTTAAGCCATGATAAAGAACAAATTATTATTCCAGGGATAAAAATCCAAAGGGGAATATTCCAGGATGACTTTCTGTCACCGTTGCTCTTTTGCCTTGCTCTTAACCAATTAAACTGTCTGCTTAACAGATTAGGTCATGGCTATAATCTGGCTCCCAGAAAGCAACAAAGTCTAAAGACTTTAATCTTCTATTTGTCGATGGTTTAAAACTATATAGCTCATCAGATCAGGAAATGAAAGCACAACTGCAAGTAGTCAAAACTTTTTCAGATGATATAAGAATGTCATTTGGTTTTGATAAATGTGCAAAAGCAACCTTTAAAGCAGGAAAACTGCAGCACCAAGAAAACATCACTTTGGGACAAGAATGTGATGTAAAAGAACTTCAGCAACAGGGAGTGTATAAATATTTGGGAAGTGATAAAGGGTCAACAATAAAACATGAACAAATGCAAATAAAACTTATTAAGGAATATTTTAGAAGACTTAAATTAATCCTGAAATTTGCGTTGACATCTAGGAACAAAATTCAAGCTATAAACCAATTTGCTCTTCCTGTCCTAACTTACAGTTTTGGAGTGAATGACTGGCCTCAAAAGGTGTTGGACAGATTAGATAGGAAAACAAGAAGGATGATTCATGCTCATCAAATGATTTATAAAAATCAGTGCATACTAAGATTATATATTCCCCATTCCAAAGGAGGTGTGGTCCTCCTTGAAAATGATTACATGTACAGATCTGCAGTTGTGGGACTGCATACATATCTGCTGACTTCACAAGACCCAAATATAGTGAGAGTTTTGAAATGTCAGGAAACTAAATCTAAGATGACTTCCCTGCTTTGTCTAGCAGAAGCATATCAGTGTCAAGTGGGAATGGAAATCAAACCAGAAATAGATAAAAATCAGGCAGCAACTTAATGTGCCAAAAAACAAAAGAAATAATATAAGGTGAAGGATCAGATGAGAAGGCAAGAAATGTGGAAAATGCAAAAATATAATTGCGCAAGTATAGAAAATTGCTGGAAGAACCTCATGTTGATCAGGATCGAACACTGGAATGGTTAGGAAGAGGCAAATTCAAACCAAAATATGAAAGGTTAATATTGGTGGCCCAAGATAGTGGACTACGTACACGTTGGTTTACAAAGTCCATTGAACATGTGGGAGAAACAGACAAATGTAGGTTTTGTAAAACAGAATTGGAAACAGTTGCACACCTGCTTGTTGGTTGTAACATACTAATGGCAGAAGGACTGTATACTGAAAAGCACAATAACGTGGCAAGATTGTTGCACTGGGGATTGTGCAAACATTATGGTACTGAAGTGGCTGAAAAACACTGGAAACATGAGCCACAAAGCATAAGTGAAAATGAAGTCTCCATCATATGTGAGCACACATTACCAACAGTTCAAAAGATAGATGCGAGAAAACCAGATATAGTGGTCCATGAAAAGAAGACATAAGTAGCATTGATCATTGAAATTGCTATGCCCAGTCACTACAGTGTCTTGCATACAGAGAGAAACAAAGTAATAAAATATCAGGATTTGCAGACAGAAATGAGAGCAATGTGGAAGAAAGATACCCAGACAGTTCCAATAGTAGTAGGAGCAAATGGTGTTATAAAAAAGAATCTACAATCATATTTATATATGTTACCAATACATATAACTCCATACAAATTGCAGAAGGCGTCATTACTGGGCACATTCCGGGTGCTACAAGGAGCACTTCTGGCTGACAACAAAGAATGAAACAATACTAATTTTATGAACTTTAACAGTACTTTGACTTAGAAAGGGGTCCATTCCTGTCATGGTATTACAAACCCAAAAGACTTGGAGAAATGAAATTAAAAAAAAAAAAGATTCTAGAGTAATGAGAAGTGTACAGATTGGTTCTCTGAGAGAGCAGCTGATGCATGAACAGACTACCAAATTACATTAAAGCAAGCATTAGTTTAGATATTTTTAAGAACAGCCTGGACGCATAATGAAAACAACTGTTATGGTATATTGGCAGGCTAGAAGGGCATTAACTGCCCACACTTGAAATATGTGTATGTATTTATATGAGGTTACATGGACTGGACACATATTTAAATAAGATTGTAAATTCTTTATTAGTCATGTTATTCTTACTACTATGAAAATGACTTGGTATCATTCTTTCACATTGTTCAAATTTCTGCTTGCAAATCCTGGTATTCTATGACTTTGTGTCTGTCTATAAGTAGGACACTATAATCATGGAGTGTGGCAATTTCAAGGCTACTTTTTTTATTCATGGACTACTATATCTGGTTTTCTTGCATCTGTTTTTTTGAATTGCTGATAATGGGTAAGCCCATGTGATACACATTTTTATCATTCACTATAATGCTTTGTGCTTCATGTTTCCAATGCTTCTCAAATATTTCTGTATTGCAGTGTTGCACAATCCCAAATGCAACAGTATTGCCACATTGTGCCTTTTAGTATACAGACCCTTGGCCATGAGTGTATCACACCTAGCAACAAGATATGCAACTGTTTCCAGTTCTGTTTTACAGAACCTGCATTTGTCTGTTTTTCCCACTTTTTCAATGGACTTTGTAAACCAGTGTGTATGCAGCCCACTATCCTGGCCACCATTAGCCTTTCATCTTTTAGGTTCAGATCACCTATCCTTAACCAGTCCTGTATCAAATTTTGGTCAACATGAAGTAGTTCTAGAACGTCTCTCTGTACTTGCCACTATAGTTGTGGATTTTCCAAATTTCCTTCCTTTTCTTCTGGTCATTTTCCTTATATTCTTTTTGTTTTTAGCACTTTCAGTTGCTGTCTGATTTTTTTTCTATTTCTGGTTAGATTTCCATTCCCACTTTATTTCAAAATACTTCTGCTAAGCTAAGCTAATAAACTCCTTCTCCTCATACTTTAAAACTTTTAATATGTTTAGATTTGATGAGGTCAGCAGACAATGTATGCAGTTCCACTGCAGATGTAGTCAATTTTGAGAAGGACTATACTTCCTTCAGAGAGAGGGATATATATTCTTGGAAAATACTGTATTTTATACACACACACACACACACACACACACATATATATATATATATATATATATATATATATATATATATATAATTTGATAAGCATTAAGCATTTTTCTTATCATCATGTCCAATTGATTCAATTTCTTTTGGGGTCAGTTAGTCACACCAAAGCTGTAAGTTAGAACAGGAAAAGCAAAGTGATTTATAGCTTGGACTTTATTCCTAGAATTCATGGCAGTTTTCAGTATTAGTCTTAGTTTTCTGAAGTATTTCTTACTGAGCTTATCTCATTTGTCATGTTTTATTGTCAACCTTTCTTCTATTCCCAAATATTTATATACTCCAACCTGCTCAAGTTCCTTTATATCACATTCCTGCCTAGGTTGATATTTTCTTAGTTCTGCAGCTTTCTTTTTTTTAAAGGTACTTTTACACATTTATCAAATATCATTCGTACATCATCTAATACATTTTAACCATTTGTATTTGTGCTTTCAGTTCATCATGTGATAAACTATACAATTTTAAATTATTACAAAAATGTATGAGATGTCATTAAATAAGGTTGATTTCTAGGAGATAAACTCTAACCATTTTCATTTTTATACCTTTCAAAAACCTGTTTTTTTTTGTTGTTCTTTATAGTTTTTCTCTTCCTTCGATGCTTCTCCTAACTGTCTTTGCACTGGCACTCATTGTCATGACTGAGTTCATCTGTCAACATAACTGATTGTGAAATAAAAATTAAATTATGTTCCTTTATCTTCCAGTCATGCCCTCTTACTTCCTGCCCTATCCTTCATTACCTGAGTAACACTGCCACATTTCCCCTTAACATAGCCTTATGGTCTCTCTTCTTTTTCACTGGTAAAATTTGGACCTTCTGTTGCCTTTTCACATATGTCACACCCGTACTTGCGTATTATCGCAACCAGATTCTTAACAATTCGATAATATGTAAGTAGCGATGCATCTGCACAGTGGTCCAGTTTCGCAGAAAGTTTCTCAGTACTTTGGACTGAAACATAAGCAACTGACTGTTTAGTGGGGATTTCAATAATAAAAGCTGTGACTTTGCATATACCCAAAAGCAAGAGCCCAAACTGTCCGAATTTCCCTGCAAGTGAGACAAGCCGCATTGTGTTGACATGCAGTGTGCAGCTGTAAGTGTTCTGATTCACTTTCCTTTAAATATTGTGAGCTGCATTGAATGTTGTATGGCTTAATTAGTGCAGTGGTGTATGCGGGTAAAGTAGTAAAATGCAAAGAATGCCAACAAGACAAAGACCGGGATCAGCAAGC
The DNA here is from genome assembly GCF_019279795.1 of Protopterus annectens. Classification (NCBI taxonomy): domain Eukaryota; kingdom Metazoa; phylum Chordata; order Ceratodontiformes; family Protopteridae; genus Protopterus; species Protopterus annectens. Next base: position 257,756,743 of record NC_056729.1, read on the forward strand.
AAGCCACCATACCAACTGCAGTTAGTGATGGTACATCACGGGCACTGGGTATTGCCATTGCTTTGCATGTCTGTCAGCTGGTTACCAGATGAAATGAGTGGAAATTGTAAAATAATGGTGTGTCAAAGGCCCCCAAAATAGGGACAGATTTTACACATTGCCATTAAAAAGTTTCTTAGAAACTGGACAACTGTCAACAGCTACCGGTACTTACATGCTCTCGACTTGGTTGACAGCGGTAAATTGTTTGGCCCTTCATTTCCCCATACAGCAAAATCTGTTGAATGAAAAGTCACTGTAATGACCACACCCTTCAGTGACACACACAAATTAACTTTACCAACATATTTCAGTAGGAGAAGGACTTGAAAATGAGCCACTTCTCCTGCTCCAAATGTGGTTGCAATAATATGTAAGTACCATCACACATTCCATTCCTCTCACCATTCTAGTTCCTTAGTCTGTACCCTCTCCAGAAGTATACACTGCCTGCATTTAGAAAGCCTTCAGGAATATACATAGTATTACCAGTGCCTGATAAAGCATCACCATTCTGCCACAACATGCCACGCTATATATATATATATATATATATATATATATATATATATATATATATATATATATATATATATATATATATATATTTATATATTTGTGTGTGTGCGCATATATAAGAGCATGCAATAATATGTATACGCATTGTCAAATTTTTAACACTGGAGGCAATGGTACATAAAATACAATTTTATTTTTAAGCATGCAATGAAAACAGCCCACAGTTAATCTTAGAGGTATTTATATTATTTACAAGATATCTTAGATGCCTATTCTCAGACTTTAGAGGTAAGTCCATCAATTTTATTCCATAAATGCTCAGTCTTGCACAGTCCCTCCAGCATCTAGATTGTGGATTACAATTTACAGCTACAGGCCTTAGGTAGGACTTCCTTCCAGCTCTACACAAATTTCTTTGTTCAGGCAACATACAGCATAAACCTTGAATGGCCGTGCCAACTCCAGAGATCAGGAGTCTTCGGACAGAGCCTCCTGGTCTAACCCATGATGCTACGCCCACTTGAAGAAATAACTTCCTGATTCCCTGCTTTCAGCATACAGCCTTGATACAACACTAGGAGGCAGTTAGCCTTCTCTCCATTACCATAGCTAATACAGGGAATTACTTCAGTAATTACTGTGAGAGTTTTAAAGAGAAAAGTTACAATTTGTACACATTCAAATTCATATTTTACATTTTTCATAGACAAGATGTAATAATATAGATATATATATATACACACAAATATATATGTATGTATATATATATATATATATATATATATATATACACACACACATACAGTACACACACACACAAAATATGTACATATAGATGTATACATACGCTGTGTGTGTGTGTGTGTAGCCACCAGTATTTTATATGTTATTGATACTTCCCTTCGCATTGCATGTAATATCTTAGATGGCTCAGTTTTCCTACTGTGGTAACCCTCATCTCCTTTTCCTGTTCTACATTTTTAACCTGACTTTTCAAGCTCTATATTCTTCCCCAGAATGTTTCTTCATGCCTACAAAACCATATACTTGATCAACTAAAGTGAAGTTGCCACCTGTTACACTATGCTTCTTCTTTTCTTGTCTCCAGTCCTCTGGGACCACATCTTCCCTGAAGAACCTGTTCAGTTATTCTGTCAAAGATTTTACCAAAACCCAAATATTTAGCAAACAGTACACTACTCGACTACTCCTACTTTCAAAGAATACAACTTTACTATTTTTTACACTAAAAGCCACATTCAGTCCTACTCATGTTTATCATAGTTAACATCCTCTACCTTCATGCAGTCCACCCATTTAACCTACAGTAAAGCCCTGCTAAAATGGCAGAAATTAATATTACAAGTACATCCAGATACCACATGCTAACTTCCATGGTAATCAGTTAGTTATTCTTCTTTGATGTTGATATCTATATACAAAAGTTATACACTTACCACAACAACATATCTTGTACAGCAGGTCCATCCCTCAAAACAGCAGGACTAATGCAAGCAGGTCTTTGGACCATTTGACAAGCAAAACCTTCCCACACTACCTTAATTCCCCGCCCTATTTTATAGCATTGTAGGATGCCCACTGTCTACAGATCTGAGGTGAGCCATGTGAAGTGCCAATAAAAAGAAAACTGTGACTTAAAACATTCTACAATGAAGGACAGGGATGGGTGAAAAGTATGCCAATCAGGAAGGATGTGCTCTAAACATCTGTCATTATGATAAATACATAAGTTTCACATCTGGTATGAGGAAATCCATTGTCTATAACAGCTTCCCAAGCTAATCCTCATGGACAGCCTTACTTATGATATTATACCTTTATAACTGAAGGAAGACCTGAATCTGGATATCACATCCAGCTTATAGTACCTTGTAAACATGTTGACAGTCCAGTCAGCACATGCAACAATATTATTTACAGCTACATTTTGCAAAATTGCTGTTGATGTTGTAAATGCACTGGTGGAATGAGCTTTTGAAACAGAAGGAGATTTATTGCATTTAGTACAACAAAACTAAATGTAGTCAGACAGCCCTCTGGCTACAGCAATTTTTGAAACATTATGGCCTAAGTTGTGTATCTTTAAGAATGGGCTTAGCCTTCTCCCGATATAACCTTAGCTGATGTTACACATCCATATAACTGAGAAATTATACCCCCAAATGGAGTCCTGTGGAAGAATACAGGTAAATGAATGTATTGCTCAAGGCTGGAGTCAGTAGCAACTGTTGGTACAAAGGGGAGTTTAGTGCAGTGAGATACTCCATCTTTATGGAATACCAGGTAGGGTTATTTACTGACAAAGTCTGTGGTTCATCAATTCTTCTAGTAGAAGTCAAGAGTACCATTTTGGTCAGTTAGTACCCTGGGCAGTTTTCAGACTGTTTGAGGCCCAAATAAGTCATCTTGCAAGCTAAAGACCAAAAAAAAACTAAACTTGTCTCTGCAGGTGTGGGAAAGAACTCTCCCTACCTCATTGCTGCAGTTACTATGAGGTAAAGACAGTTTGAACAGCCACAATATTAGCTGAGGCCATTTGCATTACTTCTGATACTGCACTAACACCCAGTTGGCATCCTGTCTAAGGTGTTGATCACACCTACTAACAGCTGGTTCCCAAGAACCCCCCCCCCCTTTGCACCACCCTGGCTACAGCACTGTCAGAAGCGAAAGCAGCCACAAAACAGTGTCTTCCTAGAAACCTATTTTAACACTAAAAAAGCTACATCTTGAAATGGAAGCAGTGAAAATGACTTTTTTTTCCTAAACCAAATTACAGTTTCTAAGGCAGTACCAGATATCTACATAGTGGTATCAGCAGGAATGTACCTTTAAGGGAGGCTTTGCAAACCTTTAACAAAGCTAAGAAAAGAAATTAAAACCCTCATGAAAAATATAATATTGCAACTTAGGTGTACTATGATGGAGGAATAACTAAATCCAGAATCAAATATCTGAATATGATATTTAAGGAATGAATGAATGGGAGAGGAAAAGCATCCATTCTTTTGACAGTGGCTCTGATAAAAAGCAGGTCCACTTGCATCTGCAAGTCTTACATGTATTAAACTTCTGAAAAGAGGAAACAATTAGGAAAAGGGTAAACTATTGGCCACTACAGGAACTGGAAAAGACAGGCAGCTAAAAACATGGAGTAAATATCCATATGTGGTTTGTGTGACAAGTGTGTCAAGAGCAAATTTGATGGGTACAACAGAAGAGGCTTCTCCAGAAAGTGAGACCAGGGTTATGAGCATGACTTTGGACTTGTGGTGTTTGGCTTTCAGTATGAATTTCATTTTGAGAAGACTGAGGAAAAGCATAAACAATTCCAGATCACCATTTCAGAGAATCCATGGGTGTGTCCCCACCAGTGGAGGGATGAGGGAAAAGAAGCTGTTGTGTTTGGTACTTACCAAGGAAGCAAACAGCCACAGCAAGGTCTGCTCCAGTAATGGAATAATTTCTGAGTCACCAACTGACTAAGGGACTTTTTAACATGAAAGACAGAGCAGGAAGGGAGCTAGAAGCTATATGGAACAATAAGTCCAGTAAGAGGAACTTTCTGTTTGGCAGCAGCAAGACCAATGTTGGCAGATTTCTTCAGCAGCAATATCGCCAATCAACATGAACTTTGTTGAATATTAATGAGTTAATATTGTATAATTATTACATGATCCCATTTATCCCTTTGCTGTCTATTTCAACCTCCTGTAAGTAATTATTAATACATATTATTTCAGTTTTGTCCCAACTACTTCCCTCTGTACTGCATAGCAGCTTGTTTCTTGGATCCCACAGAAAGGATTATCTGTGCATTCATTCAGCTTCCATAGCATTCCCTTTAAATCATGGTATTTAACCTTCTGCTATTATGTGTTTTTCACCCTTAACAACCTTCTGTCATTCTAAATTCTCCTTTTCTAACCCCAAGGGTATTATACTCCTTTGCTATGTATATTTTGTTCACCTTTTCTTTGCCTTATCCGTTTATATGTCATCGTCGTCGTCATTTTTCTATCATATGGCCAGGTTATGACAGAACAGCTTTTGTATGATTCAGTGCCCATTAGCAAACCTTGAAACAAACAAACAACAAAGCAAACAAGTAAGACCATATGATAAGAGAAGGTCCCCTACTTGAGGAATGGAATTGTTATGGCAGATTTCTATAGTGCACAACAGCATACCATTTTAGAGCACTAGGCTAAAAAATAAGTTAGAGTAAGTTTCAGGTAAAGGAAGTTCAGACGCTGATGCAGACTGGGTAGATTCCATATGTTACTTACTAAAATTCTGAAGACCAGAGAGCCTGCCTATATTCTACAAAGGGATAAAGCGCTGTCCATGGCCCAAGCAACCCAGGTTCATCTAACAGCTATAGCACTGGAAGAGCTAAGTGGAGGAGGAGTGGAGTGGTCTGTTGATGCCAACTCACACTCTCTGGAGGATTGTGGCTTGATTCATGCAAATGTAGAAACCTATTAGTGGAAAAACATCTTGTATACAGCAGCAGTAGTGATGATATACACTTGGTGCCTGTCAAACCACATACATGGTAAACTTCATACAGCATGCATAGGAAAATACACACCCTCAGGAGAACCTTCAGCATGCATGCAGCCATCAAAGGACTTAGGACACACACAAAAATATGGCTACTTGGAGGATAGTCTCCTACAACTGGGTAATACCTAATGGAGAAAGATGAGTCCAGTTCATTGTTAAAACGCTGATGGTTAACAATTGGTGATAAAAAGGCTAAAGAAAAGAAATTTTGAAGTCCAGAATTTTAAATAGTAATAATTTTGAACTTCTGATTGTTTTAAAAATATTTTGGAGGTTATAGCTCTTCCATCCCCATTTTGTGGGATTTTTTTTCCTCATACTCCTTAATTTATATACATCTCCTCCGGGGTCCTGGTACCTCCATTTGGGTCAAAAATACTTAAAATGTTCAGAATTTGGAAATTACAGACTCTCAGAATTAAAGTATATAAAATGGCAGTTGAGATCTGATGCTAGCAGCTGTTGCACAACCTCAAGGTGGGAGCTTCTTCGGAAAGGAATTAAGGTTTTGAGGGATAGCTTTAACACTGAAGTCAAGGATGCAATGTGGTTATCAGGGTAGCTGAGCTGGATCTTTATGGTGATGGTACTGAAGAACAGGAGGTTATTGTGCAAAGTGCTTGCTGAATGCCAGTACTAGAGAATATGATTCTCAGAAAAAGCTACAATTCAAGAATTAAGTGAGATTAAGTATTTTTAATATTTTTTGTCATGGCCTCAAAAACCATCAAGACACCCCAACATGCTCTTCTCATCCATTCATTCCTTCTTGTTTGCCTGGACTTTAGCATTTTACATTACCCAGGAAAAGAGGTTTCCTTCTTCAGGGGGGAAACACCTCATGCGTGGCTGCATCTTTTCTTCCAAGCTGAAGGCAAGTTCTGCTGAGCTGTAGAGTTGTCGCCTTTTGCCACAACAGATAAAAGCCATGCCCCTTACACTGACCCTAGCAACAACTTTCCCCACTCCCTGTCCTCACTGACTCCACTTATCTCTATATCCATTTTGTGATGGAAAGGGGCACATCAATGGGTTGTGGAGCATAAACTATTCTTAGGATCAATTACATGATGTTGCATGAGGAACTAAAATCACTCTGTATTAAACATAATACCATTTTGTAGGTGATCTAAACTATCCAAACTACAGACTGGGAAACCTGCATCACTACTAGTGCACAAGCATGGAGATTCCTGAATTTTGTCAATACAAATGCCCTGGAACAATTAGTCAGATTACCCACAAGGGGGAATAGCATCTTGGATCTTGCCCTTACTAAAATGGGAGCATTTTACACCATTCCTTGCTTATGTTCTTCACTTCTTACATCTAAAAATAAAGTAGTCTCCTTCGAATTAAAATTGGAACTAGAGATCCCATCCAGCCAAGATACTTTTAGAAATTGTTATATCACAAATTGCCTACTCCTAATTGATACATTGACAAGCTTCAAATCCCCACCAAACCCAGTTAACTCTACTGAATATGCAGAAATGTACACCACCACACTATATTAATATGTAAACAGCTGCATAGATGCAGCTGTACCCCATAGGAATAAGTGCAGGGGAAACCTCAGAAACAAACCCACTTGATGGAACCATAATATCAACAAGCTTTATAATAAAAGGAAAACAATTTTGACCAAAGGTAAGAAGAATGTTAGAGCTCTTGTCACTGAAATAAACAAACTAAGGAACTCAATAAAATCCAACAAAGCCAAGATCGAGGCTAAAATAGCTAACCAAACTAAAGACAATCACAAGGTATTCTTTAGTTATGTTTGTAATCTCAAAAGCAAAACACAGCAGTACAATGAGCTGATTGTGAACAATGTTACCTACACTGAGGCTGAAGGTATAACAAATCTCCTGGCCAATAATTTAATTCTAACTTTACCCCTCTCTCCCCATCAAGATATACCTGAAACTGGCTCACCTCCATCTATCACAGAAGACCAAGTCCTAAAATTGCTATAAAAAATACAAATACTACATTGATGAGTCCTGGCAATATCCTTAGATGTACCTTAAATAGCATGAAGAATAATTTAGCCACACTTCTAACAACACTATTCAGTCTCAGTATCCATACAGGTTTTATACCAAGCAATTGAAGAACAGCTACTGTCATTCCCTTGTATAAGGAAGGACCTTCAACAGGCCCAAACAATTACAGACTCATATGCAAAGCCATGGAAAGACTTACCATGGAATTAATCACTCAGGACATACAGAACATCCAAACACTGAACCCAACTCAGCTTGGATTCATGAAAGGCAGGTCATGCTTACCCAACCCGGTGGATTTTTTTGAAAAGGTCACCAAAGCAATGGATGGAGCCAAAACAGTACACAGTGCTTATCTCAACTTGGTCAAAGCTTCTGACACAATTCCCCACTCAGGTATTAGTAGAAAAGCTAAATGAACGGAGAATAAACCCGTGTCACACTCTGGTTTGCCAACTGGCCCAGGGGCAAGATGCAGGAAATCAAAATATGGAAGTCATCTCGATAAAGAGGCCAGTCACCAGTGAAGTCCCCCCAGGTTTCTGTGCTGGGACTTCTCCTGTTTGGAATTTACTTTTCTGAAGTAAAAGCCAATACCAAAGGTTCTAGCTGACTAGGTTTGCAGATGACTGCAAGACAGGAGCAGTCATTGAACCCCCAAATAACTTACCCATCCTGCAGGAAGGTTTGTCATAAGTAAATAGCTGGTGCCAACATCATGGACTGAAACTAAACATCAAAAACATGATTGTATCCTTTGGGAAGTCATCTGTCCCAGTGAACTACCACATTATCACAATGCACTCTAAGAGTTGACCCAGTTGTTCAGGATTTGGGAACGCATGTAGACAGTGACCTAACTGTTGGCTAACATGTGTCCTTTGTTGTAAGAAAGACCTTCTATATTGCACAGTTTATAAGCAAAGAGATTGTGTCTAGATCTAGGGATGTCATTGTCCACCTTTATTTGGTCCTTACTAGGCTAGTCATTAAATATAATGCCCTCATTGGCACGTATCTGTCCATACACATGTAGCAACTGGAAAGCCCAAAGAGATACGTTACTAAAAGGATGCAAGGCCTAAACAGCATGTCATACATGGAAGAACTCAAAGCCCTGTCATTATAGTCAGTACCCTAAAGACTGCTAAAAAGTGACCTGTGTCAGGCATACAAGGCATTCTCCAACCCAGTAGTAAAGAATTTACTGCATATCAGCAAATCAAATGGCATCATAAATGCTTGGTCAAGGGATCTAAACCTCTTCTGCAACCTCAACAAAACAGTTTGCAGAAACATGGATGGGGAGCCTGTTCCATAGATGGGGTAGTCTCTGGGATACATACCTATCTCTCCAGCAGGTCCTATTTATATCACAGGCAAGGCTTAAGTCTTTAGAATGAGTAAGTGTGGTACTGTTTGTTTTATGGATACGCAGGAGGGCCATCAGATTGGGGTCTGACAATGCCCTGTATGCTAGGCATAGATCTCCCCTCAAAAGCCTGTAGGAGAGAGAATACAGGGATAGGGCCTTGAGGTGGTCTGCATAGGACATTTTCAACAGTGATTTGTTTTGTTCAGTATTCTTCAGATTTGGAGAGATATTCACAATGAAGCATTGGCAGATGTGAGATAGAAGCAGCAGAACACCCTCCGCCAGGTCAGATTCCAAGGTAGTCATTCCTGAAAATCTAAAAAATGGCAAGCAGAATAGGCAGAATTACTGAGGACAGGACTATGACTCAGTGATAGCAATGATTTGGCATTCAGTGGCATCAATGCTAGCCTTTAAAAGTGGGACTTTTAGACCACATGTAATCTATTGGCCAAGGTTTATTTTGTGGAAATTTGGGTAAATGCAGATGGTGGAGTACAGGTAAGAAGGCTGATTTCCGCAACCACCACAAGACAATATTAGAAGTCTGAAGAAAGGGACAGCAAGGAAAACATGAGATGTACTGGTAAATGATGAGCATGGATACGTCTATTATTCTTGTTTGATATGTAGAGAAATTAAGGGTGGTCATTAGCCTTGTTTTCAACTTTGAACCTATAAACCTAAGAATAAATACGAGGAATACAGGGTAAGCTGGGCCTGTACTAAATGTATATGATGAGGAGAAGACTGAGACAAAACTTGCTGAAAGTACAATCAAATTATGCAGATGTATATATATATATATATATATATATATATATATATATATATATATATATATATATATATATAAACATACATGCATACACACACACACACACACACACACACACACACACACACACACACACACACACATTTTATAGATATACACACACATACACACACACACACACTTTATAGATATACACACACACACACACACACACACACACACACACACACACACACACACACACACACACACACACGCTCATATTTGAGGAAACAGAGGAGCAGATGAACAGGAGTACAGCAGTGGATATGATAAAGCTCACATCCAGCTCCACAGCTTCATGAGCAAGAGAATAAATGGTTGGCATTGTGGGGTACAGTGCTGCAAACAGAAGGGTGAAAAAGAAGATAGTAGAAGAGTAATAGAAGGAAGCAATGTAGCGGAGGGTTGTAAATGTTTCTAAGCTTTGAGTGGGTCAAAGAGTGTGTTGTAGTGATTAGCACAATCTCCATGATGAAGATAATCAGCAGACTGAACAGGATTCTAGTGGAAGGCTGCAATGTGCTGTATTTTGAGTTTGCATGATAAGAGCAGGGAAGGCAAGCTTATGGTAAGCCTTTAAGCTGGCTGTAATCAAAAGACAGCTAAATGGAAACAGCAAAGTAGATAGGGGCAGAACGTAGGTATAAAGGAGGGAGATAAATGAAAAGGGGTGAGGACATATTAGAGATAAAAGAGGTAAATGCAGCAAAGAAGTAGAAAGAAAAGACCTTTTGAGATATTGGGTTGTACTCTGTGCTTTCACCACAGTTCATAAAGGCTGCAGTCACTGGACAGCAGCTAAGCTAGCAAGTGTGATGAAATTAAAATCAGAAGTGGACCTTACTGTGGCCATATCTGTGGCATAGAGGGACAAAGCCCTGACTACATCTCAGGCGACACAAGTTTGGTTAACAACTTAAGCACCTGTAGTAGCTTGCTAGGGAGAATGGGACAGACTGGCCTCTGCCACTTCAACCATCCTGGGGAGAGAGATGAGACCTAAGTTGTCACATAGTGGACACATATTAGAAGCATTAGGTGGTACTTAGCAGAAGCCAAGTCATTCAAGCCTGCACAGCTGCAGTGCTTAGTACCAGTAAGCTTAGGAGAACCAAGGATGCAAAAGCATACTGCAATAGTGGGCTCAGCAGAACCATCCAGGTGGAGAGGGTGCTCCTAATGGGGGGGGGGGGTTGCCTCACCCAGGACCAGCAAGCTGCCCTACTCCCTACCACTTCACTCTTGTCATAGAACAGAGAGTTAAACAAAACTCCCTAGCAGAAATAAATGGGTCATAGGGCTGTTGCCCAGCCTGGGAGTACCTGGCTCCAGTGGTCGTGGAATGAATGGGACATTTGGGTGTCAGTAGTGGAGCCATTGGGCAAGGTCCTGGAGTGGAGGGAAAAAAAAGTTGCAGACCTGTTCAGAAGAAAAGGAGGAACTGTAGCTAAAATTATAGTCTGGAGGGGCTAGCTATAAACATAAGAACATGCACAGGGTCTCACTGCATGATTATAGTATGGGTTTATGAGTTTTTTTGAGAGAAATGGTATTGAAGCATAAAGGGGAAGACATAGATGGAGGCTTGCACAGGTTCAAACACTGGCCACTAAGAAGCACATAAAGCAAAAAAGACAGAGTTATGTAAGATATAAGGAGAAAATTCCTGCTCTTCTGTCATTAATGAAAAAAAAAAAAAACGTTTAAAGCATACTATTATAAAAAGCACAGTTAACAGGCCTGTTATCTTTAATAAATGTACCTTAGTAATGCAGAGTAACAACAACATAATAATATGAATGTACCAGTTTACTGATGACAGCTTAGAGCAGGAGAATCATGCAAATAAGAAGTTATGTACTCACCATAACGTTCCATGTGAGTTGTTCCATCTCGCCTTCATTCTTTACTGATGGTTTCGGAGCCGATCCATCGGCTCCGATACAGCCATTTGCAAAGCTCAAGGTTTACCAGTAGCTCGAGACCAAGCCCCTTATCCCATGATGCACTGCTGGAATTACCTCAGATCTTGTTTGCTGCGTGTACTATATCCATATAAGAGAACTACCCTTCCATAGAGAGGAAGAAGAATTGAGCAGCCAGGGTGAGACCAGCCTCTAGGTCAACTATCAGCCAGGTGGGGGATGGAGGGAGGGACGTAAGAATGAAGGTGAGATGGAAAAACTCACATGGAACATTATGATGAGTACATAACTTCTTAATGTGAAGTTGTTCAATCTCGCCGTTCATTCTTTACTGATGGGTATCATCCCTAGCACCCTCAATCTCGGGTGGCTTACGGGAGTACATTCTTCAGGACCGTAGACCCAAAGGGAGCCCTGTCCCTGGAGGCCTTATCAACTTTGTAATGAGTGATAAAGGTATGTGGTTTAGACCAAGTGGCTGCAGCACAAATGTTATCAAGGGGCAATTTGGCTTGGAATGCAGAAGATGTAGAAACTGCTCTGGTAGAGTGAGCTTTAATCTTGTGTAGTAAGGGCATATTACCAACTGAATAAACAAAAGTGATACAATCAGATAGCCATTTAGAAAGCATTGTTTTAGCCACTGGTCTACTTTTTCTGGCTTCAGAGAAAGACACAAAAAGCTGGTCTGATTTTCTAACATCTTTTGTTCTGTCCAAATAATATCTGAGCTGTCTGTGAACGTCAAGTTTGTGCAGCATGTACTCTAGTTTATTGGAATGGTTAGGGAAGAAGACTGGCAACTTAATGACTTGGTTGATATTAGATTCTGAACAAACCTTGGGCAAAAAGGAGGGGTTTGTCCTAAGAGATACTCTATCAGCATGAAAAATCAAATAAGGAGGGGTGACAGATGAAGCTTGAAGTTCTGACACTCAAGTAACGGCCACCAGAAATATGGTTTTCCATGATAAAAATTAGAGATCACAAGATGATGCCGGTTCAAATGGGTGAAGAATTATACAAGACAGCATAAAGTTTAGATTCCAGGGAGAATAAGGAGTTTTCACTGGAGGCCTCATGTGAAAGGTTCCTTTGAGAAAGGCCTTGGACAACTTGTGGGACATTATGTTTAGCCATACATACATACATACATTATGTTTAGCCATACATACATACATACATACACACACAAACACACACACACACACACACACACACACACACACACACACACACACACACACACACACACACAATTTTATAGATATATACACACACACACACACACACACACACACACACACACACACACACACACACACACACACACATACACAGCCCATCAACTCCGAGATGAAAGTTAGATATAGCAGCCAACTGGACCCAAACTGTTGTGGCTGCAGCTCCTTTATTAAAGATCATAGTCAAGAATTCTAATATGGACGTCAAGAGGGCTTGATAAGGATCAATGTTCTGCTTAGAGGCCCATATGGAAAATCTCTTCCACTTACTAAGATATAATCTTCTGGTGGACAGCTTATGGGAAGACAAAAGGATCTGCCTTGTCTCATTGGAAAGGTTATGAAGCCTGGCTTTGAGGGGAACTGGAGCAGCCAAGCTGTTAGCTTCAGTGACTGCAAGGAAGGATGGAGGTCCCTTGACGGATGTGTCAGAAGGTCCAGAACTGAGTCCAGAATCCATGGATCCCCCAAGAGATGATGATGAAGAAATGGGAACCAAATCTGCAGAGACCAATGAGGGGCTATAAAAATGATGGTCCTTCCCAGCGACTTTGCTTTCTGTAGAAGTCTGGGTATTAACAGGATTGGAGGGAATGCATAGAGGAGACCCGGGGGCCAATCGTGTAAGAGTGCGTCTCTCGGGGGTTCTCCCGGAGGGGGAATCAGGGTAAAGTAGCTTCTGCATTTCATGTTGATGTGACTGGCAAAAAGATCGCAGCAAGGCTGACCCCATTTGTGGGAAATCCTGTCCACAATCTTTGCTTAAGGGACCACTCGTGCGGCAACAAGATTGCCCTGCTCAGTTTGTCTGCTATTACATTGGTTCTCCCCGGGATGTGCATTGCCAACAGAAAGCGCTGGGAGGAGACAGCCCACTGCCAAACTCTGAGGACTTCTCGGCAAAGGGGGTAAGACTTGGTCCCGCTTTGCTTGTTCAAGTACCAGACTACTGACATATTGTCTGTTTGAATTGCAATCGTCCCTAGAGGAAGAGAGTCCTGGAAGTACTGCAACGCCAGAAGTACTGCTCTCATCTCCAGAACATTGATATGCAGATGTGATGCTTGATCCGCCCATGTGCCTTGGGCAGTCTTTCCCTGAAAATGCCCCCCCACCCTATCAGAGAAGCGTCCGTGGTCACAGTGGCTACTGGAGGGGGTAGTCCAAAGGGTCGTCCTATGGTTATATGAAGAGACATCAACCACCACTGGAGATCTCTCTTGCAAGAGTGCATAATTAAAATCATGTGATTCATTGGAAGTTAATGATAAGACCATTGAGTGAACAGCAGCCAATGAAGAATCCGATATGCATCCTTGCTAATGGTATGGCTAAGATCGCTGCAGCCATCAAACCCAATACTTTTAAAACTTCTGCGGCTGGTGCTCTGTCTTTTGATACCAATAAGCTGACATGCTGGCAAAGAAGAAAGACCCTCTTGATTGGTAGTCATAGAGTGGTAGTTGAAGTGTCTAACTCTGCCCCTATAAAGACAATATGCTGTGATGGCGACAAGGCAGACTTTTCGGAGTTGACTGTAATGCCTAAGTGATTGCAGAGTGTCAGCGTGTATTCCCTTGCCTGAATCAGTTGATGCCTGGTGGTGGAGGTAAGGAGCCAATCATCTAGGTACAGGAAACACCTGGAATCCTAGATGCCTCAGGTGAGCCGTGACCACTGCCATGCATTTGGTGAACACTCTGGGGGCTGTAGTGAGACCAAAGGGCAGGGCTCAAAATTGATAATGATTGGCTCCCAGCCAGAAACGCAGAGGATCTCTGGATGGCCTGGCCATTTTTATGTGGTAGTACGCATCCTTGAGATCTATCGAGCACATCCAATTGTCACCCGCTAAAAAGGGAAGTATAGACTGTAGCGTGACCATCCGGAACTTCTCTTTCTTCACAAATTGGTTGAGTCTGCTGAGGTCCAAAATGGGTCTCCAGTCCCCTGTTTTCTTTGGAACCAAAAAGAATCTTGAGTAAGTTCTGGATCCTATTTGGTCTGCTGGGACTAGCTGGATGACTCTTTTTTTTCTAGCAACTTGTGGACCTCTATAGTTGCTCGTTTCCTGTAACTGGGTGGAACAACCGGGATTCTCCTTGCAAGTGTGGGTGGAGTGGAGAACGGTATGAAATACCCTCTGGAAATAATACTTTGTACCCAGCTGTCATTTCTTATATCTTGCCAGGCATCTGGGTACAAAGATAAGCGATCCCCGACTACCTCCAGAGCAGAACAGTTGGGCCTCCTTTCAGGAGCGCTGATAGGGTTGACCAGAGAAGTGATCTCTGTCACCCTGGTGCTATGGACCCCCTCTGCCGCGAGGGTGGCATCTTCCATTATTACCCCCTCCTTTGCCCCTAGAGGGGGTTCGCCACGTGTGTCCTGAAAGGCTCCTTGGGTTTTTCGGAACCACATTTTTCCTCCCCTTTGGCCTTTGGGGTAAGACTGAGTAGGGGTGCAAAAACGATCTCCGACGGCAGACAGAGTCTTTCCCTCCTGTTCACACCCGGTCAAAGTTTCTTTCACTTTAGGCTCAAAGAGAGATGAGCCATTAAAAGGGGTGTTCAGAAATGAAGACTTAAAGGGCTCCACGAAGGAACACAAGTGCATTCAGGAATGTCTTCTTAGAGCAAAACACTTTGCCTTACATGTCCCATCAGCTGCATATGATACGAGATGCATGGATGAGTTCACAATGGAATTTAGGGTAGCAAGCTGGGTGGCAACTTTGTCGGAAGTCCCTGTGGCTACAGTACCCTGAAGAGTATCCTCCAACTTCTTAAGGAGATCTCTTTGCAGCCTGGTGAAATGGGTCATATAGTTCAGGGATCAGAGTGCAAAAGTCATTGAACTAAATATGCATTTCCCATATCTATCCATGATCCTGGACTCTCTGTTAGGAGGATGGATAGACAAGGAAGTCTCAGACATTTCCTTTCTGGTGGCTGCTGCCACCATCACGGCATCCACAGGGACTCCTTTGGACAAAAAGGTTTTATCTACGGGGGCAGAAATAAATTTATTAGGCCTCTGAGGAACAGGTTCCATGGACTCCGGTGACTCCCACACCCTCCGAGAGATCAGCTCATGAGCTCATCAAAGGGTGGAGACACCCACAACATGGAAGGTTGAGACCCAAAAGCCTTCAAGAGAACTGACTCATCCTCAGTAGGGCTTTTGGACTGCCAATCACCCCTCTGCCTAAGGATCTCGAGTATCTCCACAAAGGAGATATCCTCAGAGGGGGATTGTGGGGACCCTTCTGACTCATCCAAGTCCAGTGTCAGATGTCAAAGACTCCTGTGGGGAATCCACGTGTCTCCTCTTGCACAATCTCTTCCTGGGGACCTCCTCAGTGGGAGCCTCTGGGGAGATCTCGGAAGAGAAGGGGGTGCCCTGTGGGGCTACCTGAGGCTTGGGGTCTCTACGCTTAGCCTGGATGATGGAGGCAGAAGTGGACACAGGTACTTTGTGGGAAGAAGAGGCAAGACCTGCTGTCGGGGATGTCTTTGGGGACAAAGCTCTCCTCATGGCTTCGAAGGCATCACGGCTCTGATGAGAAGGAGTCGCCGGTCCCGAAGGCACCTCCCGCACCGAGGCTGTGGGTTCCGAGCCGGAGGTAGGAGCCAAGCTCACCCGAGCTGAGGCCCCGAGAGAAAGAGTCAGCACCGACAAATTGGTGCGACTATCCTCTCCAGACCCTACAGGAGTGTGTTGGCTCCTAGACTCCCCGGTCAGCGCTGAGGACGTCAGAGTAGATGGAACCAAGGACACCAGAGCAGGTCTCGGCTCCAAAGGCTCCACGATCAGCAGGTCAGCCCCCTCCAGCTCCGAAGATCTGGTACTGCTCGGAGGAAGAGCAGTCAAATCCAGGGTGGTGGTCTTCAGTTCCGACGTTAGGGTCAGAGCCAACAACTTTAGCAAGCCTGGTGTCTGTAAGAGCTTCTGCACCAATCGGTCCATATCCAAATCCGAGAGGCTGACAGAAGACCTAGAGGAGTGCACTGACAGTGCCGACTGAAGGAGTGGAGATCCAAGTCTCTCAGATACCGGCTCCAGAACTGTGGGCTGGCTCCAAAATGAAAAGACACTCGGCTCCAAGAGCTGTGGAGCCTATGTCCTGGAATTATCTTCCACTTTTTTAGACTTTTTTGACTCTTTAAATGCCTTGGAGTCTCCTGAAGATTTTGAAGACTTAGAGGACTTGTTTGCTCCAACCTGGTCACTCAAAGCTTCAGAAAAAGGATGCTTCAGCAAGCCTCTATCAACAAGCTTCCTTTTCCTCTCCAGTAATAGCCTCGAGGAAAAGGAGTGGCAAATAATGCAGGACTCATGCAAATGTACAGCACCTAAGCAATATATGCACTGAACATGCCCATCAGTCACAGACATCTTTTGGCCACAGTCTGGACATTTCTTAAATCCAAACTTTGGGTGTTTGTCCTTGTCCTCAGACATATCCAAAGAAAAATCCCTTTAGGCTTAACACTAAAAACAAAGCCACACAAGCCTAACTAAGTCACACTCAGTTATTATCACAAAATCCATGCCTAGGCTCAAAGTTAACAAGCCTAGAAAACAGTTAATTAAACCAGAACAACTAAGAAAACACACACACACTCTAAACAATGGCCCAAGGGAAAGAAGGGGCAACACTAGCTAAATATATATATATATATATATATATATAAAATTAAAGAAAAACAACCAGGCCAAACACACACAATTTTATAGATATATACACACACACACACACACACACACACACACACACACACACACACACACACACACACACACATACACAGCCCATCAACTCCGAGATGAAAGTTAGATATAGCAGCCAACTGGACCCAAACTGTTGTGGCTGCAGCTCTTTTATTAAAGATCATAGTCAAGAATTCTAATATGGACGTCAAGAGGGCTTGATAAGGATCAATGTTCTGCTTAGAGGCCCATATGGAAAATCTCTTCCACTTACTAAGATATAATCTTCTGGTGGACAGCTTATGGGAAGACAAAAGGATCTGCCTTGTCTCATTGGAAAGGTTATGAAGCCTGGCTTTGAGGGGAACTGGAGCAGCCAAGCTGTTAGCTTCAGTGACTGCAAGGAAGGATGGAGGTCCCTTGACGGATGTGTCAGAAGGTCCAGAACTGAGTCCAGAATCCATGGATCCCCCAAGAGATGATGATGAAGAAATGGGAACCAAATCTGCAGAGACCAATGAGGGGCTATAAAAATGATGGTCCTTCCCAGCGACTTTGCTTTCTGTAGAAGTCTGGGTATTAACGGGATTGGAGGGAATGCATAGAGGAGACCCGGGGGCCAATCGTGTAAGAGTGCGTCTCTCGGGGGTTCTCCCGGAGGGGGAATCAGGGTAAAGTAGCTTCTGCATTTCATGTTGATGTGACTGGCAAAAAGATCGCAGCAAGGCTGACCCCATTTGTGGGAAATCCTGTCCACAATCTTTGCTTAAGGGACCACTCGTGCGGCAACAAGATTGCCCTGCTCAGTTTGTCTGCTATTACATTGGTTCTCCCCGGGATGTGCATTGCCAACAGAAAGCGCTGGGAGGAGACAGCCCACTGCCAAACTCTGAGGACTTCTCGGCAAAGGGGGTAAGACTTGGTCCCGCTTTGCTTGTTCAAGTACCAGACTACTGACATATTGTCTGTTTGAATTGCAATCGTCCCTAGAGGAAGAGAGTCCTGGAAGTACTGCAACGCCAGAAGTACTGCTCTCATCTCCAGAACATTGATATGCAGATGTGATGCTTGATCCGCCCATGTGCCTTGGGCAGTCTTTCCCTGAAAATGCCCCCCCACCCTATCAGAGAAGCGTCCGTGGTCACAGTGGCTACTGGAGGGGGTAGTCCAAAGGGTCGTCCTATGGTTATATGAAGAGACATCAACCACCACTGGAGATCTCTCTTGCAAGAGTGCATAATTAAAATCATGTGATTCATTGGAAGTTAATGATAAGACCATTGAGTGAACAGCAGCCAATGAAGAATCCGCATATGCATCCTTGCTAATGGTATGGCTAAGATCGCTGCAGCCATCAAACCCAATACTTTTAAAACTTCTGCGGCTGGTGCTCTGTCTTTTGATACCAATAAGCTGACATGCTGGCAAAGAAGAAAGACCCTCTTGATTGGTAGTCATAGAGTGGTAGTTGAAGTGTCTAACTCTGCCCCTATAAAGACAATATGCTGTGATGGCGACAAGGCAGACTTTTCGGAGTTGACTGTAATGCCTAAGTGATTGCAGAGTGTCAGCGTGTATTCCCTTGCCTGAATCAGTTGATGCCTGGTGGTGGAGGTAAGGAGCCAATTATCTAGGTACAGGAAACACCTGGAATCCTAGATGCCTCAGGTGAGCCGTGACCACTGCCATGCATTTGGTGAACACTCTGGGGGCTGTAGTGAGACCAAAGGGCAGGGCTCAAAATTGATAATGATTGGCTCCCAGCCAGAAACGCAGAGGATCTCTGGATGGCCTGGCCATTTTTATGTGGTAGTACGCATCCTTGAGATCTATCGAGCACATCCAATTGTCACCCGCTAAAAAGGGAAGTATAGACTGTAGCGTGACCATCCGGAACTTCTCTTTCTTCACAAATTGGTTGAGTCTGCTGAGGTCCAAAATGGGTCTCCAGTCCCCTGTTTTCTTTGGAACCAAAAAGAATCTTGAGTAAGTTCTGGATCCTATTTGGTCTGCTGGGACTAGCTGGATGACTCTTTTTTTTCTAGCAACTTGTGGACCTCTATAGTTGCTCGTTTCCTGTAACTGGGTGGAACAACCGGGATTCTCCTTGCAAGTGTGGGTGGAGTGGAGAACGGTATGAAATACCCTCTGGAAATAATACTTTGTACCCAGCTGTCATTTCTTATATCTTGCCAGGCATCTGGGTACAAAGATAAGCGATCCCCGACTACCTCCAGAGCAGAACAGTTGGGCCTCCTTTCAGGAGCGCTGATAGGGTTGACCAGAGAAGTGATCTCTGTCACCCTGGTGCTATGGACCCCCTCTGCCGCGAGGGTGGCATCTTCCATTATTACCCCCTCCTCTGCCCCTAGAGGGGGTTCGCCACGTGTGTCCTGAAAGGCTCCTTGGGTTTTTCGGAACCACATTTTTCCTCCCTTTGGCCTTTGGGGTAAGACTGAGTAGGGGTGCAAAAACGATCTCCGACGGCAGACAGAGTCTTTCCCTCCTGTTCACACCCGGTCAAAGTTTCTTTCACTTTAGGCTCAAAGAGAGATGAGCCATTAAAAGGGGTGTTCAGAAATGAAGACTTAAAGGGCTCCACGAAGGAACACAAGTGCATTCAGGAATGTCTTCTTAGAGCAAAACACTTTGCCTTACACGTCCCATCAGCTGCATATGATACGAGATGCATGGATGAGTTCACAATGGAATTTAGGGTAGCAAGCTGGGTGGCAACTTTGTCGGAAGTCCCTGTGGCTACAGTACCCTGAAGAGTATCCTCCAACTTCTTAAGGAGATCTCTTTGCAGCCTGGTGAAATGGGTCATATAGTTCAGGGATCAGAGTGCAAAAGTCATTGAACTAAATATGCATTTCCCATATCTATCCATGATCCTGGACTCTCTGTTAGGAGGATGGATAGACAAGGAAGTCTCAGACATTTCCTTTCTGGTGGCTGCTGCCACCATCATGGCATCCACAGGGACTCCTTTGGACAAAAAGGTTTTATCTACGGGGGCAGAAATAAACTTATTAGGCCTCTGAGGAACAGGTTCCATGGACTCCGGTGACTCCCACACCCTCCGAGAGATCAGCTCATGAGCTCATCAAAGGGTGGAGACACCCACAACATGGAAGGTTGAGACCCAAAAGCCTTCAAGAGAACTGACTCATCCTCAGTAGGGCTTTTGGACTGCCAATCACCCCTCTGCCTAAGGATCTCGAGTATCTCCACAAAGGAGATATCCTCAGAGGGGGATTGTGGGGACCCTTCTGACTCATCCAAGTCCAGTGTCAGATGTCAAAGACTCCTGTGGGGAATCCACGTGTCTCCTCTTGCACAATCTCTTCCTGGGGACCTCCTCAGTGGGAGCCTCTGGGGAGATCTCGGAAGAGAAGGGGGTGCCCTGTGGGGCTACCTGAGGCTTGGGGTCTCTACGCTTAGCCTGGATGATGGAGGCAGAAGTGGACACAGGTACTTTGTGGGAAGAAGAGGCAAGACCTGCTGTCGGGGATGTCTTTGGGGACAAAGCTCTCCTCATGGCTTCGAAGGCATCACGGCTCTGATGAGAAGGAGTCGCCGGTCCCGAAGGCACCTCCCGCACCGAGGCTGTGGGTTCCGAGCTGGAGGTAGGAGCCAAGCTCAACCGAGCTGAGGCCCCGAGAGAAAGAGTCAGCACCGACAAATTGGTGCGACTATCCTCTCCAGACCCTACAGGAGTGTGTTGGCTCCTAGACTCCCCGGTCAGCGCTGAGGACGTCAGAGTAGATGGAACCAAGGACACCAGAGCAGGTCTCGGCTCCAAAGGCTCCACGATCAGCAGGTCAGCCCCCTCCAGCTCCGAAGATCTGGTACTGCTTGGAGGAGGAGCAGTCAAATCCAGGGTGGTGGTCTTCGGTTCCGACGTTAGGGTCAGAGCCGACAACTTTAGCAAGCCTGGTGTCTGTAAGAGCTTCTGCACCAATCGGTCCATATCCAAATCCGAGAGGCTGACAGAAGACCTAGGGGAGTGCACTGACAGTGCCGACTGAAGGAGTGGAGATCCAAGTCTCTCAGATACCGGCTCCAGAACTGTGGGTTGGCTCCAAAATGAAAAGACACTCGGCTCCAAGAGCTGTGGAGCCTATGTCCTGGAATTATCTTCCACTTTTTTAAACTTTTTTGACTCTTTAAATGCCTTGGAGTCTCCTGAAGATTTTGAAGACTTAGAGGACTTGCTTGCTCCAACCTGGTCACTCAAAGCTTCGGAAAAAGGATGCTTCAGCAAGCCTCTATCAACAAGCTTCCTTTTCCTCTCCAATAATAGCCTCGAGGAAAAGGAGTGGCAAATAATGCAGGACTCATGCAAATGTACAGCACCTAAGCAATATATGCACTGAACATGCCCATCAGTCACAGACATCTTTTGGCCACAGTCTGGACATTTCTTAAATCCAAACTTTGGGTGTTTGTCCTTGTCCTCAGACATATCCAAAGAAAAATCCCTTTAGGCTTAACACTAAAAACAAAGCCACACAAGCCTAAATAAGTCACACTCAGTTATTATCACAAAATCCATGCCTAGGCTCAAAGTTAACAAGCCTAGAAAACAGTTAATTAAACCAGAACAACTAAGAAAACACACACACACTCTAAACAATGGCCCAAGGGAAAGAAGGGGCAACACTAGCTAAATATATATATATATATATATATATATATATATATATATATATATATATAAAATTAAAGAAAAACAACCAGGCCAAACACGAGGCCACTACAACTAAGCTAAACTATTAAAATAGTACACAAAGGGAAAGTAAGCTATAAGAAACTACAGAAACTACTCTATAACTAATCTATGGAATAATATCAAAAAATTAGAGAAATAGCTTGTGAAAAATGCATTTTTGATGAATATTGACTCGAGCAAAACTGGAACCTCTGAGATCCGTGCCACAGCAAACTAGATCGGAGGTAATTCCAGCAGTGCATCATGGGATAAGGGGCTTGGTCTCGAGCTACTGGTAAACCTTGAGCTTTGCAAACGGCCGTATCAGAGCCGATCCCATCAGTAAAGAATGAACGGCAAGGTTGACAACTTCACATCAGTTCTTTAGGCAAAATGCAAAAGATTAAGTGGCAACTTTGATGTGCATAGCAGAGAAATAGCTACCAACTAACAACTAAAATAGGTCAGGTAATAACATCTGGCTCAACAATACTGAGCTCTCTGTTAAGTGTTAAGTGAAATAAAATGTAACCAGTAAGGAATATCAATTGGCATATACAGAGAAGTACTTATGTGGTCATCGACAACTTCATCACACAAAAGCAGCAAAAGAAAACTGATAGCTGTAAAACCCAGAAATAGAAACAGTCAGAACGCAGTCTTCAACAGAAGAAATGTGTTGTCCATAAACAAGAGCTGTAAACCATTCTCAGTATATTTTCTACAAACTTCTAGCAAGGAAATAGAAATTAACCTCCAACAATGTGCTGTCCTTAAAACATAAATTGTAGAGAGAAAGAAAACAGGCCATAAGATTTAATGCCTTTATACTGTCGCACTGATCCTGCATTGACAAGTCCTTTAAAATACTTCATATGCAGCACAACTGCTGTGGTAAACCAGCGATGACAGACGGATAAATGATAGAGCAGAACAGTGCAAAACACGCTGCAGTCATGAAATGGAATAAATAGAGAAATGTCTTTTATCAATTTCCTCAGGTTAAGCAAACACTAGTTTGAGATCAGGTATTATTTGTGTTCTCTGTTCATTTTTGTCCCTTAGTAGTAAGTATTGTTGGTTCTGCCATTGTTATGGCTTTGGGCTTCTCAGCTGAAAGCCTTTTTAAACCTGTATTCAGGGTTTACTGAGTAGTAATTATTGTGTCATCAGAAGCAGAGCATAGTATACTAAGTGGCATCCTGTCACATTAGTGGTACAATAAACAGCTTTAACTAGATTCTGTACTAAAATTATCAAAGCACACATTAAATATATGTTCAAGCTTTTTGTTATGTGTTACAGCATGCAGAGTAATTTGAGGTCTCAGGCATTGCCTACCAGCTTCCTATGGTGCTTTTATTCAGAGTTCATATCTGTTCTAGCTGTGCAGTACATTGTACAATAGGAATGTATGAGTATGCATGCAGACATACTGGGAAGCCCACTCTCAAAACATGTGTTACTCTGAGTGACAATGCCTTGAATGAGCTTGAATTACTCATCAAGAACTTCTCATGAATAAAATGCAATACCATTTTAAGGATAGTCCATATGCTTTTATATAACTTACTTTTTGTTAAAATAAAAAATATGTGATTTTAAGAATGTAATGACTACTCTAACAGTGAAGTAGACAAGTGAAAAATGAACCACATGGTTCACATGGCTGTAAGACTGAGTTCTATAAAAAATACCCATACAGTGTGTGTGCTGTGAAAAAGTACTTCTACTGAAGCAACAATGAAGCAGACGTATAACATTATCTGGCTGCATTCCATTTCTAATATGTCTTATTATCCCTGACAACAATCAGTCAAGCACACAGTTCCACACTACTCACTTCCTACTCCTGAAACTTCTCTGTGACTTCTATGGTCTGAAGTTCCTACTGTTTCTCCTACAGTTGCTGATAAGAAGTTGGATGTCATTATCTGGCTGATGGCATTTCCACTTAAAGTATTTTATCACGCTTTCGTGACTTACCTGTTACACAGGGAAAAGCTAAATTCATTTGGGCTATGGTTTTAATAACATTTTATTAAGTTTTTATTAAAAGAAATGTCCCAAACATATGAATAAACTTGTGCAAACTGTACTGTGGCATTTAACTCATCAGATGCTGAAATGCAATCCTGTATCGTGACAAAACACTTTAAGTGATCAATGCTGAGGGTTCTGGTAAAAATCTTAATAGACTCTTTTTTTGAGCTAAACTCTTGGCTACATCAGGAACCTCCTGACTGAGCAGGAGACATTTCCTCTGCTTCAGAGATTAAACTTGCAATTTATTACTACAAGACTGAAACTGTTAATATAGATTTGTCTCTAAGGCTGTTGTGGCATTATTAATTGTGCTCATTGGATGAACAGAAAGTAAAAAAAAAAAGTAAAAAGAAAGTGTAGCTGCCAAGAGGTCAAGCTGAATCCCAGGCTGAGGAGGAGGACTGTTTTGAAATTAACACTGAGAATTTGCTGACTAATAAATCAAGGGTAGGATGGAAGAACAGAGTTGTCAGTGAATACTGTAAAAAAAGAACGAGATTAATATGAATTTGTTAGACTGTATTCAGAGGTCAGATAAAAGAACAAAAAAGTGGAAGAAGCCTTGAGCTCTCATTCTGGACAAGGCAGATTTGAAGGGGGGTATGGAGGAGGTGACACAGAATAATCACCTTTCAAGTGATGATGGAACTCAAAAAACTAAAATTGTGGATAGAGAAGACAGAAGTAGATGCAAACAGCTATGCTTGATGCAAATTCCTATAAAGTTTGAGAGGGTGAATTGTGTGGAATTCACATAAGATATGTTAGTGGAATGGATTAAAGTGCTTAGAGAAGAGTTAGGAATTGAGAGAACCCTTTTTTTATCCTTCCCACAGTCACTCCAGGTGATATTTCCTAGACCCCTCTTTGCGCCTTACCATGCCTTTGAAGTTAAAGAAAGGATTTTGTCAAAACTGTAGACTCCCAAAAAAATAATGATGGCAGAAACAAGAGAATCGTGTGATCATGGATTGTTTAGCTAAACAAGGCAAAAGAGAGAGAAGCTTTTCATAATGCAATTAAGCTTTCCAGGAGAGTAAATTTTAAATATAATATTCTGTATCTAGTCTGCTTCCGACTGAGATTTCCTGTGGAAGCAATCACATTTTATACTCATGAATATGCAGAAGCTAAGCTCCAGCCACTGTTTCATGAGGGAGGTAACAGCTCACTGCATATTGTAAGTATTGCAGAAGAAAACTCTCCAACCACTTCACAACAACTGAGAAGGAAAAATGGATGCGTTCATAATCTTTAAGATGAGAATTCTCTGTCTCATATCACCTACTTAGAGGCGATCTCTACTTGACTTACAAAGCCATGTCTGACCCAGCTCTGTTAGAAATGCTACATCTAAAGAAATCCCAATCCCTCCGCACCACATGCTCCAGAGACCTCAACCTCATTACCACAATCAACAGAACATGCTGGAGGGGCAGAATCATATCCCAGAGACTGCCCATGCTATGGAATAGACTTCCCATACATGTCAAGCAGAGGACGTCACTGGCCTCTTCAAGAGAAACCATGATGAGTGGATGGGAAATAGAAAATTCACCTCAGGGATCAGTCCAGTGGCTTTACTCAACAGAGGCACTGGGAACAAAGGTCAGGTGGCACGATGCCAGGGTAATCCTATGGGCTAGGCTTGTAAAGGCCCCAGGCCCATTAGCCTAGCACACACTTATGATCCTATGAATGTAGAAAGGCATAAAAAACTTTTGCAGTGAATCAGAAAGGAAGTAATACAAAATATTTATTTTAATTAAAGCTGCAGATTCTGTCAATGAAGGCTAATCTAAGGTGTTGATTGTATTACTTGAAAAGCTTTCAGATGGCTGGACATTTGGGGTACAGAGATTCACCTAAACTGAATGTAGGTTATACTTCGTCTTCTAAACCTCAGTCCTTGGCTTTTAAAGAATCACATATCTATAAGGCACTGAAGATTCAAAGATTTCAATGTAAGTACAATTTTCCTGTATGCAAGGTGGTGTGCATTACTTTGGTGCACAGCATTCCAGATGTAAAGCTTTGGGTCTATAGTGGTACTTCTCATTAAGAATCAATATTCTAAGACAGAATTTGTGTCTACATTACTGATAATAGTTAAGGAGAACATCTCGGAAGAAAATTGTTGTTTCCACCCCGCAGCATAGCAACTGCACAGGCACAAACTGTTAGGGGGCACAATAGAGGGATCCTGCATTGTACCGAAATGACATTTTTTTTTGTTGTTGTTTTTGAGGGGCTTTTTTTTTTTTTTTACCCTTTAGTTGAAGAGCTGTAAGGAGCATGGATTTGTAGGAAGCAGACTGGTACAAAAGCGACAATTATCTATCTATAATAAATGCCAAAGTCTTTTTTTTCCCTACTTGAAGACATGGGGGGGCATGGATATAGCAGCTGTTAGGAAGCTGATTGGTAGAAATGTATTAATCGGCTTTCTACAGTAAAAGCCAAAGTCATTTTTTGTGCTGAACTTCATCATATCAAGGGGCTTAGAGGGTGGACCTTTATGAAGTTTGCAAAAATTGTGTAGGTCTGTTTAGAGGACATGGTGTAAATGATAAAGAGCCTTAGTGAACAAAGTCTACCCTCTCAGTCACTTGATTAAATGAAGCTCAGCGCCTGGGTAAAAGCCTGCAGTAAAAAACACTGTTGGCCAGCAGAAGCATGAAACAGTGAAAAAATATACTAAGTAGTTTGCTGATTAAACATATCTTTTAATAATCAGACCGGTTTCGGCAATAAAATATAAGCCTTCATCAGTGATACACTGATGAAGGCTTATATTTTATTGCCGAAACCGGTCTGATTATTAAAAGATATGTTTAATCAGCAAACTACTTAGTATATTTTTTCACTGTTTCACGCTTCTGCTGGCCAACAGTGTTTTTTGGTTTGATCCGGCCGTGCAGTATCTACGTGCATAGCATAATGTTTGATTAAAAGCCTACAGTGTCACTACCCTGACAAAGTACGGTTACTACCCGTCCCGTTGTCAGCGGGACACTCACGGGTTGAGTCTTTTCATCCTGTTGCCCGCATTGTCAGGCAGTGGGACTTTAAAAGTCCCATTTTTAAGTGTAGCAGAATTGCCATGGAAAAGCCGAAAATACTTCCAGTTATTCCACGGCAATGCAGCTACGTCACCAACCGGGACCTGCAGTTAGAGGTATTCCCAGTTAGGTCCAGGTGGTGTAATTCAAGCAGCAATTGGCTGCAAGGATGGAAGGGGGCATGGATTCATGTCAGAAGAGCCCTACAAAGGTCGCAGCTGTAGAGCAATTTTGTATGAATGCTCTACAGCTGCTAATAACTTCAGAATCGGAAAGGATTGAGATAAGCCAGCAAGAAAGCCAGTCAGCAAGGAAGCTGGCCAGCCAAGAAGCCAGCAAGGGAGCCTGCTAGATAGCCAGCAAGGAAGCCAGCCAGCCAAGAAGCCAGCAAGGAAGCCAGCCAGCCAAGAAGCCAGCAAGGGAGCCTGCTAGCCAGCCAGCCAGCCAAGATGCCAGCAAGGGAGCCTGCTAGCCAGCCAGCCAAGAAGTCAGCAAGGGAGCCTGCTAGCCAAGAAGCCAACAAGGGAGCCTGCTAAACAGCCTAGCCACTCAGCAGACAGAGAGCCAGTCATCCAGCTAGCCATTCCAGTAGGAAGGAAGCCAGCTAGTCCAGCAAAGACTACTGTGATAGTGGTAAGTACATAGTATTTTGTGGCTTTAGCTATTTAAAATGGGAATATCGTGCTTTAAGTTTTTAATGTTTAAAGGTGAATGGGGGTGCAGTACACAGTACTTAAATTTGTACAGTGGTTATTTTGAGACTTTCAAGTAGTAGTTTTAAATGGGAATATTATGCTTTATTTAAGTTTTTAATGTTTAGAGGTAGATGCGGGTGCAGTACGCAGTATTTAAATCTGTGCAGTGATTATTTTGAGATTTTCAAGTAGTAGATTTTAAAGATATAATACCTGTTTGTGTGTATGTATATGTAATTGTGATTGTTGTTGGGGGTATGTTTGGGAAGCGTTACTTTTTAAAGGCTGAACCGTGTGTATAGAAGTTTTGTTTATTTCTGGTGGGAGGCAGTCTTAAATATAAATGTAGTGTGATGTATTTCTATTGTCATAGCTTTTTCAGGGTACTTTCTATTTGCAGATAGAAAATGTTTGAGGATAGTTTGGCCTTTTTTGTGTGGAAATGTGTGCAAATAATGCTGTTTTTAGGAAGTTAGGATATACTGTTTAGGTCATTTTTCCTGTTTTGGCAAGTCAATGTGCATGTGGTACAGGTCTACCTTTTGAGGGGGAATGTTAATAGTTAATGTAGTGCATTTATTATTCTAGTAGGTACATGTTGTCAACCTGATGAAGCTGTTTCAAGATTGTTTTCATTTATAGTTGTAAATGTGCGCATTTTATTTTTTATGCTGCCTTTAATAAGGTTAAAATGTCCTGCTTTGCTTGTAATGTATGACTGTGGGGGTGCTGATTTTGCTTTGGCCTGTTTATTGCATCGCTGTGCTGGGGAAATTACTATTAATTGCTATGTTTTGAGGTAAAATGGATCCATGGAGTCTGCGGTACATTGTAGTTTATTTTAGCTGCTCTTGCAAGAAGTATTCTTAAAAGTTAAATGTTTTCCTTTTTTTTTTTTTTTTTGTGGATGCATGCTCAAAAGTTAATGCAGTGGTTTGAGTTTTCAGTATGCTGCAATGTCACAATGTTGTACCCATAACTGTAATAATGCATCTCTAACACCTCTGATGTCGTGGTGGGGGTGTGGCCAGTGTCATATTGGTCACACCCCTTGTCCTTCTGGCCACACCCCCATGTCCCACTTTGGCCTTGTTAAAAGGTGGCAACCCTATGACAAAGCCACATTCATAGGTTTATAAGTATTTACTAGGCTAATGGCCACCATGGCCTTTATAAGCCTAGCTGTGCAACCCAACTCAACTGCGTTCCCTTGTAACATGTACATCCACACTGAAGGGATATGCTAGTTAAGAATGGTATGTTAGTTGTGGGGGTTGCTAAAAAGTTAGGTGAAGGGGGTGCATTAGTTAGGGAATGTTTACCGTCAGCCCCCTCTATAGGAGATATGAGGGCCAGCACAGGGATGAATTTATGATTTTCCATACAATGATCAACGGTTTTCATTTGAAAAATATTAGGGATGGACTCTGCTTCACATGGATAGGGAGCCTATTCCAGAACATAGAGATCCTTTGAGACACGTCTGTCTCACCAGCATGTTCTATTTATGTCACAAGCAATGTTTAAATCCCTGGATCTAGTGTTTCTGGTGTTATTTGTTTTGTACATGTGCAAAAGCTCCATCAGGGCTAGATCTAAGGATGCCTTATATGCTAAGAATAGATCACCTCTCAGCAACCTCTAAAAGACCAGGTATAGAGAGAGGGGTCTAAGGTGATCTGTATAGGACAGTGTGTTAATACCCTGGAATCTAGTCAATGATAGGTCTGATAAGGGCTGATTAGAGTGGTGCTATAGCTTCCTTGGACATAGATGCCATACCCTTTCTTATACGTTGTGCAACACAGAATGATTTTCTTGCTATCTTGGCTACATGTTGATCAAAAGTCAGATTACTGTCTAAATATGTTCCCAGATCTCTAGCTACCAGGTTAGCTCTTAGGGATGTGTCATCAATGGAGTAATTTGCCTGGATGGACATTTTCCCAAAAGGCCCTATAATGTACTTCTTTGCAAGGAGTTTTAATCTGTGGTTTTGACACCAGTTATTTGTCTGCAATAGATCCTCCTGCAGGTTGTTGGTGTCATGGGGGATTTTATGATGGCTTTCAAGCAGCCATCTGTGAGCTTGGTTAGTCAGTGGCCCTTGACATTAACCTTGATCTCTGAGAAGTAAATGCCAAAAAGGAGTTGGCCCAGCAGGGACCCCTGTGATAATCTGCTGGTGACCTGCCTCTTGGTGGAGGTGGTCTCACCAATCCTGACTTCTTGGGTCCTGTCTGTGAGTCAGCTGGCAATCCAGTGAAATATGTACGGATTTACACGTAATTTGGTAAGTTTGTCTGCAATACCTGAGTGGGGTATTGTATCAAATACCTTAGCCAGATCTTGGTAGGTTCTCAAAAAGTCTACAAGTTTAAGTAGGCATGACTTTCCTTTGTTAAAACCAAACTGGGATGGGTCCAGTGTCTGTAGGTTGCCAATATATGTGTTGATCATTTTCATAATTTGTTCCATAGCTTTGCATATTAGACTAGTTATGTTAATATGTCTGTAGTTCCCAGGGTCGGTTGATGGTCCACCCATTCATGGGAAGGGGTGATAACTGTTGCCATACTTCATTCACTTGGTATGTAGCTTGTTTTGATTCTGTAGTTGAAAAGTGACTCAAGTGGTCCTGACAGGTCAAGTTTCAGACTATTGAGGAGAAAACCTGGGATATTGTCGAGCCCCACTGAGGCTGTGTTCTTGGCCTTGGTGAGCGCCACTGTGACCTGCTCTCTGCTGATAGTTGGAGGAGTTATGCTGGTAGGGATTTCACAGGGGTGGCGGGGGGAAATACGGGCTGAAGTTTGAGCTGAATTTTTTGGTCAGCAGATTTGGTGTGTCATACTACTCATGGAGGTGGTACCATTTACTATAAATCCAGGACACTGTTACATATTACCTTTGAGGTGTTTGAGATAGTTGTAAAAGGTCTTGTAGTTGTCTTTAGCCTAAGAGGTTATAGTTAGCCTTGTTGGATTTAATTAGTCCTCTTAGTTATCAAGCTGTTGTCATTATGACAGTTTCTCTTTCAGATTTTTGCCATGACTTTTTTCCTTTTGTTATATAGCCTGTTAAGATTAGGAGTCCATAGATGGTGACCTATAGCCTGGTAAGAAACTCTATCTCAGGTGATTTTCACATGGATGAACTTCAGGGTATCATCCAGTTTAGCCAGGCTAGAGGTATACTTGTTGCTAATGTTGATTGAGACACCTCCACCATTAGTCCCCGTCTGTAAAACTAATGGTCTAAATGTGTGGAAGGCACTGTAGCCTTGCACTGCCAGAGTACGTTCTGTGGCTTTAAATCATGTCTCAGTGATGGCACAGATGTTTATATTCTCCAGAGTGAGAAGAGCTTGTAGGGTAGGTTTTATTTGCTAATGTCAGTGGGTTTGTCATTTTGGCATTGTCTAAAAAAGGCTGTAAGGGGTGGATTAAATTTTTAGCCAAAATCTGGAAGCCGGGGGGGGGGGGGTAGGTGCAGAAGTAGGCCATCTTTGGCAAAACATTGTGGTCTGTTGACCATGTCCTCCCAGGCTGGCAGATCTTGAAGCCCCCTGAACTGACACCAGAAACTTAGCCAATTGTTAAAGTCAATCATTTTTTGCTCATACTGTGGCATCATCCAGAGCTCTTCCAAACAATCCAGTATTGGTTTGTGATTGACTGTGCAATAGCTTATTAACAGAAGTCTTTATTTGAATTTATATTTTATTTTTTTACACACTGTTTTTCACTGTTTGTAGTAAGGAAAGAATAGCTTTTGCAGGAAGATTTACTTTGATATATTTTGTTGTTTTAACTTTAATTTTTACTGTAAGTTGTTTGAAAGGGATAGGTTTAGACAGGCAAACTCTAGCCATCCCAAGGGGCCCAGTCGGTTATAATTTCACACAAACTGCAGAAAGGAAAATCCAGAGCTTATCTGAACAATCCTGTCTTCATTTGTGATGTATTGCTCTTTATTGTTAAAAAGAGGTGTAACTGCAAGCAATAGGGAGCAGAAGCTACTGCACTGGATGTAAAGGAATTCCAGCTTTTGTGTGACTTTCACAACCTTTACAGTCAGAGCAACAAATTTACTGTACTTCATTTAATATTTAATTGTATATTAGTTGTGTGACTTTTCTCTTAGAAGTTGATTTAAGTTTTCTTTGAATCCTGTGATAACTGATTTGGCTTATTATTTTATTTTAGACTTTCTTATTTATTTGCACCTGAATATGGATTCGTTAAATGAGTATGTCATTAGTGATTTGCTAAAGCACAAATATCTTGTACAGTGTAATAAGTACTACAGTAAACTATCAGTTAACCGGAACTCAAGCAAACAGCACTCTCAAGCAACAGACAAAAAAAAAAAAATAGAAGAAATACAGTACAATTTTCATATGTTGCACTTTTGCCCCCCCCCCCCAGAAACATACATTACGTTTTTAGAATTTTAGAGTTTTAAAAAGGAAGATATGAATAAATTCCCTCTCTCCCCAACCTGAGAACAAGTGAAAACAAACAAATAGTATATGGTACAGTATTAGTCAAGCCTATTTTTAATAGTAACTCTCAAGCAATCAGAAACTACAGTTATGCAGCATCTACCAATCCCCATGGGTGTACCAATCCCCATGGGTGCCAGTTAACTGAGAGTTTACTGCAGAAGGAAATAAAAAAATAAAGAAAGGAACAAGTTCACAACAACTAACAAAGAAGAAAAATAAACTGATAAATGTCTGTAAAGCGAAGAGAATACATACTGAAAAAAACACTGTTTATTATGTAACATACAGATTACAGGGACTGATAACATTTTTCTTTCAGAAAACCTTTAGTGTACAGGAAAAGGCATCATTTTTCCAAAAGAGAAGGTAGAACAAAGAGACAAAGGGCAGGTGAAAAGGAAGAAATCAAAACTGAACATGGAAGGATTGAAAAACATTACTGCAAGAAAAAGAGAGGAGAAAGACAGATGTCAACAACGTGGCTCAAGCTGTGGAGGTAATAAGCCAGCTGGATGAGAACTGTATGCTTCTAAATGTAATAAGCAATGAAAACAGTGGGATTAATTAGACTAATTTTGATGAAGATCACTCATTGTTGAATTAGAAGTTGAAGATTCTTCAATTATTAGAGGAACTGATAATTACATTTGCAGAGAAGATAATTAACATTGAATAGTATTATGCTTGCCATGAGCAAAAATAGAGGATGTGAGACAGGCTTTAGAATGCCTTAATGTAAGGAAGTACG
The DNA here is from genome assembly GCF_019279795.1 of Protopterus annectens. NCBI lineage: Eukaryota > Metazoa > Chordata > Ceratodontiformes > Protopteridae > Protopterus > Protopterus annectens. The sequence goes on from NC_056729.1 coordinate 257,789,752, forward strand.
GGTCTGTTTTTATTCATGTTGGTACAAATGATATCATCCACAATGACTCTCTGGCTGTTAGTAGTGAAATGATAGCCCTGTTAGACAGCATAGCTTGCATAGGTGTTGGGGCATATTTTTCACAAATCACATAGAGAAAGGAGAGTCATGCCACCATGAATGAAAATATTTTTAGTAAATACCTACATGAAAACATGTCCGGTTTTAAAAAAATGGAAATGTGTAGAGCATCTGAGCTTAATTTTGCGTACATGTGTTTAGACAAGATGGCATGCACTTGTCAAGATCAAGGAAGAGAATTTTCGCAGTGAATATTTGGAAATATTTGACCAACACAAAGCAAGATTTTTTTTATGTCGAAAATGTAACAGTTCACAGACAGCAACATTTGATGTATCGCTGATGGTTGTTAATGCTTGCAGCATTGATAATAACTTTTTTATTGGAAAATTTGTTACAATCATACAAGATTGAGGATGTTATTGTTTGCGAAACATGGCTAAAGAGCAATGACAGTAAACCAGTTCTGTCACGGTATAAATGTTTTTACTGTAACAGATATTCTAACAAAAAATCAGGTGGAGATGTTATGATAAGAGATTAAAGATAGCTATGAGACCTGTGATTATTACATGCTCACTGATAACACTAATACTATAGACTGTGTAACTGTGACAATAAAGACTACCCTGAAACATATAACAATTGTTGGGAGTGTATAGACCACCAAAGTTAAGTGCTTATGACCTAGAGGAATTCATACATTTCTTGCATGAAACACAAGAGAAGAATAATAGTGGCTGGTGACTTATATTTACCAGAACCAGACTGGAATAATACTGATTTAACAGTAGTAGGGAAATTACTCACAGTGTATGTACAGGAACAATGATCACTACAGACTGTAAAAAAAAATACCAGGGAATGGAACATATAGAAGGAACATATGCATTTTTTGTGTTCCTAAAGAAATTACTGTTACTTCATGTCAAGTTTTACCATTGTTGATGTGCAGTGATCATGTGGTTATAAAGGTTAATTTGTTGCTGGATAATTCTGCCAAAATGATATCTAAGCGAATGCACAGAAGGTTAATTACAGATTATATGGAAGCAAAACAGTCGCTATGTAAAGTTAACTGGAGTGAGGTGTTCAGTGGAAAAACTGCAGATGGAATGTGGTAAGTTTTGAAAGAGAAATTGTTTGAATGCAAAAAAATGTTTTAATATCAGGATCTAAGCACACAATGTCAGGAGGATATATTTACATAAGAACAAGATACCTGATTAAGGTGAGAGACAAAAAATATATAAGAAATGGAAAAGAGGTAAAACTACAACTTTGAAAACTGAAATAAATAAGATGGGCAAACAAGTAAAGCATACTGTGAGACAAGATCAAGAAAAAATTTAAGATTTATATAAAGATATTTAGCATAATATGAAACCATTTGATAGATACATAAGATGTGGAAGGAGTAAAGATATATAGATTGATAAACTGTGTGTAGAGTCTAAAATTATTTATTTATTTAACATTTATTTAACATTTGTTTACCGGGAAAGTCTGACTTGGAAAGAAGCCAATTTTCAGCTGAGGCCCAGGGAGAAAAGTTCTAGATGCATGTCTTTGTAACGTGAGAGGAAACCGGAGCACACAGAAGAAACCCACATGAACACAGGGAGGACATACAGACTCTGCACAGAAGGCGCCCCAGCCAAGAATCAAGAACCTCTTGCTATGAGGCAACAATGTAACTGCTTCACCACTGAGCCATCCGCGATTTATTCTGAGAGATTTATTCTCAGACACAACAGATTATAGATATATTTACAAAATCTTATTCAAAACTGGCTCTATACTTGGAGTGCTAAGTTGTCCTAGTAACATCCAGGTAACCTCAAATACTGAAATCAAATGAGATTATAGAAAAAAGGACAATGCAAACTGGATTCAAACAAAGCACAGGGAGGAGACTGAATTAATAATAATGATCTGAGAACTTCAGCAAGAACTTACAGTAACACTATGTTATTCACTAGGTCAGATAAATGTGGATAGATTCCTAAAGATTGGAGACATGCACTTTTAATATTAAACCTATCTTTAACTGAAAGGGGAGTAGTACAAACCCAGAGTCATACAGACCCTTAAGTCTACTTTCATGTTGTAGAAAAATAATGGAAAAGGTAATATTGGAAAAGTTATTGTCAGAATTGGAAAGGTTGGGACTTGAAACCATGTAACAACATGCTTATATTGAAAAAATCTATTACCACCTGTAACATGATGTCCTATAATAATATAGCAGCTATGAATGAAAAAAATGTGCTGTGATGTAATTTATATAGATTTAACCAGCATTTCATAGGGTCATACATAAAACACTTCAATAAATTAGAACAACTAGTTAACGATGTACTCTTGATAAGATGGATAGCTGTATGGCTTAGCAACAGGACATAGCAAGTATCAGACAGGAATTGGACAGGTGAAATTCTTGGTTACAGTCAGGGTGTCCCACAGATAGTGTATATTTGCAAAAGAACTTGATTAAATTGACTATTTGGGCACAGGAGAATAATATGCTAATAAATACATCAAAAAATAAACATAACGAGATTTGGGAGACATAAATTGAAAAGTGAATATTTAATACAGCACACGGTGATTGAAACTGTAGATTCATTTAAGGACCTGGGTATATGGGTAGATTCAGCTTTGAGTTTTTCTAATCATATCAATCAGTTGGTTAATGACAGTTATAGAACTATAGGTTGTACAAAAATATTTATAAAGGCTAGGAAAACTGAAATGATGAAGTCATTGTTTGCTAGTTACAACAGACCCAAACTTGAGTATGGTATAACAATATGGAAACCTTATAAGAAAACAAGCATGAGTAAACTAGAAAGGGTACAGTGGAAATATGCCATGAACATCCATGGATATGAAAAGTGAATAATTTTGAAATACTAAAATATATGAACTTGTACAGTATCTCATATAGATATTTAAGAGGAGACCTTATTGAGGTATAAAGGGTATTTAGATACAGCTATCTCCGTGAATGTTTGGGAATATCAAAATGCAGTAGAGAATCATCAGACAACCTATCTAGAAGCTTCTATAGAAATGAAAAGTGTACTAATTGGTCGACCCCTAACCGGGAAAAGCCGAAAGACACAACAACAACTAATTGGTTCTCTGACAGAGCAGCTGATGAATGGAATAGCCTACCAAATTACATTAAAGCAAGCAGTAGTTTAGATATTTTTAAGAACAGCCTGGACATTTATTATGAAAACAAGTGTTTTGATATATTGGCAGGCTAGAAGAGCATTAATGCCCATGCTTGAAATATTTGTATGTATGTATTCATCCTTGGTGAAGGCAGAATGCTGTTTAGTGCAAGGCACATTCCAGTCTGGGATACATACTAAGAGAAGTCCTTAATGTCTCACTTCATACAGTATACAGAGGTACGGCTCTGGCCTTTTATGCCCTCATGGACTATGATACAATCATACTGGTAACTGCAGTACAAAGACTTGAGTGGTGTGTAACTTGACGGATCCTGGCTCAATTATATAAATGCATGATTGCTTATGTCGTAAGTAATGGTTTAATAAAGATGTTTCTTATTTAAAACAAAAGGGTTAGGAATTGAATAATTTATGCAATAGTGCTTAGGTTATATGATCTATAGCAATATATGTGAAGTATAATGTTTGTTAATGTTAATTTATTATAGTTTGATTACTTTTGTAAAAATGTATATTTACCTATGTTACAAGTGATAACTCAATAAAAGTGTTAAAAAAGATAAGCAATTGACTGTAATATTTTTCTTGTCCAGTCTGGTGAGTGGGATATTTGTGTGTTGTACAATATAGTCCCCCAATGATACGAGTCCTGGATAAGTTGTTTTCTTGGCTTATGGGCTTTGTTTTCAGGAGTCCATTGGGTGTAGGCTTATGTGCGGTGCTTGTTGTTTGCTTTAGAGCTTGCTAAGGATAAGCGTTGCCGCTTGCAAGGTTAGGAAGTCCTTGAGGTTTGGGGAGTTTGCTTTTTCGTGTCTTAGCATAAGATGGTCTATGAGTGTGGTGGACACTATGTGTGGTGGATGCAAAATGTGTATGTTCTTGAAAACCTTGCTTGTAAGTGAGATTTTTGCTTCCAAGAAAGTTGTATATTCTTTTTTAAAAACTCAGGTGCTGCAATCAGTTTCCATGACCTCCACCATTCCTTGTTACTTCCCTAACCCATCAGCTCAAAACTCAAAAGTGTGATGCACACGTCAGTCATATTTTGATGGGGGGACTCAGGACCACTCTGAAGGAGCTGTAGACTTCTTCAGACCAATGTTAATGGCAGAGAAACAATATTCCTTAACTGTGTTTCTTGATTAAACAATGCAAAGCTTAAGTTACAAAATATTGTTTCTCTGCCATTAACATTGGTCTGAAGAAGTCTACAGCTCCTGAAAATAGTTTAGTAGATGAAAGCACTTAAGGGGGTGGGAGGTTGGCATAATGGTTAAGATGTTTACCTTGCAAACACATGGTGCAGGGTTTGATTCTCACATGGTATAGTAGGCTAGGCTTAAAATGACCCACAAGGGCAGTTAGCCTAGTAATAATCTATGAACCTTTCACTTTAGTGTCTCAATGAAATTTCCTTTTAGTTTACCCAAACTGTGCTTCTATTTATCTTTAGACACAAAAAGGGGGAATAGTGAAATGGTCAATGGCTCAGATGGACTTGTTATTTTTAGCTGTGAAGAAAGCAATTTCCAGAAACTGGAAACAATGGCACAATTGACCCAAGAAGACATCAAGCATATTGTGAAAGAGGTAAAAGAAAAGAAATTTTCATCATTATATGTCTAGATACAATAAAAATACGTTGAAATGGATGCCTTGGATATTATATATAGAAGGAACATCTGAGTCATGAATAATAATTTTAAGGTTGTTATACAACACATTGCATTTTCCTTTGTATTTACTTGTTTTTAAAGTTCTGCTGCAGTGTAAAGCCTATCTGAAAAAAGATGTAAGCTGTCTGTAAGTACAATGTGTTCCAAATGACTGTTTTTCATACATGATTTATTTGATTAATAGTTAAAAGAAAAAAGTTTGTTTTGTAATGCTGTTTGCAAATTTGGCTTCATCAGTTAAAGGATATCTGCACCCAGTAACTAAAAAAAACCTTTTCAGCACATCTTAAACTTTTCTACATTACTAAGTTGTTATACCCCAAAGTGTCCTGAATGGCAGAATGGAGGCTGCTATGGGTAGCATGATTTTAGTGCCTCCCTGATGCTATTTTAGAGGGACAGAGAGAACCCTTATGAAGAGAGGATCATTTACTGTGATTCTTATCATCAGCTCAAAACAGTACTGTGATTGCCTACTTTTGACAATCAGCATTAATCCATATTTTTCATTACTTTGCTTCCTTTGATTTTATTAGTGGTCATCTCTGATACGGCATTTTTTAAGGAATGCTTGAGTGACTGGCTTAAAAATGTAGCTAAATTAAATTGTTCTTTTCAAAGTAACAACTGTAGTTCAGTGTTCAAGTGTGAGAAATCTGACCCCTGTGACTAATAGCAGTTACTTGAGCTGAGTTGGTTTGTGCTGCATTGACAGTTTTAATAATATAGTTAGAATTACAGTCTTTTGTGTTCATCCTCCTTCACCAAATCACTGACTTGTCTCAACAAAACAATATATGCATATGAAAACACCAGAAGAAACATGCACTTTTCCAGAAAATATACAGTATACAAAAAATGCAAAATCAAATACTGACAGGAAATCAGAAACATAAGATGAAAACATTTTCTTTGTGGGACTCAGACTTTGATTAAAGGAAAAGACATAAAATTTGTGATAAGAAACACAAAATAATAAACTAAGTTTGACTTGTGCTTTCTTGTTTATTTGCATCTGAAAACCAGGCTTGAAAGTCTTTAGTCTCCAGGCCACACTGTTTATCTGAAGTGTGATGCTAGCAAGCTGGTGACTGATACACAATAGTGTTTAAATGTGCCTTAAGAGCCATTGCTTTTTAATGGCTCTGTAGTTGGGACAGGTGACCTAACCTAATTGTTTGCTACTGTTATAGCCTTGATAATGTAACAGATGATGAGACAAATGTAGAAAAGAAATGCAAACAGAAATATGTTTAGACATAAAACCGATGAAAAAAAATTTAATTTTCTGTATATGACATGTTTAGTGCTGGATTATAGAAAAGGAAAATCACTTTTTGTAAAGAAAAACTTGACATCTGGGTGGAGTTCTCCTTTAAAAATAAACTCTTGGCTAGATCTGCCATGTCTCTAGCAAACACTCACATAAAAGATTTTAGTGTTGCCTGTCAGCGGACTGAAATACTTCATACTTATATTTGCTGAGGCTCATGGGTTTGCAGAAATATATAATTTCAAATTCAGGACAGAAGAATAGCTTGATGTTTTCAGGATACACAAGGACAAAGCTGGTGACAAAAAAGTCTATCACGCTATAATAAATTGCTATAACTAGCTGTGCGACAGGAGCCTGTAAATAGGTGCTTTTTAGAATAGTCAAAACAGCTCCTGCATGTTCGTAGATCAAAATAGCACTTCTATGAAAGGGTCATTGTATATGGAAGCATAAAACAATCTATCAGACCAAGAAAAAAATTGTATGGCAGGTTAGCACATAGTGCTAACATGAGCTACTCATGAGCTTTCATCTACAGTTCTGAGTTTGGTTCCTCTGTCTGCTCTACATAATCTACACAAAACAGAATGAAAATGTTTCCCACTATAACATGAAGTTTTCTGCAGTATTACTTTTCTTCCCTCACTCTGTTTTTTTCTCTCCCTAATTTCATATTCCCTAAATGGGAAAACCAAGCTGACAAGATTTCATTATTCCATGTACTTATATCATTACATCAGGGAGACAAATATTTTCTGTTTTTGTCTGTCCATTTGCTGATAAATGAAGTACTATAGGCTTGTGTTTAACAGATGTAAAAAGAGTATAATTTGTTCTGTTTCAGAAAAAACATTTGATTCTTTTTGTGACCATCTCCTTAAAAACCTTTTCAGGGACATCAGAATGTTAAGGATGAAACAGCTGCTAATGTATTTGATTTTGTTCAAAACTGTTACTCCAAGTCATGTCCTGGCCCCATGGAGCAGGGATAAAGCTCAGACAGCACGTTAAATGTCCTGTGTTTGACTAGTGACATGGGTGCTGGAGAGACCAGGCAGGGAAGATGGAAGTGAGCAGCCAGTCCCAGCTTGCCCATCCTGGGGACTGGGCTGCCTTGCTCATTGCAACAGCGACACCTGCTGCAGCGACACCTGCTGGATTGCAGATGTACCGCCACTGTATGAAGGGCCTAGAATGCCCATGCCTGTAAACCATATACACTTGGACAGTAAAGTGCACATGTACAGAATCATGCATGCACTTTCCAAAGCAGATATAGAGAAGTATGCAACTCTGTCATGGTGGTGGGGGATAGAAGAGTCCACAGGATTTGCAGTCCGACCCACTACCTAATAACTGACAGGTTTCTTAGATGAAATGTAAAGCTATTCACATATGACTAATATAGCACACACATTTATAAAAGACTGCCACTGCAGTCTGTATTGTTGCTGACGATTTTTTATTGTTCCTGTAACAGATTACACTAGTTTGGTCTTAAGCGCTGTGTTTACAGATTTTAACTAGAAAATCTATTTATGATGTACTGATTAGCTCAGAAAAAAAGCCAAATATTTACATCTATCGGCGTTTAGCATTTTAGGCCTGAATGTATCCATAAAAAATGATAAAGTAAAAAGTGAAAAGTTACGGGTATTCAGAAGTTATGTAGCTGAAACAGAAAAACTGGTATGTCCTGAAGGTGTAATTTTGGTATATCAATTCGGCCTCCACTACAGGAGATTTAAGGTATTACGCATTGAAGAGTCTACTTTAACTGGGACATTCCTGGAGTTTTTATTCATAGGTTCATAGGTAGGTACTAGGCTATTGGCCCAAGGGCCTAAGTAAGCCTAGCCAGCAAAGTTCCCTGGCTTACGCCACCCAAGAAAGTTATTTTCCTGTGCCCCTGTTAAGCAGAGCCACAGAAATGATCCCCGGGGTGTATTTCCTATTTTCTCATCCACTCATCAAGATTTTTCTTGAAGAGTGCTAATGAGGAACTTTGCTTGACATATAGGTTCATAGGTAGGTACTAGGCTATTGGCCCAAGGGCCTAAGTAAGCCTATTTGAATGCTTTTTCTGTGATTTTTTTTTTTTTTACCCTTTGGTTTAGAATTAAGTAAAAGGAAAATCTCAGCTTCCTTCTTGGTTAATTTGCAGTGATTACAGACCAGAAGAGCTCAGTTGATGCTTTGGTGAATTCCCAAACTTGCATTCCCTTGATCCAAAGTTGAGAAACAAAAAAAAAAAAAAGTGTTCACAACTGCAGAGCTGTAGCAAGGAGCTACTGCCGACTTCTTGTTTCGGGTACATACATCTAAACACATTCATTTATGCAGCTGTGACATCAGGCCAGGCTATTTGAATGAATGCTAGCACTGCACTTTTACCCAATGAGCAATTCACCTGTGGGAAAATGTTGCCTCCTGAAATCCTGTACCCAGTGTACTAACCCTTTCCCCAACCCCCCCCCCCCCAACTATGCTACTGCTCCTACAGGCACCCAATTTATATGATACCCATCTCACTCTCTACAAAAAGAAATATGAGTAAGAAGAAATAGAAAATTCTAGTGAAAACATACAAAAGTAAAGAGTCATAATAAATATTTACAATTCAGTTCATTATTCATGTCTTTAGCATACAACGTGCTAAAAATACACATTGCTTCTTTCCATAATGAAATATTAGATGCATTTATTAACAAGTGTTTAAGTTTACATTCATACATAACAAAAAACAGCACTGTAACAAGGATGGGATGAAGGGGGCAGCTGCCTCAGCCACAAATTCTCAGAAGTCACAGTCTGCGTGGTGATTGGACATAGGAGAAGTACCAGTATTCATTTCTGCAGCCACAGCTGATAATGTGGCTGTTGAAATGAATGCATTTAGCAGCTTAAGTGTAGCATGAAGCTTGCATAAGCTGTGTGCTAGAGTTCAAAACCTGCCTTTTTTTCCTTTTTGATCTTCAACTTTGGAAAAAAGATCTGTTTTCTTATTTTACTAAAACTGTACCTAGATAAAAAAATGTCTGTTACATTCTAAGAGAAAATACCCAACAATTGCACTTGTTGCTGTAGCATTCTTAATATCCCTAAAATATTTCAAAATCTATAGTCTTAACATTCAGAGAGTCTGTCCAATATAATGTTTTCCTCACGGACACTTTAAAGCATAGGCTATACAGGAAATGTAACACCCTTGCGATACATTAACAACAAACCTGCTGCCATTGATCTGATTACACAAATAATTGAATTGTAAATATTTATTATGACTCTTTACTTGTGCATGTTTCACTAGAATTTTCTATTTCTCCTTTCTTATATTTCTTTTGATGGAGAGTGCCTTGTATATCATGTAAACTGGGTACATGCAGTTAATGTAAATTTACCCAGAAGTCAGAATGTAGACATACAAGCTCTTTTCAATATTATAAAATAAAGCTGAGTTTTCTTTTTTGCTTGACTCAAGAAAAGGTTTGACTGGTGAATGGAGAAGAGAGATACATTGGAGGAAAGTCTTGTGGAGCTCTTTAATGAAAATGTGAAATGGCTGAAAGATGAACTTTGACTGAACAGTAACTCAAGCCAGAATCAAAAATCTGTGATAAGGACTCCAAAATAAAGTCAGAGCTGTTAAAGGATTTAAACCCCAAAACATAGGCTAAATGAAAACATGGGCCAACTTGCACTTACATGTTATTCTTGTATTAGGTCTCTGAGCAGAAACAAGTATACAGACTAGCTTGTCTGAGTATGAAGGGTCCCCCAGCCATCATTGGAAATGGAGAGACCATGCAGCTAGGCATAAGGAACAGAGGTACCCTGGCTGGCCTCAGATAGAGAGGAGTGTCTAGAAAGTGAGTCCATAGAAGGGGAAACCAAATTAGCTGGTGCCGAGACAGATATTAATCTTTTGCAACTTGACTGTCTCTAGAAATATGGAGAAAAGTTTAAATACAGAAAAAGCATAAAGGAGACCAGTGGGCCTGTTCTGCATGAGTGCATCATTGGGATGTCATCCTCAGGAAGGAATAAGGGAAAAGCAGTTAATGCATTTAGAATTGACTGGGGATGCATCCATGTCATAGCAAGACTTGCCCCAGTGACAGAAAAGAGTTCTGGCTACAAACTTTTCAAGGAAAGACTCATGAGTCATCAGAAGACAGTGGCTAAGCCTGTCTGGTAAAGTGTTTACTTGCACAGGGACATGCCTAGCTGCATGAAAAGAAACTATATGCAGAGACCCATTCCCTAACTCTCATGACCTCCTGGCAAAGAGGGAAGGAATGGTATCCTCTTTACTTGTTCACGTTATTAACCACTGCCACATTATTTGAGTGCAATTGCATCTAAGTGAGGAAGTCTTGAAATGTCTGCAAAGTCAGAAGGGCTGGCGTCATTTCTAGAATACTGAAGTTCAGAATGGCCTCGGGCTTTCTCCATGTGCCTTGGTTGGTCTGCTTCAGAAAATGCCCCACCCCAACCTAAAACAGAAGCACCTGTGGCAAGTGTCCCAGTTGGAGTTGCACTGAAATAGGCTGAACTCAAGAATCCACTGTATGACCTGATCCTTCCACGTCTTGGATATCTAGACATGAAAGTCTAATAAAACCAACACTGTCCACTGTAATACTTTCATCAGAATTTGGGTATAGGGGACCCCCTTAAATAGAGGCTTCCATTAGAACTCATTTCTTGAGACATGTAACTGCTGCTTCCTGTTGATTTTTCAGAATTTGTGAGACTAATGAATTTTGTCCTGTGAGAGAAAAGTTTACACCTGTTCACAATAAATGCAATGGTCTGTACTGGCATCAGCTGGGACTTCATGGTATTTACCAGTATGCTTAAAAACCAAAACAGAATGGAAGGCCTTGGGGCTGTCCATTGTGGATCCACAAGGAGCTAATAATCCAGTTATGGAAAGACTCTCATCCTCTGCAATATGAGATGCATTCCAGCCAGCTCCATATACTTGATGAATACCCTGATGATTTATTTAAGATCAAATGGGAGGGACTGAAATTGATAATGAGTGGTTCCTGCGTAAGGAAATAAACTCCTTGACTCCTTTGCTATTTTGATGTGAAGGTAAGCACCTAGGAAAAACAAAACACATTTAATCTTCTTCCTTCAGGCCATGTAGGGAAGGATTGTACTGTAATCCTGCATTGGAATGAATTGATTTAAACCAATCTGAGAATGGGCCTGAGGTCCTTTGTTTTATTGGGAACCAAAATGAACCTAGTGGGATCTGTTGGTTTGTCTTTTGATATAGGCTTAGAACCTTTTTGATTGCCACAGGATTCGAATGGGATGGGGATGTCTGCAGAATGTATTCTGGGAAAGCAGAGGAAGAAAACTGGATAACCTGTTGATACAACTGGCCTCACCTACTTTTCCCATATGATAAACAATCTATAGCAACAAGTGGAGGGACAGATGACCCCTCACTGCCACCAAAATGGAGGAACCCGGGAAATCCTCTAGGACCAGACTACAGACATACCCCTAGGGAACCACAGTATCCTTGACCAGTTTGCTGAGGTTGTCCACCTCTGGGTTAGTGGCTATTTTGGAAGTTGCCATGACCCCTATGACTTCGTCCAAAACTGTTACTTTCCTGCCATTGCTGGCCATGCCTGAACCACATTCAATGCATTCCAGAAAAAGCGCACTGGGGAGGATCATCCTTAATCCCAGCAGCTGTGAGGGTCTTGTTCGCTTGCTCCTGTTTCTCCAGTCTGGCTTTACTGCCACTCTGAAAAGCAGGGTTCCATGATAAGGAGTGTTCATGGAATTATTGTTTTGTGCAGACATAGCCATGCATGGTGTCTCATAATGATACCAGTGCCTGCTACTCTGGCTGAACCATTCGCTGCATCGTGGACAAGGTGCATGTTTATACTGGATATACAGGATAAGGCTCACATCCAGGATGAAAGTCTTTTTTCTTTAGTTCTCCATCTGGTAACCTTTCCAGAACTTTAGATGCTTTCCGTGACAATTTTTTTCTGGAACCTAAGCATGTGTGTCATATAGTTTACTGTCTTCAAAGTGAATATGGAAGACAAGAAAACTCACTTTCAAAGGTGAACTGTTCCTTGTTGGATGGATATATGTCTGGACTTTCTGGTGTGGGATCTGTCATGAGCGAGTCTGCAACCACTATGGAGCCAACCAGTGAGGTACAAGCTAGAGAGTTCCGGTCTTTTTTCCTGGGACTGAGAATCCTGGCCAGCATCTTTGCTATAGGAGCCAATACAGTGGAGTTATTTCATAATGACTCAACCATCAACCAAATTAGCTTTTTGTCTGGTAGAGTGGTATTCAAAAAGAAGACTTTAACAACTGAAAGGCCTTCTCCAGTATGAGCTTGAATTTGAACGTGGCATCAAAGGTCCATTTTGCTTTAGTGCAAATAATTTCTAGTATCTCCCCAGATGTGTGGTCACCAACAGCAAATCTCTGGAATGACAGTAGATAAAGAAAATGCTGATGAACCTTAAAAGAATATTTTAAGGAGCAAGCCTCCTGTATCCCTCCATGTGGGGGATACTCCAATACTCCCTGAACCTATACATATTTACTACAAGGAGGCACAACAGTGGAGAAAAGAGCAAACTCTACTGTTAATGAAAGTTGTTTTGGCAGTTTTGCTTTGATCTACTGGCATTTGGTAGATTTGCTGTCAATAGACTGACAGGGTCCACAACTGCAACACATTACAAATATGTAACATAACTGTAGAACAACACTGCCTACAAACAACACCTCAATGCAATGGGAGAGGGGTAGCTGTAGTAATAAGAGATCTTCAAATGGTAAATAAAGGAATTGACTGACCATGATAGGTGCATACACACATACAGCTATACTAATGATTTCCACAAGGAAATCTCAGAGTAGAAACAACAAATTACTAAAAAGAGAAGATATAGCCTGGAGCTGTTCTCTAAAACAAGGCAACGCTTGGGAAATCTGGAGAGATTTCGACAAAGAGCTGCTCTTCCAGGAGTTTTATGGGTAAGGGCGAGGAGTTTTGATACCCTGGGAAAAGTTCTCATAACCAAGTTAAGTTATGAAGGACTTAGTCCTGAAGATGCACACTGGAACTACAATCGTAGATCACCCGTCAAAACAAACACCTCAAACTGCAAAAAAAAGGTCCAGACAAAAAAAAAAAACAGTGGGTTTTGTACCTAATTTATGTTTTGTTTGTTTGTTCTTTTTTTTTTATGAAATAGATTAAAGGAAAATAAATTATGTGATCAGGAGGAAAGCCTGACATATAGGTAGAGTTGACTTATGTTTACGGGCTGCCACCCAAAAAAAGTCACTTGTGAAGTACCTACAGTATGATTATATGAGTTAGAACTTCCTATCATAATTAATAGATGCAAGGTCAAAAGTAAATTTAGTAAAACCATGAAGTCTATTTTTACCAACTTTTATCCCATAGACTGAGTTAAGCCTATGTGCTCAATACTTATAATTTATTCTTCAATATGTCATGGTATACATGATTTCAATTTTAAGAGGTCAGTAACAATGCTAGTCACTGTGGTTCTTTCTTAATCTGAATGTCTGTGAGTGTGTCTCTCTCTGACCCTGTGTGTGTGTGTGTGTGTGTGTGTGTGTGTGTGTGTGTGTGTATATATATATATATATATATATATATATATATATATATATATATATATATAGATAGATAGATGTGTCTGTGTGTGTATATAAGTGAATATGGAAGACAAGTAAACTCACTTTCAAAGGTGAACTGTTCCTTGTTGGATGGATATATGTTTGGACGTTCTGGTGTGGGATCTGTCATGAGCGAGTCTGCAACCTCTATGGAGCCAACCAGTCAGTCTTTCTGTGTTTGTGCATAAAATGTGTTTTGAGAGGACTGCAAGCATTAGAGCAGTCAGAATGTTTAATTAAAACATTATTACCCATTATTATCCAAGACCCTTGGTTTAATTAAAACATTATTACACACTACCTTCACATATATCTGCAGTCTACTTTTATAATTTACCAGTCCTTTGATTACATTGTTATCTTACACAAGGCAGATGGTCAGCTTTTTTAATAAAGTTTATTTTAAACAGATATAGATATGATCTACTGCTTTTTCCTCAGCTACTGCAGCTTTTTTTTTCTTTCTCCCTGTCACTGATTGCCTACAGTTTGCCTGTCCCATATGTGGATCTGTTCTTTTTTTTCCCCTTTCTAAATGTACCTTGGAGATACCCCAACAAAACCCTTCATAAAGTAGGTCCACCTGTCTGCTGAATGACATTTAGATCATTGGCCTTCTGATTCTTCATAAATGAGAAGGTTGAGGTAGAGATGTGTCATCATATTGCCTCTAAGAAGGCACATTCTACCCGGTCTTTACATCCCTAGGCACACCATTCTGCTATGAATGTTCAGCTCTTGAAAACATATGCACATTCTTTTATGCATGCCTCAGCCATGAACTTTACATACTAGTAGTGAAACTAATGCAGATCAGCTTTATCCAGGTAATTAAAGGGGCCACTGATACTGTGAATATAGCATATGCTTCTTGAAAGGCAAGTAACTCTGTTGTTGATTTGCTCTGCCACCTACTATAAGCCAAACTCCTGCAAAAAGGCTGCTATTCGAACTTCAGTCCCCAGTGCAGCAGGTGCATATCTGCTATCAAGCAGGTTATAACTACTGAGATTCTCTATATTAAAAAAAGAAGTTATGTCTTACCATAGCATTCCATCTGTCTTGTCGATCTTCACTAATCCTTGACTGCAGGCTCGGTTCAGAGCCTTGGAACCGACTCAGACATTATTCCAGCTCGTGCCTTCCAAAAACTCTCGCGCTAGGCTCTACTCATAATGCTCCTCACCAAATTACCTCAGATCGAATTTACTTATAATAGTGACAGACAAGAAGTAATAGATAAGAGACCATAGCTGTGTGCTTATTATAAAGCCAGTCTTTGGGAATATTCACTCCACCAAGAGTCCTAAGACAGGGCGAAAGAGGGAGGGAATTTCAAGGATTAGTGAAGATCGATAACACAGATGGAACATTATGATAAGACATAACTTCTTTATTTGATGTTGTCAATCTTCACATAATCCTTGACTGTGGGACAGAGTCCCTAGCTACCTGAATCTTGGGAGGTCTCATGGAAGAATATTCAGAATCCTGAGCACCATCAAACCAAATGATGCATGTCCCCAAGAGACCTGGTCCAGTTTGCAAGGAGTAATAAAGCTATGAGGAAATGCCCATGTAGCTGCTGCACAAATATCATCTAAAGAAGCTCTGGCATGAAAAACTGCAGAAGCTGCTATGGCTCTCGTTGAATGAGCTTTCACCGGACATGGTAGATGAAGTCCCTTCTTGTTGCAAACAAAGGTAATACAGTTCTTAAGCCATTTTGCCAAAGTAACCTTAGATATTGGATTACCTAAAGAGAGTGTAGAAAAGGCAATAAACAGTTGGTCAGATTTCCTGATGTCCTTTGTTCTGTGAAGGTAAAAATGTAATTGCCTGTGTACATCTAGTAAGTGTAGACAGTACTCTCCCTTGATGGAAAAAATAGGAAAAAAGACTGGGAGATGTAAGGTTTGATTGATATTTGACTCTGAAACAACCATTCACACAAAGAAAGGATTTGTCCTGAGGAAGACCCTGTCCTTATGAAATATCAAATAGGGGGGTTTGCAGGACAAAGCTTGAATTTCTGATATTCTCCTGGCTGAAGTGATAGCTATCAAAAATAAGGTTTTTCAGGACAAGAACTTTAAGTCACAGGTTGCTGATGGTTCAAAGGGGGAAGAAATGTGAGACTGCAGTACCAAAAGCAAATCCAATGGAGCAGAGGGTTCTTTAAATGGAGGCCTGAGGATTAAGGCTCCTTTCAAAAATGCTTTACAAAGTTTGTGAGACATAAGTGATGAACCGTTGAAGCCAATATGGACGTTAGATATTGCAGCAAGATGCACCTGAATGGTAGAAGCCGATGAGCCAGCCTGATAGAGAAAGGCTAAAAAGTCTAAAACTGTCTACAGGTGCTGCATATGGATCAATATTACAGTCAAGTGACCAATTAGCAAATTGTATTAATTTGCTATGGTACAATTTTCTGGTTGAAGGCTTGTGGTGGGCTAGAATGATGCATCAGACTGTGGAACTGAGGGAGGAATGTCTGGCAATCATGGGAACTAGAGAAGCCATGCAGTGAGCTTGAGATGCTGAAGATTTGGATGAACCATTTCCTCCGGGTGGGACAATAGGTATGGCGCTGGGTCCAGTATACAGGGTTTCTGAAAAAGATCAGGCCAAAAGAAGGTGTCAAGGCCAGAACAGGGCTATGAGGATTATTCTGTTCTTCGACATGTTGGCTTTCTTTAAAAACTGACATATCAGAGGAGTCAGGAGGAAAGCCATACAAAAGACCGTGAGGCCAACTGTGAAGGACAACATCTCTGGGTGACTACCCCGGGGGGGGGGGGGGGTAAGGGCAAAGTAACTGCTGCACTTGTTGTTCAGAGGGATCATAAACAGATTGAGTATGGTTGGCCCTGGTGGAAGAATATTTTTCCCAGCACCAGTAGACTGAGAGACCATTCGTGAGGCATGAGGATGGTTCTGCTCAACTTGTCCACAATCACGTTGGATCTCCCCGTAATGTGCATTGCAATTAGAAAGCGGTTGGAGAAAATTGCCCATTGCCATAGTCCGAGAGCTTCTTGATAAAGAGGGTATGACCTTATTCCCCCTTATTTGTTGATATAGCAGACTACTGACATGTTGTCTGTTTGAACTGCAATCATTCCAGAGGGGAGGGCATCTTGAAATGTCTGCAGTGCTAGGAGCACAGCCCTCATCTGTAGAGGACTGATATGCAAGTTGGCCTCTATTCGGGGCCAAGAGCCATGGACTGCCTTTCCCAGATAATACCCCACCCCACCCTATCTGGGATGCGTCTGTGGTCACTATGGCTTTGGGCTGAGGAGAGACAAAGGGATGACCCGACAAGATTTTGTTGGAATGGAGCCACCAACTCAGGTCTTCCTTGCAACAATTTGCGATCAAAATCAGATGGGACATAGGTTGATTTAACAAGGACCATTGGGAGGCCAGAAGCCATTGAAGAAGTTGCATGTGATATCTGGTCAAGGGAACTAGAGCGACAGAGGTCACCATTGACCCCAGAGTCTGTAGGATGAGTCTTGCTGCTACTCTCTTGTTTTGAATAATCTGATTTACCTGTGACCTGATCCTCTGGAGCCTTTCTAGGGGAAGTGATGCAAATCTGGTGACTGTGTCTAGCATATCTCCAATGAATTCCAGCTGCTGTGATGGTTCCAGATGGGATTTTTTGTAGTTTATAGTGATTCCTAAGGTGGCACAAAGATGAAGGGTGTAATCTTGTGCCTTTACCAGTTGAAGTCTGGTGGGAACGGTAAGGAACCAGTCATCTGGATATGGAAATACTCGGAATCCTTGCAGTCTGATACATGCTGCTACCACTGCCATGCATTTGGTAAACACCCTAGGGACTGAGGTGAGACCAAAGGGCACTGCCCTGAACTGATGGTGACTGGCTCCCAGCCGAAAGCACAGAAATCTTCTGGAGCGCTTGTCTACTTTTATGTGGTAATACGCATTCTGAAGAACTACTGAGCACATGCAGTCATCTTTTTCCAAGAATGGAAGTATATACTGTATTGAGACCATTCAGAATTTGATCTGTTGAACTGATTTCTTCAACTGGCTGAGATCCAAAATGGGTTTCCAGTCCCCTGTTTTTTTTTTTTGGGCACTAAAAAGAACCTTAAGTAAATTCTGGATCCTCTCTGTTCTCATGGGACTGCTTGGATGACTATTTTGTAGAGCAGTTTTTGAATTTCTAAGACTGCTGCCTCCCTGTGATGGGGTGGAATGTCTGGGAGGCTTTTTGGTCTTTTTGGTTTCATTGAAAGGGGAATGATGTAACCTCTGGAAATGATCTCCTGCACCCATTTGTCCATTGTTATTTCTAGCCAGGCAGATTGGTGCAGGGATAATCATCCCCCGACTGCTTTCACAGGAAGGCAATTGGGCCTCCATTCGGGAATGCTGGTAGGAGTTACCAGAGAAAGAATCTCTAGACCCTTGGTTTTGCGGGCCATTTCCACCTCTTGGATGGAGGAAGTCATTACCATGTGAGTCTTGGAAAAGTCCTTGGGTCTTTTTGAACCATAGCTTCCCACTGTGGAGAAGTATACGCCCATGGCAGAAATGGTCTTCCCATCTTTCTCACATCTGGCTAGTATGTCTTTAACCTTGTGACCAAAAAATGGATGATCCGTCAAATGGAGCATTGATGAAAGAAGACTTAAATGTCTCCACAAAGTCACATAAGTGCATCCAGGCATGTCTCCTGATGGCTATACCTGAACCTGCTGCTCTTGTCATCCCTTCAGCTGCTCGAGCAATTAGCCTCATTGACGAATTGGAAATTGATTCAAGGGTGACGAGCTGAGAAGTAACCTCATCTCAGACCCCTTCAGCTACTGTTCCCAACAAAGTATCTAAAATATCTTTAATAAGATCTCTCTGAAGCCTGGTAAAATGCACCATATAATTCAAGCACCTTAGATCAAAGGTCAATGAAGCATATACGTGATTCCCAAACTTATCCATAGTCCTAGACTCCTTGTTAGGAGGATGGATAGTAGGACTGTCTTCTGTGAGTTCCTTTTAAGTGGCTGCCGCCACCACCATGACATCTACAGAATACCCTTTGCCCAGTGTTGCTCATCTTTAGGGGCAGAGAGAATCTGGTCAGGTCTTTTGGGAATCAGCTTGACAGAATCAGGAATTTTCCAGGCCCACTAAGTGATCAGTTTTATGAGATCATCAGCGGGTGAAGGTAGAGGGCTGGGCATGAAAAGCCTCAAGGTATACGGATTCCTCTGAGGAAGGTTGAAGGGTAGACCAGCCACCCCTCTGTTTCAGGATTTCCAGGATGTTCCCGAAGGAAACAACATCAGGGGGTGACCTGGGGGAACCTTCCTCTTCACTGAAATCAGCATTTTCTGTGAAAGAATATTCAGAGTAGTCCAAGGGCTTCCTCTTGCACTTTTTCCTCAAAGGTACCTCTTCAGTGGGATGCTCTGGAGCAGTATCCAAAGAAGATATCACCAGGGTGGATCATTCCTGGGCTTTTGTGCCCTCTGTATCAGAGAAGAGACTAGAGGAAGCTCCGGTCGAGGGTTGGACAAGTTACTTGGCCCGACAGAGAAGCCATAGACTATGAGTGTCCAGTGGACAAGGCCCTCTCCATAGATTGAAAGGCAGGTTCCCCCATAGAGGGATGGGAATCCAGAACCAAAACAGACTCGTTCAGAACTATGGTCCGACCCTTCACCGAGGAAGCCACCTCCAAAGCAGAAGCCAGGGTCAAACTTACATAAGTCAAGGCTCCAAGGGGCATAGAGGATTCTGAAAGAATCGAAGTTGAACCCTGCCCCTTGGAACCAGCAATGAAGCCCAGACCCCAGGAGCTCTCCAGTTTCAACAAACCAAAATAGCTCAAGGCAACTATTGGTACTGGAGAAGGAATTCTGGCCAGCACCAAAACACTCAAGTTGGGATGGTCAGTACCAGGGGCTCAGAAAACTCAGCTGGAGTCGGAGGAGGAATTTGCATGGGTGTAGAAGAAGGCACAGTTCTCGAGCCAACCTGGCTAGGAACCGATTAGGGAGGCAATCCCCTCACCATCAGGAGCTGGTCAAACAGTCTCATAATGTCTGACTTAGACAGGCTCTTAGTGGACCGAATAGAGGAGGCAAATGAAGATCTTGGTGTCCGTCATTCCAAAAAAGGACTCAGAGGACGGTCTGCAAAAGGGTCAACCAAAGGAGGATAAGATGTCTTCGGTATGACAGTCAGTTGTGACTCCTTCAGTACCGAGAGTTCAGCTGGTACCGAAGCTTGAGGTGTCTGCTTTGAAATCTGAGCTGTGGGTTATCAGTGCTGATGAAAGATTATCCTTTCCCACCGATGTCAAAGTGACATTCAGTACCGTGGGAGACTTGGCCAAGTTAGGAGGTGGTTCCAAAGATGGTGAGTGAGATTGCTTTTTCGGTTTTGATGAAAATGAAGAGGAAGAGCTGGCTTCAGTTTTGGGACAAGAGATAGCCTTTATAAAATCAGATTTAAGAAGTCCCTTGAAAATAAATTTATTTTTATACTCTGTCAGAGTTCTGGTGGAAAAGCCATGACAGATGGGGCAATCTTTTTAAAGATGGACACCACCAAGACAATAAACATAGAAGGTGTGTCCATCTGAATTTGGCATTTTTTCTCTCACACTTTTGGCACCTCTTAAAACCAGAGGTGCCTTTAGAGGATATGTCTGCCATTGTAGAAACTAAGGCCTCCTGACACATGCAAATACACCCAAAGACACACTTACAGATAAACCAAAAGAAAAAAGAAAGTTTTTTTTTTTAAAATAGAAAAGGAGGGGAAATTACTAACAATGGTAAAAGAAATTACCCGAAGGTAAGGGGGAAGGTACCAACAATGGTACCTTAGAGTACCTTAAGGTAGAAAAAAGGAAAAAAAAGGAAATCATTCACACTCAGTTAAAAAGAACTACAGAAGTGGGTAGATAAGACAGAAAGATACAAAAAAAACCTAACTTACAGTTAAATAAAGGCCAAGGCGCGAGAGGTTGGCTGAACGCATCTAGCACTACGAAGTGGTAAACGAGATCTGGGGTAATTTGGTGTAGAGCATTATGGGTAGAGCCTAGCTCAAGAGTTTTTGGAAGGTGCAAGCTGGAATAAAGGCAGAGTCGGTTCCAAGGTCACCTTGCTGTTAAATACTGTTATCTTATAAAATGGTATAACCAGGTCAATGAGAAGAAAAATCACTAAAAGTGTGCTTACAAAAGAAAAAAGATATTGGCTAGCTGAGATGGAAGGTAAATAGTAAGGGGACTAATACAACTCAACAGCAAGAGGTACAAGGGAAATCTAGTGAATGAAGCACAAGACGATTGCCTGGGGGGGTAGACAAAAATGAAGATGACACGAGAGAGTGGTAGCATCATTAGCAAACACTGGCTCACGATATAAAAGGAAAACTGCAAGAATAATGGGAGGGGAGTGGCTGTATATAGGTTTTAAGTTTGTGTTCCAGTTATACAAATGTTTGAAAATGCTGCTAAAAAGTAAAGGAAATTATTGATAAGCAATGAAAGCATCAGAATGAAGGGTGAAGACAAGGATCCATATAAGGGAGACAGTGAGAAAAGTAGAAACAAGAATCAAGAAAAAAACAAAAGAAAAAATAGGTAATGCAATTAAGATAACAACATTAGATACAAGTGGGGCTGGGATTAATGACATGAACCTAAATGGTTTGACACATAAAACAAAACCTAACAAGGGGCTAAATGGTTTGACACATAAAACAAAACTTAACAAGGTGCTGATCTACATTAAGCAGTGGGGATCAGGAATTATCACATTACATGAGAAGACACATATAAATAAAAGAGAACATGAGGACATGAGAAAAAAAGTGGATTTCAACAAGGATTTCATGCAGAAGCAAGGGAATGGAAGAAAAGAGGAGTAATTAAATTAATATTGAGGGGCTTAAACATCAGGAAAGAGAATGGAATTAAGACAGTGATGGAAAATTTACTTTATTAAGAGAATACTGAAGAAAAAACGCTATAAGGTACCAATAAAGGCTGTCCTCCTTATCAAACGTGTATACTCCAAAAAGTGATAACCAAGTTACATACACAAACTTTCATTACGAACCAAGCAAAATAAAAACAGATTCCTTCCCCTTCCCCTAAAGGGTCGTCTCTGTCTGAATTACCATTTTCATGTCCAACATTAAAACCATCCCTATCATTGTGTTGCATGCTTTATGTGTTATCTTGAAACCTAAATCAAGTAACTGAAACACTGCTGGTGAGGGAAAGAAAACAGACACCAGAATCTAAATTTTAACGTTTTTGTTCGATTTAATGCTAGTGAACTTTCAGAAACACACCCAAATGTTTCCCAGAGTATAAATACCTATCAAAGGCATCACATGTAATGAATAACCAATAAAAATAAATTTTCAATTTACTCTAATAAATAATGATATAACCATTACTTATAAAATGTATATGTGTGTGTGCATACACTGTAAATCACAAATTTGTGTAATCCACTACTTACAAAAAATAATAATATTATCTGCATACATGTAACAATTGTAAAACAATTATAAATTTTACATTATAAAACATACACTAAAATCTTTGTGCCTGTAAAAAGCATTTAATGTTGATCATGTCATTTAAACCCGGAAGCTGGTCAGCGTTTAACATGATCTGCCAAACTGCTTTGCGGCACTCTAAAAGTGTTTTAAAGTCACCACTGAAAAGTGCATTGCTTACCCTTTCCAATACAGAAAAGGAAAACTTTTTGAACAAAGGACATTCCAAAGAATGTCTAGCTAAAGCGTTTGACATGTCCTTTTTCTTGATGGCCAATGTGTGTTCATAAATACGTTTATTCAAAGTACGTATAGTTTTCCCAATATAAAAATGCTCACATGAAGCACATTGAGCTAAGTAAACTATGTTGGTGGTTTTACATGTGTAATGTCCCCTTGATGTTAAGGTCTTGTTGTTGTGCTTAAAAGTGATTGTGGATGTTCCACTAATAAGTCTACATTGTCTACATGATAGACAAGGAAAAGTGTCTGGAGTTAAGTCACAAATGGACTTTGAGTCTCTGGATCGTCTCTCTAAAATCATCTTGATGTTACATACTTTTTTGTAACTTAAAACAGGACGATCACCTAGAATCTTTGCTAAATCAAAGTTACCTAGCACCACTTTCCAATTATTAAGAATAATGTCTCTAATGGTCGTCATTTCATTGGTAATAGGTAAGGAAAAGGACAAATTATATTTGTCCGTAGTGTTATAAACTACTTCCAATCTATTTGAATCAATTTCGTCAAGGGAGGCTAGAATAGGACTTGCAATATTAGATCTCAATCTAGAAACTTCACCAATAATTTGATTTAACCAATGCGTTCCATATCCCCTGTCTATAAAGAAACCTTTTAACTTAAAAGTTTCTTCCAGGAAAATGTCATCTCTACTAGTTAATGTGCGCAGAGTAGTTCTGGAAGTATAGCAGAGCAAGTGATGACGTCAGACGCCAGGGATGAGAGACTCACAACGCCAAGGAGAAAGGAACAACACCAGGGTAATGATGCTACAGATGTTGGCGGTATCAATTGACCATCCAGGGCTTTTAATTCCCAGATGGAACAGGACATACAGCCAGACATTTACAGACATACGCCGACATGAATTTCAATGAATGGTTGCACAAATCCTTTGCTAGTGCAGGAAGGGAAGGAGAAAGACGGCAACCGCTAAATGCGAGTTACAAGGACAGATGTAAGACTTTTAAAAACCAGTTGACCAGGTATAAATCTTTAGCCTTGGTCAATTGGTATTTGTCTAAATGTGTTGAACAAAAAATAGTGCCGAAAGGCCTAAGGTTAAACAAATTTCCTAACAATACTAAAAAAAAATACTGAGTTTTTTAAAATTATTAGTAATATTTTGAATGAATGTGGTATTGCGATTTTAAAAGCAATGATTAAAAATAATGAAATGATAATGGAGCAATGTAAATGTGATATCGAGAAACTTAATCAGGAAATAAATGCAGATCTTTTGTTCACTGTTACAGAATACAAAAACATATATTGTAGAACCCTACAAGATGTTGATTTTTTTAATTATAAAAAAATCACAAAAGGAAAATCACTAAGCTCAAGAGAGATATGGAAGATTATCAGCAAGGAAGGGCCTATTATTGTAATATTAGAAGGAGGAATGTTGGTTATAGAAATGTTGAAATGAATACAAATTATGGTGAAGATAGAGAATATGTGAGGTTTCAAGATAACACATACAACATGCGACACAATGATAGGGATGGTTTTAATGTTGGACATGAAAATGGTAATTCAGATAGAGACGACCCTTTAGGGGAAGGGGAAGGAATCTGTTTTTATTTTGCTTGGTTCGTAATAAAAGTTTGTGTATGTAATGCGGTTATCGCTTTTTGGAGTATACACGTTTGATAAGGAGGACAGCCTTTATTGCTGCCTTACAGCGTTTTTTCTTCAAGGTGGTTAATGGTGACTGCATTTGTGAACATATATATCTCAACAAAAACTAAAAAGGCTGAACGTAGGCAGATGTTAATGGAAATAACAGTATTTCAATAGTGGATTCCGATATTAGCAGGGGATTGGAATGTGGTAATGGATGGGAAGGATGTGACTGAAGTGCCCAAGGCAGGAAGGGTAACACCAGAGGCAAGATTTTTAAATGGTTTTGAAAAAGTAGATGGGATAATGGATGCAGTGGCTAATAAACAGTGAACACTATATGCCTATTATTCCACAAATCAATTACCCATTCTAAAGACTTGAACTTTGCCTGTGATATAAATAGAACCTTCAGGAGAGACAGGTATGCATACCAGAGACTACCTCTTCTCTGGAACATGCTCCCCATCTATGTGAAGCAGAGTTCCTCCCTAACTCAATTCACTTATAACTTGGACCATTGAATTGGGAAGAGGAAATTCATTCCTGGTTTGGCACCTATGTCTCTATTGGACACAGGCAGCATGTAAATGGTTCATCTCTCAGGACCCTGCTTGTAAATGTCTCATCTCTCAAGCCCCTGCTTACACTTATCACAGGTACCAGAGCTTGCCAGAGATTTGGAATGCATGGCTAGGCTTAAAAAGCCCCATGTGGTCATTAGCTTAGTACACACCTATAAACCTATTAACATAGATCATGGTTAAGAGTAGATATGATATAAATATCTCAATGGAACATCAATATTTAGAAGAAGGTATATTGCCTTACTCGGTGATGATGCTGTCAGATTATGGACCAGTAAGACAGCGATAGTGAAGCCGAGACATAGGAAAGTAAAAAG
This sequence comes from Protopterus annectens, assembly GCF_019279795.1. NCBI lineage: Eukaryota > Metazoa > Chordata > Ceratodontiformes > Protopteridae > Protopterus > Protopterus annectens. Next base: position 257,815,024 of record NC_056729.1, read on the forward strand.
ACATTGGTACTTCTACATAGCATACTTTAAAAAAGAGGAAAAAAGGGAAGTGTAGCCCAAATGATAACTAAGACAATGAAAGAGATGCAAGAATCCCATAAGGATGAAATAATAGGCTACATCCTAATCAAGACAAACTAAAATCCTGGTGAAAAGAAGAGGAAAATAAGGGCTGGAGAGAAAGAGAGAAGAGAAAAATATAAGAGATAGGTTAAAAAGAATAAGTAAGTTACAGGAAGGGGGACTTCTGAGGGGTAGAAATTAGAACAACCTGAAAGTGAGATGAAGTGGGAAAAATATTTGACAGAATTTATTGCAAGGTATCAAAATATTATTTCGATAATATCCTGATAACTCAAAGGCTGCTATTACATAAATTAAGACAACAAAAAGTCAAGAAAGGGTTATAAAGTTAAAGAGAATGACAGAGGACAAGCTAGTAGGGACCCAGGGAAGATAAAATAAATATTTAGAAACTTGTATAGGACATTATGTATCAAACAAGAAGAAGAAAAAGACTGGCTATTGAGAACAAGGACATTTCTGGTAGGGGTGGACATACTAAGATTGCAACAGGAAAAGGGAAAAGAATTGTTGAAATAACAGAGGAAAAGATACAGAAGCAACTAAAAACACAGGTAGTGGGTAAGTCCCCAGGAGTGGATTGCTTCCCAACTTAAGAATGGAAAGAGTTCAGATTACAGATTATCAGGATATGGCATATGATATTTAATGTAGCTTTATAAGAAAGGTGAATCTCAGTGTCATGGAAAGTAGCAATAGTGGCAGTTATAGTAAAAGAGGGAAGAGATCCAACAAATCTAGGATCCTATCACTCAATTTCAGTACTAAATCATGATTACAAAGTATTTAAGGGAATTTTAGTGAAAGGGTTGGCTGAAGCTCTACATAAAATAATTAACATGAATTGTTGGGGATTTGTTAAAGATAGACAACTGTTTGACAGTATTTCAAAAACTCAAATGATTCAAAGAGAAGCAGAAATGGAAAAATTATCTAGTATTTGTAGGATGACATGCAGAAAAGGCTTTTGAAAGGGAGCACTGGAGATATTTATGGGAAATACTACACACAATGGGGTTTCAATTGGATTACACATTCCTAATGGAGGTGTATGTAATCCAGTGGAATATATACTCCTAATGCAGGAAATCTATAGAGATTCAACAGCTAAACTCAAGATAAATAGAGGAATAACAGCAGAGGTTGAAATTGAAAGAGGCAGCAGGCAGGGCTGTCCTCTGTAAATATGACTATTTGATTTGCATTTGGAGCCACTGTTAAAGAAGAAAAGGCAAAGCAAGATATGGGACTGGGCAGGAGAAACTAGCCATGTTTGTGGATGATACGGTAATATGTCTGACTGTACTAGGTGATGATCTCCCCACACTGCTTAAAATATTAAGAAGGTTTACAAAAGTATTACGATATACAATACAAGAAGATAAGACTAAGGTGTTATGTATTAATTATGCCCCAACATACCAGTTAGTACAGCTATGGTGCAATTATAAGTTAAAGTATTTGGAAATATGGCTGACGAGGAAGATTGTTCAAAGGAAACATGGGCAGAAATAAAATTAATTATAAATAGTGTGTTAAAAATGGCTGACAGTAAAGGGTGAGCTGAACCAGAGGATCCAGGCTATTAAAGTGTTCATTGCCTCTCATACTATGCACAGGCCAGCCCTTTATATAGGCTATTGGGTACTGCTTAGGAGACAGATCATGGAGTCTATTTGGGAAGAAAAATGTCCAAGGGTAGAGTGGAAAACAATATTCCTAGCAAAGAAAGGAGAAAGATTAGCGGTACCAGATTCTAGATGTACTGTGAGGTGGCCAAAGTAAGACTGATTTACCTTTTACAAAATGAAAAATGTAAGTCAAAGTGAAAAGACAGGAGAGAAGAAACTAAAGTGTACAAAAGATACATTTATAGCCCCAGGGACTGGTAGTAAGTCAGAATACCAGTTGCATGGAACAACTCTACAGAAGATTGGTATCACTCATGAACAGGAGAAAATGTAATCCATAGATACTTGAAGTGTGGGCAGTAGGTTTAATTAAACTGAAAACAGACATCAACACAGTTATGAGAAGTTGGTGGGTAGCACAGGAAGAAAAATCTTCTTTTGGGAACAGCTGAAACAGGCGGCTAGGAAACTGGAATTGGAAGGATTTATAGTTAAATATCAATCTATGAATACAGATATCTTGAAGTATAGGGGAATATTAAGAATACTAGAAGAGCATGACAGAAAGGTGCATATTCAAGACACAGTAGTGTTACAACTAGTAAAAATGCTAACAGTGGCAAAATCTCCCAAGGTAAAGAAAGAAAACTAAGTGGATTCTATAAACCAATATTTATTGATTAAATGAAACTGATACGAAGACATATTAGGGCCTGGCAAAAGATGACTGGATAGGAATTAATGGAGGAAAACATACAAGACTATTAATGAGGTAACCAAATAAAAATATATAATATTTGCCTGGAAGTCTCTCCATAAATATTTTTTATACACCAGATAAACTGAATAGGATGTTTCTGGCAATGAGTCCACTCATACTGGTGGAGATGTGAACAAGAACAAAAAGGAAACTGGAAACATATCTTCTGGAATTATGATAAACTAAGGAACTTTCTTGAACAACTCCATACGTTAATAGACAGGATTCCAGAATATCAATATAAGGCTGATGGAAACAGAATATTATTTACACAGGGCAGATCAACTTCAGGACAGGAGTCATATACGACCTTTGATCACCTTACTGCTAATAGTGATAAAAAAAGCCACAACACACAAATGGAAAAGCAACCAAGAACCAAGGCTTGAAGAGATAGGCAGTCTAATGAATGAGATAAGAGGTTGAGAGAGACAAACACTTGGGAAGAGTACAGGGAAATTACATGACAATAAATTGAACCACTGGAATCAGACCATAGGAGAACTGTTAGAACAACAGAAAGACATGAACAAGAAGGCTTAAGGGCTAGGCACAACAGTGACAGGGAAAACAGCAAATAAAGTTGGAGTTCTAGGGTGCATAGTTTGCTGAAATGGGAGAAAGTAAACAAAGAGAGAAAGAGAGATAAGAACAAGACAAGGATTAAGTGTGAAATATTAGAAAATAAGATGGAAAGGATCTAAAATGCAGGAAATATATTGCACAAGGGCTAGATATGACCCCTGACTCTGGAATGATCCTTATGTATTAAAAACTAAAATGTAAGAGATGGAGTTTCATAGATTCATAGGTGTGTACTAGGCTAATGGCCTTGGAGCCTTTACAAGCATAGCCCATAGGATTACCCTAGCATCGTGCCACCCAACCTTAGTTCCCAGTGCCTGTGTCGAGTAGAGCCACTGGAGTGATCCCCGGGGTGAATTATTCTTTTTCCCATCCACTCATCAAGATTTCTCTTGAAGAGGGCCAGGGAGGTGCTCTGTTTGACATGTATGGGAAGTCTATTCTATAGCATGGGCAGTCTCTGGGTTATGAACCTGTCCCTCCAGCATGTTCTATTGATTGTAGTAATGAGATTGAGGTCTCTGAAGCATGTGGTGTGGAGGGATTGGGATTTCTTTAGATGTAGCATTTCTAACAGAGCTGGGTCAGACATGGCTTTGTAAGTCAAGCAGAGATCGCCTCTAAGTAGGCGATATGAGACAGAGAATAGTTGGAGTTTTCTGAGTCTGTCCATATAGGACAAATGTAAAGGAGATAAAGGAGCAATCTGCCAGGGGAAGAGAGAAATGGACTATGCATGCAGACTGCACTAAATGTACGATGGAAAAGATGTGGCTAGAGCAACAATAACAAAGAAAGAAAACTGACTGAATAAAAAGGAACATTTATAACTGTATATGGTACAGTGGTATCAATCTCCTGTCACAGTGCATGAAAGTGTTGGAAAGGGTGACTGGTAAACAAATACACAGCGAAGTATAAAGTAAGATGGGAGATGACCAGTTCAGATTCAGATCAGGATGTGGCAGTGAGACAAATAATGAAGAACCTAGCTTTTAGGAAAGAGTCCAACTGGGCATTCTTAGACTTGGAGAAAGCATACAATCAGTTTCCAAGAAAGGATGGGCAGTCCTGTGATGGTTCAAAGTCACAGAAATATTGATAGATTACTGCAGGCTATGTGTAAGGGCCCAATGGCACACATATAGCCAATGTTCAGACTCAGAGAGGGATCTCACAGAGGGAGTGAGTGTGGATCAGGGTTCATATCAGTTCAGTGTGTTCATACTGGTGGTCGTCTACATTAGCAAACAGGTTGGAGGGGATGAATCAACAAAGCTGCTTTATGCAGGTGATGTGGCATTATAAGCAGAATCTGAATAAGAACTTCAGCAAATGATGGGGGAATGGAATGTACAACTGTAGGCATGGAGAATGACATGGAGTACAGACAAGACAGTTCCCATGGCAGCAAATGAGGGAAATCCAAAGATACTGAAAACTGAGACAGAAGGGGAAATAGTGGAACAGGTTAACAGCTTCAAGTATCTGGGAGGAGTGTTTGAGGAAGTAGCTCATTAACAACTCATAGCCGTATAGGTTCATAGGTGTGTACTAGGCTAATGACCACAAGGGCCTTTTAAGCCTAGCCATGCATCCCAAATCTCTGATAAGTTCTGGTGCCCTTGAGAAGTGTAAGCAGAGGCTTGAGAAGTGAAACATTTACAAGCAGGGGCCTGGGAGATGAAGCATTTACAGGCTGCCTGTGTCCATTAGAGACAGAAGTGCCAAACCAGGAATGAATTTCCTGTTCCCCATCCAGTTGTCCAAGTTACACTTGAATTGGATTACGGAGGAATTCTGATTCACATGGAAGGGGAGTTTATTCCACAGGAGAGGTAGTTTTCTGGGATACATCCTCTGTACTAACAGATTTGTGCACAGTCTGACAGGGTCAGCTTAACAAATAATAAAATACAGTTCAATAAATAAATAAATAAATAAATAAATGAAGTAACTCTGGATCAAGTGGCAAAAACAGCTCTCCTAGAAGTTGAGATTGCTAAACAGCTAGTAGAGCATGAGAGTTTTATTCATGAGGAGCTCCTTCATTTTTTACAATAAATTATCGGTGGAAAGTATCTTGCTATGAACTTGACACCTTGGAGAGTGAAAGTCGATAAATTACCAGACTTTGAATTTTCTAAAGTTGATAATTTGTTTCTGAAATTGAAAAGGTTATCATTAAGATGCACAAGGTTACAGGCTGCATTTTTGATTGAAAAATAAAGAAGGAAGCATGATCCCTTATTAGAACACATTTCACCTCTGCAGCAAATTATTAATACTTCAGTACATGCAAACTCATTTAATTTAAAAATAAAGGAAATCCATAAAAGAGCTGACAGATGGCAGAATGAAATTATTTCTAAAAAAAGGGAAGCATGGTAGTGACACATAAGATCATAAAAGGTGTATATCTGCTTAACAATGCTGAAATTTCATGAGAAGAGTTTGCATAATATGCACTGTATGCCAGTGTGAAAAGTCTATGAAAGTGGAAGAACATTTTCAGTTTTGTTGGCAGACAATGTAAATATTTATTAACATCAACTTGGAGCATCTTTTGAAAGGTGCTACTATGAAAAGATGACACAGCTATCTCTCATACTTCTTCCCAATCCAAGGAGTGTATCTTCAATGTAATATTTTTTCATGTGTAGACCCTCCACACCTGCTGTGTCTTCTACTTTTCTTTCCATGAAACCAACAATTTAAAAACAGAGTGGCAACCAAAAAGTAGGGGCCAGACAGTTCAACAGTTATTAACATTATGGTGTTACCCTAATCGGGTCTATATTATATCACTGAACGCTTAAAAAAGAGAACGATGAATAATCGACCCCATGTAAGCAAAAGCTTACAATCCCGAAAGCTCAGATCAGCTGTTCCAAAAAAAAAAAAAAAAAAAAAAAGGAAAAAAAATTGAAAGAATAGATAAAGTGGGGGGCTTTGCCCCCCACACCCCCATACTTAAATATACCAACTCCGAGATCGCACTACAGTGCCAAAAACAGCAAAGTAATGGAAGCGGCCAAGCAAATTCTTTCCCTGGGAAAGTATTCGCTTAAAAGTCGCTTCCTTATTTTGCCTTTTCGTTGTTTTAAGTTTGACCAAGATGCATTCGATAGAATGTGACTTTGGTCATCTAATAGGAACCCACCCTAATCACGTAAGTTTGAAATGTGTTAAGAAAAGTAGTTGGGGCAGATTTAATAAAGCCTACAAGGCAGTGGACCATTTTGTATTCAGTAAGCAGATTTAGATGCCATGCAGAGCTGCACAAACATGGTAAACATTGCGGCATCCTAATAATAGCATAAACAGCTGAATTGCATGCTAATCAACCAATCCAAGCTGGAGAAGATATTCAACAAGCTATAAAGCAACCATGTAGACTTGGTGCTGGTTTTCCCTGTGAATTTCAAAACCTATTGGAATACAGCCACTGAAACTAGGCTACGCGGAAAGAATGTTAGGGGCTGCTGTTGCTCTTATTCATGTATACATGCAGCAGGCCCAAGTCTATGCTGCTGCTGCCAACAGATCATGAAAAAGAAGGAGAAGAATGTTTGGATCCTGTTTAAATTTGTTTTCACAATCCGCATGATGTGGAAATTGTAGAGTACTAAAGGGTGGATAGCGACACACTAGAGGAACTCTGCAATCTCTGTGATCCTCAACTGAGTGCAAGGGTAAACCAAGTGGAACCAATACCAGTGGAGATGAAGGTATGCGTAGCACTTAGAGTTTTAGCTACAAGAACCTTCCAGAGACAAACTGGGCACATGTTGGGAGTGTCAGAGGCATCAGCATCCGGGATCCTCCATCATTTCCTGAATATTATGCTACAACATGCCAGTGACTACATATATTTTCCCAGTACATCTGAGGACAGAGCCAGAACTATGCAGAAGTTCTACCCTGTAGCACACTAGTCTGAGGTCCTGTGTGGCATGGACTATACACATGAAGAAATCAAAGCACCACCTGGGGAACAGGGAAGAGTACACATAAATAAAAAGGGCTACAACTCCATTAACTGCCCGGTCATGGGTAACACTAAGGGAATCATGTGTGTACTGGCAACTCAACCAGCTACCACAACTCACACATCTGTCACAACTGTCAACTGTATGAAATGTTTACTAGGGGGGGATATCCCACACAGGCATTTACTGGAGGATGTGAACTAGAACCATGGCTGACGACGCCCATCAGAAATGCATACACACCAACTAAAAAAAGCAATAATGAGGAACACACTCAAACAAGAAGTATCATAGATCATGTGTTTGGGCTGCTGAAGTCATGGTTCCAGTGCCTAGATACATCTGGGGGAGTACTGCAGTGCAATCACTGAATATGTGCTGAAATAATCACCACCACTGCCATGCTTCACAACATGATTCTGAGAAAACAGCTTTAGCAGGAACAGCAATGGGAAGGGCCACACATCAACCACCACTGGCAAAGTCGCCACAGCCACACACAGGTGAGGAGTCAGAGGCAGAACCAGCAGCCACTGTCAGTGCAGGCAGATGTAGGCGTGCACAACATGCCCTTGCACTGTCCAACAGGCAATGGACAGCACACATGCTCACCACCTAAGGAGCTCAAACCTTCATCCTATGCACACACATACAGTCACATTGATGCCAGGCAATGCTCATAACCTTTATTTACCCACGTAATGGCTATGTACTTTTAGCATCAGACAGATTAAGCCCCAAACTAAATGTCTAGCAACTGCAGGATTTCCAAGGTAAGTGTTGAACCTGGAATAGTAAAAATAAATGTCTAAGAAGACAAATGAATGGAATATCCTTGTATACTGTTACTTTATAATGTAAGTAAGTATAAGGTGGGTGATTTTTACAACAATTACATCAAGATGTGACAGCAGTGACTTATGTGAATACACATGTCCTCTATCAACTAATAAGCCTCGTGTATCACAGATTCACACATTCATACCTGTAAAATGTGCAGATTTTCACAGAATGTCCACAGTTTGGCCTCATACTTTTGTACTGGCAAATCATTAAAGAGTGAAGTTAGAAAATAATGACACATTTCAGTTTCCGACTCCATATCATTCAGAAAAAACATAAAAATAGTAATGCAAAAGCTGTTATTCTATCAACTGTCTAGGTTTGTAAGACCACAATTTTTAAAAACCCTCCCCATTGTTGGGCCTTTGTCCCACTTTTATTTATGGTTTAGTCCAGGTTTGTTGGTCAAAGAGGCTGGGAGGGATGTGCACATTACAAAAATATGTAAGAAAGCAGTACAGTTTGCAAAACAGCATCACAAACACAGATATACTAAGCACTAAGTCAGCTATGCACCTTGAGCATCAGACAAATGACTTGTGTATCCCTGAATCCAAAAGATGGAAAACAAGGATATGGCACAGTTATCATCATTTGCACAGGGTGTTGTGTGTAGTGGCAGGAGGCCAAGACTGACACAAAATGTAGTGCATGCATGTGAGTAAGAAACAGAAACAGGCAGACATTTGGATAAAGTATCAAATGGCCACTGAGACAGAATGGGCTGTAAGCCTCACAACTGACCCATGTAACTGTTATGTGTGTGTGCCTGTATGGGCACTCCAGGTGAAACTGGTGTGTGAGTGTCTGCAAGAACTCAGCCAAGTTCTGTGATAGCTCTACACCCTGGTATGTTGGACAGGTGTGAGCCATGCATGGTAAAGGCGACAGTTCATCATCATCATCCCTGACCCCAAGAACTTGCTCTGCTAGGAGTTGCACTGGCACATCCATGCACACAGTCAGATGCACTTCTGTTACCTGAATGTGACTGATGTCTGCTGGATGAGCTCTCCTCACAAGTACACCCAGGAGCACAACTCCATGACCTGCCACATCTGGATGTGGAGACCTCAAACACTAACAGAGTGGTGGAAGTAATGACTCTACAGGAGGGTGCTCAGGCACAGCCACAGCCACGTCGGCTAACATCAGATGATGTGGCTGACCTACATCCATGTGGATGCCTTCACCTTGCCAGCAGGTGTTCCATCACAGACACTGAACGTTCCAACATGTTGTGACACCCCAACTCTGGCCCAGTAATCAAGGAGCCTCAATCCTCAACACTAGCACTAGTGGCGGACATACACTGGGAGGATGACAGGTACACACACAGTATTTCCAGATACAGCTCACTGCATCAAGTGCAATTTCCCTTAAGAGCACACAGAGACTACAGTCAGTCCAGAGTTGGTTTCTCCCTCTTTCTCCAGATCTCCAATAAGACTCCCCACCGGCACAGCTATAGAGTTGAGATCTCAGCTGAGTGGCCAAGCCAAGACCTCCAACACTCTCTCTGTCCAACCAGTGCTCCATATCCCTACCCAAGTAGCTAACACACACACTCCTGGAGATTTGTTTTACACACACACCTGGGAAAGGCTGGCACAGGTTTACTAGCTATGCCCCTTCTGGCCAGACTGTAATGTAGTTATTCCTGCCATCAGCCACCTCTTTATCAGCTACTTTAAGGCCCTTAACAAAGTGTGTCCAATCTTACTGTGTAATGTTACTATCAATACAAATGGTAGTTTGACCAAGAGCAAGGCTATAAGGAGTGCAGTCAGACCAAAACCAAAAGCACGCATGTGAGACTGAGTGCAAGGTTCAATCAATTGCCCAAAAAACGATCCAAAAACGAACCAGCACAAGGTAAAATACGGCTATATTATCATTTATTAATCCAAAAACATACAGGTTTCAGCTATATTGAGCCTTCTTCAGTATAAATAATTACAATAATGAACAACAGCTCCATCCTGGTATGGCCTTTATATAGAAAAATGTATTGATATAACAAGATGTCTTAAAGGCATATCCCCTAAATTGAAACACATTCAATATGCATATATCAAAAGCAAGAGTTATGTTAAAATTGTATTATAATTCACAATTGGTGCTGAAAACAGTATTATATTCATATAGAATGATATATGCAATATTAGATATGTGATAATATTCATATTATAATACATAAAAAGATGCATCCTAAAATATATAGGAAATATGCATATTGTAATGCATAGAAAAGTAGGCTGACGCTTATTCCAATTCATTTAATCCAGGTTTGAAAAGAGCCCCTAACCTGGTAATCCAAGTTGATACCATATTGTTAAGTCTATCGTGCCAGCCTGCTTTAAAGTTTCTATGCATAGAAATCTTGTCAATAATAATAAATTTAAATTGTGAAGTGGGGTGACTGATAGTATGTTTGTATAAAGCATTGGACAACCTGCAGTTTCTAATAGCACTAAGATGTTCACTAATTCTCAATTTTAAAGGTCTAGATGTCTGACCAACATAAAATGAAGAACAGGTGCATGTCGCTAAATAGATGACCCAATCTGAACTGCAGTTGCCAAAAATGTTAATCTGATATACCTTAGAGGTGTTTTTACTAGAAAGTTCCGTAGTTTTCAAGATATGTTCACAGGCACTGCAGTGTCCGGATGGGAAGCATCCAACCAAAGGGTCACCAAAAAGTGTCGTTTGAACTGTTGTGGCAGGTTTATATCTTTTATAATGAGTCAATTGAGAATGAATAGTGCGACCCCTGCAATATGAGAACGCACATTTCTCTGGTAAGATCTCATTAAGATATTCATCAGCCTTCAAAATGTCCCAATGTTTATTAATAATCTCCCTGAATCTGATTGTATTATTCCCAAAAGAGGTAACAAGCCTGATTGGCTGAGCAATATTAGGTTTGTCCTCATTCCTATGTTGTTTATACTGTAATAAAGTGGAGCGAGATGTCTCCTTGGTCTGGTCAAAAGTTTAGGAAATATGATATTTGGAATATCCACGACTCACAAGCATATTACACAGATCTTGTGCACATACTTTGTAATCCTCATCAGATGAGCAAATGCGTTTGATGCGTAAAAATTGGGATTTCGGGATGTTTCGGGTGATGTGGCGGGGATGAATACTGGATGCATGTAGTAATGTATTATATTGCGGGAACTTCCTATGTACCCTAGTAGCAACTGTGTGATCTTCCTGTCTACAAACTACTACATCCAGAAACACAATTTCTTGATATTGTATGTTTAGAGTAAATTGAATCTCCCATGGATTGTTGTTTAGATATTTAACAAAATCAAATACTTGTGTCTTATCGCCCCGCCACACCATCCAACAATCATCTAGATATCTTCTCCAGATATCCAAGCTGTTGATATACAAGTTGTAATCAGAATCATATATGAATGATTGTTCAAAAAATCCCATAAATAAATCAGCATATATGGGGGCAAAAGATGCCCCCATAGCCGTGCCTCTGATCTGCCAATAGGCTTGTCCCTCAAAGTAAAAAATGTTTTTTCTTAATACATAATCAGTAAGTGTCAAAAGGAAATTATTGAAACCAGTAGTATATAAATGCGACTTATCCAACCAATAAGAGATTGCAGAAATACCAGCGTCATGGGGAATGCTTATGTAAAGGGATGAGACATCTAGTGTGCATAACCACCATTCTGCTTCCAACTGTGAATCCTGAATGATGTTTAAAAATTTGGTTGTGTCCTGTAGCCTAGATCTAACATTAGGCAATAAAGGTTTAAGATAATAAGTAAGGAAAGCAGATAATGGTTCGGTTAAAGAGCCTCTCCCAGAAACAATAGGCCTCCCAGGGGGGTTGGTAGGATGTTTGTGAATTTTTGGAAGAAGATATAAATACTGAGCAATAGGCTCAGCCACTTTAAGTTGTTTACAAACATGTTTACTAATGATACCTTCATCCATAGCTAGATCCAAAAAATAATCTATATGTATTTTAAAGTTAGGTGTTGGATCAACAACCATCTTGATATAAAATCGAGCATCAGATAGTTGCTTCAAAGCTTCCGCTTGATACATTTGATGGTCCATAACAACAATGCCACCTCCCTTATCAGCTGGAGTGATAACAATATCATGATTCTGTTGAAGTTCTTGTAACGCTAGTTTTTCTGCTTGAGTGAGAGTGTGTGTAGTAGTAGGTTGGTATCTGGTCGAAAAATGTAAATCTTTGATGACACATTCCTTAAAAATAGCAACATGTTTGTCCATTGGTGGTTGAAATTCCGACTTACCGAATTTAAAATCAGAAGGTCTTTGAGAAAAATCATTATGTGAAAAAAATATTTTGAGATTAACCAATCTACAAAAGTCATGAATATCCTTGACCAGACTGTGTTCAGGAACAGATGAAGTCGGGACAAAATTGAGTCCTTTGTTCAATACTTTATTGTGTATAGGAGATAGTTCAAAAGAGGACATGTTGTGTACATTGTTCACTGTTTCACAATATTCTGTAGGAGAAATTGTAAGCTTTGTGTGCCTGTTTCTATGCTTTCTACCACCCCTCCGTCTCTGACACCTAAAGGGTCTGATTGTTTCCTTTTAGCAGCTGGGGACCCCTGGTAGGAAAGAACATCATACTCTGTGGCGGAGGATGTGTCATCTTCCGAAGTACCACTGACAACAGAATCCTTCCTTCTCAGTATTGACCTTGGTCATTTTCTACCATAATTGTTTTTGTTATTAGGGTCAGTAAACCTAACATACTTTTGTGTAACAAATGGTTTACCCTTGTCATAATTCGACAGATCCCTCTGAAATTTATGTGTTTTCCTCTTTACCAGCTGCTGTTCAAGAATGGCTAATTCCTTGGCCAAATTGGTAATGTAATCCCTATAAAATTCTTCTGTTTCAAAACTTTGGGCCTCAAGACAGACCTTGTGAATATCTACAACTTGCAATTCAATAATTTGTTCATAATAGCTGATCAGGGTATTAACAAATAACATTGATGCCTGATGCTGGGCATGTGCCCAGTCCTGTGACAACTGAGGGTCAATTACTCCTATCAAGGGTTGAAGGCAAATCCTTAACCCTCTGGGTGTAATATCTTTAAGTTTATAGGCCTTAAATAATTTTAAGTGCCAAATGTTAGACCTAAGGGTTTTCATGTGCCTTGTCAATTTTTGAAAAATTATCCCACATCAATGCTTGGAATCAATCTCTACATTGTTAGAACTCATGGTCCCTGCTGCATTGAGACCAAAGGCCTCTAAATTGTCTTTATCAGCTGCTAATCCTGACAGAATGCCCTTTAAATCCATAACGTTGGTCACTAGCAATATATCCAAATACAATATGGACCAAAAATACAGGCTAATATATAAACTTACACAGAACTTATATAACAAGATGGAAAATATATATATATATATATATATATATATATATTATTCAAAATCTGTTATATTGATCCAATAGTGTGCAGTGAAACCATCAAAATTTAAATTCTAAGTTGGCCCATAGAGGTAATTATATAACCAAATTAGCTGACTGAAAATATCAAGTAATATAATCTATAGTAGTTGACCATTCGTCTCCACTACTATATATTTATTCATACGCCAAACCATTCAAGCTGGGGCATAGTTATATATGGTTGATGGACTAAGACCTAACCAACTGATAATTGTATCAGATATAAGTCAAACAATCTTCATATATATATATATATATATATACATATATATATACATATATATATATATATATATATATATATTTTTTTTTTTTTTTTTTTTTTTTTTTTTTCCCTCATAGCCGACTATTCGTCTCTGCTAAAAATCAGCCCCAACTTGTATATCCAAAGTTTGGTATATATTGTTGATGGACATATGTCCCGAACAATATATTAACCTCTCAAATCACCAGATGTCATAGACTATCCTGAAACATCATTAGATGTCAAGAATGATTATAAGGTGGGAAAAAAAGGATTCATAAAAAACAGTTGAAAGATTAAACTCCACAAATAATGGATCAATATGAACCAAATTATATTATTGTTATTATGCCCATGTTTATGGTCGAAAATTGTAATACATGCTAAATCAACTTTCAAAAGAGACTTATACTAGTATTGAAACCCGAATATAAAGCTAGAGACCATATACTATCTTGTCAGATCAAAAACAAACACCATATTCCACATGGCTATCAAAAATGTAGAGCCAGCCTTATGAACCTTATTGATTATGATTACAAAAAATATTATCTCTGAAATATTCACCTAGACAGTACATTAAAAGAGGCCAGATAAATAGGGATCAGAATTACATAATAGTAAAGCCTAAAGGCCTACACAGTGTCAGCAAATAAATATGCAAGTACTCTCAGAATGCAAATATGTCTAGACAGACCAGCCACAATGAAAGGTTTAAATATAATAATAAATAAAAAACAAGGCACTACTAAATATACATTTACAGTAATATCAGAGTTCAAAATCACAGAAAATATTTAAAACAACATTACAGGACAGTCTCAAATAAATAAAGAAAAACATCTAAACTAAGTTTTACTATATTCCTAATTCTATCTAAGAAAATTACTGTACTCTAATAAACATACTTCACAGCAAGCAAGGCAGATGTGGTGAATAGATCTTGATGTTATCAGGCTGAAGAAAAATACAGAATACTGTCTCTCACTAACAGACTTCCCAAATAAATCTCAAATATTACTGCCGGGACAGCTTGGAGAATTACATCATTTCTTGCCATCTGACTCTATCCCAGGTGAAAAACAACCATTAATGCAGCTGGTAGCATTTAGCATCTAGCTGTGAAAATAAATACACAAGGGCTTTTCCTCAAGTCGTGGTACTTGCTGGAAGTCATAAAGCAATAAAACACTTGCAAGACAATGCAGAAACTTCCCTAGTTTTAGACACTGTGTCTCCTTGCTGCCATAAAGTAATTTAATTTCAGCTATTTTTCCTGAAGTTAACCTCTTGTGCTCTAGTTTCCCCTGTTAAAATATATACATTTCTGTTCTTTTCCAGTAGGGTACACTGAGGATACATTCTTAAGCTCAGTACTATACAAACCCTACTCAACACGTCTGTACAAACCTAGTTTGATATATACATAACATACAGTTCTAATAAGGTTGTAACACAAGCATCTTACATGAAACATGTTGACATTCACAAATGACAAATAACTATTTACAAAATTTCAGATAGCTGTGCTAGCAGTATCTCTCTTTGTCACACAAGCTATCACAGATGGTGCAGCAATACACACACAGTCCTGACACCCACTTCACACATACAGATAAATACATATTGTTGTCAAATGCTCATCAGTACTGAAATAAAAATGTTTGGCTTACCATATGCAGATGACTCCATACTTGCTAGGGAGGATGGTCCTGGAAAAGTTAAGCAAAATGTAAGGACACCATCATCATAATAATAATAACACATGGAGAACAATGTTTTGCCTTTATATGTCCATTAACAATACATTTAACTGAAACTTGGATGTCACGTCCACCCCAAGCCCAAGTGTAATGAATTAGAATTTGTTGTTGTAGGTTTCAAACTACAAATAGGACCCCACCTCAAAAAATATTAAACCAACTTAACTATTGCTTTCAGTATTTTACTATACAAGAAATCTTTAAAAATTGACATATGTAAGCTTACTTGGAAGATCCTCCCTGAAACAGTAGCAACAACATCAATCACATGCAGTTGTAAACTTTTCACTGAGCTCTCTGGATCCCTGAAAGTGGACAGGAGCTATTCCTTTGGTGTCAGTGGTGGTTCTGTAGCATGGGCCACTGCAGCTGCTCTCCTCTGGGCCTATGAAATCATGTCAGTGGTCCTGTGATGCACTCAGTCATATGTCCTGCTGCACCCCCCCCCCCCCAACAGCATTGACTTTTTCACTATCTGGTTCCAAATCTGCATTATTCCAGACATATCTTCACTTTCTCTCTCAAACAAAATGGCACCATGTTAACAAAAGGCTTGTGCAATCACACAGTTCTCTGAGTCACTGAAGGGGGCTTTGCAGGCATTGGGATGCTTGAGTGATATAGTCCTAGGTCACATAAAACACAAAAGAAGAATACTACACATAAATATCACCTAAATGAAAGTCCTGCTTAGATTTTTTCAATATTACCTACTGGAGAAACAAAAAACTTCAGTTACTCAAATATAAAAAAGGGTTATGTGGCTGTAACATCTCACAGTCACACACAAACCAAGGTTTGATCCAAAACAAGGACTAACAATCACAAAGCAAACCTCTGTAAAAACATTTTTTAGTTGTGGCAAAACAGAAACTGAACTTGGTTCCCCAACTCCCAGAACAACAGGTGAATGACATTTTGTACCAAACAAGGAATAACACATCAGTCAATTGTTATAAGTGCTTTTAAACAAACTGTCACAAAAACACGTGTATGCATTTACCACAGAACAGTCATTTTATGGAAGTTCCAGTCACCGCTACCTGTGCCCATTACTCTCTTAGAGGTGTCTGTGGGCCATCCTAGAAGGCTAACACCCCTGGGTCATTGACAATATAGCATATTTACATTTCACCGAAATAACATAGAAGAGTGTAAAGAGCAACAGTTGTAACAGTAGCACTTGTGATGAAAGTTAATAAGGCTGTGTATCTGAGAAAGTAAAATGCCCTGAAAATATGCCTATGCCATCAGTAACTTCTAAGCAGTGCATACAGATAAAAGCTGCATTTGCTAATGCAATAAAAGTTGCATTTGCTAACATATCTATCTATCTATATATATATATATATATATATATATATATATATATATATATATTTTTTTTTTTTCCTGGTTATGTGTGAGCAAATCCGGTATATAATTGAAAACATCAATCATACCTAATCAAGTTCAGTAGTTTCCCGCGCAAATAAATCCAAAGTAATAGCAGTCTTCTTCTGTGTTATCCACATACACAGCTTTCCTCACCTTCAGGTTCCCTAGCTAAATGGTTAACGTTTCATAGTGTATATTCAGGCCTGTGAGCATGGTGAAGATGCAAATGAGGTGTGAACCCATTAGAATTGCTGAATCCCAAATTCTTGGCTCTATGTATCAGGTGTAAGCATAGTACAGGCACTCCCTCAGTGTTTGCTGCTAATGGATTGCAACTGTGAATGGTTACTGGTAGGGAGAAGGAAAACTGTATATTATTACCATTTAATATTCTCATATATTTTAAGTACAATGATACAAAATGCCTTACAGACTGCATGTCTCAGATTACTATTCAGATTAGAGGAGAATGAACACCATACAAAGATAAGACAGAGCTGCGTTGCTGCAAACTATAGTCATAATCGGTTGTGTGATCACTCATTGCACTGCATGTGAAATTAACACATGTACAAATAACTGTGTACACGTGCCATATGTCTTGTTAACATTGTAGATTATTTGGGACTTGCTTGTATGCACAATGATTTTCACTCCTCTTGCAAAGCTGTTTCTGGGGCAAATAGGGATAAGACACCCTTACTGTGTTTTGTAAGTTCATTGGTGTGGCAGTTCAAATCCAGATGTGTAAAAATGTGTAATGTTGTTTATATGTATGTGTGTGTGTATATATATATATATATATATATATATATATATATATATATATATGTGTGTGTGTGTGTGTGTGTGTGTGTGGATATATTTCTTTTTTTAATACCAATATTTATGTGGCATGTGGTTCAGCGCTAACATTGGAAATGGATAAATACAATAAATGTCATGTAATATACTTCTATGATAAGCAATACATTGTGAATCACATGTGTGTATGTAGCACATCTGCTAAACACGGTGATCCACACAGTGAATACTATCTGTAGACCACAGTTCAAGTACCACAGTTGCCTTTTAAAGATGTTCAAGACCCACATTTGTCTAAGATGAAACCTAATAAACATTGCTTACAAAGATAAAACAAGGTGAGTTTTGCTTGCCATGTTTATCCTTCTCTTACCTTCACACAAACCTGGACTAATGGCCCACACATAAAGCAGACAGAATGCAAGCATTCTCAATTTCAAAAAGGATACATTGTTGCGTCTTTTACTTTTCTTTGTGCAAACCTGCTAAGCAACCTTCCCCAACACCTGCAGGTCTAGAACACCTGCAGACAGGAAGCAGACAGTAGACAATTTGAAAATGGATACATTGTATCCTCTATGTTTATCCTCTGTGCAAACATGCTAAGGGGTACTGAGTGGTGGTGGGTAACACACATACTTAATCATGAATATGAAAATATACAGCTGTTTCTTAACTGTTCCTGGGGCAACACATGCAAGTGCAGGGCTGCAACACAGGTGAGCCTGGGTTTTAATCTAGCAAACGCCCGATTTTATTAATGCTTGTCCACTCAATTTGAAAAAAAAAACAAAAAAAAATTCAAACATGATTGTAAATAACAATAAGTTTATAAATTGCTTTCCTCACTGTTTGGCACTGTTGCTCTCCGCTTAATGTTGTACAAACTAAATTGGCTTTGTTGTTCATGTTTGCACACTAGTAGTAATCATAATAACATGCATTAGAGGGAAATCACTCTTAACATTGCTGTTTCCCTGGTTGGATATGACTGGTGGTAGAAGGGAAAGTGCCCAATTTTAGGAGGCATAGGGGGTGTTGAGGAGTCCAGAATCTTCACTGGACTCCTTGTAAAGTGCCACAGCTGAAGCTCTTGAAGGGGGACTATACCGGCTCTCAGTAGAAGTATGAGGCAATGAATAGCATGGGCCAAGGCTGTCTCCAGTGAAACTAGCATTCCATGCACTAACAGTGTAGACATCACTATAATGATCTCAAAAGGTGCAACCAGGATACACTCAACCAGTGGCTGAATGACTTTAGGGCTTCTGACATCCTACAGTTGTGTAAGTATACAGTTTCAGAGAATTAAACCTAGACAGGCAGCTGCATATATGCAAGACTGGTATGCTTAATGCTCTTCTCTAGTTCTCTTCTTTTTATTCCACAGCCAACCAAGAGATTATGGTGAATAGGGAGGCCCATGCTGAGTGTCTAGATAGACTGAGGGAAGCAAGGGGTATGTATGTAGCACAACTTAGCTTTTATTTTAGCTAAAGTATTGGTCTTCTATACAGTAGTAACAAATTAAGCATGCATACCCTGAATGTAAAAGCAACCACGCATGCTTCAGTCTGTAGTGCAAGCCAACTGTGACAGTCAAGTTTAATACTGTGGTCAGATGTTGTGGGTTCAAATACCACAACTAACAAATATATAGTAAAATCCTTTACAATATTACATACTTTAAATTCAACATAAGTGTCACAAATGCCCTGCTGTTAACTTAATCTCTATAACTTGACCAAGCATGTGTGCAATATATATGCACATTGCAAGGATTACTTTGAGCAATCATTGCTTATAGTTTGTAGTTATTAAAATGTATACTTAAATGTAAAGGTAAAGATAAAATACTTTATTATTGTGATAATGCATTGTATGTCACATATGATGGCATCCATGGTACTAATTATCTTTTTTTTTTCTCTTACCTAATCCCTTATCTCTCTTTTTTTATTTTTCAATGTTTTATCAAAACATTTCCATGTCATCCATCTCTGACAAATCACAAAATGCTTTACAGCACAGGGAGTTAGGCCAACCCAGTCAGCCTGCCCCAGCTCCACCGGCTCCTGTACCAATGCTCAGCACATCTGGGACCAAACCTGGCAGTACTGCCTCCACTTCCACTACACTACCTGGGCATTCCACATCAGCTAGCAATATCCTGACAGCTGGTGCTGTGGTACCATTTGCGAGTACTGGTGGAGGTGGGGGTTTTATCACCCACCAGGAATTGGCAGGCTTTGTGTGTAGGGTTGCTGTGCACAGCACCACTGGTGCACACCTAAGCCAGATGGATAAGATGCTTTCTTTTATGGTCCACAGGAGAAGACTTCAAGCACCCCTACAGCCAGCAGAGTAAGGGGACAGTGATGACACTCTTGTGGGTGAGGACTAGATTCTCACTTTCCCCATGTTTGATGGGCATGGGCATCATTATCCCTTCCTTAACATCAATTATCGTGTCCTCCAACCTGTCGTGTCCCTCACCATCCCTGTGGCTTGTCATGTTTGTCCTGTTTGCATCTGCTTCCTCCCCTACCCTTCTTTCCTGATCCAGAATTACCTATGTCCCTTACCCAACATTCCTCTCTTACTGAAGTAAAAACAAAATAGGTGCCTGTCGTCCCACAAAAAATATTGTCCCATACATAACTCTCCACTTCACACACGTCTTCTTGACACACTTGATTCAGTCCAATTGGCTAAACATGATTGCATTATTGTCACCCATCTTTGTTGAGGTGACAGTCCAAATTCAGCTATTACATACATATTTTCATTTTACACTGTTGAAGTGGACAGCTATGGTTCTACCTACCTCCTACACATTCCTATATTGCTTTCCCTTTGTTCTTTCCCCTGTTTGCCCCCATTTTACCACTTTTCTATCTATCCCATTTTAGCACCTTTTATCTGGCCAAAAAATAGAATCACATACCACACACCTAAGTGAAAAAAAACATTGAAGCCCTTCACTTTTTGTCATCTTTGTTTGCCAAGTGATGGTGAATTGCTCCTCAGTGCTGTGGTTATCTCCATACAATGCTGCTTAAACACGCTGCACTAAGGTAATACACAGAGAATATAGAATAAAGAATTATTTCATTGCATTATAAATACATATTTAAAACTATTAGATACACTTGGATTCAAACCTTGTATCATCTGGTTTCAAAAAGAAATCTGTCCATACATTTACACCTGCTGCCACAGAATCAACTAGGCAGCAGGTGTGTTTCTTACTCAGTACTATCCACACTGCTGACTAATTTTATCAGTGAAGGAGATGCTCACATTTGCTTGTCACTTAATTACACGCAAATGAGGAAAGTAGTATAAATGTATATCACGCAGGCGCAAACACTTTGCCATTAGTCACGCAAACCAGCTGCTCAGAGGTGCACTATAGAAAGTGCTCATTAGCATGTATTACTTATGTTTACTATCCATTTAGTCTTCATCCCATGAAAGTACATGTAAAAACACAAACAAAGGGAAGGCACTTTTTAAGGAAAGAACACATATTTATACTGTAGTCATATGTTACCTGAACCCGTGCATTTGAAACCTGGTCTCTCAGTACTTGTTCCCAAATATATAAATTACACTAAAGAAATAAATAAAAATGTTTTCTTATATACCATTTTTACATACCATGCACATCTTTATACTGACAAAAAGTACAAGTCGGTTTACAAAGTCCATTGAACATGTGGGAGAAACAGACAGATGTAGGTTTTGCAAAACAGAATTGGAAACAGTCGCACAGCTTGCTTGTTTATTTATTTATTTGTTTGTTTATTTATTTTATTTTACATTTGTTTACTGGTAACAAAATGTCCTTTTTCAGAAGAGGCATGGAGAGGAAAGCTCCACATTTATAAATAACCGTAAGATGTGATATATTAATGGCAGAAGGACTGTATACTGAAAGGAACAATAATGTGACAAGAATGTCACATTGAGGATTGTGCAAATATAATATTGAAGTAGTTGGAAGCATGAGCCACAAAGCATTAAAGAAAATTATGAAGTTTATATAATGTAGGATCACCCATTACTGACAGTTCAAAAAAATAGATGAGAGAAAACCAGATATAGCAGTCCATGGAAAGAAGACAAAATTAGCATTGATCAATGAAATTGCTACACCTAGTGACTATACTGTCTTATGTACAGAGAGACACAAAGTCATAAAATACAAGGATTTGCAGGCAGAAATGAGGGCAGTGTGGAAGAAGAATATTCAGACAGCTCCAACAGTAGAAGGAGCAAATGGTCTTATACAAAATAATTTACAATTGTACTTAGATTTGTTACCAGTACATGTATCTCCATACAAATTGCAGAAGGCATCATTACTGGGGACATTGCGGGTGCTGCAAAAAGCACTTCTGGCCAACATCAAAAATTGAAACAATACTGATTTCATGAACTGTAATCATACTTTGACTTAGGAACGGGGTCCATTCCTGTCATGGTATTAGAAACCCAAAAGAGTTAGAGAAATTAAAAAAGGAACAAACAATATACATTCAGATTTTCCTCTACCTCTAGTAATGTGGACAGCTGACTGCATATGGTTTGAAAAGCTGTATTTTTAAGGTATACCTGCACACTGGAAACACAACAGCAAATACTATACTTTGCACTCATCAATCTGGTAGCATGCAAATCTTTAATATCTTGACAGCTGTACATGGCTAGTCATCCATTTTAGACAGGCTACCCAACATCATCTCTCAAACATCCGGTCTTGATGTCATCCACAATAAATTGTCCTGCAGCATTGCAAAAGTAAGAGCTGTGCTGTGGCACTTGCCTTAAATGCTGAGTTTTCTAGCTGGTGGACTGAGTTAGGTAGGGGTTCTATTCTCACTGCAGTCAACTAATGTGTGCGTCTGTCTAGTCAGAAGAGCATAACTGTGTATCCTGCAGTCATCGGTATAATCTGCTGGAATACCAATATTTTGACAGTTGTACATGCCTACACATCCATTTCATTCAGTCTTCCCAACATCTTCTTTCACACATCCAATGCTGATGTCATCTACTATAAATTGTCCTGCAGGTTTAGAAAAGTCAGACTTGTGCCATGGCACTTGTGTTAAGTACTGAATTCTCTAGTCTGTGTACTTAGGGATTCTAATCTCACTATAGTCACCTGGTGTGTGTTTGTGTGTGTGTCTAGTCAGAAAAGCATAACTATGTATTCTGCAGTCATCAATACAATCCCATGCAGTACCAATATTTTAACAGTTGTACATGCCTACACATCCATTTCATTCAGGCCTCCCAACATCTTCTCTCAAGCATCCAATCCAGATGACATCCCCTATAAATTTTCTTGCAGCATTATAAAAGTCAGGCTTGTGCTGCGGTCCTTGTGTTAAGTACCGAGTTTTCTAATCATTGTACTTAGTTAAGTTGGGGTTCTAATCTCACTGCAGTCAACTGGTGCGTGTGTGTGTGTGTGTGTGTGTGTGTGTGTGTGTGTGTGTGTGTGGGTGTGTCTGCCTAGTCAGAAGGGCATAACTGCATATCCTTCGACCATCAGCACAATCCCATGGAGTACCAATATTTTTAAAGTTGTACATACCTACACATCCATTTAATACAAGCCTCACAACATCTACTCTCAAACATCCAGTGGTGATGTCATCTACCATGAATTGTCTTGCAGCAGTGTAAATGTCAGACTTGTTCCATGGCATTTGCATTAAGTACCGTGCTTTGTAAATAGGTATGGATTCTATTCTCATTGCAGTAAATTGGTGTGTGTGTTTACTTGGTTGATATTTGAGAGAGCATTTTATATTAGCATGTCAGACGCTGGTATTATCATCATCTTCTCACCAGACACTGCTGATGTCATCAGCTATAAAGTGTTGTTGGACACTATACAAGCCAGAGTTGTGCCATGGTGCTTGAGTTAAGTACTTTGCTGTGTAAATAGGTAGGGGTTCTATTCTCACTGCAGTCAACTGGTATGTCTGTATGTGTTGACTTGGTTGACATACAAGAGAGCATTTTACACCAGCATATCAGACACTGCTACTACCATCTTCTTTTCACCAGTGTCAAATATGCATACACACATCATGAAGCAGAGTCTTTCCATGAGCCTCTGCAACCCATCTCAAGACCACTGAATGTGTGATTGCTAATTCTGTCATGGTGTGGTGCACATGTCCCATATGGACAGTGGTAAGATGTAATGCAATCAAACAAGTATACACATACACACAATAGGCTTACTATCTTTTATAATATAGTTATAGGGATTTTTTTACAGAGTATAACAATGGCTAGGATTTCATGCGATGTTGGCCATTAGCCTAATAATGTCCTATAACCCTATGAATGGTCTACACATCAATGTTGCTGTCATTGACATATGCTACATTGAGGTGTTGATGCACAGTATGGCTACAAAAGGATCTTACAATCTATGATGTGAGGCAATATATTTATGGCCATTGAATTTTTTTTTTTATGTTGTCGACCTTATTTTCAAGACAATGTATGATTCTCTCTATGTTTTGATACTATCAAATTTCCATACAGAAAGTATTTAATCATTTCCTTGAATTTTTTTCATGTTATGGATATTTTTTTACTCCTAGATGTATATTACTTATACTAAAATCTTATCTTTTATGCTTAATGCTTTTGTTTGTTGTGTATTTGTATTCTCTAATCTTGTTTTAACCAATGGAGCTTTTCTCCCCGGGCCTCCACTGAAAATGGACATATATCCAGCTGGACTAGCCCGGTCAACAAATGTAAAATAAAAAAATAAAAATAAATAAGTACATGCTCCTTCTATAATAGCTGTAGTAGTATGTCTCCTGAGAACTTAGACATGGTATGACACACTGTTATGTATATTGATGGCATATTAGGACATTTTTGTAGTGAATCAGATCAACCTTCTACACAGTTATATTCCACCATCACAGTAACACTTGTAGTATAGCGCAGGTGTGCACGTGTCTACATACCATCATTAAACATTCTGTGACAGACATCAGTATAAATTCATACTGATTCCAGGGTCATGTAAGTCTTGTCTCATACACATAGTTGTTATGATGTGATATACACAACCATTGTATCACATG
The DNA here is from genome assembly GCF_019279795.1 of Protopterus annectens. Lineage (NCBI taxonomy): Eukaryota > Metazoa > Chordata > Ceratodontiformes > Protopteridae > Protopterus > Protopterus annectens. Next base: position 257,839,727 of record NC_056729.1, read on the forward strand.
TTTTGATGCAACTGCAACCTTGTGGAATTCATTGTATGTGCAGGTGTGTTGCTACACCCAAAGATTATTGAGATGGTCAGAAGCACCACTGTGTGACTATTAGTATTTGTGTCAGGAAATGTTCTGCATGAGCCACAAACAACTGATCTCTAATGTGTCCTGATATGACATGAGGCAGCTCAAATATAGCTTGCCTGTGAAACACATATAGGCATATATTGTGAAAGTGATCCAAGTACGTGACATCAGTACAGTTGTACAACTGTGTGCATAGCAACAGTGTGTGAAATGTGATGAATGACCATGGCTTTATGGAGGTCTTGTCGCAAATCATTTATTTCAGTACTTATGAAATGTTCAGTGGAATACACAGCTAAGTACAGATCTGCGTGTGGATGTCAGCAGACATGCCACCCTGAACACATAGACAATCTGCTATCTGATAATGTCTCACATGTCAACACCGGCCATCAAAGTATACATGCAAACATTACTCAGTTTTTATTCTCAGCAGGGCAGCACATCTCTGCGCTCTCTACAGCTAATAACATAGAAGTAATGGGCCCTGACAATCTCACAGGTTGTCTATAGTGTGACTTAAAACCTGACCTACCAAACACAGTTGTATTTGTATGTCACCACAACCTCCAGACAGCCTAGGTTTCCATGGAAGGGTGTACAGCAACAAGCATCCTGCTAACTCGAGGGGATCATCACCTGATGCACGGAGTTACAGACCCATCCCGTCTCTCCTCATCTGTGAGGTAGGCCAAGGAGCCATCATGAGCCTTTTCTAAAAGGACACAGGTAATATCCCAATTGTGTATTAAACCCACATTTCATTTGTTCAGGTTACATCATGTCAGTTACATCTGTTCACTGTCTTCAAGAAGGTTACCAAAGGCATGCATGATGACAACACTATCATCCTGTATAACTTGACCTAGCCAAGGCATTTGACACAAATCAACAGCCAGTTATTACAGAGAAACTGTCAGAAGAGGCCATAAACACCTACCTCACCAAATGGGTAGACAACTGGAACACATATGTGACTGATAAACATGTTGCAGTGTGTGGAGTCACTTCGATCTAGAGTCCAGTGACCAGGACCATAACTCAAGGCTCTGTGGTAGGCCCTTTTCAGTCCATTATTTAAGTGTCAGACATCAAAACTTACTTTCACATCCTTCCTCCAACCAGATTTGTGGAGGACTGCAAATTGTGGACAATCATTGAATCTAAGTGTGGTATTGGTATAAAGCATACAGTGTCATCAAACACAAAGGATTGATGCCACAGCCATGGGGACATTGTAAATGAAGGAAACTCATGGGGGATTAATTCCATTATGAACAAAAATACACAAGAAAATTACAATATGGACAACACACACCTATGAGTAGACCAAGTGGTATGCACAACTGTTAACTAGCCAGGATTGCTTGTTATTTCTAATACACGTGTAACAGTGTCCCTCAGAACACCTCCTGCAAATATAAACATTTTGAGGGAGGAGTGTTTGATTCTCCTCAAAGACTGCTGATGAATCATAACAGTTGTACAAGTGTGTTCTTGCAGAACCATCTATGATCACTCACAATCAGATATCTTATGTCGAAGACATGGAATTACTGGTAGTATTATTCTGATATTTTCCCTGATTGTGTGTGCTTCTGTCTACTGTTGTCCATGAGCCTGTTACTGTGTTTCCCTCTTGGCTGAGACCTATGCTGACAATACATTTATATTCAGGCAACTCATTTTACACAGCTTCACAATATGCACCTAATTCCTACTGTATATACCGTTTCTGATATATGTCCTGTCCATTGTTTATGTCAGGATGCTTTTATCACAAAGTATTCACTCCACAAATATGTCACCTTGTGTGAACATCACATAATATACAATAACTGTGCAGTCGGTACTGTATCATGTCAATATGTGATTCGTGTTCATCCTGGGGTTTCCATCTGTGTCCTTCTTGGACAGCAGCAATAGGTGCTGATCATTGAAATAAGGGTAGAACTTGGATAGGCTTGTTAGGGCCCTAGGGTCATTAGCCTAGAACTTCCTATGATACAATTGTCTTCATTAAGATGTCCTCATCTGCTGTACATTATCATGTTTGACCTGTCCTCCTCCCCTGTGTTCATTCCTATAATTCATCTGTGTGTCTCATTTCAATGCACACACACTTCCTCAACTATTTATTTATAATTCAGCCTATTTTCCCTTACTGATCATTTACATAACTTTTATTCAATATGGCTGACATGGGTTTCTACAATACTCTGTACTGTATACACTTTTGTGTAATGTGACATAACTATATACACTGCTTTATGAATAACCCTGATAGTCACTGTGGCTTTCCCCACAATCCCGCAGACCTAGTTTGCCCATATGGAAACAGGTTTATATGACTGCTGCTGACCATGTTGCTATACACAATTTCCTGGCCGGCAACTCTATTGCTGGCCACAAAACTGCAGTTGTTTATGTTTAAACATGGTGTGTGAGATGCATATGTAATTAGCGCTGCTGCTCACCAAACAAACATGTAAGCCTACATGGAGTTTATTGAATCCCCAGGATTATGTTTACAAAAGCAAAAAAGAACCAGAGGGACACTTTATGCCTCACTATTTGCAAATTAATGTAGGGTTTTAATGATAAGTAAGAGATACATGGAACTGAATTCTCTTAATAATATATGTTTTAGTTATGGCTGTTATTTAGATACCTTGTTGTTTATATGCATGGCTGAAAAAGAAACTTTTGTTGAATGTTTTTGAATGATATCTTAGACAATACATATGGGTTGGAATTTACTTTCCAAACAGAAAATGGAATAATTAATTATTTGCGTGTATCACTGGAAAGTAGAGTTAGTGAACATGTACTTAGTATATTATACAGGAAAGCAAAAGATACATTTGCAAATGCATTTTTGGTTAAAAACTGTGTTCACCACTACATTATTGACGGTGTTCTTTTTAGCTGATTTAGAAGAGCAAAAAGTAGCATAACTAGAATAAAGAAATTTCTTGCTTAGTTAATATTTTTATTTTAACAAATCTCAGGAGAGGGTAAGGTTAGAAACAGGGAAATGGAAAAAAGAGGGAAAGGAAATTCAGCTTGATATTATTTTGTAACTAAACAATATCTTCAGTTGCAAATATTTAAACTATATAAATTATGTTTAATTTAAAACTGCCATGGCACCAAGCATCTGCAATGGAAGTTCTTAATACTATCTTAATGTGCCATATTGTATAACATACTAACTGAATGTCATTGTAAAATTCTTTCAACTTTAAGCTCTCGATAAAAACATGCATCCAAGACCCTGTTTCAGAATACAAATATCTCCATACATATCAGGTGAATATGAGCACGTCACCAATTTTCTCAGGTGTGTAAAATCAAAGATGTGACATTCTTAATGAAAAATTTTATATTGCAGAAAAAGCTATGGAAGAGGCCAGAGATACAGCAGATGGTATATCGGAAATGGAGTCAGTTTATTACCCATCATATCCTCCACTTGAGTCCCAGAAGAATGCATTATTATTCAGATATTATTCTTGCCCTACTACCAATGCCTTCTGGCCATACTTCTCAACTGTCCAGATTTTCACATAATGTCCAGATTTTTGATTCATAATTTTGGTCTGTTTTATATATATATATATATATATATATATATATATATATATATATATTTTTTTTTTTTTTAGGCAAATTACTGAGGATTGAAGTCATTAAATAACATCATACTTTTTGAGTTTTAGACTTCATATCCTTCAGAAAATGCATGATAACACAAATCCTGTTATTCTAGCAAATTTCTAAGTTTCACCAAAGAGCCCACAAGGGACATGCACCAAAGGGAACAAAATTAAATGTTTATCAAATATAAAAAAAGTGTATTCCCTGACATACAGTCATTGTTCAGTGCTTTCATCCCTATACAAGTATAAAAAAGGACCATCAGAACAAAATGGAAGTTACATCATAGATGCATTTATATAGCACAATTTAATTGCAATAAATAAGTTAATGTATTATTAATTTAACAAGTATGAACCTGAATGATGATAAATATAAATCCTTATATGATTGACTAGTAAATATTTTACATCAAATAGTTCACAGTCTTAAAATAAATATGCAAACAAACTGAATTCAAAGAAGCAAAAACTTGAATAACTAACAAATACAAACATTGATTATTAAATGAAGAAATTAAAGCTTTGCTGCTCTAAGCTTTCAAATGGGAACAATACAAACACTGTCATTTAGACCTGTTTTCACTGTGGCTTGTAGTCTAAATTGCCAAAGCAATTCTTTATATTGAAGTCCTGTCTCCCATTCCCTTCCATTAGGGGTCCTGTGATATTTTATCTAAGAAGCCAAAGTTGAAACTTTTAAAATGGGGGCAAGTCATAGAATGTTTGTATAAACCATTGTTCACATTGGCCTTACAAATCGTATAAATGCTCATAAATTCTTTTTTTTTTAAGTGATCTCTCTATCTTGTCAACATAAAAAGCAGGATCTACTGAACAATTAGCTAAATATACTAGACTTGAAGTCTCACAATTACCATTAAGAAATGTTACCCATTAGCATTACCATTTTCGAGTTTCAAAGTTGCATCTTCAAAACTATAATGACACTGCTTGCAGGAATTACATTTGTTGGTACCCCTATTAGATTTTGAACTGTATTGCAGTTTGATCTAACCATTCCAATTTTTTTAATTATTTGCCATTTTAAAAACAAAATAAGGCTGCTTCCCAAAATTAATTTTAAACATATTCCGATTACTATTAATAATAGTCCTACCTGCCTTACAGCCTGAATTACATTGCAATACAAAAACTCTCTCAAAAGTATTCATCTCTTTGTTATTCTCAATACTGTAAAATTTTATAGAAGAGGTGTTTAGCTGAAGTGTCCTCCCATTCCATTGTGATTTGAGAACTAATATTTCTAAACAATTAATCAGGGCAACCCCTACTGAGAAACATGTTTTCCAATTTGGACTTTTTCATGGCAAAATTCTCACAGTTATCCACCATTCTGGTAAGCCTAATAATTTGTCTCTTAATTAAACTTTTATATTTCTGTGAAAATGGACGATGGCTCTGAAACTGTAAATAGCCACTGCTAAATATGGCTTTCTTAAAGATATTAAACATGAAATCGAAATCATTCTTAAAAACAGTAGTGTCCAAAAAATCAACTTTTTTCTTTTCAAAGTGGTATGTAAACCTCAAAAAATGTGTTGTATTATGAAAGTAATTTATAAAATCTTGAACAATTTCTTCTGTACTTGACCAAAGAATAAAAATACAATCAAGGTACCTCAAGTAGACTTTACAAAATTTAAAGTAGGGATTACTGAACATAAATTTGCTCTTCCAACCAAAAAAAAAAAAAAAAAAAAGATTAATGTAAATATGGGAAAATGATACCACAATAGTCATCTCTTTTATTTGTTTGTAGTATACACCTTCAAAAAATCACAATTAAAAATATATCAAAATGGGAAAGAAACTTAAAATTGGAAATCACATCCTTGAAAAGCCTAGTCCTTTCTTTTTGAGGTATACAAGTAAAAGGATCCACTGCATCAACAGTTTAAAAAGCTATATCTGGGCTACAATACTTAGTCTACCTAAGTAATCCCAGGAATCTTTATGCATATGAGGCTGCTCTACAAAAACAGGTTTTAAAATTTTATCAATAAAAATTTGCCAAAGGAAAAGTTTTTGAATTATGGGCTGCCGCTATGGGTCTAAATGGCAGATTTAAAATACTTTTATGTATCTTGGGTAACCTAAACGTAGCAGGAATAATAGGAAGTAACACTGGTAAATAATGTAAACTTGGAAAAATAGTACCTTGCATGAGACAATCTTCCAAGCACATATCAATCTGCCAAAAGGCAACATTAACTTCATTCCTAGAAATCTGTAGATAAGTGTCTACATCCTGTAACATATTGAGCATAATGTTCTGATAATCCAGGGCATTAAAATAACAATGCCCCAACCTTTATTCGGTTTCATTATTCTAACAAAGTTATCCATCATAAAAAAACTTCAAGACCAACTTCTCTTTGTCAGAAAGATTATGGTACTTGTTTATATCACTACTACTTACAAATTTGTAAATGTCAGCCTCACAGTCCATTTCAAATGTCTGAATGAAAGTATGCATGACTAGATTAAGAAGGCTTTTCTTCTTAAAATTATGATCAAAACTTGATATCCCACCATTGTGGGAAGAAAAATAAAGAGCTAAATTCAACCTTCTAATGAACAAATAAAGTTCCATATGGGAATCAGTTAAATCAAATTTATTAAAATGTAAAAAATTAAACCTTTCCTCTAGAAAGGAAAAATGTTCTAATTCAATAACTACATGGCTATAATTAAAGATATTGTGGACTTTTTATATCAACTGAATACCATCATAACTCAAAATCCAATAAGTAGGTAGAATATTAATCCCACTATTTAATGTCTTTTCCTGCCTCTTCCCTTGTTCCTTCCTCTGTTTTGTTTCTTCCTATAAAAACAGTTTGTTTACTGTGATCATTATGATGAGGATTTTGTGTCAATTCCCTCCCATCCTCCCTGGTATTATCTCGGATCTCTGTAAAGCAGGGAATTTACCTCTAAGTTAGAAGAATCAACTCTTTCCTGCAAATTAACAGTTTCTCTTAATGCTGTACTATTTTTTATTTGACTTTTTCACCCCATATATAGTATGTATATCATATTGTTTAAGATCCATAGAGATCTTATTACCTTTTCTCTGCTTAACCTTCTCTCATTGCCTACAAGCCTTAGGGAAAAAACATTATTAAAATAATTTTCATAAGTTTTAAACAACAAATCAATCTTAAATGTATCATATAAATCATTTATTTCAAGTAAAAGATGCTAAATCACATTGTCATTTCTTATCAACAAACCCATAAGTTCAAACCGATGCTGATCATACACAGAGACAAGTTCCTTTTAGAAAACAGAGTCCATTTCAACACCATTCAGAAAGATTACAGACCCTGGGATACAATCCGTAACTTAATACATTCAGTAAGGTACAAATTGTCCAGTTGCAGATTATATATTTTGAAAAATGTATTCTCAAAATCTAAAATAATGGCGGACAGAGATGTGTAACCATTTTAGTTGTCATTCACTTTCTTAATATCAAAAAAAAATAATTTTTGGAAAGCTAATGGATGGAATCAAAATTAATGGAACTGCATGTACTGACTCGACTTCCACTTGAACGCTCATAAGAATTAAAAACAGTACCCGAAGTAAAACCTTCTTGAACTGAAAGTGATTGCCCAGCAGCTGTGATCCTTGTCTCACCAACTCTTTCAAGGGGTAAATCTGTTCTCTCCAAAGAATGACCACTTCCAAGTCCACAAATGGAACTAGTAAAATTGTTTGTTGTTTGGGTTAAAAATGGCGGAATGAGTTACATCAACTGAGTTAAGTCACAACACACTGACGCCACTTCCTGTACCAGTTCTGCTTGTGTGTCTCCTTCAGGGATAACCAAGGGTAAGTAGCTAACTGGAAAGTCCTCCACAGAAATACTTCCCAAACCAAATTGCCCAAAAAATACCTATAAACCAAAACCAATAGATAGTACGTAGTAAACCAATCACCAAAGAACACACAAGGGCTATGCACAAAATAAAAGACACCAAAAAAGCATGTGTATGTGTATGTATGTATGTATATGTGTATATGTATATATATATATATATATATATATATATATACACAGACACACACACACACACACATATATATATATATATATATATATATATATATATACACACACACACATATATATGTATGCATGTGTGTGTGTGTGTGTATATATATATATATATATATATATATATGTGTGTGTGTGTGTGTGTACATACACACACACACACACACACACACATTTATAGCTGTTGTTTAGCACTTTTGTCCACGTTGAAATGTAAAAAGACGCCATTAGAACAAATGGAAGTTCCATTATAGACGCATTTATATGGCACAGTTTAATAGCAATAAATAAATTAATTACTAATTTAGCAATTAACTAATGCACATAACTTCAAATTTCTAAGTTTATAAGAGCAATATTTAACATCTGTCCCTATTTTTGTACCTTTGTCCCCACATTATTTTAGGCTATTCCAGATTTCTTGCACTAAGAAGTTGACAGGTATGCTTCTGAACAAACCACATCTTACTGATAATATTAACTCTGCTGTAATGACTTGGAATAAATCTGTTTTGGTCACGAGTAAAACTGAAACTAAACAACTGTAACCACATGAGTATATCACACTCTACTCTGTTGGGCTGCAACTACACAAGGACCCCCGAGAATATCTACTCTGACTTCACTTCAGAACCAGAACCCACTACATCTGGAAGCACAAGTTTCTGTATTTGTACTTAAATTAGAGTGTGCTACTGTTTTAAATACTCTACAGTATTTCTGAGCTGTGGATTTCTGCATCTAGAACTGGTTTAGCAAATAATGTCCTAGTGAGAGTAGGGGTGGGACTTTTGTTCTAGGTAAAATTTACTACGGGTTGCAAAGACAGTGTGTTTTTGATTGGTCTGTGTGCTCTGGTTTGTTTGTTTGTTTGTTTGTTTAAACTCAATATTTCTGCAGACATCATCATTCTACTCTACTGGCCTTTCACTCTATGAGGACGCCTGGTGATACCTACATGGACTTCACCTTAGAACCAAAATCCACTACATCTGGGAAGTGCTGATAATCTGCAGCATAGCTGCACACTGCTGAGAACTATTTTTGGCAGTTGCAAGTGCTCACACCACCTAGTTCTCCAAAATAAACCCTATTAAAGTGGTGTTACCTCTAATATTTCCTGAACCTGGCTGACAACAGCATCCAGGTGGGCATGGTCACTCCATCCTGTAGATGACTAAGCACAGCTGCAAACTACTGGAGATGTACGAGAGCAATTGTGAATACTTAGGGATAGGTGTTGAATATACTTACAGATAGTAGCCATACTCATTTAGAGTAGAGTTCTCTCTTATAGTAGGTATACCACTTATTGTCTCATTTCACTATTCTTAGAGATGTGTGCATTCCTAGCCTAAGTCCGGTCTTTGATATGATTTGTAAATTTTTAATAGTGGCATCTGAGCCAACTTAATAATCATTATTGCTGTTGCCACTGCTGATTTTTGTGCTCATCATTTGATTTTGTCTACTGTGGACATTCCAAGCCTGAGTTCAGTCATTACTGCAAACTGCATTGTGTCCCATCACTGTACTTAGCTGTTATAGTGGCATCCAGGCCAAATCACTTACATCAAGCCATTGCTGTGGCACCCAAGCCATGTTAGTAGTCAGTGTTTCAAGTATCCAGAAGTTGCTGCTTCACTTCTTCCTATTTTTTGTATTCTCATATTGCTGCTACTGTATATTTGTACCTCTGGTGCTTATCTCACTATTCCTCCTTGTACTCTGTTATACAGATCTTTTTCTGCAATTACATTTAATTAGTACCCATTTGTTCTCCCTTTCTCACCAATCTCTATGCATCATAGTGTCACAGTTTACCACATCATCTGCTAGTGACCTAATAACACTAGTTACACTGAGGCAAAGCAGGAACTGCTTAATGCTCACTGATAACTATTTGCTTCTTCTACTAAAAGTTTTTATTTGTGAAATGTGCGAGAACTTAGTAACTTTGGTGGCCAGCCTCGCTTATAAAATTGTTGACTGCACCAAGAAGATTGTCAGTTCTGAAACCAACCTCACATAACCATGCTCACCATACCCTAAATCAACAAATAAGCCTTCTTATGATGAAGTACTAAAAATTCCTGTCCAAACCACAAAGGCCTCCTAGAAGGAGATTTGGTATGCAGTACACTCAGCATCATATTGACAAGAAAACAACATTTACAGACACGACAGAAAACTTAGCTATATAAAGGGGTTAATCAACTGGCAGGTCACAATCGCCAGTGCAGCAAGGTCAAGCCAGTATATCTGGCAACATCTTAGTCATAGGTGACGACACACAGACGCACAGACACACCTCCCTACATGCTGCACAAAGACAGGGTGATGATTAGCTGCATTTCAGGTACCAGGATTCACAATATCATTAGGCCACTCAAGTCCTTTCACCCTAGGTACACATATGATCTGTTGATTGTGCACATGGGAATGAATGACTTCAGACCCACCTCCTTGGATCACATGAAGAGGGACAGAACAGAGCTCTCAGAATATGCATCTGAAATTAGTGTGAAACTAGGATTGAACAGTACCCTACAATCACCAAGAATGTTCCAGAACACAGTCAAAAGATAAACTGCCTTTAATTATTGGCTTAGCCATTGGTATCATTCTAAGATGAATCTAATATATATCCACTATATACAGTATAGAAACTTGAGATCAGATAATGGACAATCATGCTGCTTTGCCAAGAACGGCTTGCACTTCCCTATTCATGGCTTCCATATACTGGCCAGGACTCTTTCTTCCCTCATACAGCCTTGTTAGGCAAGTTCAAGGTCCTCAAATTACCTACATAGCCAATCAAAATCAAAACTATATACAGTTAGCACTGTTCAATGGTGGTAGCCTAAAAAAGATGTTGCACTCTCTACAAGCATTCTAAAATCTTGAAAATATTGATATCTGCATAGTTACTGAGAAATGGTTCCAGAATAGCAATAGCACCCATATAGTGTAATGTTTTAATGCCTACCCTTTTTTCAGACCCAACACCAAAAACAACAGTGATATAGGAAGGGGTCTATCTGCATTCCTAAGAAGCCAAGTCACTTCTAGACTCATAAAGCTGCATAATGACCTCACCCCACTCATGGTAAATAAAACATTGTAACACATCATAGCCAACCCTGTGTCACCTGCAGCCCATGAGGCATACTTCTATTAACCTGGAAACCCACATGACTACAAATAAATATGCACTAAGATTCCCAGATTTCATTAATGCACAGTCTTAAGATAGCTAGTTTAAGTCCCAACTATGAGTTCAAAAATGTCAGATCTGGTCCTCACCAGCACAGCTTCCCTTTTTTGAACACATACAGTTATCACATCACTGGTCAAATCTGACCATTATTCAGTAATGTTCACTATGAGGACGAAACTTGTTTTACCAAATTAAGAAACTATACTAAGACAAACCTACTACACCTGATGACCTGATGAAATTCAAACACCCTCCTTACCTCAATGGTCCTATCTCACATGTTGCCATATTTGTGGATATTTTATATACCCACCACAAAGCATACATTGAGGTATTCAACTCTATAAGACATAAATACAATGTCATATTCAGGAATATATGCCAATGGTGGAATCCTAGTGTGATGACCTACCACTGAACCAGTAATCAAGGAACATCAATCCACACCACTAGCAAAAGTGGGGGATGTACACTGGGAGGGCAACAGGTACACACATAGCATTTCCAGATGCAGCTTTCTGAAACAAGTGCAATTTTCCTTAAGATCATACAATTGACCACAGTCAGTCCAGAGCTGGTTTCTCCCTCTTTCTCAGATCCCCAAAAAGACTCTCCACTGGCACAGCTACAGAGTTGAGATCTCAGCTGAATGGCTAAGCCAAGACCTCCAGCACCCTCTCTGTCCAACCAGTGCTTCATGTCCCTGCCCAAGTAGCTGACACACACACTCTTTGAGGTCTGATTTACACATAAACACATACATACTTGGGAAAGGCTGGCATACGTTTACTAGCTATGCCCCCTTTTGCCAAGACTATAAAGGTAGTTATCACTGTCACCAGCCAACTCTTATCAGCTACTTTAAACCCCTTAACAAAGGGTGCCTAATCTTATTGTGTAATATTAAAATTAATACAAATGGTAGTTTGACCAAGAGCAAGGCTATTAGGAGTAGTCCCCAGTGTCATCAAATAAATATGCAAGTACTCTCAATACTTAAATATCTCTAGACAGATCAGCCACAATGAAAGGTTTAAATATATTTAATAATAAATAATAAAAGAACAAGAAAATACTCAGTATATATTCACCATAACATCATAGTTCAAAAACACAGGAAATATTTAAAACAACATTGCAGGACAGTCTCAAATAAATAAAGAAATACATCTAAACTATGCTTCACTATATTCCTGACTGAATCTAAGAGAATTACTATACCCTAGTTAACTTACCTAAAAGCAAGGCAGATGTGGTGAATGGATCTTCTAGTTGTTGTCATGTCCAAGACAGACTACAGAATGCTGTGTCTCTCTAAGAGACTCCTCAAATTAATATCTCAAATATTACTGCTGGGTAGCTTGCAGAATGACATAATTTCTTGTCATCTAACTCTATATCCCAGGTGAAACCCCCATTGCTGGAAGCTACCAGTATTTAGCATCTACCTGTGAAAATACATAGACCTCAAATCTTTGGCAGATGCTGGAAGTCATAAAACAATTACATCCCTTCACATTTCAAGACTAGCAATTATTTCACCTTAGAGGCAATATAGAAAGCATCCTAGTTTTAGACATTGTGTCTCCTTACTGCATTGAAACTGAAAGATAGCATCTTTTATTGCATAGCGATAAAGTAATTTAATTTCAGCTGTTTATCAGAAGTTTTGCTGGACAGAAGTTAACCTCTTGTGTTCCATTTCCCACTGTTGAAATATACACATTTAAACAGTTACAACAGTACATGTACACTTCTGTTCTATTCCAGTAGGGCACAATGTGGATACATTTCAAGCACTTTGCAAAAAAACATTTTTCATGTTCATATTCACAAATGACATATAATTATTTACAAAATTCCAGATAGATGTGCTGACATTATCTCCCTTTGTCACCCCCCCCCCCCCCCGGAAGACTCAAGCTAGTTTTTCAAGCAACCCTTGAGAAACATTGCTTGAGAGGGGATGAGCCTACCTGGGAATACATTACCCCATACCCTGTCTTGAGATTCCAGCTGTCTTTGCATTGCTGACCCCAGTACAGTGTTGCACTGTCATATCATATGCCTGCAACCCTAGGCTCCACCACAGTAATTTGGGATTTTGCTGGCTGGTTAGCGGTAGCCATAGATCCCACTCAGACTCCTCCTGACTCCTACTGCAAATACTCAGCACAAGGGCTGGTAAGGTTTCATCATGTTAACATGGTACAATTTATGCCCCTGCCTCCTGCCTAGCAGTTCTACCATGTAGTTGACATCACTGACCTTCCATACCACTTTGAAGGGTGCCTGCAGCTTGTTGTGTCTGACAAGAATGAGAACCTTAAGCTGCTGCCCCACAGCATACTCTCTAGCCCAAGTATTCCTGTCATATCAGACCTTTTTTCTGCTGTTGGGCTTCTGCCAGGTTCTCCTGGGCCATGCCCATAAGTTCCATGAGCCCTGTTCCAAGATTTAGGACATCTGCCACAACAGACTCCTTGTGGGATTCACACTCACCCTCCCACTCATCATGAATCAAATCTAGAGGCCCCCTCACCCTATCCCCGCACAGCAACTCAAAGGGTAGAAAACCTGTGGATTCCTGGGGCACCTCTCTGCAAGCAAACAACAGATGGGGGCAAATATGTGTCCCACTCCCTCTTAAACTGGTCTGCAAATGCCTGTAGCATGGTCTTTAGTGTAGAGTTTAACCTCTCCACAGGTCCATTAGTCTGGAGGTGGTCTTTAGGTGCTTCACCCCACAGTGCTTCCACAGACAAGTCAGCAGGTCTGACATGAAATTGGCACCTCTGTCAGTCAGTATTTCTTTTGGGAAATTTACCCTGCTGAGAATCACTGACATAGCATTTGGCACCTTTTATGCCTCAATGGCAGACAGAGCCACTGCCTCAGGGTACCTGGTAGCATAATGCACTACCACCAGGATATACTACTTCCCTGTGGAACTTGGGGTACTCACAGACCCCACAATATCCATAGCTACTCTCTGAAATGGCTCCTCAATCACAGGCAAAGACTTTCACATTGTCTCCTGCCTTGCCTACTTTTGGCACTGCTCACAGGTCCCGCAAGTACCCTGTTACATCCCTGGAAATTCCAGGTCAATAAAAGTTCTGCACAATATGTCTCTTTGTATGCTTTATGCCCATATGACCTGCAAAGGGAATATCATGAGCTATGGCTAGAAGTGCCAGACAGTAGGCTCTGAGCACTACCAACTACTGTATTCTCTCACCCTCTAGCCCTCCCCTCAGGGGTCCACTCTCTATATAGTAACCCTTTGTCCCAGTATACAGAGTCCCCCTTCTTTGAGAATCAGGTGCCTCTGTGGCTACCTCCCTCAAGCCTTGTAATGTAGGGTCAGACAGTTGAGCCTGTCTCACTCTCTCTCTTTGTAACCCTTCCCAGCTCCCCTTCCACAGGAAGTCCGGTACCCTCTGAGAGCAGTGCCTCACTGTCAGCCTGGGTACTACTATTCACCTCTGCCCTTGCAGTCACTCTATCCAAGGGAACATCAGTACCCCTGAGTAGCTGTGGCTCACCTTCAGTCTCACTGCTACAGGGTAGCTCCCTCCCTGAAGTAGCCACCTCACCAGTCCTGGCTTCAAGTGTGTGGTCTGTCTGGGTCACCCCAGGCTACCAGACCCACATGCTTGTCTTCAAAGCTGACTGCATATAACTGCATGCACATAAGATACTGCATTATCAAATTAATTCTCTTTCAGGACATCTGCAGGGATATCTTCAAACACACCTATTAGCTTGATTCCTTTTCCACCCTCCCAGTCAAGGTGAACCCTAGCCAAAGGTATTTGGATTGGGATCCCTCCTAAAGCTTTGACTAGACTAGACTGCCCAAGCAAGTAGTGCTCCTCTTTAACTATTGCAGACTTCGCAATGGTTAGGTCGGAGGCTGTGTCTCTTATAAAAGTGGCCTGCTTTCATCTACTAAGACAGGATATAACCTCTTGGGGTAGTCTGGTACCCTTGTTGTCTCCAGACAACTTATTGCTGGCATTCTGTCATTTCCACTTACTGGCTCCCCACCTTTTGTTCCCCACTTTGCCTTCATGGACATCTATATGCTACATGGTGCCACTCGTTACATTTAAAACATTTAATCCTTGGTCCTGGCCATGTACCTGAACTAATGGCTTCCCTGTTACTGGTGGACTCTGTTGGGGCAGTTTAGGCTGCCCACCATGGGTTCCCTTAGTCCCATGTGCAGCACTGGTCATCCCTTTCCTGTGCAGTGATGCCCTGCTTGCTAGGTATAGATTTCCCCTTTTCCTCATCTCATATGTGGTATTGCATTCTATGTCTGCTAACCAGATTCTCCTGAACACAGGCAAAATTATAAGGGCTTGTTCCCTCACCAAAAGGAATGTCAGCCCTTCAAAAGTGGTGACCTGACACCCACTCACTCATCTATGAAAATAAGTGCTTAATTCAGCAATACATTCACACACACTTTCATCTGCCTTGCGTCTATGCTCACAAAACTTTTTTCTATAAGCTTCAGGTGTTAGCTTAAAACACTCTAATAAACAATTTTAACAGTATTGTAATTTAAGCAATCAGTACCAGACAATTTAGAAATAGCAGTTACAGTTTTACCATGGAGTAAGGAGGTAGGAACCGTACCCAGAGCCCTTGGTCAACATTATACTGTTTACATACCCTTTCAAACATATGAATAAAACTCTCAAAATTACCACCCTGTAAACTATGGAAGAAATTTACTGACCTTTGCTGTTTCTGTGGTTCAGTTACTCCTTTCCCCATTACCTCCATAACCCTGGTGAAGAGTCAGCATCTCCTTTTCATGTTGCCTCTGCCTCTCATTTTCTGCAGCTTTCAGATGTCTCAGTCTCTCTGCTGATTCTAATTCCAATTGTTTCTGTTGTTCCTTTTCATCAGCATCCAAATGTTGCAGTCTCTCAGCTGATTCTATTTCCACACATTTGGCCTCCAGTTCAAGTTTCTTTAACTCCAGATGGATTTTTAAGTCGTCTGAGGCAAGGTTGAACTTTCCATTTTCTGAGAGTTGCACATCCCCAAGGCCAGTCTAGTTGCCCTCCTGGTTGCTGGTCTGTAATGCAGCTGTGACTAAGGCTGCAATCATTTCTACTTTACTCAGGCTGGCATGCACTAGTCCTTTCTCTTGACACATAGCCAGCTGGCTCCTTGTCAGCTTACCATACTTCTCTGCTGACTTCCTAGCCTGCTCTCCCTGGCTAACTAGGCTAACACAAAATAAAAAAAAAATATTATGATATGGAACTCTGAATGTCTACCATGTGGCTGCTTGAGAGTACAAACATCTTCTTTAGTGACCAATGTTTACAGGCTACAGGAGTTCAATATCACCACTGAATCCTAATATGTGATGTGGTGATGCCACTACTGATCACCAATAAATATGTGATGACCCACCATTGGACCAGTAATGAAGGAGCTTCAATCCTCACCACTGGCAACAATGCAGGATGTACAATGGGAGGATGACAGGTACACACACAGTATTTCCAGATGCAGCTTTCTGCATCAAGTGCAATTTCTTAAGAGCACACAGAGACACAGTCAGTCCAGGGTTGGTTTCTCCTTCTTTCTCCAGATCCCCAATAAGACTCCCCACTGGCACACCTATAGAGTTGATATCTCAGCTGAGTGGCCAAGCCAAGATCTCCAGCACCCTCTCTGTCCAAACAGTGCTTTATGTCCCTGCCCAAGTAGCGGAGGCACACTCTTTGAGGTTTGATTTACACACACACACACACACACACACACACACACACACACACACACACACACACACACACACACACACACACCTGGGAAAGGTTGGCACAAGTTTACTAGCTATGCCCCCTTTTGCCAAGACTATATGGTAGTTATTACTGCCACCAGACAACTCTTATCAGCTACTTTAAGGCCCTTAAAAAGGATGCCCAATTTTACTGTGCAATATTAAAATTAATACAAATGGTAGTTTGACCAAGAGCAATGCTATTAGGAGTGGCCCACAGTGTCACCAATTAAATATGCATGTACTCTCAATACTTAAATATCTCTAGACAGATCAGCCACAATGAAAGGTTTAAATATATTTAATAATAAATAATAAAAGAACAAGAAAATGCTCTGTATATATTCACAGTGACATCATAGTTCAAAAACACAGGAAATATTTAAAACAACATTGCAGGACAGTCTCAAATAAATAATGAAATACATCTAAACTTTGCTTCTCTATATTCCTGACCGAATCTAACAGAATTACTATAACCTAGTTAACTTACTTAAGAGCAAAGCAAATGTGGTGAATGGATCTTCTAGATGTTGTCAGGTCCAAGACAGAATACAGAATGCTGTGTCTCTCTACGACACTCCTCAAATTAATATTATAAATATTACTGCTGGGTAGCTTGCAGAATGACATCATTTCTTGTCATCTGATTCTATCCCAGGTGAAACTCCCACTGCTGGAAGCTAGCAGTATTTAGCGTCTACCTGTGAAAATACATAGACCTCAGATCTTTGGCAGATGCTAGAAGTCATAAAATGATTACATCCCTTCACAATTCAAGACTAGTAATTATTTCACGTTAGAGACAATATAGAAAGCTCCCTAGTTTTAGACATTGTGTCTCCTTGCTGCATTGAAACTGAAAAATATCATCTTTTATTGCATAGCCATAAAGTATTTTAATTTCAGCTGTTTGTCTGACGTTTTGCTGGACTGAAGTTAACCTCCTGTATTCCAGTTTCCACTGTTAAAATATATACATTTAAGAGTTATAATAGTGCATGCACATTTCTTTTCTGTTCCAATAGGGCACACTGTGGATACATTTCAACCACTTTGCAAAAACCTTTTTCAACACGCATCCGTACAAACAAGTTTGATATACATACAACATACCATTCTAATACATTTGCAACACAAGCATCTTATATGAATCATGTTGATATTCATAAATGACATATACTTATTTACAAAATTCCAGATAGCTGTGCTGGCAGTATCTCCCTTTGTCACACCTAGTATAAACGGGTCTATATCAGATGACTGAAGTTTTACTACTTCGAATCAGTAAACATCGATCACTACTGATCGAAGTAGTAAAACATTGAATCATCCTTAACTTTTTTTTAAACACAAAAAATAAAAATAAAGGGTGTAGGCAGGGGGGCCTGCCTCCCTGCACCCCCATACCCCCCGCTACTTAAATATACCAACTCTGAGTCCGCACTACATTGAAGTAAACAGAAATCTCCCCTTACAGAGATTTCCATTTACACGTTCGATATTCTAAGAGTTCGCTATTGTTGTGTCGACAATATCAGATTCGATATTGTTGGCTTTCGACAATGTAATATAGACCTGTATAAACAAACTGTGCCATAACAGGAAGAAACACATAGCCTGTAGGAGCAAATGTAATACTCGATCATCTCGAGAGGAACTCAAAAATATCAACAAAGAACTCAAAAGCAAAATCAAATTCTCCAAAAGTAAATGTGAATTGAAAATTGCCACCTGTGCTAAGGACAACCGGGTCTACTTCAAAACAGTGACTTGTCATAATACTGAAACTCAAAACACTAAGACTATAATATCAAAACCCCAAAACAATGAAAACTCAGAACAGTGAAAGTGTGCATCATAACATAAAAACCTACAATGCACATGTAAATAACACCCCTCCACCTATAACAACACCAAGCTAACAAACACATTTTTTACTACGTTTCTTCAGTGGGGCAAGCACCCCTGCACCCCCATAAATTAAATATACCAACTCCTAGATCACACTACAGTGGAAAAAAGTCAATTTCCTAACCCCACTGTAAATTGATCACCATACAGAATGTAAACATATGGATGTGTTGTTTTCATGAAAGTTAATTTAGTGTTTTGAGAAGTCCTGGAGAAGTGAGTAGGGGAAAAAGTGTTTATTTTGCCAGTCTGTACGTGTTTTTAGGCCATACAGGTAAGTGATTTAGACACTGTATTTACATTCTGTATGGTAATCACGATACAGTGAGGTTAGGAAATTAACTTTTTTCCACTGTAGTGCAATCTTGGAGTTGGCATGTTTAATTTACGGGCTTGACCCCCTGCAGAAATGTAGTAAAAAGTGTATTTGTTAGTTTGGTGTTGTTATAGGTAGAGGGGATGCTATTTACATGTGCGTTGTAGTTTTCTATGTTATGATGCACACTATCAGTGTTCAGAGTTTTTGTTGTTTTGGGTTTTCGATGTTATGGTCTCAGTGTTTTGTTCAATGTTTGAAGAAGACCCGGACAGCCACATAGCCTTCTTAAAACATGTCAGAAAGCTTAGAAGTAATGTCCATCAATGCACAGAACTAATATATAACATATATAATATATTACTTGTAAATTCAGCTCAAATGTTACCCCTATCTCCCCAAACATTCCCCAACACATTAGTATAAGCACATCACCCAATCAACTACTTCTAAGAAAGTTATGAGTGCTCTCTTCAAAACCTAAAACACTAACACTGTGTTCCCTGATAATGTGCCTGGCTGCCTTCTTATCAGTACCAGATGCTGTCTCATAGACACACTACTAAGACTTTTCAGTCTTAGCCTCTCCACAGGATTCATAACAGAGGTGTGGAGGACTGTTGCAGTCATCCCACTCCACAACGGGGGCCCACTAATAACCCTGGAAGCTATACACATATAAGCCTCATCAGCCTCATTTGTACATCAATGGAATGCATCATAATGGAACTTATTGACAAGGACATAGGCAGTCTATAAACCTTGGATGCAAGTCAGTGTGGGTTTTTCAAAGGTAGGTCCTGTCTCCTAAATCTGGTGGACTTCTTTGAATAAGTCACTTATGCATTAGATGCAGGCAAATCAGTTTGCACAGCTTACCTTGATCTGGCCAAGACCTTTGTTATTATCGAAAAGCTAATAAAACTAAATGTAACCCCCTGTGTTACCCAGTGGAAAGTAAACGGGCTTATTGACAGAACCCAATCTGTTACTGTTGGAGACATGAACTGATAAAAAAGTTTAAAATTCCCAACAATCTTCAGTATAGTAGTTACTGGCAGTGTTCCCCCCAGGGACTGGGTTTGCAGCCACTGCTCTTTGATATTTATTTCTGTTATGTCACAGCTGACATAAAAGTCCTGTGGCTGATAAAGTCTGTGGATGACTGTAAGCTCAGAGCTGCCATAAACTCCCCATCTGCCTTGTAAATTCTCCAGGAGACCTAACACACACAAACAAGTGGTGTCTAGACCATAGCTTTATGCTGAATGTCAAGAAATGCAGCATTGTGTCCTTTGGCAAACCTGGGCACCCTTGCACCTGACACACAGGTTAGAGCCCTGTGAAAGTTGACTCAGTCACTGGGGGACCTGGTCACATTCATTGACAATGAAACTATCTCCTGATCACCATGTATCCACTGTCATTCAGAAATTCTTTTAATTAGCCAGACTGATCACCAGAGGTACAGTATATCTTCAATGTCTAAAGAAGTCATTATCCCTCTCAACTCCTCCCTCATCAAACCTATAATAGAGTAAAATGCATAAATTGGTATGTAGTTGTCAAAGCATATGACTCAGCTTGAGAGATGCAGCATTTTTCCAATAGGACAACCAAGGACATATCCACCTTAAGCTATGCTGACTGAATTAAAGCACATTCTGTCTCTCTGTTTTCTGTCTCCTACAGACTCTTGAGAGAGGATCTCTGCCTAGCCTACACATCCTCAAAGGATCCGGTCTTATGTGACCTCCTGCACATCCACAGAACAAATATTACCCCAAACATTCCTCTCCCAGAAAATCCTTCTTTTAAGGAATACACTCCTCTTGGATGCAAAGCAAAGCAAAGAAGCTCCCTAACCCTGTTTAAGCATAACCTAGGGGAATGAATGAAAAATTATAAATATACCCAAAGTCTGGTCCCACAAGCCCTCATTGAAAGGAGTTGAAACTAGATATAAATTATTCATGTCAATAGGTACTAACAAATTGGGATAGCCTAACTAGGAAAAAATAACCCACTGGATCAATAATCTAGTATTAATCTATGAAGTTATTAACCTTCTTCAGGCACTGGAAAATTATAAAACAAGACTTTTTTTTTTACTTCAAATAACTCTCTGCCTAGCCTACACATCCTCAAAGGATCCGGTCTTATGTGACCTCCTGCACATCCACAGAACAAATATTACCCCAAACATTCCTCTCCCAGAAAATCCTTCTTTTAAGGAATACACTCCTCTTGGATGCAAAGCAAAGCAAAGAAGCTCCCTAACCCTGTTTAAGCATAACCTAGGGGAATGAATGAAAAATTATAAATATACCCAAAGTCTGGTCCCACAAGTCCTCATTGAAAGGAGTTGAAACTAGATATAAATTATTCATGTCAATAGGTACTAACAAATTGGGATAGCCTAACTAGGAAAAAATAACCCACTGGATCAATAATCTAGTATTAATCTATGAAGTTATTAACCTTCTTCAGGCACTGGAAAATTATAAAACAAGACTTTTTTTTTACTTCAAATAACTTTGTTTTAATGAAGCTTACTGTTTTTAAACACTTCAGTTGCTAATAAAACATTTCAGACTCTTAGCCTTGTTTTTTGTGTTAAACAGTTTGTTTTTGTTTCATTTTAGAGTGTACTGTAAACACATGCATTTCTTAAGTTAGCTTTTCACAAAGTGGTAACAGACACTTTTCACACTTTTTTATGAGTAGATATTCTTGCTGCATTACTTGTTGCTTATGGTACTGAAAGTTTAAACATTACTACAGTTACAACAAATAACCACAGGAAACAACTGGATACAACGAAAAAAGGCCAATGTTCACAAAAAAAAATTCAGATGCCAAATTCTTCTCTCAACAAATTTAATGAGCAAAATCAGATACAAAATTCTTCTCTCTAGCCCCTCGACCACACTTGCCTTTAACAGAGTATAACAAACTCCAACAATCTACCTCTCATATATACTAATACACACCCATCTATACAATTAACTAATTAAATAAAACATTGGGCTCAATTTAGAATGTGTGTGGAAAAGTTTTATATAAGTATTGTATATTTTCATCATGGACTTTTATTATGAAATGTTTTATTTAATTAGTTATTTTTTTTAATTAATTTTTTTTGTGAACATTGGCCTTTTTTCTTTGTATCCAGTCATTACTACAGTTACAGTTTAATGTTATTGTTTAGAAACATACAGAGTTTTTCCACACTTTTATAAATACTATAATATGGAAATGCATAATGTATTATTCCAATAAGGGGTATATCTCATTTTGTTAGAATCAGTTTGCTAATAAGGGTACACATTATTCTGTTAGAAGTATGAATCTTGCAAAATTAGAATATGTTGAGTTGAAGCTTTAGACACATTTCTTATTTTAATTAGCAAGTTAACATTTTTTAAAGTGATATCAGACTCTATCTTACATGTGTTTTATATTTATGAGAAAACTTTCTTCATATATTCCTAGTTACTTATAATACCGAATGTTTAAATTCTATTACTGATTGAGTTTAGTATTGCTATTATTAAACACAGTGAGAATTTTTATTTCTCTTTTATATGCTCAACTGTGCAATACAAAAATACCTATTACAGTTCTGTGTTTTTTTAATGACAACCCCTTATTCTGTTTAGAGAATTAATCTTACACAATTACAAAATGGTGAAATGCAACTTTAAACTTATTTTTTTATATTGTTTAGCAAGTTAGCATTTCTTAAAGGCATGGCAAACTCTTTTTTTCAACTATCATAGTTTCATAAGAACACCTTCTAATGCAGGATTTGCTGTTTAAAATATGAAATGTTTGAACATTATTATCAATGATAAAGTGTACTTTTGTTATGAAACATACAAGGAGTCTTTTATTGCATTTTTATAAATCTTGCAGTATAGATTTTTTTTTTTTTTGCATTCATTTGCTGATAAGAGATGCACCATATTATGTTTACAGCGATAATTGTATTTGGTTAGCAAATGAGGAACTGTATTATTTGCAGATGTAAAAAGTTGGGTTCATAAAATGTTAACATTACAGGGTTGAATACTGATGTTTTAAACTGTTCTATTTTTTGTTGTTCTGATTTTTTTTTGATAGAAGCTTTAGGATAACTACATAGACCAACTGGGCTACAAGTGAGGACAGTCCCTTACCCCAGAGTAACACAAATAGGTCAAGTTTCGAGGGGGGAAACCCCAGTGACAACTCCTGTAGGTAACTAAATAAAGTATTTGGAAAAAATGTTTTCATTTCTTGGAGCATAAATAGCATTTTAAATCATACTGAAAGGGGAAAAGGAGGTTTAGAAAACTTAAGGGAAAACTTTGTAATGCTATTTTATTACAAGAGATAAAACTGAAAGAACAAAATAAACATAATTTGATTAAAGTATAATTTTTCAGGAAGCTGAAATAGCTATCAGAGTGTAGAGCTATAGAGATGACAGAGATGTACCTATCTTATTTAGGAAAAAGTTAGATATAGTCCAAACAAAAGTGGTCTCTAGTAATGAGGGGAAATGTATTGTATAGTATAGTAAGACTAAAGTCTCCTATTGGAAAATCAGAATATAGATAGAAATATGTATGTACCAAGTCGAGATGATGGCCCTGATTTTTTTTCATTGAATAAGACAAGATTAAAACTAAAAACAAAATGTAAATTATATTACTGAAGTGAGCTTTGACCTAACTTGAAATATGAAATTTGGTAAACAAGAATATAATAAAAATCTGTAGAAGTAATCAATGAAAAGGTTTTAAAGGTGAATAGGTAAATCCATGGATAGATAGGAATAGTCACAAAAAGCAGTTACTATTTACAATGAATATAATCACACAAGGCTAATAGATTAGAACTTATTCTTTATTAAAATGGTTTAAAGGACATAGTCCTTGATGTCTCAAAAAAGATCATTTCAGATCATGCTCATGTTAAATTAATGATGAACTGTAGCTCATCAAATAAAAAAAAACCACTGAAGGTGGACATATTACAAACAGAAAAATAAAGACAAAAATATTAGTTTAAGAACTATTTGCAAACAAACTATACAAGAGAACTTTAATGACTTTGAAAATACATGTCGCGAGATCAAAAATAATGGCTGAGTAAGGTAGATAAGAAGGTCACCAAAATAAAATGCAATAACTAAAGCTTAAATTTAAAAATATAAAAAGAAAAGTGATTGACATTACACACTTATCTAATAACATATTACAAAAAGAACAAATAATCAAATTTCAAATAGATAAACTGATACTAAATGAAACAGAAGCAAACTGGTTTAGCTTAAGGTGATTGTTAATGGAGAAAGGGATACCAAATATTTTGCATGAAGATGTAAGAAAAAGAAAAAAAAGCATGTATCAATACTGTATACCAGGTCTACAAGTGATAACATTTTCATTCCAGTACAAGAAACTAAATAGAAATTCCTGAAAACATTTTGACAACATTAATAGTAGGTTGACGACTTTCCAAAACGGCTATACATTGAGTAGCAGCTTAATTCTAGCTCTCCCAGTATGAAAACAGAAACTCAGCAGAGAAAGCCAGTGGACTTATTTTTCTAGGTAAATTTCAGTACCTATCTAGTAAGTGCATTGCCTGGATGCTAGGAATAAAGAAATACAGAGGGCCTGAAAGAAAATCAGCTACAAAAGGTGAATAAAAAACACTGACTGGGAAAAGTACTGCAGCTATTCAGCAAAAAAACAGTGCAAGCTCCAGACATGATTTCCAGTAACCTAGAGCACATTATAAGACAACTGCACACAGACCTGGTTAAAATAAACAAAACAATGATGGAGTATATCAACTCAAATAAAAAAAGGCTGGAAAAATGGAAGAAGCCATAAACAGATATTCGGATGAGGTGACAAAACTGAAAAAAATCAGAGGTTGAAATGAAGAAAAGTCTGGCTGAATATGAGAATGCTCAAGAAGAGGTGCTTCAAAAAATAATAGAATTAGAAGACAGAACACGTACAGAAAACCTGAGAATTTCTGCTGTACCAGAGAAGCTAGAAGGAACAGACTATATTAATTTTATGAAAGCACAAATAAGCAAGTGGACTGGTATTCCACAGCCTTAGTAATTGTAAGAGCGCATCATGTGCATGCTCCAAACCTGGCTATGAGAAAGCAACCTAGACCTTTAATAGTAAAGATGCAATACTACCAGCAGAAGGAGTTGATTCTGGCAAAACTGTGGTAGAAGGACAGAGTACTAAAAGTAGGAGACAGCAGAGTGTTTGTGGAGAATGATTATTCGCTGTACACCAGGCAGGAGAGGAGTATATTTATTCCACTATTTAGGGAATGTTGAGAAGCAGGCATGAGATACAAACTGCTGTACTCAGTTATCTTCAAAATATTCTTTCCTGGAGGAAAAAATAATTTTTTGATGAAGTACATGTTAAGGGGAAAATACAAAAGTTTTTACAACACAAAGTGAGATGTAAAACAGAAGGAGATTCTGTTTTTTTGTTCTTCTGATAATAAAGACCACAGAAAGACTGTGCCAGTGAAACATTTTCCAATGTTTCAATGAAACATGATTGAGAGAAAGGAAAAAAATCACAATAGTTGATTGAAAGTATTGACAGCACATTGGAAATACAAGCAGAGACAGTATTTGGGAGATGGAGATGAACAGGAATAATACCAATGACTTGGAAATTGACAAATGTGAGATTACAAAGCAATAATTATATTTGTGAAACACAATAGAACAAGAACATCTGGAAATATTGGACTATTTTGAACTTTAAAGTATATGCCCTACTTCATAACATTAATGTTCAGAAAACTACTTCAGAGAGGGAAAGAGGATGGAGAGAGTTAACTGCAAGTAAAACAAATTTTTATAGTAATATTTTTATAGTGCATGACTTTCTTTGCATGCTATAAAGTTTTCTAAACAGGTGGTCCTGTTTTTTTTCTCCCTTCTTCTTTCTCCTTGTTCAGTTTTAAGAAATATAGGTACTACAATGTTTAAAAGAAAAGAAAAATTTGGTCAAAAGAGCATAACAAAACAAAAATCAATGCACTTTTTCTCATTCTTGCATAGGGGAATTACTGGATTAAGGCTCTTAGTTTGATCTAGTAGCAAGTTTTAAGGGAAGGCAAGTAAATGAAAAAGAACACTGAATATTATAAATCTTTTTCTAGCAAATAAATGTATGCTTAGTAGCAACCCTATATCTGGTCCTCATGTCTCCATGGAGATAATCTCATAAAGAGAAATTGCTAGGAGATAATGTTTTCTGAAATCATTCAGGTTTTACCCAGTTGGGAGAGCTATAAAGACAAGTAAAAAAAGACAGCACTTAGTAGAAGTACAGGTTGTAGCACACGTCTTAGTATGGATAATCTTTCTTTTGGTTAACACAAGTCTGTGATATTGGCTGTCAGTTTGGGACATTTGTTCCTATCAAGAGGGTAAAATTCAATATTTGAAGATATACGTTGTTTTGTGTTTTAGTATTAAGTTATAAGATTTACGGGGGATACTGGGTGTGTGTTTGTTTTTTTTTTTTTGTTTTTTTTTTTGTTTGTTTGAGGGCTTTCAATAAAATAAAAAGTTTTGTAAGATATGACATAGGCTCATATAATATGACAAGGAACAACTGTATAAAAGATCAAACTGCCAAAACAGTGTATGTATGTAACACAAAAACTGGAAGTAGATATTTAACAAAAAATGTTATACATAAAAGGTGGGAATAATAACTTTTAACACAATGATGTTTTCAGCAATGTCTTTAAATATCAATGGTCTCACAGACAAATACAAAAAGAAAGATTAGTCAACTATATTAAAAAAGTAGAGTACAAATAGCTATGCTACAGGAGACACACTTGGAAAGAAATGGACCTGTGAATTTGATAAAGAAAGTTTTTCAAGTTGGTTACTCAGTTGAATACCTGGCTCGAAGGAAAGGGGAGTACTTATATAGATAATAATGGCAGATTTATAGTACTAAGGGGCTACTGGCAAGGGAGGAGGATTATACTAGCATGCATTTATATTCCACCTAAAATGCAATAATGGAGTTTAAGAAAATTCTGGGAGAAATAATCATCTTTCAGCAAGGAATATTACTTATAGATGAGGACTGGAATTTGATTTGTGCAGTGAAGATGTGCCTGTGGGCAAAGAAGGGAAAATATAACAAAGGAGGTTAGATTTTTGAATAAATTTATGAAAATATTTGGCATGGAAGATGTAAATTCAGTACTAGTAGTTCAGAGTGAATTTACATATTATTCCCCAAGATACAAAAACTGGGCTAGGCTAGACAGAATTTACATTTCACGGGAACGTGGATTTAATTGAAAGGCTTGATACGCACCCAGTAACTATTTTAGATCATGTGCCAGTAATAACTAAAATAAAAACATAGCGTAATGAAATAAAATTGAGACACTGGCATTTTCCCCTCCTATCTGTTGAAAAGAGAGGAATTTAAGGAATAGGTAGTGGAAATTATTCAGGAGCTATTAGAGAAGATAGAAAATTCTTCTGAAAATATAACTACAGAGTGGGATTAAATTAAATTAAAAGTGGAGTTTAAAAATAGGGTAGAAATAAAAGAAAGGGAGATATGGTTAAGAAGTAACAAGGATTATTTAGAGGGACTGCCAAATGTTAAACTATTGCAGATTAGGGGGAATCTCACAGAACAAGAAGAGGAGCAACTGCAGAATGCTAAACAGAAAATAAGGGGTTACCTTGATAATATGCACGAGTTTAGAAAGATTGCTGTTAAGCAACTGTTTTTTATAACTCTAGAGCACAGAAACATTTAGCACAATGACTCAGGCAACACAAAGTAGAAATGGCTGTTGCCAAGCTTAGAGAGCCTATAACAACGCAGATAACAAGAGATCCTGTAGAAGTACTAGACATATTTCAGAAATTCTATGAAAGTCTGTATAAAGCAGAGAAATATAGAAATCAAGAAAAGGTACAAATGGAAATGTTTATGGAAGAATTAAATATGCCAAGGTTAGAAGTAGATGAGGCTCAATTACTAACAGTGATGACAGGAGGAGATGAGATAAAAATGGTGAGGTATAACCAATCCACATGTAAGTCCCCAGGAATAGATGGTATTCCTGTGGAAGTTTGGAACATAGGAGGGAAAAAAAACAAGAAAGATCTGGAAGGTTTTGTTTCACAGTATTTTAAGAGGAGGAGAAGTACCAACATCCTGGAAGAAAGTGGTGGTAGCTGTAATACATAAACACAGTAAAGATCCATCAGATCCAGCTTCATACAGGACCATTCCAATACTAAACCATGATTCTAAAGTGTTTATGTCTATAATGGCTAAAAGAATGGCAAAAGTGATGCCAAAATTGATATATATGGATCAATGTGATTTTGTGGAGTGGAAGCAAACATGTGACAACACTAACAGAACAATGATAAGCCAGAGGAATGCAGAATGTCAGAAAATACCACTGTTGTTGGAGGGTCTTGATGTAGATAAAACATTTGACAGAGGAAGCTGTACTTTATGAGCAGGCAATGGAAGCATTTGCATTCCGTAATAAATTATAAGGTTGATTAGGAGGATATATGATGGATCGGAAGCAAAAATTAAAGTGGGTGAGTTCCTATATAATCATTTCTTCTTAAGCAGTGGAGCCAGTAAGGGGGTGTCCTCTTTCCCCTTTGTTATTTGCATTATATTTAGAACCACTGGCAAAGAAAATAAGGGACTCAGAAATTCAAGGACATAATTGGTATGGTAGCCAAGAAAAGCTGGCTGTATTTGCAGATGATATTACTTTATACCTGACAAAATGAGAAAAGGATATTTCAGTGTTGTGGAAGATTTTGAGACAGTTTCATATCTTTTCGGGATACAAAATTAATGAAGCTAAAACAAAGGCAATAGCAGTAAATTATGTACCCACACACGAATTGATTCAGCAATATCCATATATTTGGAGATATGATAAAATGACGTAAGTAGGAGTATGGATTAAATATGACTCTGGTGTGGTAACTAAGGATATGTGGGAGGAGACTAAATGAAAGATAATAAAAAACTGAGAAATTGGAAGCTCTGTTATATGGATATGGATAGCAAGATATAAGCAGTTAAAATGTTTTTAGTCCCTTTAGTCTTATACACAGGTCAGGCATATTTTTATCAACTAGATGAGAAGTTGTGGATAGCAATTAATAAAGAGCTGAATGATTTTATCTGTGAGGGGAAGATGGCAAGAGTCAAGCGGGATAATCTTATTCTTCCAGTAGAACAAGGCAGTTTGGGACCACCCAATTTGAAGGGGTATTTCACAGCTAGATGGTTAAGGCTCCTATACATAGCACAAGCAGAAAGCTATAATTTAAAGTAGAAAAAGATGATGATGACACAGGGGGGAATTCAAGAAACAAGGAGAGACTGAGATTTTGGATGTAGACCTTTAAGGAGAATAACAATAATCATACAGAATATTATATTTATAAAGTAGCAGAAAGTATTCTAAGAACTAAGCCAAAATGGGAATGGAGAAAGGAGATTCTGCAGATAGGGATGACTACAATTAGGGATACAGACAATAGGTAAGAGGGGGCTGGAATTTATTGGAGAAAACTGGCAAAGGAACCAAGGTATTGGGAGCAAATAACTACAGAGAGAAAGGTAATAGAATAGAAAGGTGCCAAGAATTTATTTAGACTGCAGGTTAGAGATTGCCTTCCCCATCAAGGATTGACATCAGAGTATAGATAAAGAGAAAAAAAGCTGGGGGTTCTAAATGAAAGACCAGCACTGGTAGTAGAGTTTTTAGTAGACTCTAGAACAGAAGCTGGTGCTAAAGAGGAATAATTAGTAGAGCATATAAAATAGTTCATGATAACTGTAAGAATCAATCAGAGGAGGTTAGAAAGGATTGAGAAGAGAGAGTGGATAAGCAATTCACAAAGATAGGGGAACATATGTATATCTCCCAAATATGCAAAAAAAATCTAGAAGATTTAGGATTTTTGCTTGGAAATGTTTACACAGAGATTTTTATACCCTTCCCCAAGTAGACTCCAGTGAAACTTTCCTCATGTAGACTGCGAATGTTGGAGGTGTGATTATGAAGAAAGAGGCAATTGGGAACATATTTTCTGGGAGTGCAATGAGTTGGCAGATTTTAAAGATTCCCTGCAGGCTACTCCATCAAAGATACTGGATGCGCAAATTGGTGCATCTAGGGAAATTATTTTTCTGAACTTTGATACAGAATCAGAACTGCCTAGACATAGTAAGGCCTTGCTAATTCTAATTATGGTGGCTGCCAAAAAAGCAATTACTAAAAAATGGAAATCAATTTCTAAACCAACTGTTCTAGAAGCAGTGAATATAATAACAGAGATAAAACAACTGGAACTGAGATATTTAGAAAAGGGTAGGAGCAAATTACATAGGAAAAATGGGAATTGTGGAAATGATATATACATGGGAAGACTGAGGTTTAAAAAAGGCAGAATTTGAATGAGCTATGCAATGTCTGACTGACAATGACTGGGGTAGATAAGTGATGTATAATGTTTGCAACTAAAATTATGTCAGTATGGTTTGTAATGTATAATGCTTGCAACTAAGATTATGTCAGTATGGTTTGTTTTCATTTATATAAATGTATGATTGCCTATATCATAAGTGATAATTTAATAAATATGTTCCTTGTTTAAAAAAATATCAATAGTGGGTCAGATGTTCTGAATGATCAAAATGGTACTCCAATAGCTTTGATGCTATGTTTATCTTAGGAAGACATCTGACATTTAGACACTAATATAACTTTAGCAGAAGTAAAAATGGCATTTAATAGATTGGACAGTAATAAAGGGAAGGGCCCTGATACCTTTCCAATGGAATTTTATAAATGGGGAAAAAAACAACTATATAACTTTTTAACTAAAACAAAACAGTTATAAATTGAATGAAACTGGACAGAATAATATTTCTTTCAAAAGATAAAAATAACAGTTGCTATCTTGCAAACTAATTACAATTTCATTATTAAATAAAGACATCACAATTATTGCAAAAAAAGTGGGTACTAGACCAAACAAATTCTTACTTAGGTTGATTTTAAAAAACACCATATGGATTTATATATGACAGAGTATGTGTTTTGTGTGTGTGTGTGCGTGCGCACAGATAACTGGTGGTCCCTGTTTTTTTTATTTTTCTAACTACTAGAATAGAGAAACTGATAATTCTTATGTAGGCATGATTATTTTGATCAAATCAACTGGGAATTAATGTTCATAGTTCTTAAAAAGGAAACATTAGTGACAATTTCCCGGCATGGTTGAAAGTGATACGCAAGGATCAACAAGCAGATTTATTAATTAATAATTATGTGACAAAAAATATAAACATTATTATGGGAAGTAGATAAGATTTGGCTGTTGTCACCTGAATTATTTACAATAGTTAATGAAGTGCTTGCTTTAAAAGTCAGGAAAGAACACTGGATAGATTTTTAAAAAAGGGAAAGTAGATTCTGGTTTAGATTATTTGCTGATGATTGTTTACTAACTGCAGAAAAAGTAGACAAATTCTGAACAAGAATGTTAAGGATACGAGAACATTTGGAGAAATGTTTAGAAATAAACCATAAAAAAGAAAAGAGAAAAGTTGTTATAGTAGGGAAAGGAGGACCTTTTGGTAACTATGATGAAACATATGAGAAATCTTACCCAGTTTATTTATGTTTAAAAGTGAAAGGGCCTGAAAACTACAATTGGCAAAATAAATCAGAAAACTGAAATGAAAATATCAGACATTATTATAAGATAAAAGCTTAAAATCAATACTCTAGCAGGGGAGATGTGTGCAGTTAAGGTTTTGCTTTTATCAGTTATCTTGCATCTCATAAGACAATGACCATTTCACACAGTTATGATGGAATAGTTAAAATGCCGAACAAGATTTTGCAAACTGCAGAAAATGTATCAGAACAAGAATAGATCAGCATTGTCTAATTATGGTAAAGCAACAGGATATTACCATACTATTCAATATGCATAAATGTTTTTAAATGTGTTTAGTTGGCTAACTTAAAGAAGATGCACCTAATTGCTAATACCTCAAAATGGGGAAGTATGATAAACAGCTCATTGACTCAACAAGGGTAAATTGGAACTTGTGGTTATCAGATTATGCAAGATGTTTTAATGAAAAGAAGAAATATGAACTGGGAAATAAAGACTAAGAGTAAACTGAAACAGCATCTTGTTGAAAATAGAAGAATATTGGAAAAGTAAGAGGTGCATCTATTATGCTGACTTACTGGAGGGAAAGGCTACTGATGTTAGAAATGAATTATATGACAAATGGAAAAATAATGAAAATAGTGTGACCATTACACACTTGGTAAAAGTATGGGATAGATATTGTTCTCATAAAACACTGACATACATTTGGAATTACATAGGTGAATTAAACCCTTGAAGAATGTCCACTGGGAGAAACAAATATAGCTACAAATGCTGGAGATGTAGTCATTGTTGTAAAGCAAAACATATACACATTTTGACTGCATTAATATAAAAAGTGTGAGATTATATGCTATATTTGTGGTATGCTCTTCTGAAAAAAAGTAAATTTCAAGGAAGTTTTGTATACTAGGCATTTAATGGGACAAATGCAGCTACAGTAATATGCAAGAAGTAAACAGATTGATTATTTTATATGTGGTTACATCACAAATAGTCAACAAATGGAAGTAATACAACTGTATATACAAAAAAACTTCAATACTGACCCAATTAAATTAATGAGAATGATAAAACTGCAGAAAATTAATGTACAGAAACACAAGCTTTTATCAGACTATTTAAAATACTACAATCAGGATTTAGACAAATTTAATATGGACAAGAATACATTCAATTTAGCCATGTAAATACAGCAAATAGTTTTATTTTGGAAATATTAAAAAAATGTTGGTTAAAAGTATTTAAAGGACCGCTAAAGACAAAAACTGAGAAAAATATTTTAACTTGTCATGAAATTCTGTAAAGTACAAATTTGCCAATAACAAAGTAACTAGCCATTACTAATGTCCTCATATGGGCAGACTTGCTGACATGATCTTCTTTTCTTGGAAAGCAAATCCTTACCCACGAAACACTGTGACGGAACAGCTGATGAGCTTACAATGCCCTAATTATTATACTCAGATCATACATCCATTCACTTGCCAATACTCCTGCTGATTTGCTTTTGTAAATATGTGTACACATTCTTTTAAAAGCTTTTTGTGAAGTGAAAGCAAATAATTGAGATAGCGTAACTTTAAAAAATGTAATTTGAGTTTCAGGTCCTGTCTCAGTACTCATGCTCTACTTCCTCCAGTTAGCCAGTGTATTGCATTTCTGCCTTTGAAACCCTTAGCTAATTAGTCAATCATAATTCTAATGCAAACTAAAAAGATAATTTTGCCCGGTTTACCTAGCAGAAGTGTTCATTTCTAGCCATAAAGTATATCTTCTTTTGTAGCAGTATCACATAAATTGGACAGTGCATTTGTGACTCCTGAAATATACACAGATCAAAGTATCCCTAGAGGTGTGCCCATTGTCAAATTCATAGTTTGAAATCCTTACCAGGTACTCAAAAATAACTTTGCAGACTAAAAGTAATTTAGCAGCAAGAGAACTTTCTTACTTTATACAGAACTTTACAAAAATAAAAATGGCTTTTGCATGCTTCTTCGCTGTGACTAGGTAAGTAACTTATGATATGCCCTATCTTCCATCTATAACCATTGATTTACTTTGC
This sequence comes from Protopterus annectens, assembly GCF_019279795.1. Taxonomy (NCBI): domain Eukaryota; kingdom Metazoa; phylum Chordata; order Ceratodontiformes; family Protopteridae; genus Protopterus; species Protopterus annectens. Next base: position 257,873,659 of record NC_056729.1, read on the forward strand.
AAATATTCTCAGATGTTTAAATGATATATCATTTTGGAACTATGCATATCATTTAGAACTTAACAAAGACTTAGTAGGTTTAGAGCCCCAGGGGAGGGAAAGAATGGTCCCATTAAGTGCAAATAACAAACAAAAACTAGAGATACCTTGCTATGAGTATTTTACCTTAGCAAGAAACATTTAGATGTTGATAGGCAAAATGATGTAGGAACAAAAGAGACAACTTTTTAAAGAAAGCAACATGAAATTTCATCCAGCCCCAATACGGTGAGCAGTGAGTAAGGTGGCTAAGACAAAAATGGCATAAAGGAGAATAAACTGCTAAGTAATGCTTTTTTAACATGTGGCAGTATGGAGATAATTCTGTAAGGAGGAAAACATACTCTGGGGAAAAGAAATATTGTGCGTAGAGCATAGTTGTCCTTTAAACAGATGTGAATAAGTATTAATATTTATTATTTGTTATATTTTGAAAAATGGTAATAAATATTAAATATGACAAATTAATATCCACTGATTACCCATACACCTTTTCTCAGCCAGTAGTCAGCAACTCCCCAATAACATGACCTAATGCAGGCAAAATCTTAAATCCTTGGGCTGAAAACTTAAATAAGACTGCAACTCCCCATGTCTTAGATGTTGTAAAAAAGATAAAGCAGTGAATATATAACATCTTTGTTAGTTTTTTGTGCTTCAAGGTGCTTAGGAAAGACTTCTACAGACAACTAACAACAGGTTATACTGTTTTGAAAGTACTACATACATCTTAAACATTTTCACTGGGTTACTAATCATATTAATATTACACATGACTATCACTAATTCAGGAATTTTTATCCTACCTACTCATTATCAAAGATGACAAAACCTTCACATTTAGGCATAACAAAAGATGGATAATTATGAAATACCCTTTTAAACAGTACAATAACCCATCATACAACACTGTAAATATTATAAAAGGACTAGAGTAACAAAGTAGGACTAAACATATCTATAAGTTCAACTAAGTAAAAATATATAAAAAAAGCTAATAAAATGTGGTAACAAATCATATAGCTGAAAACCAGTTTTTATTATAACAACTCATGCTCTGGTCTAAATCCTTAACAACAGCTATACAAGTAACTGCCTTCTGAGATATTGTAGCTTCATAACACCATCAACTACTAACATTAGAAGCAAAGAGAACTTTAGAAATCAATGTATTTCTTCCCAGGCTAAAATATAATCTGTCCATCATTGTTTTGCTTTCTCCACAAAACTCCATTCTACTTCAAAGTACAGAAAACAAAATTCTTAGATGTATTAATTTAGAACATAAGAAGGAGCTCCACTATACAACACTAACTAAATATAACTAACAGGCTACCAATGTCAGTCAGGGCTCAACTATTTTATTTAAAGACTCTCACTATTAAATTACTGAAAGAAACATACTACCCTGCCCTTAAGAATGGATAATTTGAATGGCGACAAGTTCTTCACTCTGATTCTCTGACATTTTGTCTCCAACTAGACCCCATTTAAACTGGCTATTACTAAAACGTTTTTACAAAGACAATACCTGCCTGTTTGAATGTCAAACCTGAACAGATCAGGCATACTGATGAGTGTATACAGTTCAGGAAAAGAGTAAAATCTCCCCTAGTAAAAGAAAATAAATGCAACTGCTTTAGGGATTCAGGACAGACAAACACTTTTCCTACCAGGTTTGTATAAAATACAATTACTTAATTTCTTTTTGATATCCATACAGTGATTTAATATAGTCTATAATGTGTAAATGTGTCTAGTTTGGATCCCCTTGCTTATGCTATGTATAGGAGCCTTAACTGTGTTGCTCTGAAAATCCCCTTCAAATCAGGTAATCTCAATCTGCCCTGTTCTACTGGACAAATAAGCTTATCCCATTTGACTCTTACCGTCTTCCCCTCCAAGATAAAATTCTTCAACTCTTTATTAATTACTATCCACAACTTCTCTGGTTGATAAAAATATGCCTGACCTGTATATAAGACTAAAGGGACTAAAAACCTTTTAACTGCTTGCATCTTACTATCAATATCCACATAACAGAGCTTCCAGTTTCTCAATTTTTGTATTATCTTTTGTTTGGTCTCTTCCCACATATCCTTAGCTGCCACATCGGTATCAGTTTTAATCTATCCTCCTAAATACTTCATTTTATCATGTTCCTAGAAATATGGAGTTCATATTAAAAACACGAACATTTACTTACCCAAAAACCTAAATGCCAACACATATTCCACGAACTACAAATACACTGAATGCCCTAAACTG